>NC_084798.1:209730633-210370826 GCF_963169125.1 Humulus lupulus
GCATCAATAGCATCCACGCATGTTACGTCTAATAATCAACCAACATGCATCAAGAGTAACCATGCATGTCACGTATACACAGGGTGCAGTTTTCTTACCTCAAAGTCGAGCTAGAATGATTTAAAGAACGACCCTTGAGAACGATCAACTTTTAGTCCTTTAGCAGTCACCTAGTCATAACCAAATATAAGATACCATCAATAAAAATGATCAACGTAAGTTCCCAAACCAATATCTAGCCTTCGGGACATCAATCCCCATTATACCGGGTACTAGGTTCAACCCCGAGGCCTAAGGCTTGAATCCCCAAGCTAAAAACACCATTATGCCCAAAATGTCACTAAGGGCCGCAGCGCACCCTAGTTGCGCCGCGGCGCGCCCCCCAGACAGAGACAACCCTCCCTGCCAGACGCCTTGAGCCGTGGCGCACCACAGCCATGCCGCGGCTCAATACCCTGTTCAACCAAAAACTCAGTTCGCACCAGCTCGCCTCCCCTGCGTTTTCCCTTGGAACCAAGCCCTTCAAACCTGTCCCAAACCTCAACCTAACACCCAATTCAACCACCAAACATCATTTACAACTCACCCTCATCAAAACCCAACATAAACATCAACCAAACTTCTATTAATCCAAACTTTCTACAAGAGATTCTCAAACTGAAAACTAAAGCTAAAAAACAGAGCACACCATAAAATTCATGGCTGAAACTTACCTCAAGCTTGATTTGAATTCTTCCCAATGGCTGAACTCAAACTATACTCCCCAAGCTTTGACTCCCTAGCTTGCTTCTTCAATATGGGCTCTCAAAATTCAAAGAAAAGAATGAAGGAGAACTTGTACGGGAAAGAAAGGAAGAGATGAGGATGGGCTCTGTTTTATTCTATTTTCCACAATCTTCTAAACACTCAAAGGCTGATATAAATCCCTAAGGTCAAAAGACCATAATGCCCTTAAGCCAAATAAATCCCTCTAAAGGCTTCCGAGGGTAAAACCGTCATTTCTCGCCTATCTCGTTAATTATAATTAACGTTCTCCAATTCCCGCTATTCTCAATATTCTCACATACCAATAAATCATATCCCATTACCCTTTTATTCCCGGTAATGTTCTAGTCATCAAAATGACCCCGAGACTCACCCCGAGCCCCGAACCTAAACCCGTTATGACTAGACCGAACACTTACATTTCATGATCGTCTCATGCCGATTAGCTCAAACCTAATCCACCTTATAATGTGGCTATAATAAGTAATCACAACCATGCACCCAAAATACACAATCACACCCTCAACGGGCCAAGTTACCAAAATGCCCTCATAATTAACATATGAGCCCATATGCATGCATTCACCATCATATAATAATATAATTCACATAAACATGCATATAATCATTAAATACCATAATAAATCAATTATGGCCCTCCCGACCCCCTAATCAAGGTTCTAAACCTTATTAGGTAATTTGGGGCATTACACATTTAATCAGTTAATCACACATATATCTAGTTATTCCCTCTCGGCACGCTAATTAAGGCACTAAACCCTATTAGCATTTTTGGGACGTTACAACTATCCCTTCCCTTCATTACTGAAATTTCATCCTCGAAATTTATTCAAACACTTTGGGATACAAATCTCGTGAATCTGGCTATAATCACAGAGTCCAATCCTTTACCTTTTATTCTTCGGTAACACTCTCATCAAAGTGACAATCTTATTCCATAAGACCTTATCTCATTATCATAATTCTATTAGCTTTTCCTTGCGCAATAACTCCTGCTGAAATCCTAGGGCCCCCCTCACCTCATTAGCGGTGATTATCATACATTTTCTTCCTTGACATTGGCACCAGCAACATTCAAAAGCCACCACCCATACTAGGGTAAGGCTAATCTTTAGGCCCCTGGCCTAGTCCTTGGTAAGATCTCAAAAGTCTTATTAGATCGCAAGTCAAAACTACTCTTTCTTTCTCAAAATATCTTATTCTTTCTTGTCTACAGTACTCGAAGATATACAAAGTCTCCCGTTCTGGAACTTCATGTTCCCATATTTGAAATTTGTGAACTTTTATGTCATTTCAGATAGGCAGACACTTATGCCCTAACAATCCTAATAACCTCATTAGTTTCCCCAAACCAATGCTGAACCACAATATTCTCTGTCTTTCATTTCATTATTTGGAGCAAACACTTCTCGTTCTCCTCCTTATTATATCTTATGCAGAGTCACCCTAGCCGTTGATCGACATTTACCACTGTGACTATTCAATCAAGGGACCGTACTTATCTTAATGCCCTAAACACTTGCACATTCGATGTATAATTCTCAAAATCTAAGTCACTTCTTCAGATTGTCAGTTTATCTGAAGGTAATCAATAATTATAGGTTTCAATCTTATACTCTTTGTCTTCTACATTCTTTTCTAGAACTTGGGAAATAAAGGGTCTCAACCCGACATTATCAATTTCGATGTTCCACGAAGACATACAGTCTCCTGTTGCCCAAATACCTTATTGTGTCATCCATTCACACGAATCGAAGTGTGTTAACTTAATCTGTTGAGTCACAACCTTTCATGTCCAACCTTCTTACTTGCTGTCTAATGTGGTCCACTCTTACGGTCCACTACTATACCTTTTTACCTTCCAATATACGGATTTTAGATCTTAACATCCATTTAAACTTCCTGGTTACAAGATTCATAAGGAGGTAGTACAATATTCATCTAGGATCTCCACCTCAATACCAGGTTCCATCGGATCACTCATCCGATCTTCATACCTTAATTCATTCATACTAAAATAGTAGGATTCTGAATCATTCATACAAGATTTTCTCTTTGAATTTCATTTTCCATAGAGATATATCTGTCCACTATCAACTGCATATACTATATCGATCTTGATCGTTACCTCGTCTGACTTTATTGTAATCCGTGGCGTCCTATCCAATTGGCATAGGTCTTTCCAACTTTAGGAGGTCAACGTCCATATCAATTTTCCCTTACGCAAGGGTTTCTAGTATGAATCACCAATTAATTTCCACTAGGTCTTGGTCTCAAGGTTATTCCTCTACAGATGACCAAACACTCAAATCATTTGTGCTAATACATTCACTTCTATTCCGTGGGTGCCAGCACCGCCCCCTAATCGTGGCTACCTAGCATTACTGTCAACTTAATGCTCCATGTACAACTTTTGGGTTCTTATTCTTTCATCTACTGTGAAGCACGAATAACCATCCTTTCAGTCTAAACCTGGGCGGGTCTTAGTCTTTGATGCACTACCTTATAGTTTCATGTCTTAAGCAAAGACAATATCCTTCACGTTGCCCTTCCGTATCCATCCATTGTATATGGATTCTAATACCACAGGGTGCTAACCAATCCTTATTCTATCTTCTGAAAATCTGATACAAGACTATCCATTCAGTCCAACTTTAGGTTCTTGTGTCATCCTAATCTTGGGTGTAGCTGTCTTCGAAGATACTTTAAGTAGTAACTGACGTGTCATACTAGTCTCACTGTACTTCTCACCCCTCAGGCGTTCTTCGGTCATTTCTCTGTGACTTCTGATTGAATTCCTTCATAGTTGATCTCATCACTTCCTATAACGTGACCTTGAATACCTTTGGAGAAATCGAAGCTTACACTTTCTAGAGCCTTACCTGAAACCCTGCTTTATCAGTCTTAGTATTATCAATGTAGTAGTCGTTTGCAGTTTGCTTCTAACTGGGAGTAGACCAACACATTCCTAACCAATCTGGATACAACTCATCCATGTCGTTCTTGTACTCTCTGCTTGTCAAACTTACCTGTGTCATTGAAGCATTGGTCAATTAAGAATCTTCATTGATAATCCATCACTTCCTACTTGGTGCAAGAAGTAATTCTTAAAATGTCTCTTTCCTAGATCCTCGGCTGGTAATAACCAGATCGAAGATGAACTCTTGAGAACATTGTCCTATCTTGAAACTGGGCAATTGAACCCTTCATCCTTAACAGGCGATGTCGGCGTGTCCCACGATACGATGCTCTGTTTGATCTTTCCACAAATCAAATACTTTCTTCAACTAAACCATTAATTCTTTTTGCTAAGCTAATATCATTCTGCATGATTTCCCTGATACCGATTCTATCCATTCCCAAAGCATGTAGCGTACCCAACAATTCTTTGTGCACCCATCTAAAACCTTACTAGATAATCCAGTTTCCATTCAATCTAACTGATATATTCCAGGTGATATCTACCCCAATGTCTAGGCATCCCGTAGATGCAACCGGGTCTTTCCCTTCCAAATCCAGACATTATTACCATCTCCTACAATCCATGGTTGTCCCTTATTTAATCGATTAGCTCCTACTCAGGGTCATATTAAAACTCTCATATGATGAGCTCAATCACTTTTACCATAAACTTTTACCACATGTATTCCAATTCTTCCTCCGCAGGCACTAATATCTCAAGCCTCATTGTATAACAATCTTGAGGCATGTTGTAACGCCCCACGTCACTATGGCTGCTTCCTAGAATGACGACTGGCCCTACAAACCAACACGAGTCTTTCCAGTGTGCTTTGTCCTCACTCGCACGCGTCCTGGGAAAACTTCCCAGGAGGTAGTACCCATCAATCTATTTAAGCCATCTTCAACTATGTAGTCCCATACCTACACAGTCTTAAAATCATCACACTTGACCTTCCCCAGGCGGTGTGGGATTGCACAGCTTACCCAGTCTTTCCCCTTATGGATCACGGGATTCTGACTGTCACAATCACCCCCCCTTACGGGCCCGACGTCCCCGTCGGCCACACTTCCGGCTGGGTCAAGGCTCTGATACCATTTGTAACATCCCATGTCACTATGACTGCTTCCTAGAATGACAACTGGCCCTACAAACCTACACGAGTCTTTCCAGCATGCTTTGTCCTCACTCGCACGCTTCCTGGGGAAACTTCCCAGGAGGTCACCCATCCTTAGATTACTCTAGGTCAAGCACGCTTAACTTTGGAGTTCTCAAGTGATGGGCTACCGAAAAGAAGATGCATCTTGTTGATATAGGTAGTACCCATCAATCTATTTAAGCCTTCTTCAACTGTGTAGTCCCATACCTACACAGTCTTAGAATCATCACCTTTGACCTTCCCCAGGCAGTGTGGGACTGCACAACTTACCCGGTCTTTCCCCTTACGGATCACGGGATTCTGACTGTCACACATGTACTTCATATTTGAATAATTTCTGGGAGATACACAACACCGAATTCTTCTAGCTCATTATATAACAAAGAATGAGGACTAACTAGTCAATGGGTCGTGTAACGCCCTGGATAGCCAAGACCGTTACACTGTGTATTTATAAAAGTGCTAGACTTGCTAATCAAGTCATTTAATTAAAATCGTGTTACTGAAACTATATTGGAACTAGGGTTTAAAGATTTTGGTCTCAAAAGCCACATTTCTTATAAATAGCAATTTCTGTTTACACGGGATCCCAAAATAATAAGATTAAAACTATTTACAAAGATTCAAGTTTCAAATACAATAACTAGCCACTCTAAGGCAAAATAGACTGTTAGGCATTCCTTGTCCTGATCCACTCCTCAGCCATGGCGGCCGAACAGCTGACTATGTACATTCAACCCCGCAGCTCTCCATCTTAGGATTGGTCCAACTTGCCTTTGCCTTTACCTGCACCATGTAGCACTCGTGAGCCAAGGCCCAGCAAGAAAACACATTAACAGAGCATAAACAATCAACAGACAATCCAATATCTCATATCTCATAAACATGTTCTCTACAGTTTAAGCATCCATGATAACCAAGTATTCAGCATACTAAACATATCAAATCATATCAATCACCAATTTACAAATGATAACTAGGGTTAGCGCCATTAGGCCGCACCCTCTGTTTATCCCACTGACTCCGGCCCGCTTAAACCGAGCTCAGTGAATACAAAGCTGTCCTTGGCTACCAGTGGCCAAGCCGCGCATTGTGCGCAAATATTGTATACGACACCCTTAGGTCGTTTATCGCATGTACCATGGCATAATACCATCTATGACATTATACAGATCTCAGGAGCACTTAGTCCCATCACAAACACATAACCGGGTGCAGTTTTCTTACCTTTGGATTTGCTAGCTTTGTTCGATGTAATCCTCAAGCACAATCCTTCACGAGCCCTAGCGCACACCTAGTCACAATCATAGACCAAAGTAATCACCAAACCTCAAGTCCATAACCTAGCCTCGGGACCAATCTCGAGCCCTCGGGAAGTCCTAATTCCACCAAATGGGGTGGTGGAATCGAACCCCGAACCCCCGGTCAAAAACCCTTGAAAATAACCCTAAAACCCATTTCTGAAAATAGGGTAGTGCTACAGTGCTCATTGGAGGGCGCTACAGCGCTACAAACAGAACCAAAGCACCCTCAGCACACTTAGCCTAGCGCTACAGTGCCCAAAGGCTAGCACTGTAGCACTAGTCACAGAACCAGCCACCCTGCATTTTTCCTTCCTGCGATTTCCCTGAGCCAACCTTTACAAAAACTCTTTCAATCCTCAACCAAACTTAAAAAAAAGCTTATTAACATATTCCACTCATACCAAACATCCCAAATACTCAAAACCGAATCACATGCATCCCTAATCTCAAAATTCACCATAGTTGATCCTAAACTCAGAAACTCAGCAAAAACCATAGAAATCTCAGAGCTTGAAACCAAAGTTCCTTACCTCTGATGAATGAGCTTATCTTAGGTTAACCTCCTCACTAGCTTGGCCTTCACCTCCTCAAAGCTCAGCTCCAATTTCCCTAGAATTCACCATCAATTCAGCTTAGACACCTTAGTTCAAAAACCAAAACTAGAAACTGAAGAAACTCCAAAGTCTTACCTCAAGTGATGGTTTGTTCTTGCTAAATCCTTGCCAATTTTTCAAGCTTAACTTAGAAACCTTATGGCTTAGATTGACCTAGCTCTCCTCTGAACTTTGCTCCAAGAACCCTCAAGAAAATGGTGAAGGAGAGCCTAAACTGACCCTTGGAAATGCCTTGCTTTTCTTTCCCTTTCTTTTTCTTTCTTTTCTTTCCTTCTTTCAAACTTCTATCTCATTCTACAAACTCCACTAAGCATAAAGCCTCAGTTATGCCTATCCTCTATAAGCCCAAATGACCACAATACCCTCCCTTTTTAATTCTAACTCTTTTAATCCACCTAAGGGCATTTTGGTCATTTCACCCAATTTCCGCTAATTCCTCAAGTGTCTCTAATATTTACCTCTTACTTCCCAATACCTAATTAATCACTAATTATATTCCTCAATGTCAAAATTAACCCCAATATATTCTCTAAATTTCCATTTATAACCCCAAGCTCGCCTCGAGCCGGGTATAAATCCCCGCCGTGACTTTTTCGCTTAACCGCTCACTAGGATCGCCTCGAATCACAGATCACGAATGTATCCACATAATAATGTGGTCTCAACAATTTATCACATTTATATACAGTTATGCCCTTGACGGGCCAAAATTACAATTATGCCTTTTCTAACCTAATCAGGGCCTACATACATACTAATACTCATAGTCACGCATCTCAAATATTCAAATAGTCATATAACATACTTTTAATCATTAAATCACATTTATTCCAATTATGCCCTCCCGACACACTAATCAAGGCCCTTAAGCCTCATTAGTAAATTTGGGTCGTTACAGGTCGCCTCTGAGGGACTATCCTCGAGCTCTGACTATAATTTGGCAAACCAGTCCTCCATTCTCTAATCTTGGGCAATCCGCGCTAACGTGCTTAACCATTCCATGTACAAAACATGCCTTCACTTAGCAACCTCCCAGATGATGTCTCCCGCATACTGGCACATACTAAATAACTTGACCAAGCCTCATCGCCGCCCTGACGGCTAACCTGTAAATTATAACCCTTCCTGTCAACACCAGGATTGGTAGAACTATCAGGGGTTCTTCTTTTCTGATTAGTGAGCATCTTCCCTTACTTAATCCCGCAAATGGTAATACCAGTACCCGCCCTTCTTGCCCTACGACATTCGCACTCCATATATCATCCCTTATGTCTTTAATAACAAGGCCCTCCCTACTGCCTGAGCACAGATAGAAGTCTCATGCACTAGAGCGACCCTAACTCTCTAGGCCATCCCAGAGTTCACTCCTCATTAAACAAAAAGCAGATCTAACCAACCCACCAAATTCATTGACATAATCTTCGTTGTCTTACCATTCTGAACCGAGTTCGTAAAATCATTAGTCTTCGTAGTTCAAATTTTATCACAGTAGTTACTTTGATCAAATCACTGTCTGAATTTCCTCCTAACCCATCATGACAACATTTGTAATGACCCAACTACTCTAGACTTTGGACCATTAATGAAAACTACACATAAACCCTAATCCTTAATAGAACTTACAAGTGAAAAGATCATAACTTTATTAAAACTTGTAAAAATAAAGGTTAAACTTACATAAAATTTAAGTTAGGATATGGGATCCCATTGTTTTAAAATCAAAACATAACATAATTGTAATTAAAAAGGATTACATAAATAAGTGCGGAAAAATACACATAAAACCATAAGTAAAGACTTCATCCTCAAATCGAAACTATCGGCTTCTTGAATCCATTCCGCCTCAATACACATGCCCCAAAACTACCAAGAACCTTTCCCGCCACTAAAGCTATTTTCCTACACATATAAACAAAAAGGAGTGAGCCTAATGCACAGCAAGGAAAATCTAACACATAAACCATATACATAAATTTCATAAAGAAACATAAAACATATCATAACACTTATGTCACATACATACTATAATGGCCATTATTACTTGGGGTCCCATAAACTAAACAAGTCATATGCCCATTAGATTAGTGGGGCTTGCTATCTAAGCAAGTCATATGCCCATAATCTATTTGGGGCTTGTTAGTTGTATAGGTCATATGCCCAAGCCTACAAACATATTTAGCATAGCATATTACATAACATAAAATCATAAGATAACATATAAAATCATATAACACATAAATCCTATCCTATTTTCCTTACCAAAATTACCGGGATATGAGAACAGATTTTGGGACTTTGGAACACTCCTAAAAACCATAAATGGGAGAGTGAGTATACTAAAGAGAATGAGATGAAAAGAATGGAAGAACAATACCATTGAGAATATACTTACCAAAAACTTATGTTCAAGACCTTAAGTTTCCTAACCAAGAATAAAGAATAAGGTTAGAATGCTGAGTAGAAGACTACAATAACTTAAAGAAAATAATACCAAATGAACTAGAGTGTGAAATACCTAGAATGCTTCTATAGCCAATCTAAACCTTGAACTGAAATGCTATAAACCTTACTTCCCAAGTGTTTGGTAAGCTTATAATGATCAAGCTTATAATTCCCAACCCAAGTGTTTACACTCTCAATATAATAACCTAGCAACTTGCAGCCTCTGAACTTAGAGTAATAGATGAATAAATGGCTGGGTACTAGGTCTTATTTATAGAGTTTAGAAATGAAAAGATCTTCATTTAACTTGAATAAAAATAATGGCTTTTTAATTGAAAAACATTTGAATTATCGTTCAGCAGAGGCTGAAGACTCGTTCAGAAAGATGCTAGACTTATCAAGAGGTTGAAGATTTGAATGGAGAACATTTTCAAAATGTTTCAAAATGCCCTGAAGGAGGCAATATATCGCCTGGGCCAGTATGCCTAAGGCAATCGTGCGACGTTTTTTTTTTCGTGCTGCGATATATCGCCCCCTATAGCTGCGATATATCGGCATACGCTGAATATTTAAACACGAAATTACACATTTTTAGCTTAATTTGAATTGAGTAAATAGCCTTGACTAAGCCCTCTAACGTTTTCAAAGTTGCTGACTGACCCTAGGATATTCAAATTTTAACCTTAATAAATTTATTCCTCAAAATACTTAATCATTAAAAAACATACACATGACATGTGCTATAATCTTATTGGATCTTATCTAAACCTTATAATATAATAGATATTATCCTCAATATCAGTCATATTAACCAAACCTTAGGTTAAAATTAATATTCCTAAACTATAGGTTAAACTTAGAAAATCTACAAGTGTTACTATGAGTGTCCAAATAAATCCCAGTCTGAACCAAAAATCCATAGTCATAACAATAATACTACTATTACTATTATACTACTATCTAACTAGCTAAGTAAAGTTCTTTGGACTCTACAACATTCAAGGTCTAGAGTACTATTTCCTACAACATCAGGGCATCCTCCTGTCGCATATGTATGGCGCAACTACTCTATCATGGCCCACCATTCTCATATCATCAAGGATAGAGTTAAACATGTCCATCCACTGATCACTTCCTAAGCAAACCTAAACCTTCCTCGAAAACAAGAGGATAATGCTTCTAACATCGTCCATACGGTAACTCTTATCTGTTTCCGTCCTCAGGTTGAACCAACACTGGTGCCCCTTCTGTCAAGACATACAAAGCAGTGTTTCCCCAACGGAACCCACTGTCTCAACCATCCAATCTTCTTATCCAGATATAGCAGCCTTACTTGCCTACCAACAAACATCTGCTGCAAATTCCAGGGGCAGATGGAGGGTTCCGACCCTAACTATCATTTGCAGCCCCCATTCTAACAATACCAGGTCTAATTAACTATCTTGAGTACATACATTCTAAATCAATCCGCAATCACCGACTTAACCCCTCAACCCTGATGCTCATATCAAGAATCATCCCACAGGCAGGTCCAAACAATCACAATAATCACACACACAATATACATATCAAAGCACCAATCTGCATTACTCATGCATTAATTATCAAATCCCATTACTACCAAATATACTCATACACATCATGCTTTCTATACTAGCATGTAGATAAGGCACATAAGTTCAATTTAAACAAGTAGCCACATAATCATGTCATTAGATACCTAACTGTGAGTCGAGCTTATCTTTAGCGGCGAGTGTACACGCCCTGCCAGTCTTCAGGAACCCTTAAACCTAGATCGCTCTGATACCAAGTTGTAATGCCCTAGATAACCAAGATCGTTACATTGTGTGTTTAAAATGGTGCTTAATCTGCTAAGCAAGTCATTTGAACTTAAATGTGTAATTAAAGACTAAGTCGAGGTCAACTAATAAAAGATTTGGTCAACAAAATGATTATTTTTCATTAAAATATTAAGTTTGTACACGGGATCCCAAAAATCAGTTTATAGACTTGTAAAAGATAAACAAATACAATTTATCCATCCTAAGCGGCAAAACAGGGTTTAACCCTGGTTCCTCCTAAGTTATCTCGACCGTGGCGATCGAGCAGGCTGCATATGTACACATCGCCCTTGAAGCTCTCCAACTCATGGCTGGTCCAGCTATCAACTCCCTTACCTGCACCACATAACATCCGTGAGCCAAGACCCAGCAACAAAACTTAAAAACAACAAACATATATAGCATAAGAGCAATTAAAAAACTTCAAACCAATTAACTCAATTAATCAATAGAATACAAGTATCAAGCTAGGCAACGATTAGCATATACTTTCACATATAACTCAAACTATAATACGAATACTTAGGTGTCAGTGCCCTTAGGCCGAGACCTCTGGTTACTTAGCTGACCCCGTCTCGCTTAGGTCGAGTCCTATTAATTATTTAGTTGACCCCGACTCATTTAGGCCGAATTACGTCCAATACGCTTATCATCAGCCCTGACATCCTTAGGTCGTACTTTCATATCCCACATAACAGATATATAACTCACAGAACGCATATACTCAATTATAGGGAATCTCAATCCCAAGACAACCACATGGGTGTAGTTTTCTTACCTCGAATCCCGAGAAGCAGGCGTATGACGACCTGGAGCACGATCCTTAATTCCTGAGCCCTTGTGGTAAAACCTAGTCACAATGCGATAATGGATAACAATACGATTCTACATCATTTAAAATCTTTGGAATCAAATACTAGCCTCCAAGACCTTGATTTCTACTAAATCGGGTAGTAGAAATCGTCCCGAGCACTTTGGTTTGAATCCTCGAGCCTAAAAACCTTGGCTTCCCTCCATTTTCCATTTAGGGCCGCAACTTGCCCTTAAGGGTCGCGGCCCGCCCCTTAGACAGAGGTCAGGCCCTCCCTGCTGGAGGACACGGGTCGCGACTTGCACCCCCTGGATCACGGCGTGCCCGGCAAAATAGAGGCATCCCAGCCTCTTCAAGCACGCGGACCGCGGCCCGAGGCCCCAAACCCAGAAAAAACCACCCTTTTCCAGTGTTTTCTTCCCAGGCGAACTCATAATTCCTCACCCAATTCAATCATTATTCCCATAATTAACCCAGAATTCATATCACAGTATCATAACCAAACTAAATATCCCAAAACTCATTAGAACACAAAATTAAATCCTAAGTCTGAATCTAAGCAACACCCATAAGTCATAGCCAAAATTCAACAAGATTAGTATAGAATCCTTACCTCAAACAAGCAGGAGTTCAACCCCCAGCTACCACAGACTTGACCCTAGCTTGTTTTCCCCAAGTTCTCAGCCTCAAATCCTTGTCCCCTCAGCTAGTTTCCCATGAGTTCCTCCAAACTTTCAAACCTTATCTTTGAGGGAGAAAGAGAACGTGACAGAGAAAGGAAGAGAGATTATTCTGTGAGTTGAGAAAAATCTAGATAGTTCTATCATTCCTAGAATCAGCTAGGTGTAATATTCTTAGCTTGGAAAACACCAAAATTCCCTCGAATACCCACTTAACCTTTTAATTGCCCTAAGGGTAAAATGATATTTTTCCCCAATTCCTGCTAATTCCTCAAGTCATCCTACAAATTCCCAACTAATACCGACATGCCCATTTAATCACCAAATACTTACTTGTTACTCAATAAACCTCAAATACACATTAACTTTCCAAAATACCCCCAGGCTCGCCCCGAACCGGGTATTTAGCCCCGCTGTGACTATTCCGCTAATCTGCTCACTAGGATCGCCTCGAGCCGTATACTGTAAATATATCCACATAATAATGTGGTCTCAATCATTTACTCACATATATTAACATTTATGCTCGCAACGGGACAATATTACAAATATGGCTCAACTATCAAGAATGGGCCCACATGCATATATTTAATACTCATAAACATACATATAGTCATACTTACATTATCATACATATCATGCATGCCACATAATCACACATATATCTAGTTCTGCCCTCCCAGCACGCTAATCAAGGCACTAAACCCTATTAGCATTTTTAGGACGTTACAACTTCTCACCCTATTTCTAACTCCCTTGCTTACAATAAGCTTTCAGATCCATTTCGTGTTGTTGTTTTAACCACAAATACAACACTTGAGCCAACTTCCTACACTGAAGCATGTACCCGTCTCGAATGGCAAAAATCCATGCAACTTGAACTACAAGCTTTAGAAGCCAATAAAACTTGGATTATTACGTACTTCTCTACCACCCGACCACAAAGTCGTTGGTAGCAAATGGGTGTATAAAATCAAATACAAACCCAATGGAGAATCTAGAATGATGCAAGGCACGTTTAGTTGCCAAAGGGTACACCCAACAACAAGGTATTAAACCTTGAATCTTATGCTCCTGTAGCCAAGTTTAACACACTCAAAATCCTTCTTGCTTTTGATGCCCTTAAGCATTGGCATCTCCATCAAATGGATATAAACAACACATTATTGCATGGTGACTTAGAGGAAGATGTTTATATGAAATTGCCTAAAGGCTATCCACTTCCTTCAACATTCCCAAAAATCTCAGTTTGCAAATTGCAAAGATTTTTTATATGGCATCAAACAAGCTTCTAGGCAATGGTACCAAGCTTAGTTCTACATTACTAACCAATGGTTTCAAACAATCTCCTTTCGACCATTCATTATTCATCAAAAATAGTCATGGCATCTTCGTAGCAACCTTAGTCTATGTTGATGACATAATTATTGCTAATAATACTCCTAATGCCATTTCATATTTACAAACACTCTTGATAGTAAATTCAAACTAAAGGTCCACTACAGTTTTTCCTTGAAATTGAGATAACGCGATCAACTAAAGGCATCTTAGTATCTCAGTGACCTTTTACTCTCCAATTACTTAAGGACACTGGTTTTTTAGGAGCAAAACCTGCTCCCACCCCAATGGAACCCAACCTTAATTTAAGCAATGACATTGGTGAAATTATTTTAGATCCAACATCTTATCGCAGCCTCATTGGGAAGCTCATATATATTAACTATAACCCATCCTAACATCTCATTTGCTATCAATAGGCTTAGTCAATTTCTCTCATCTCTCCACGAGTTCCTCATCAACAAGCTAAGGATTTTACAATACTTAAAATCTACGCCTGGCCAAGGCCTTTTTTTCCATGCTAACTCTTCTTCTCAGGTCTCTGCATATGCAGAAACAAGTCTCAGTCCTCACAATGTTCAAGTCAAGTTGTTTGCAGATGCAGATTGAGGTGGCTACCTTGACACTCGTCGATCCATATTTGGTTATTGCGTGTTCATTGGTGATTCTTTGGTCTCCTGGATCCTCCGCCAAAGCTGAGTACAGAGTAATGGCAAATGTGACTTGTGAAGTCACATGGATTTTGGCCATCCTCAAAGATTTCTGCATACATCATTATAGCTACCATTCTCTACTGTGACAACAATTCTTCCATTCACATTATTGAAAACCCAGCATTGCACGACAGGACGAAACATGTTGATATTGACTGCAACATTGTTAGGGAGAAAGTTAACAAAGGCGCACTCAAAATGATACATGTCACTTCAAAAAACAACTTGGCTAACATATTTACCAAAACTCTCTTTCCAACTACCTTCAAAGACATTGTATCCAAGATGGGTGTCATCAACTTATACACTCCATCTTGAAGGGGCCTATTAGTAGTACCAATTGTTATGTTAGTTATCTTGAATTAGTTAGGTTGTTATTATTCTCTTTTGTACAACTCAGTCTGTTACTTTCGGATAACTAATTTTGTTACACAAACATAACCCCGTGGTTAGTGATTCTAACTACTGCATTAAGTTGCTTATGAAGTATTGCCTAAATACGCTCACAAATCTGTTTTGATTTTCACTATTGTAGTAAGTTTGCTAACCTTGCCAAAGTGTCTTATCTATATGAACGGGGACTCACTAGCAATGGCTTAGCTTATTTGGATCATCTTTTATTGAGATGTATACATTAGTTAGTTCTTTGAGCTTTTCCAACATGTAACAAACTTAGGTGACGTTTGGTTGGAGTGAATGAAAATTGATGAATATGAATGGGAATGGGAAAAAGAATAGAAATGGAATAGAATGGAATGAAATGAAATAAAAATTAATATGAATAAAAAAAATTATTAAATTTTTTTCAATTTTGCATTAGAATGGTTTTTCCTCCAACTTTCAAATGGAATAGTCATTTCACCAAAATGGTGGAAAAATAATTTTATTGAAATGACATTCCAATACTCTAAAATACAATCAAACAAAGAAATAAAATGAAAATTAATTTCTTTCCATTCCATTACCCCTAACCAAACATCACCTTAGTTCGTGTTAACAATTAATGAATTTTCCATTAAAAAAAGGAATTAATTTGATTTGATGAAAATGTCACTCCAACTTCAACCTACAACTAGTCTAGTCTAAAGTATTTCCATCTCTCTTGATAATTGACACATTTATGAAGTATATTCTCATGTACTTTAATATATAGGATGAATTGAATATGGTTTTAATTTTTATTTCATTAGGTGTGCTTCATTATCTGTAAAACTATGTACTTATTTATTTCTCTTCTAAAACATTTTTCTATTGGATTATTGCTCGAGGTTTATTCCACTGGATTTGTTTATACATCACTGTATCCTTCTGTGTTGTGTATACATCTTTGGTTGGATTCGCTTGATCTTAACTTTTTCTTTTTTTTTTTTAAAAAATACATTTTTAAAAATTTTAAAGAATATATATATATATAGCCATTAATACATAACTTTGCTAACTAATTAATTAGTGCAGGTAATTGCAAATCCGTTGCCATATAAAATAAAGAGAATTGAAGTGTGTAGAGACCTCTAGAATGTTAGCAATATTATTGTACATATGCATATATTCTCTCTCTTAATTCGAAAAAGACTGATTTACCTACTATATAAATGATTACATAAATAATATATATAGCCAAATTAAATGACTAAATTAATTAAATTAGCTAACTGGTATAGTTATTTTAGTGATTTTAGTTAGAAAAAGAGATCATGACATATATATATATATATACGATTGAAACTCTTCTCTAAAGAAAATGATTTCAATTCATATATAACAAACTATGTAATAGAAATCTTTTCTCTCAAAAATTACACATTTTTTTTCTTTACTTCACCACTTTAAATTTGACAAATTATTATTTATGTATAGAAATATGTTAATATGAAAAGGTCAAAACTAATTTAAATTTGTTATGAAAAGGGATTAAAAAAATATAGTGTAGTGATCACTCTTGTCAATTCAACTCAAGTGTTGATCACCTATATGAGAAATCATTTAAACAAGTTACTTAGGGTGAAACAAAAGTACTTATTAACTCATCATAATCATAATGATCATAATCATAATCATAATAATCATAATCATGCATGGCCCATGTGGTGGTGGTGGTGGAGAGAATATTGTTTTGTTGTTATATACGTAAATATTAGCTTCTGTCAACGGTGAAGAAGGAATATATTCTTAGACGATTGACAAATTAGTAAGGTTCAACTCTAGCTATGAGATTCTTTGCCCCTCAGATCTCTATAGAACCTTTTTCAAATATCCTACAGAAACCCTATATATTATATAAATATATACACAAATGTGTATATATAATATAAGGATCGAGTTTCAAAATAAAGAGAGAGAGATATACAATGCTTTGACCATATTTAAAGACAAAATCCAGATTCACTAAGATCTTTATAATAAACAAAGTTGGTGATCAAACATCCACATTATTAATTATTCACACATTAATTTACAAAACCCCCCCTCCTCCTCTTATACATATATATATAAATACATATTTATATATGTTCCATATTTCCTCCTTAATACATATATCTCATGATTTTCATCTTATGACCATAACAAATCACCCAAGTTCTATCCCTCTATATCAATATAGTACTTAGAAGTAGTTAATTAAATTAATTAACCTCATTTTGTCACAGGCCGTAACTCATTTGATCATAATGATGATCATGAAACATCTCATTATTAGACTGATGATGATGATCAAGAACCACAGAAGTAGACTCCCATGAGTTTGAAGATGATGATTTTGATGCGTCGAACTCACTAGACCACCATAGCAAGCTGTCCTTGGAGACCACACCATTCATATCCTTGAAACAATCGAACCCATCAGAACCCATTTGATCATGGAAACCAACTGTACCACCATGATCAGCTGCTGATCCATTAAGAATGCCCTCAAGCTCGGCCTGAAAAGCTTGAATATTACCAGTCTGATCTGATGACCCTTTCGCACCACTGATCTGATTATCTTCGTCAACAGCCATATCAGCAGACGATGAGCCATAAAAATCACCCTGCTCGTGATCATGATGATTATTAGGACTAATCACGTGATGATTATTGTGTACTTGCATGATCATGGGGTTTTGGGTTATTATCAGCTCAGGATTGTTAGGGTTAGGGTTAGGGTTTACATTCAAAGAATGGAAACTTTGTTGGATCATCTTTTGTTGGTAGGGATGAAGCTTAGGCCACAGAGCAGGATTGTTGTAAAAAGAGAGAGGGTTTTGGAGGCTTTGAAGTTGCATATGGAGCTGGAGCCTTTCAATGGCTGAGCTACTCAAGGTCTCAGAATCTTCCAATAACCCACCAGCCGCCGGAACTTTTCCGTCGACCGCCGCCGCCGCCGCCGCCGCTGAGGATAGTATTCTAGTACCATTGGATTGCTTGCGCCTTCCCAGTAGTTTTTTCTTCAGTCGAGTGTTCCAATAGTTTTTTATATCGTTATCTGTTCTTCCTGGTAACTGAGCTGCTATTATGGACCACCTATACATACAATTTTATATATATAATAATATATATATAGAAGAAATTAGCTCCAAACCCTATGAGATATATATATATAACTGTGTTTATATATATATATTGATCTAAATCTTAAGCATGAGAGTTTCTAGGCAAAGAAAGAATCAGGACAAGAGACATGGGACAACATGTTAAGGTTGAAACTTATTGCTAGCTTGTTTTCCAAGTAGATATGTTTATATATATATATATATAAAGAGAGAGAGAGAGAGAGAGAGAGAGAGAGAGACTGACCTGCTGCCAATACTTATGTAGAGACTACAGATGATGTTGTCTTCTTCTTCAGAGAATCCACCATGTTTGATATTAGGTCTCAAGTAATTAAGCCACCTCAATCTGCAACTCTTTCCACATCTCTTGAGCCCTAAACAACCAAATTAAAATACCCACCAAGAGTTTAATTAATTAATCAATTAATTATTACCAATGGAAAAAAAATATATCAAAATTTAATTTTTTGCATACCAATTTTCTGGGGAAGAGCAATCCAATTGCCACCAGTGCCGTAAGTATCGATATAAGCCTTGAGCTTAGCATCCTCCTCGGGTGACCATGGTCCTTTCTTCACGTTAGCCTTGTCACAACATGGAGCTCGACCCATCTTTTTGTTTCTACTACTTCTGAATCGATTTGTGTCTCTTTAATTGATGATCTTGGATAATAAGAAAAGTGTTTGGCTTTGTATTTTGATTGAGTCTATATATGTTGTTGAAAAAAAATGAAGAAGGAGGACTGGGATTTATAGTAGTTGGGAATAGTTGGGGGTGATGTGATGCTTATGAGGACAAAAAAGTCTTACAACATCTGCCTACCTCTCTCTCTCTCTCTCTCTCTCTCTTCTATAATTCAAATTCAACCTCATTTCTAGGGTTTAATTGAGTAAAATTCACACTCTCTCTCTCTCTCTATCTCTCTCTTACTTTTTTTGGATTAGTTCAATAATCCATATTTAACAATATATATGCACACAACTAGACAAAGTACACCACGATTTTTCTTCTACTTTATAGTTTTAAATTGTACTGCTTTTTCATAATTATATATATATGTGTTTTTAATTAACTATGTATTAAGTATTAATTTAATTTAATATGTTTGAAATGAATGTTGGAGGGTATATTTATATATTGATCATAAGAAACATCCATCCATGCCATCCTCTTATTTTGTCACTATTATCCTTGAAATGTATTCCATTTCATAGACCTTAATAATTAATTAATTGTAAGCCACCCTATATATATTTTACTGTTTAGCTTTATTATTATTAAACAAACATTATATATAGAAATGACCCAATTGGATGTGCCTACTTTCATTAAATTATTTTGCACAAACTTGTATTATTTGCCATAATTTTATTTTATTGGCATATATATAATATATGACTGCTGTAAAAGTCTTGGGATTAATTAAGACTCTAATTAATATTACTTGGATTGAGCCGAAACATATGACCTTGGGGAATGTACTTTTCGGAACATTATCAGTGTACTGTTTCAACTTTCAGATATCCATGATTTTCATTGGATTGTTTTTATTTTATTATTTTGTTTTCCAATTATGACCAAAGCTAGAATATGTGTAAACTAATTCTATATGGTAATTAGTGTAATAATAGCCATGTCGGTAGGATCAAATTATATACCATATCTATTAATTAAGAGTTAAGAGTCTTCTTATTTGACATATTAACGTGCACAGAATATCACATGAGGTGATACCACATAATTAGTTAGCGATATTCTACAATAATTATTAATAATATAAATATATAATACCTGAAATTGGATTGCTCTAATAATAATAATACATCACTTCCTTACGGTATTGAATAGTGCTGCTGGTGCCCCTAACAATTCTCATTAATTAATTGTGAATTGAAATATACTTATAGTAGGTACAACAATATATATAGGGTTATTTATCAAAATAATTTTTTTAATAATCATTTTGCATAATAATTTTGTTTTGATATATAATTTTTACAAAATAACCTTCCCCACATCTTATCAAAAATTAACAACAAAAAATCTATTTTGCAAGAAAATAATATAAAATGCCCTATTTTCACCGATTACTCATAATATTACATATTTATATACTATCTATTATATATTAAAAAGAAAAAAAAAAAGAAAAACTTCTCATTGCTTTTTTATTAGCCACTAGCATTATGTATGGAGTATATAATCACACATACACGTTTATATATAATATATATATAAGATTTAATTAATTTTCGAATTAAAACTTATGATCACCAATAATTTCCCCATACATGTTGTCCATAAGATAACAATTATCTACATAATTAAAGAAATATTGTATCATATTACAACTTGGGTAATTAATTAATTTGCCATACATAAATAATATGACCTATATAGCTTAATTAGCTACGTACAAGTACATCAGTCCACATGACAAGACTACTTAAAAAGCAAATTAAGCCAGCCAATCTATGTATATTACTAATTACCTCTTTTATTTATTGATGAATTTGGGACAGTACACTTTTATAAATCGAATCACATATATACTTAGAAAAAATAAATTAATATGGCAAATATATTATTTAATCTTACTAAGATGAATGAATTATTAGTTCATAAAGTCATTATAATAATAATATATTTCATTAACTATTGTAGTGTTAGTAAAAAAAAATTCCATTATATTAATTTTTTTACTATTATTATTATTATTGTTGTTGTTGTTTCCTAATTCCTATACACTTTCAGACACATGTATAATAACGTACGAGACCTGCTAAGAACATAAGAAACAATTTTATATATATTCTAACAATTTAATATTTGACTTGTTCAACTCATCAGTTTTACGTTATTAACTTCCTTTCAAAAAAAAAAACTCAGTTTTATACGTTAGTACCGATAGCAAAAATAATTGTCACATATATGGTCAACAGGTCAAGGTTAATAATTTTATAACTAGCTTTATCCCTACACATTTTCTTTTCTTTTTCTCATTAATAATTGAGATTTTCCTCATATATGAAAGAACGTTTTAGTAGTTATACTAGCTAGGTTTTTCTCTAGAAATATATATATCGATTAGGAAATCAAAACTCGACACGTTTTGATCCCATTGAACAATTGTATTTATGTATCGTCTTATAAATATATATAGTGGAATCAATTGATGATCACTAAATTGTATATATATATATATATATATAACTCTACTACCATTAATTAGGGTTGACTGTATATATAATTTCTAAATGATATATATATATGTGATGACAGCAATAAATGTGACATATATATATATATATATATATATATATATATATGAACAAGTCAAATTCTCCCTATTGATTAAATTACTATCATAGTTCACTACAATATTTTTTATATATAAAAAATAACACTATATATATATACCTAAATAATATCCGTTTTTCTTTATTTTATTGTTATAGTATAAACATGTTGAATCTAATTGTGACAAGTTGGCTAGGGGGTTAATATTATATATATACAGATTATATATTATATAGTAGCCAAGGATGGCAATAGTTAAATAATTGAAATAATAAGAATAATAATAATAAATTACCAAAACAAAAAGGCAGACGTACATAATTAATTATCAAAAAGCTTTTAGAAGAAGCACCACTCATATAATTGACCTCGGTTTTCCCTACTACTATTACTTTATCATTATTAATTAATTAATTAAAGAGAAAACTTTCAAAAATATATATTTATTTATATATATGTTAATTAATTTTATTACGAAGGAGGAAAAGAAGGCTAGGAACCACAACCACGTAGAAATAACCAAGAAGAAACTATCAAAATTTGAAAAGCACTCAGTTCCCCAAAATACTAATATTTTAATTATGAGTACCCAAATGGACTCAGATCTTTATGGCAAAGAAAAACATGCTTCTGCTTGTCTTTCTCTAAACCCTAGAATCTCTATATATAATGCTTTGAAACTAACTGAAAAGAAATTATTAAAACAAAATTATTAACATTTCATCATCAAGAAGACCAAACTTATCAAAGATTAGTATTGTAATGTATTGAGCTGGTAAAGGTGGTCCTGATGATAAGAGGATAAGTATGGCCTGTATATATGTATTTATCTCTTAATAATGCTAAGTACAATTATTATTATTATTATTATTCATACTTTAGGTTTCTATACCTAGCTAGCTTAATTAATTATCTTGCATTATATAATATATATATAACACTTTTTTTATTTTCTTTTTTGAGTTTGACTTGGCTTTCTTTTTATTAGCTCTAACAAATATGAGTCACACACATATATATAGAAGAAGCAAGTACTATATGTGTGTGTGTGAAGTTGAATTTGAATACTTATTGTTATTGACTTTTTTATATGACCATTCTAATAACTTCTTGGTAAGTTGGAGTTCAGAAGCAAAAAAAAAAAAATTATTGGTTTAGTCTCATGACCAGGTTAATCTCTAATGATCTACAACATTTATTTAATAAAGGCTAAATTAAAATGGGAAATTCATGTGTGTATTTTACAGACTAGTGTCTCTGCTATATAATGATTGTTTGAGTTTGAAACTAGGATTAATTTAGAAAAACCTTTTTAAAAAAATCTTGGTTTAGTACTCTTACCATGTTTAAACTCTCTACAACATTTAATTAATAAAGGCTAAAAAGAGGGAATTTAATTAATTTAAAATAAATTTATTTGTTTGGAAAAAGTGTGTACTGACAAGAATTATGGGGCTTTATTAAAAAAATAATTGGTGATTAGTGGAGTTACTCATGTTCTTATTAATGACTCAATATTTTTACACGTATTCTGTGTGAGACACCATACTCCAATATCTTGCCTCAAGATGGTGGCGATTTTTCGCTCACCAATCTTGAATCACCTGATCTCAAGTGTCTTTTTGCACTATGCGGATCTCATGCGACTTAGCTCACTATTTGGATATCAAGTGTCTTATTACACTATGCGAATCTCAAGCATTTTTAAATTATTGGCTCATCACTCCTTGGATCAGTGTGATCGAATGTCTGCTAGAATAATGATACCATGACAAGAATCATGAGACTCCATCCAAAAAATCAATTAGTGATTAGTAAAATTACTCATATTCTTATTAATAATGGCTCAATATTCTTACATTTATTTATTTTAATTTACACATGCTCTAATGTCAAAAAGTAAAACAAACACAAATAAAACTGAAAGACATATACATTTAATCTCATAATTAATCTCATCATCACTAAATTGTCAGAAAAAGTAGTACAAAATTGTCAGCAAAAGATATTGGTACGTATGATTTTTCTTCTCAAAGTTCTGGAAGTAGTTGTATATTTCTTGATCCGCAAAAGACAAAAGTCAAGGGAATCATTTTAGTTTCTCACTACTTATTCTTAATAAATATATACAAAGTCAAGAGAAAATTTATATATAATTAGAAGATTTTGTAGGAAAGGTATATGTACTGATCTAATTATAATTAATTACTTTTTCCCTTTTTTTTTCTTCTCTTTTCTTCGTGTAAGACAATGAAAGTTAATCAAACACAAACCTAACAAAAACCATTAATCATAGGGTAATAAATAGTGGTATACCTAATTGTTTAACAACATTTGCATGCATAGATATATTAATTGGTCTCATCATTAATAATTATTTTATATTTTGGGGTTCTTATATAAATATATATATATATATGTATATATTGTTTTCTTGGATCCTTTATCTGTCATTTTCCATTATATATATTATAGGTCAAAATTACAACCAATATATAATCCCTAATGTTTCACTTGATCACCACCTTGTCAATGTAATAATATTGCCTAAAGAAATTTTTATTGTGACCATATATTAATTATCAAAGGGTTGAAATGTAATAATATTAATAAATGTTAACCTTATACATATAAAAATAAATAAAATCAAAATGCATAATATTTAAAATGTTAGACCCGATCGAAGATTGTCATTTACATAAGTATGTCAAGGACCATATAATTCTACAGAGAATTACGAAATATCTCACTATAAATATATCACTACTAATTCTAACATGTTACCTGTTTATTTTTTTTAATTTAAAAAATAATGGGAAAACGAGGGCAATTTAATAACCTCACTTAATTTGAAATACAATATATTTTAGTAATTTCTTAATTATGTGAGATATATGGAAATGTGTGCATGCAACTCAAATGGGTATTTAATTAGTAATAACTTCATACATATGATAATTAAAAACGTGATGTTGACTGAGTAAGTATTGAAGTGAACATTTTAATATATAGTTTAAAAAAAATAGGCATGTAAATGGGGTGGGTCTGCCCTGTCCCATTTTTCCTATTTAATTTTTTTAAAATACATTAAATTATAATTTTAGAATTTTCCGTCAACCTGAATATTTTTTTTATTGTAATTTTTATTTTTTACACTTCGTATCAACTACACTTTCAAATATTATATTTTGTTTTCTTTATTTTAAAATTTACAAAAATAAATATGAATTATATAAAATATACTTTTCAATATTTACAATTCTTTCTAATCTATTTAGAATTAATGATATTCTAAATCACATATACAATGTCAATTTTACGCATTATGCATATATATAAATAGCATTAGAGAATTGAGTTAGAGTATAGAAAAAAAAAAAAAAGTTTTCGAAGCGGGGCGGGGGGCGGGGCTGCCCCGCCCCGCTTGAATTCATAGCCTGCCCCGAATTCTGCCCCGTTTTTACCGGGGCAAAAAGCCCCGCCCCGCCCCGCCTCACCGCCTTATTTTACCATGCCTAAAAAATATATTTTTTCTAGGAAAAAAAACATGTACGCACACAATCTTTGATTTTTTTTTTTTGTGCAATGAAGAGCACATTATTATTTTGAATGTAGCAGAAGGAAAATTCCTGATTTTAACAAACTTATGGTAGAAGAAAAGAACATATTATTGAATTGAATTAATTAAATTTGAACGGTAATAATAATTAAACAACAAACTAAAATAATCTATCATCTGTGAGATGATTAGTTAACTTTTTAAATCAGTGCATGTGCGGAGCAAAATTTTTATATATAGCTATATAACTAATAATTACTTAGAGGAAGAACTACCATATTTGAATTTTAAAAAAATATACAAAAAAGTCAAATCAATTATTATTGTTAAGAGTGAGAATTTGACAATATATATCGTACGTACTAAATTAGTTGGTAACTATATATTAAAATAAACCTTGCTAATGAGAACTCGACATGCATGCAGTTAGTATTAATGCTTTTTATCCCAATTGAAATAAAATAACACTGCTTAATTAATTACTTATTATTTTATAGTTGACAATACATAATTAATTATAATTAACAAGGATAATCACAAAAGCATCATCTCTACTACTTTATTGGCTACATTATTACATTCTACTAATGTGGTTTTTAAAAACTAATTACAAAATCTTTCTCAAATGGTGGGATATGATCTCATTGTAGTTCAAACTCTAAAGTTTAATTAAATTTAAAACAAATCAAGAGAGCATAATACACTCTTCATTAATCTAAAATAATAAAATATAACACAAATATTTTATACATGGACTTTTTCATTGTATTTTTCATCTAAATTTCATATATATAGGTTTGAAATATCTATTATGTCACCTATATATATATACCCATTAATCATTGATTATCTTAATGGTAACTTCTTATTTCAGGTATAGATTGAGCTAGCTAGTAATAAAATTAAGTTCTAGTAGTAATTTCAGAAATTAATTAATTGGGTTTTGGTTAAGGAAAAACCAGATATATAGTGATGCCTAATTAGTACTTAATTGCACCCTTTAATATTTTTACTGAAAAATACATATATATATATATATATAGAGTCCCCTGGCAAAATAGTCGATTCTTTAAAGTTATTTTGCAATCTAGTATAGTTTTAATAATTATTTATAAAATAGTCTCTTATAATTTAGACAACTAATTAAAAATTTAGATAAAATTTTAGATAATTAGTCAAAATATTTAAGTAACTGATCGAATTTATTCAGAGATGATTTTACAAAACTTTATCACAAAGTATAGCAGAGTTCAAAATCAATCAAATAAAAAGTTCATTTTCACCAAATTTTTATATATAACACCCAAATCATATATATATATATATTTCTAGAAATTCTTGCTTATGTCACCTTTGAAATTAATCTCCAAATCACAAAAATTAATGAAGTAGTCTAAGCAACACAGAAAACATTCAGAAAGTTCACAGAAGCTGAACAACACAGAGATAATAAAAATCTATCATCATCGCCACTAGGGTTGACAATAATTAATATTCATTTATTGATCATATGAATGTTCCATGATAAGACAGCCAAGTTAGCTAGCTAGCTAATTGACTTTTAAACCAACACGTATATATTATAATATTTAAGAATAATATAATTAAAACAAAAAAACAAAAAAGTAGTGAAGCTGTTATACATATAAAGAAGTGTAAATATATATATTCTATATAGAACCCTATCTGTTGTGTATCGCATAACATATTTAATATGCATGAAATAACTTTATGTAAACTAAGGCTAAATAGTAACACTATTATTAGACGTAGCTACAAAAAAAGACGCAGTTGCTGACCTCAAATTGGGGTCTCTGCCCTGTCCCCCAAAGTCTTTCTTTTCTCTTGTTATTATTTGGTAACCAAAAAAAATTCACCAAACCTGTTACTGTATCTATTTATATATATATATATACACAAAATATTTGTGTGACTGTGAGTGTTTTTGATTTTTGAACAATTTTTTTTTTATGACTGTGTATATTGTAGCTATTTAGGGTATCGGCAAGCAACAACATGTTTGAATCTAATTTTTGATACTGTAAACTATTTAGAATTTTCTAAAAATCGCGTTCATGCTCTAAATAGCTACAATATACACGGTCATAAAACGGTGAGCAACATGTATTTTTTGGTACTGTAAACTATTTAAATTTTTTTTAAAATTGCGTCGATGCTCTAAATAGCTACAATATACACGGTCATAAAATGACGAGCAACAACATGTATTTTTCGATACTGTAAACTATTTAGAATTTTCTAAAAATCGCGTTCATGCTCTAAATAGCTACAATATATACGATTATAAAAAAAAATCACGTCGAAAAATGTTCATGAGTCAAAAACACTAAAGAGTCTCACCGATAGGCTGAAGCAGCCCCTATAAGAGATATATATATATATATATCAAATTTATATGAAGATTTTTTTGTTTGAATTATTTTTTGAGTGAGAAATTAGTAAAAGGATTTCATGGGGATTCCGAGAATTGAACTCGGGACCTTTCGCTCCCTAAGCGAGCATCCTACCACTGGACTAAATCCCCTATTGTAGTCTTCTTCTGCACCCCAAATTTTATGACCCATGACAAGAGAAACATAATTGTACCAGTTTGGGACTTGGGAGGGACCACTACATTATGTACATGATGAAAATGGTCCATACATATATATGTATATGTGTATATATAATAGGGTTTGTGTAGGTGGACATTTGTAATTTCAAAGCCCTAACAACTGTTTGTCGTACTGATTTTGTACTCATTCTTGGAGAGAACATAAGAACAAACAATATTCAACATCTTCTTCTGTATTGGGTGTTATTTGAGTGAGTGAGGCATATTATCAAACAGGTTATAGGCGTGTAGCAGAGGTTGAGAAGAATATAAATCTTTATGGAAGCAAGAAGTCAAATGAAGGTTTGACTTTGAAACCCTAAAGTCTTTGCCGTGTGTTAGGAAATTAGGTATATATATATATATGTGTGTGTGTATCTTTTGATGGTGTCATAGAATTTGACCCCTATGGATTTTGTATATTGAATACATAGTTGGTAATGCCAAGCCAATTTCCTCTATCTATAGCTATAATATTAATACTTCATTCTATAATGATTAGGAGACACTGTACTAATTTATAGGCCCTCTTAGCAAGATTACAATCTTATTGAGTATAAAGATAATGTAAGTCAAACACACATATATATATATATATATATATTATCAGAGGCTTTAAAAATTGAACCCAAATCATCAAATCACCTTCCAATCAAATTTGGGTAGTGGGTAATCAGTGGGGACAATTGTTTGGACCAAAATTTCAAAGCAAAGAACGAAAAGAAAAAATTTCATGTGCAATTAGTTTGTTGGTTTATAATATTGCAAACTTTATCACGTTCTTGAAATGGTTTTTATAATAATAATCCCTTAACATTCTTATATTTGCAACTAACAAATATATAATGTTAGAAGTTAACTAATTACGTTGATTTCATTACTAAAATTATCTACTATAAATTTTTTTATTAATAAAAAATTATGAAATAAATTTTAATTATATTAGAATATTTATAAATTGATAAATTGCAGGTTGCTTTTATTTTACATTTAGAAGCAAATATGCTATTTTCATAAATGAAGATCTTCTTTGAGCAACATTTATTTTTTGTGTGAAAAAATCTTTCTTTTCTTTTCTTTTTTTGATTTAACTTCTAAAACTATCTGGTCATTTAATCCTTTTTAACACTTTTAGGAAACAATGCTTATTTAATTAGTGCATGAACTTAGAATCGAGTTACATTTAAAAGTTAATGTAATGGAATAATATATCTATATGAAAAGTATAAAAGAATCATTTTATTAGCAAGGATAAAGTTAAGTCACAAAAGCAGAACCACTTTCTCAAATGATTAAGAACCTAACATATATAGTAATCAAAATCATATCAACTAAAATTTAAAAAAAAAACCATCAAGCATGTAAACTAAAATTAAATAATAACATGGGTAGAATTTAAAAAATGAATTAAATTTTTTGAAGCTTCACCACAATGCTTCGAGGATCACTGATATCGGATGCTCCACAAATCACCAGAACATAATGTTGGGATTTCTTACAATCAATAATTATAATAACAAAAATATAGTTTCTACAACTCTAGGAGCCAAAAATACATATAACCAACACACTTGTGTATTAGGATAACCCCATGGAGTGGAATTTAACATAAAATAGAGAAAATCCCATAACAGAACATACAATAACTTCGACTCAATTCAGAAGCACAATGCATCTCTATCTATAAATATATCTCAATCAATATAGAGCATCAAACACAGGAATTGCCATTTATTTATGTACAAATCAAAAGAACTCGGTTCTCGCTTCAAAAGTGTTATAGTATCACCATATATCAGTAGTAGTCACCCTGGTCCTCTCCAAAATATCAGACCTGTTAAGAGAGCAAAAAATCATGTCATTACTAGAAAATAAGTTAGTTTAAGGCAAGGAAGACAAAAATTAGAGGGTATCATCAAACATGGATAACTCACATTCTGATCGAGTTCATAGTCGTCACTGGTTTGTTTTCGTCTTCCAGGTAATTTCTGGTAGTGAGTGCATATAATAGGGGCACTCAATAAAGAAAGTCACCATTTTTTTTTTACTAATACAAAAGATTTTGATGGTGATAAACCAAGGAATAATATGTATTATTAGAGCCTTCCATATACATAGAAACAGTGGTGGCTTTAAGTTGAGAGACGTCTATGCTTCTCATTATTTCGCTCTTGGGAAAAAGTATTGGTGACCAATGGGGGGAATAGTAAGGAGACCGCATTAAGATTGAAAACTATTTCAAATTCATTGCAGCAGCCATGTTCCTCAGCTTCTGCGAGATTTCTGAAAACGACGGTCTCTGTGCTGGATCAGAGGACCAACAACTCTCCATCAAAGCCCTCCATTCAGGATCGCACCATGATGGAATCTGCGGACGTAATGAGTTGTTCACAATTCCTCCTGCAAATACATTGAAGAATAAGATAACAGAATCAGAATCATATAGTTCTACAAAATTGTCATAGCTCTCACACAAATATTGTAGATTAAGCACATTAAAACACTTATAATCCTTTACTCGGATACTGAACAACTTGTTCTATCGTTTTTTCTGATGAAATTTCACTTTTTACATTTACAAGTAATAAGACAAGTTCTACAGGTCAACCATATTGAGTTCAAACATAAACTGGGAGAATAAAGGGACTCAATCAGCTATAGTGCTGTGGAAGAAGCTAAAATGGACTCAGAGAATGCTTCCTCATTATCAAGATCATTTCTATGAACAAACTTCGATGCTCTACCATTCATCACCTTCTATGCTAAGACTAACTAATTAGCTCAAACTATCTTTAAGTTGTAACTTCTCATTGTGTCTAGTTGTCTAAATCTCATATGCCAGTTTACATGCTGTCACATGTAGCAGTTTTCTGTAACTGAATGTAACAATGATCATTCATTCGCAAAATCTCGTATAAGAAAAGGTAGCATATAATATGTACCAAGGGAGAGAAAAAAGGTACATAAACAACGAATTGGGAGGACTACGAATGGATGATAAAAGTTCTGTTTTAATAATAACTATACCTATGTAATCCTTGAGGGGAGGAGAGCACATAAATAAAATAAAAAATTAGAAAGCTAAATTGACTAATTGATGTGCAAACATTTGGGTCCCAAGGCTGTGCAAACACGAATGCATAAGAGTGAGCATATTTCATGATATCCTAATATGTACATGCAAAGCTATGTAAAACCTTCATAACATACACACCAAAATGTAATGAATTGCAAGTGCAAGCGATACCTCACTCAAATAAATGATGACACTTGTTGCCAAAAAAAAAAAGGGAGTGGCGAGAAGAATAAAAAATATGACCATGTTCGGTACACCATATTATGGCAATCTCTTCTATTATTATAATGCAAGACAGTGTGTTGGTTTTTCATGTATTATATGACGAAATATATTATGTTAAGAACCAAAGAGAATAAATAATCATAAGACTAGGAAAGAAAATTGAGAATAACATAATACAATCATACTCTATACTACTATGTAATAGCTCACTCGTCATTTACCATATTCTTTTCAGGTTTCGTATTAGTGAACTATTAGAATGCAAGATACCACCCAGCACAATATTGTATTCAACCAAAAAAAAAATAGATGCTCAAAAAGGTGCCAAACATGCCCATTAAGTTTTAAAAAAATACAATATGCTTACCAATTATTGATGCACAATGCAAGTCTGCATAGGGTTCCTCACCAGTAAGCAATTCCCACATCACAATGCCAAATGAGTAAACATCAATCTGCATTATAGAAAATAAAAAACATAAAATATCCCAAAACTAATCAAAATTCACAAATTTAGGTCATAAACCATTGGAGGTAATAACTTAAAGAGTCATCAAATCAGAAAAGCCTATACTATTACCTTCTCCGTAACCATGTTACTTTTCCCACTAAGAAGCTCAGGAGCCATCCAGGGTAAAGTTCCACGAACACCTCCAGAGACTAAGGTATGCTGTTTTACCTTTGACAAGCCCAAGTCTCCAATCTAAAATAGTATAAAATAATCATGTTAGATTCCATTCGATCATGTCCTACATAAAAATTTTACCAGCACTTAGCGTACTTTACAGAAAACAGTTGCAATTGAAAATTTTCTGAAAAGAGAATTATGGAAAAAAAATCTCCAAAATGACCATCAAGAATAATAATTTCCAAGGTTTCAATTGTAACTTGTAATTACATGATAATAAACAATAAAGTGTATCCCTAAACTACATCGATAGTATCCATCCAACATACCTTGCAGACAGGACGCTGAGGATCTCGCATATTTACCAAGAGATTTTCACATTTCAAATCAAAATGCACAATATTCTTCCCATGCAAATACTCCATCCCAAATGCAGCATCCATAGCTATGATGAGTCTCTTACGTCGGTCAATTGTTCTGTATGATAGCACAATGGCGTCACAATCAATCAGGATGTCAAAGTATTGATACAGTTCTACACCAAGAGATTACACCAATTTATTCGAAACTTCATATGTCATCACATGATAATTACCTGTCCTTTTTCTGCAAAAACTGTTTCAGAGACCCATTAACCATAAACTCTGTTAATGTTGCCAAAGAACCATCAGGACCATCACGAACGATTCCATAAAAAGAAACTACATTTGGATGATGTAGTGAACTCAATATCAAAGCCTCCTTCCAGAAATCAGCAATCTGCAGTATGACGAAACAGAGTAAGTTCCATATTGTCCACTAGATACACTTAAACAAAACAATTTCCTACTCAACATCTCAGTATAATAATTCTAAAGAATGTTGCATGCTTTATTATATTAATTACAAGACCGGCAGTCAAATAGAAAGGGATTCTCAAGATCTAGAAATTACCAATCGCTCCCTTTCAGATGGTCTCCCAGCAAAACAGCTGGCTTTTATTCTCTTTATTGCTACATCAGAACCCCTCCACTTCCCATGATAAACCGCCCCATATGTTCCAGAGCCTAACTCACGGATCTCTTCCAGATCATCATTCTTTATAGTCTAAACAAAGAACCAACAATGTTTTAGAAACAAACCATAAGAAATAAGTACATAACCAGGGTAAAACCCATGACGTAAAGAAGATAGTGAATATGAACCTGCAATCCTTTTGCAATAGCTTCTTCCTCAGCTTTTGTAGGCTCAATTCTAGAGGTGTCTATATTATCGTTATCAGAATCCAACTCTAAATCCGCGTGAGCATTCTGCTTAACAAATATGATATAAAAGGAAAATAAGTGGGGCATCATCTTAACCAACTGATATGAATCAGATGAGAAAAATATGAGCATACAACATTCAATAAACTAAATCAATAATTATGCATTACCGCTGAATCTAATTCATTAGAATTTACTTCTTCAGCTATCAAGTCATTCTTTTCAAGATCTGAATTTTCTTCAACTTGCGCTTTCACATCCATGATCCCTTCTAATGCTGCTTTCTTCGCAGATGCAATCAACTCAGGTAAGAAACTCAGCTTGTCAACTGAAAGCTGTAAATCATTCTCCCCTTGTTTGACAACAATACCACTCTCGTCTGCAGGCTTTGAGCTAAGTGAACATGCTATTTCAAGATGCACACTCACACAATTATTGTCACCAACTTTAACTGCCTCTGAATTTAAAGAGTCGTGCACATCAGAGTTTTCAACCTTTTCTACATGAGTTTCTTCTTTTTGTTCTTCAGCCACACCTTTCCCATCTGATATCAGGGGTGCTATATCAGGTTCTGTTGGACTAGATAAGTTGATCATATCAGGTATGGTTCGTACATGATCTAAGGAAATAGCTTGTTGGTTTTCCTGACAAAGTGCGCTAGAACTTAATCTCGAAGCCTGACCAAGGGCATAATCAGGGACAGCTTTACCATCGGAAGCCTGATACTTTGAGGAGTCAACCCAAGGATTCTGATTATCCACCCCTAAACAGATCCTTGGACTACCTTCCCATTGACCCCTTGGAAGTCCTGCATTAACTTTACCATTTACTTGCGGCATTGAATTGCATGCTTCATAAGTTTGAGCAACAGGCGCTGGGTTCTGCAAATTTCTCCAAACTGGAAGTCCAGGTACATGTCCATGAGTTGGATGAATATTATCTCCTGCAAATGGTATAGGAATATTTCCATATCGAACTCCATTTTCTTCGGGAGGAGGAACATGCATGTGAGATGTACCAGCCACAGGTTGGTCATGAAAAGCTTCAATTCCCATTTCATTACCTCCTCGGTGATGAATATAATTTGAAGACGCATGACGACCATCTACCATATTACTGTGACCAAGAGGAAAATTCATGCCACCATCTACAGCATAATGATCATTCATTCTTACAGGTCCAGAAACATGTGCTCTTGCTTCCTCAGCTCGGGCATTCAAATTTTGTTGCAGCATCCATGCCCTATCATGATTTTGAGTTTCATTGTATAAAGATCGGTGGTCATTATTATGTTCGCCTGTGTAAATTCCATGTGGCAACTTTGCATCTGCATTCATCATGAAAGCCTCCCTGTTCGGTGGACACTCAGCACATGGATTAGAAACAGAGTGGAGTCCGTTTGCCATGTTAGGATGATCAAAATTTCTTTGGAAACTCATACGGCAATGCTCACAAATACTACTTCCTTCAGTAACATTTGGTCCATTCAAAATATTACCAGGAAAAGCTGACTTTTCACCCGAGGGAGCTCCACTAGGAAGCCATCCAATACTCTCAGAATATTGAGGATGGTGCTCATATGCAGGTTGCTGATTCAGTTGTTGCCGATATTCATCTGGCAATCTATCTGAGCATTTATCAGATAACTCTGAAAACGGTAAATGGAAACGTGCAGAAGTGGGAGAAGAAGGAAAATCTGACATTTGTCTTGGATCATGTCCATGATGCCTCGGAGAATAGTACGCCGGACTCCAAGGGGCTTCCATTTCGCTGTACCTCTGGCTCATGGGCTGATGGTGTTGTCCTGATCCCATATGAGGAATTTTAAGGCCATGCAAATTATACTGCGGCATTGCCATTTCATAATTCCTCTGGTTATGCACGCTTCCTTCAAAACTCATTGAATTAAAGTACTGTTCAGCTACATGTATATCATCGACAGGACTCATCACCGGCGAATCAGGCTGCAGTTGCCTCCTAAAATCAGAACCATCACTTAAATTGTTCAAGGCATCTACATACCTCCTCTCAGTATCCCTCTCATCCCCATCATAGAGAGACGAAGCATCTTGGTCGGGAAGCCCGAAGAGAAAAATCCTGAGCCTAGTGAAACCATCCCCAGAACCCAACTTATCATACTCCTCCATCATGTTAGTAACATCATCATCATTCACTACTGACACAAGGGCATCAAGATCTTCATCAGGTTGTTGGTACTTCAACACCGCCGCCCCATCATAAAGCTCCCTCATCCTGTTCATCAACTCATCAAAACATATATCTCTCGGCACGCTAACGATTCTCGTCTCTCCCCCAACATACCGCAGCTTCCCATCTTGCGGACGAGGCAATATACTTCCCAAAAAACTGCAAAGGAACTTAACACGAGGGGTTTCATCGTTGGAACCGGAGCTCAAACCAGGTGGAGAATTAGAAACTGAGTTTGTGGTACTAGAAAAACTGTCCATCAAGTAGCCAGACTGGTGATGGTGTTGCTGATCAATTGAGTTGTCAGCAATACCGTTGTTACACATGAGTATCATTCAGACCCTAAAAAAACAAAAAGAAAAATCTTTTACAAATTCCAAACCAGAAACCGTGTTCAAACTCTCATTTCCCACGAAAAACACAAAAAGCCACCACATTTTTTGTCAACATCACCAAAAACCACCAATGAAAGCAAATTCGAAACAACAAAAATTCAGCCGAGAGAGAGAACGAGAAAGAGAGAGAAATTCAATCAAATATAACACCTAAAAAAAAGCTCAATTTGATCGTCAAAACAAAATCTCCCTCTCTCTCTCTCTCTCTCTCTCTCTCTACGATTAACACCGAAAACAGTCAAGTATCTACGAAGAAGAAAAGAGTAGATAGATACCTGGATATTGGGAAATGAATAATCAGAGAGGAGAGAGACCCTCTCTATCTTCGATCCGGACAGAATCCACAGCCTTAGGGTTAGTTCGCGTAAGATATCGATCAGAAAGTCGCGTGAATCTGAGTAGGTAACAGAGGTAGAAGAAGGAGAAGAAAACGACGTCGTAGACGGTGGTGGTGATCGAAGCGGTGGTGGTGGTGGTGGTGGTGGTGGTGGTGATGAGAGAAGAGGAAATGGAAGCAATGGAGGGTGGGTTTGTTGGGTCTGGCGTCGCGTGGCTCCAAATCCAAGATGCGATGCCTGATTGCCAGGTAGCGTAACACGTGGCATTACGCCCTTTCTCTATTCCCTAAGCATATTATTTATCTCCTCTTTTGATCCCTTCATATGTGCCATTTTCCTCACACGCTTCGCTCGGCACGTGTCTTGCACGCACGTACTCCTCACTCCTTGCGTGGATATCCTAATGCTATTTAGTATTATGCTTCTATCATTTTCCAATTAAATAAAACAAAAACTTATCAAATTCTAAAACAAAAGGAAAATTGGATTTTTATAATAATGAATGAATATCTGTATAAAGTTTTGCAATAAATAACAATAATTAAGCTCTATCTTTTTGTTATTTATTTTTTCTTTAATTTGCTTGAAACGGGTATTTATGGTTTTTTTTTTAAAAAGGTATTTATGCTTTGTTTGATATGCTTCGATTTTCAACTTTTTTTTATTTTAATTTATTTTTTAAAATTAATGTATACAGAGTTCAATAATTTGTTGTAATAAATATTTTTTTTTATATACTTTTAATTTTGTTCCTTTTTTTTTTCACAAGTGAAAACACAACTTTAGGTTCAAAAGAAAAGGAATTCAAACAAAATTCAAAATTCGAAGGATCAAAATTGGAAGTGTTTACTTTAAAGGGCTAAGTTCAATATATTTAATCATAAAGTTTCAGTGTATTTTTTATTATTATTTTTAAGTTTCACATATCCAAATATTCTAAGGATGATATAATAAAATCATTTAATGAAATCTGCTAAAAATTCTCTTTCTTATAAAAATAAAAGTTGATTTTTATTATAATAGAAATGTCAATATTACAGTAACTTTTTGCCACAAAATATTATAGTAAATTTTAAGTTCATTAAAAAATGTGTAAAAAACAATCTGATACATCAATTTTCATTTTTATTTTTATTTTATTGACTATTCTGATACATTCAATTTGATGCAGTATGGTATGGCTGTATTGGGTTGATATTCTTGTAATTATTATTTATTTATTTAAAATTAGCATGTAATGTTGAAAAAAACTATCAAGTTCATTGGATTATATATTTGATATTATAGTCATATTGAGTGTATGGAATAAGATTATTGAAAACCCAACTTCAAATCGAATAGAATGTAAAATACTTTACAAAGTTTGATCAAATTAGAAACTTTAATTAGTGGAAATAAAATCCATGTTTAAAATGTACTAACAAACAATATTATTTTTGTCCAAATTAATACTTTAGCAAAATTATTTAGGTTCAATTTTATAATGTAATATTATTTAAAAATAGCAATAGCTATAAAGTCTGCAAACAAAATGAATAATATTAGGAAAATTCATTAAATTAAAGAAAAACAATTTAGATGATGTGTTCTTATTAAAAAAAAATTATTTATTTAGTGTTATCGCATTAATCAAATTAAATTAATAAAATAATAGGCAAAGTGAAAAAAATTTTACTACAAGACAAGAAAAGTGTAACATCTCACGTCACTATAGTTGCTTACTAAAATAACAAATAACCATGTAAACCAACACGAGTCTTTCCAGCGTGTTTTGTCCTCACTCGCACGCTTTTTGGGAAAACTTCCCAGGAGGTCACCCATCATGAGACTACTCCAGGATAGTACTCATCAATCCATTTAAGTCATCTTCAATTATGTACTCTCATACCTACACAGTCTTAGAGTCATCACACTTGACCTTCCCCAAAAGATGTGGGATTACAAGCTTTTTACCCGGTCTTTCTCCTTACAGATCACGGGATTCTGATTGTTACACACGTGGGGCCCAAAACACGTGCTTCCAATCATTGTACTACAGGTGGCAAGAAAGTACAAAAAGATTTGTTATGTTCTTATTTTTTTTCGATAATGATTTACATTCTCTTTCTGTCATTATTTTTCGGTTATTTAGTTTGAAATTACTAATATTAGAGATATTAAATATGTGTGTACCCATCACTAAATATTTTGAATCACACATCTCTATAACAAAAAAGCCTAGATTTTGAATATGTGGTCATTATTTCTTTTGACTTAGTAAAGTTTTTTTTTTTTCAAAAACTAAAAAATTGATAGCTTAGTCTAACAAATGAGGTGTCATTTGTTTTAGGTTAGAAAATGACACTATTTGTTTGTAGTTAAAATTGACTAACAAAATAATTGTAGATTTTAATTGTGACAAACATTTTGAATCACATATCTTTTGAATAAGTATAGTTTTTCTTTTCTCTTTTGAATAAATGGGTTGGTAAAATTGACATAATTCTTTTTGATGATGACTTGTCTACAAAGATCACTTTCATTTAAGCCATATTTTAAATATAATAATTAAGTATTAAACTCCTTTTGTTATGTCCAACATTGATTACTTAGCATCTCAAATCAATTAATATCTTATGTATTGTTTTAGTTTTGATAAGTGACATATATATATATATATATATATATTTATAAATGAACCCAATTTGAAAGCACACCCCTTAACCCTTTAAAAACACTTCACTGTGAAACCATAAACAAATAAGTTGATTTAAATATCCTAATGACAAATTGGAACCATATAAGTGGAACCCATACGTATCACTTTTAAAATCACTCTGTTTTAAAATATAATCACATTATTTTTATGGCTGGTTAAAAAGTATAGAATAACTTATATTAGTGTATATATATTTAATATATGTTAAAATATGTGTTTCAAAGATACATTTAATACATACTATATAGAAATATTGCACGTTTTCTTAGTTTTATTTATAAAATTTATTAATTATTTTTATTAAATTTATATTATTGTCATATAAATTTCAAATAAATAAACAATATTATATATAAAAGAATAATATAATCATATTAAATAAAAAATTAAACCAAAACATTGTTTATGATTTTTGAAAATATATATAATATGATAATGATACTTTTTTTAAAATAAAAATTTAGATTATGTATTATATATTACTATAATGATATTTAATAATATTTAAATTTATATTAATAAAAGTATTAAATATCTAGTATTGTATTAAATATTGTTATAATAATATTATTTTATATTATTTGAATTCATGTTAATATAATTAGGAAAAAATAGGATTATATATTATTATCATAATAATATTTTATAACTGTTACACTCAAATCTCGATAATAGAATTTTGTATGTCCAAAGTCAGACTCGTATAGTGTAAGCTTGAAATAAGAAATTTCGTCATGTGATCAGCAGTAATGAGAATTGAGTTTGACGGACTAACTCAATATTAAAACGACGATGTCGGAATTGGTGGGCTCGAAACTACAATCAGACAAGGAGGTTCGAGCTTAGGCATTGTGAGCTCGGAGAGGAAGATCTCGATAAAGTTACTTGTTAAGACCGAGACAAAACGAGGCAGCGAGCTCATGATGATTAGTCGATCTCGAATGTATGTGAGCCATGTTCGAGGTCGATAATCTAGTGTGAATACAGTTAGTGTTTGAAAATTCCTATATCTGGGGGATTTGTTGTAATATGTTAATAAATCTCAAATATCGGGGATATTATATATTTAAATGCATTTAATTGTATTTATTGGAAATTTGGATAATAACTTCCTGAAATGTGAGGGGAGATATTCTGTAAACCATTCTATAAATAGACTGGAGAAATTCATTTGTAGGAAGGAAAAATTGGTACTGGGAATACCCTGCTGAATTGCTTTCTAAGCGCTTTGAGAGAATTTCACAGTTGAATAATATCGACTCGTGGACTAGGCAGGTTTTAACTGCTGAACTACGTAAAAAATCGTATGCTTCTTATTTATTTTTATGATTTTGTGTTTAGTGTTATTCATTTCTAAGTTGACGAAAAACGACGTCAACAATAACATTTAAATTTTTCTTAACATAATTATTAAATATCTAGTCTTCTATTATTATTATTATTTAAAAAAAAATTATATTATATATTATTATAATGATGATATTTTACAACATTTGAATTGAATTATATTAATATAATTAATAAATATATATTATTAATTTAAAAAATATATTTCATTAAATATTTAGAATATTATGTTAACAAGTTAAAACCAAAAATTTCATTTATCTACACACTTTTTTTTATATATATAGAAGAGTTATTGATTATTTTGAAATTAGGATTTATTTAATAGAAGTGCTAAAATCAATGTCAAATTTAGAATAGTCGCTAAATGTTATATTATTTAGCATTATGCTTTATAGTATAAATGCATACGCCATTCAATTTGAAAGATAAAGTTATAAAATCAAGAATAATTAATTAGAACATTCGTTTTCACCGAAAGAAAGAATATTTTATACAAACCCTCTACTAATTTTATTGAAGTTGAGTTTTGAATAATAAAATAAATATATAAAAAAATTAATTAGTCAATTTTAGCAAGTATTTATTGTACTATGTTATACTTTTTATTATTATAGAAAGAAAAAAAGAATATAAATAAGTACCTCTTTCTTTTTCTTTTCTCTTATAATTGATTAGATTACATCTTAATTAAGTGAACAAAGCCCAAGTACCACCCAAAAAAAGTGCATAAAGACAGGTTTTCTTGGTACTTTTACTTTGGAATGTCAAAAAAGAAAAAGAAAAAGAAAAAAAAAGGCCTTGCATATTAGGATTAGGAGAATAAATCGTAATGTTGTACTTATAATTTACTTCTCTAGCTAACAATTTCGAGTAGAGAAATATTATTGAACTATTGTGATATATTTATCATTGTCACTTGTCCACTTTATTGTTTAATCATATATCAACACGAGAATAAGTGGGCTAAGAATAAGATTTTAACATTATATGATAAAGTTTAAGAACATGGATCTTTTGTCTATTTACAGCTACGTTTTCTCGACTTTTTTTTTCCTAGCTGATTCTTTTAATTTGCCAATTTCTAGATATTTATAAAACATGTGAACATGGGTTTTTCTTAATTCTGAAATCATTTTAGAATATGACCTTTCGGCCAAATTACCTAATGCTCATTTGTACACTAAATGCTCAGCTGTTTCTATCAAATGGTATAGATGGAAGAATCTTATATGTGAACTCACTTATGTTCTGTAATATTATGACCCAACAAGAAAAGATAAAATAATAATAATAATAATAATAATAATAATAATAATAACAAATTTAAAATATCTTAAAAACAACCCCAAATTTATCATATTTTTTCAACATTTTTTTTTAACATTGGAGGAGAGAATTGGAACTTGAGTGAACCTCCTCTTTATAAGAAGGCTATACCAATGATCATAATTTATCATATTTCTAATTAACCGCAAAGTGTTGTTATATTATGTGTTTGCATATTATGAGTGATTGAATTTAAAATAAAAAATCACTTATTATATTATAATTATAAATCACTTATTCATGACATACGACCTCAACTCGAGTATAGTGATTTGGGCTTCACAAGTCACAATCGTGGGTGTCTTCTAACGTAGTTCGATTATCAATCAAGATATTGGTTAAAAATACTAATGTCCTTTTGCTTTTAGAGAGATATAACTAACTTAGGTCACTTCCCATTGTTCTGTCAGATTATGTTATCTCATTTATCAACCGACTCTTTTCAGCCTTTCAGGTAACACAATAGACATGCCCAATTTAAAATAACATATACATGATCTTCAGAAAAGAGGTGTCAGTGGAAATCTATACATATAAAGCAATCACTTGACACTGATTCATATCTGCTTTATTTTGTCTTCTATGAAAAAGTTGGGAAACTGAAACTCACAAGACCTCATTTATACACACTTCCTGCTCCAGTGATGGATCCTTTAGAACTTACAATTTTTCTTTTCTTTTTGCTGGCTTAAAGAATTTCAGTGATGAATTTGTTGAGCGTCATCGGTTCGAAACAAATTATTTAGATCCCTTTAAATTTATTGTTATGCGGAAATAAACAAGTTTCACAAAGACAAGACAGACTTTTCAAATCCAAAAAAAACAGACAGATTACTTCAGGAGAAAGCAATCAATCATATACTTAGTAATAGGGCCATTGTCACCTTTTTTATGGTGGTGGTGAGCAGCGCAACTATGCCAATGCTTGGGCCATCAGAGAGCGATGAGATAGCTGTTGCTCGTACAATTCACGAAAGATGCGATATTTTGCATCGTGGTACTTCTTCACCTTAGGATCTTTAGACGGATGAATTACCTACAAAATTAATGTGTATAAATTAGTGAACACAAACAAAACAAGTGGTGTCGAAGTCATTTACTTTTCTTTTTTATATCAAAGGTTCTATGATTTGTTTTAATGCATACTTGACCAGCTGCATTTAGAGCCTTCATTGCATCATGCACGCTGGAATATTTTCGAGCAGCAACAGAACCGAGAATGGCAGCACCCAAGAGCACAGACTCGTTTTCTCGTGGCAAGACAATTGGACAGCCTGTAAAGAACAATTAGCATGGAGATGTTGGCTGGCCGGACACAGCTACAAAGTATCTCTAAAATGACTTCTTACATGAGTAAACAATGCGGAAATGAGAAAATAAATAAATTCCATCCAAAAATAGCAAGAAGACTCAAGAGCTGTTTTCTGTTAATCTACTTTATACCTGTAACTTTTGTTCCTTAAAAAGTCACTTGCATTGCATGCAGAACCAATTCAATCATTGCATAGTAACTTCAATCAGTTTCACAAGGAAAACTTTAGAATATTTATAATGAAAATAACATTGGGCCTAAAACCCTAAGAAAATGTAAATAAATATAAACGGACACAAATAATGAAGAACTAATTGATTTATTGAACACATATATACAGGAAACACAAGAAACTGGAAGAAACAAATGGAGATAGGGAGACAAAATACCAATTATATCTGCATGTTCTTGGATGAATAGTGAGTTCTTTGCAAGGCCCCCACAAGCAAGTATTGTGTCAATCTGAAAGGAAGGGGGCAGCAACAGAAACAATTAAAATAACGGAGATAATCCTTAATAACGAATTATAATAAATGAATATCTAGATATGTAGAGAACAAATAAGTTTCTCTTAAACAAATTCTACTTGGATGTAAAACCTTACAAGAAACACAAAATCCTGTAAACATTTAACAAAAGATTGAATCATTTTATAAATATTTTAAACACAAGATAAAGTAGACATATTTTACACGGTAGAGTGTTAAACTACAATCAAGGTGTTAAATTGTGTCCAGAATGATATAATTACTTTGTGGCCATGGACATTGCTGTGCTCAACAATGTGACGTGTACCATATGCAATACCCTGAACTGTAGCAAGGTACAGAAGAGCCAACTGCTTCTCGCTTGTGTCAAGAGTTAAACCGCAGATCATTCCTTTTGCTTTTGGGTCCGCAATGGGTGACCTGAGGCATCACAAACTAAGCAGCTTAGCTTTGAAAAAGATAATTGCATAAGGCCCTGAGAAATGAAGATAATACTATAAAATGATTCACCTGTTTCCATGGAAATCAGGAAGCACATGCATATCTTTGGTCAAAGAAGCAATAAATGGGAGCTCCTGTTCAGCCATTATTGATTCCAATCTCTTGTTTAGAAGTTCAAATATAGAGATACCTAAAAAATGAGAGAGAGAGAGAGAGAGAGAGTGAGAGATCCATTTAATTTTCAAAGAAATGCACCATATGTAATCAACATAACATTTCACTATAAACTAATTTGAGCAAAAGATCTCACTTTGTGAAGCAGCACGATTAGCAAGGTGAGCAGAAGCAACATGGTTTTCGATTATGTGATCCAACAATGCACCAGTAGCACTTTGACCACCTTCTGTAAGCCAATATTCAGGTACCATAGCTGAACATGTGCAAGAAAAGAGCAATAAAAGTGTTAAGAGTCATTTACTGCCCCTGGTTAATATGTGCCTTCTAAAAAAGAAGAATATCCTTTAACAAGGTAGGATGCACAGGTACCATAAATTTTTTAACAAAAAGCTAGCTCCAATAATTCTTCCCAATGGAATATACCAACTTTCTGAATTTCAAGAGCGTACCTGACCAGAATGGTCCCCATACCCCTGGAATGAATAGCTTGCTCCGTGACACAGCCATATGGCAAGTAGAGGTGCCACATACTAACACCATACGATGGCATAGAGCTTCCACATCATCCTCTAAAAAAAGTGGATTTACTTCAAATATTATAAAAAAATATGAATTAACGTAGAAACATATATGGACAAGTCATAGTAGTAACCTTTAGCTTCAGAATCCGACATAGGCACACTTTCCATTACTCCTACTCCACCAGCATGTGCATCAATTAATGAAGTCCCGACAGGTATTCCTGCTACTAAACCTAGTTCCTGAAATTCAAATTACCTTTTTAAGAATTATAAACAAACTACATTTTCCGTGTGCAATCGTTTTTATCATGTCAAGACACCCTTTTAAAGCCCACCAAGAAGGAACAAAATCCTAATTTTTCAACTAAATAAAGTTTTTGTTTTGTTAATGGACCTCAAGGGAGCGCCAGTGGAAATCAATGGGAAATCTTCAGTACAAAATTTCTTGCCTGCGCTGCAGCTGGAGTAAGACCGGAACCCAATGGATGGCCAGGAAAGGCTACACTACGTCCTGTTGGCAATATGGACATTGTCAAGAAACCACCAGGAGCCAAAATTAGCAAATTAAACCGAAAGCAACTTTACTAGGTAGCAAGAAAGTTGATGATGTTTAAAACAGAGTCCGAAGAGAAACAAACAAAATAAAGCAAATGTTTCAAAATTAACTCAAGTTTTCAATTCTAACAATCAAATTATGGACTGAGTGCCTACATGGTATTTCATAACATGATGAGAAATTATGAAGAGGAGAAATTATAAAGAGCAACCAATTAATACAAGTATTACCAAGGCAACCCAATAACATACCAATCTTAGCATGATGCCCATCGACAAGATCACCTAAGCCAATCTCTTCCCAAAAGTCATCATCCCATCCACAAGCTTCCATATCTCTTGAATCCTTCTCATTGTTTTTTTGCATGTGCGCATGACCAAGATATGTCCATTTGCACACTGTGGTACAGAGACTCCTGGTATCATCTCCTGTTGCCCTAGAAAAGTTGATACATATCATAAATTCATGTCATTGCAATTCAAATTTATCTGTACATATTCCTACTTCAAGAAAAGTCAACTATATAATTAAAGAAAAGGCCCAATGAAATCACCTGTATGACAACCAATCACTCAAGTCCATCCACCTGAACACCATTGACCAAGATTCTTGCAAATTCTCCTTCACCCATAGAAGCTGAAAAAGAAGAGTAAATTGGTCTTTTTAAGAATTTATCAGACAACTGCAAACTCTATAGAAAAGAAGCAGAAAAGGAGAAAAAGAATAACAGTCAATATAGATGTATTGAAAGAAAATAAATTGTGAGAACTAGCTTGTTAATTAATCTCATAAGGTAAGCTGTGATCTTTTTGTACAAACTTTCAAACTATACTAGCCAAAGAGATAAGCCTTCAAAGAAGTTGCACAGATTTAATATGCCAATATAATGTTCTTGCACAAACCATGTAATTGGATTAGGTGTGGTAGTACCTTTGGCGGCTGCATTTCAGGGGAAAGGGCCCCACCGCAATACTGCAATACAGGTGAATTATGCGAATTAATTCTCTGAGCTTGTTCTACAGCTCTGTGATCCATCCAAACTACTATGTTTCTCCTGGAGTCACCACTCCAAGATACTGTAACAGGAGAGCCATCGGAATCCACAGCAACTGCAAGGAGAAAACATTCTTTAGCTTTGTTGTATATAAATCAACAGTCTCCTTTTGCCATAATGTTGTGATAGCCTAAGCAGCTTAATTGTTAAAATTTCTTCATAAAAAGTGTGGGGAAATTTACACACCAAGGGAACAAGTAGCCGCAAATCCAATGCCCTTTACTTCTTCCCCTGCAACATCTGCAATGGTGCATGCTGTTTTAACAGCAGCACAGACTGCATGCCAGATATCTGTAGAAGATTGCTGTTTCATAAAGCGTCAGTAATATTTCAGTTCAGTAAATCACTTTCCTCTATGGTTTAAACAAATTGGTGCACCCACAAGTGGTAGGTAGAGTGATCAGTCCCATGGTTTAATCCCACAGGGTTTAAGGTTCAATACCTCATGTAATCCTACCCAACAATTTTCTAATTTTTTAGGTCATGTACGTTCTAAGAAGGAATCAAATCATTCAACCTACATGATACAATTTATTAGAGGATTTTACTCCTAAATATTTTCAGATCAGCAAGAAAAAAGAAACAAACAAATACAATTTATCACAAGAAATGTTCAACAGCATTTCGATAACACACTATCATTATCCTTACTAGCCTAATCCATAAAGTTCAAGACTTGAAACCAATATAAATTTACAAACACATACAACAACTAGAAATGAAGATTTTTTAGTTCAATCTGGCATTACCTCAATACAGTCACCTTCTTTCCATATCTGAATTGGGCTGCTAGACGAACCGAGAAGTTTTCCACTTTCATCAAACAGACCTGTAGTAAATTACAACAGGTACAACACGTCCATTGTTCAAATTACAACAATTGTTGATTCACAATTCAAAACCACATACTCGGAAAACAACATCCGATACGTCAACGGAAAACTCAATCGAACATCCAATCATAATCGCAAAAATCAAAAAACAAATTCAAAGGCAATACCTGCGCGAGCGCTGCCGGTGCCGACGTCGACACCAAGGAAAACAGTACGGGCGGTGGCGGAGACGGCGGCGGTGGAAGTCATCTCGAGGTAGACAGAGGAGGTGGAGAGAGAATGGTGTGGCTGATATTTTGATTTTGATTTTGACTTTGAAGAATATTGACCCAATAACGGCGCCGTATCGGACCAACCCTTTCTATCACTACCTGACATTTTTATTTTCTTTCGATTAGATCTCTGATTTTATTTTCTCGTTATTTTTTTTTATTTGTTCATAATTATTATTTTATTTTGTTTGGGGTTAGACAATGATTTGTTGTAGTTAATTGTAATTATTGGTTAATCCGGTTTTTTCGTATTTCTGTCCTTGTTGTCTCATAGAAATTATCGAAGCAAATCTAAATAATAAAATTAAATATGGGATTTATTTTTTTGAATAATGGGATTTTTTGGCATAAATATATATATGGGACATTTTACTACTTTTTTGTTTTTTCTGAAAAGATTTTTTTTTGGGGGGACAAGGTGAGAAAAGATATTTTGGTACTTCTATATTGGATTTTCTAGATAAGTTTATTTTGGGGAAATGAAAATTGTTGGAATGAGTTCGAATATTTAATACTTCCCTAAAAAACAAATAGAATATTTAATGATGATAAAATTTGATAGAAAAAATCAATAGAAAATTATAAATTGCACATTATTTATTATAATATACAGTTATATAAAATAATTATAAATTTATAGTATAAACTCTAATTTTCTATATAAATAATTGACTCTCTCACTTGCATACCATGCTTTTTTAGTCTCCACCCACAAATTGATTTTTTTTTTAATCACCCTCACAATAATTCTAAGGGTAGTATAAATTTTTTTTTCATATGCTATTTTATATTTAAATATATATCAACTATATTTATTTTTTCTTTTTTTTTTTCCTAATATTCTCATTTTTTTTCTTCACACTGGCCGTCTACATATTATTTTAATTTTTTTCTCTATCTCTTTTTTTTTAATATTTTACTTTTTACCTGATATTTAAAAGTTTAACAAAGCATTTTATATAAACAAAATAATCATGGCATTGCTTAAAAATAAACGTATTTTAAATAAGTCAATTAATAAATTAGTAGTATATATATATATATTGAGAGATGAGATAAAAATAAAAAAGGTTGAATAATTAAAAAATTGATCAAACTAAATAAATTTATTGATTATTTATTGTGTTCAAATTCAATATCTATGAAGTTATATTAGTTATTGGTCTAATAATTATATGTACAATAGTGAACCATCGTCACAATATTATTATTTGAATATTTTTAAATTAGATTTAAAGGTTGAAGAAGACATGCCCATTTTGATGCATAAAATTGTTCTCTATGGGTTCATATATCAAAGATGAGTAATGATATGTGAATCAAAATATTTTGCACATGACAATTCCATTTAATCAATAAATTTTATTTCAAGTGAGACTCACTGTTTAAAAAAAAAATGAAAAAATGTGACACTATAATATTTTTGGTGGATAATTTTGTTGAACGTATTATTATTCTAAAAAGATAGATGTAATATAACCGAAGTTAGAGCTAGTAAAGAGTATAACTATAAATGCTCTTATATCCAAGAGAAAAGCAAGACCCAACATTGCAAATCAATAGCTTTTTGTGAGCCACAAGAAAAGAAATCAAGAGACTATCGTGGACTTGTCTGAATGGCAGTGCAAAAATTGGCAAGCAATTTTTTTCCCCCCTTTTGAAAGGAATCCATGAGTCAAACGAGATTTGTCAAAGTAACTGTTCTTTATTAGCCAACAAAATTATTGTTTCCTTCCTCTTCCTTTCTTGGTTGACTGTGCATCCACAGGCTCTTTTCCGGTAGCTTCTGATGTATCCGCTGTACAATAAGACATGAAAGGAATATATGTTCATCAAAATGTATCTACAATATCATGATTAGGTGTTTTGCAAAACTGACATTTTTTTATAATCACATGGGTTTTTTCTAATAATTCTTTACAAAATGGCATTTCAGACACATTCTATATTGCAAAAAATTATCCAAAGAACATAACATTATACAGCTAATGCATAACATTAGCATCTAAAATCCAAGAAACCCTGCTGCTTTATATCCTACTGTTGTTCACGATTAAAAAACAAAACCAAGAGATTCCAAGGTGGATAAAGTAATGTCAAGACCAACTAAAATTATACAGCATATGCTATACCTTCAGGACCCCGAGCCATCAAAGTGAAAAACACATTGTTGAGCTTTTCCATTTTCTTAGCATCCTGTGCTTGATCTGTCTTAAACTTCAGACACTGAAGAAACAGAATGATGATCGCGAGTGAGACAAGCTAATATTCCACATGCCACAAACTATCCAATTATGCGCATGTAATTATCTCTTTTCCAATAAAGTTCTAATGAATATATAATGAACAATGTTTATAATATCTACTGTAATGAAAACAAAACATTTAATATGACAACAGAAGGATAAATGCATTGATAAGTTAAACTTCAAGTTCACTTATGCACTAAGGTTACGTAATGTTCCATCTCTATCAAATGCATGTAACAAAAGCAGTATAGAAACTTCCTTAAGAGTCTAAACTCCCAGTAATACAACTTAAACTTCCTTAAGGTTACGTAATGTTCCATCATTTGACACAATTTAATCTGATCAGCGACAAAGAAAGAATAAGAAAAAAGGACAAGAAAAGAAAAGAACAGATAAATGTTAGTGGGAAACATAGCAGTGGATAAATTGTCCTACAGTAAGAAAAACCATATAAAGAAATGCAGAGATGTCAGACTAATAATTGTACGCGGACCTCGAAGTATGCATAACTTGATGAGCTTGGAAGAGAAACTTAGGTTAGTGATAACTCACTACTACACGTTTCATTCAAAATTGATGAAAGAAAAATAAAGATATCAAAGTCAAGACATCTGAAAATACAACATATTGGAGATAACAATGTCTAATTAAATGGAAGGTGGTGTACAAGCGAAGAAATGCGTCTCTAATACCGGATAAAGAACTCATTAAGTGCAAATAACATTTGTGACCAAATAAGTATGATACAAAATTGATGTCCATAGCAAAAGTTAATAAGCTAGTTTTGAAATTTCCCACTGAGTTGCACCACAATCATGTGTAGCATATGCTATTCATCAGCTTCCATAGATCTTCCCCAGAACTAAAATAATGCATAATTTCAAATGTGATTCACATGTGATTTTAGCATTCCCTTATCACTGTTAAGTTGTGAAAGAATCAGATTTTAAACAAGGTTTTAGTATGAATTAATACATTATACTTTGCTGACTAAAATTCCTTTCAGCAAGTAACATTGTTCATCACTCACTAAGCATCTATACAGAGAAGCAAAGCATTTTATGGATATCAAGATCATTTTCCAAAAGAAGGAAAAAAGAGATGTGGGATTGAAAAGTTCTTAAAAAATACCTATTACCAAACACATATTTAATTAAAAATAAATTGCAGGATGATGCCCAAGCAATCAAATAAAAAAATTCACAAACAACTAAAAGCACAAAAGAAACAGTAAAGTTTATATATTATCAAATTGAAAAAATTCCTTAAAAAGTAGGACATGGGAGTAAAAATCTAAATGTACATTGCTGGACTTCACTAATTCCAAAACAAACAATCACAAATTCAAATGGGTTCCATTAAAAGATTCAATCAATCTATACAATATTCCAAGAAAGATGATTAAGTACCTCTCGATTATCAGTGACCTTGAGAACCAATTTTCCATCGCAATGTCTGTATTTCATGACATATCGGGTCTACATCAATATGGAAAAAGAAAATATTAATCCAACGCTAACATGAATTGGACTATCACATTCTCATATATTATATGTATTATATATAAAGGATGAATTTCTCGGGAACCAAACAGAAAATAAACTCACAGATTCAGGATCGGCACGGAACAATTGCAGAGTTCGGTCGGCGAACTCGTCCCAGGAAGTTATATAAACCATTCCGCTCTTCGAAACAACAATCTGACGATTTTCCGTACGTGCACAGTACACTGAAGAAGAAGAAGAAGAAGAAGAAGAAGATGATGATTGACTCAGAGTTTGGATTTTGGGGTTTAGGTATTGCTTTGAGATACGCCATGTTTGTATCGTCGGAATAAATAAACTAAAATAATTCTTGCTGATATTTGAAAAATAAAAATGTTAAAATAATTTCACTTTTGACCCTAGAGTTGCATCTTTATCTCATTTTGATCCCTAGAGTTTGGGTATGCCTTAGTAGTAGTAGGTGTCTAAACATTGAGGAATGGTCAAGATCGTATATACATAGTCTAATCATTGAGGAATGGTCAAGATCGTATAAATATATATATATATTTTAAGAAAAGACTAATCTATAGTGGATATGAACCATAGGTGAAATCACTTCCACCAATGTATAGTTATAATCTAAAGTGCATACTTGGCTAATATATTAGCAGCGTTGTTACAAAAATACAACACATGTATCAAAGATACACCTAAAAGGATAAACAATAGATTCTTACTAACCTTATGGAGAAAACCTTAATGCAAAGAAAAAGAATGGAAAGACAAAGCAGCAAGAACCATTGTTTCAACTAGGGGTGTTCATTAATCGAGTTGGACGTAAACTTTGGAGCTTTCATTTGGGCACGTCTTAGCTCCGATTACCACAAAATTTGGGGGTTGTCGTCGTTGCCAGTCAGTGATGCTGCAGCTCCGATGCATGTCGGAAAGGGGGGTCCAGCAGTGGTCCAATTTAGTTGTGGCTATGTGTTGCCATGAAGAAAGAATGAGAAGAAAAAAAGAAGAAGGAAGAAAGTAGTCAGGGAGTCAAAGATAGGGGAAGAAGAAAGAATTAAATAAATAAAAATAATGGGTCCCACCACTAGAAAAATGATATTTTTTTCTTTCTTTTGACTTTTCAATTTGAAAAGTCTCAAGTATTACATTCTTTCTTCCTTAAATAATTTTTATCCCAAAATATTCAAAGTACAACCTCAAGCTGAAAATTAAACAAATGAGGGTACTTCTCCTCATACATCTTCTATTGGGAATTTATGGTTTTACACTTTCATAATCAACAATGCATAATAGGAATAGTTCAATATTACAAACATTAGATGCTAGTCAAGAACCGTATTCAAAGTATAAATGCAAACATTGATAATCAAATATCCATATTCATAATATGAATGCAAATCTTGATAATAAAATATTAAGTGAATAAATGATTATAAGATGAACTTAGAAATATTTAATCATCAATACTAACAACATAAACACAATAGAATGACACAAATACAAAGTTAGGGTTTAAAGAGACACAATATTTTGTTTTGAGCAACTTGAATCTTCAAACTTAGGGAACATCTAAGGCTTATACACGAATTAACATCACTGTCCAAAATCTCTATTCCAAGTCTCCCCTTTGTTGCTTGAAGCTCCACCAAGATAAAATGAGATTTGGAATTGAACAAGCCTTTAAAACTTCACCAATTCAAGTAATACCTGGTGAGTTTCTTGGAGAAAACGTATGATTTTTGAGAGCTAGAGAGAGAGAGAGATGTTAGAGAGAGTTGATAAGTGTGATTAATGTTTTACAACTCTATCCTCTTATATATAGTATAGGCATCATCATCAAATCTAACCAATATGATTAGAGCTTTAGAACACATCATTTGGAGCATAATTACGTAATTGTATGGTCTTGTACGGACTGCCTAGGTGATGCGTCGCCTGCCTATAGGCGATGCATCACCTGCTAGGGTTTCCAAACCCTTTTCGCATATAGGCGATGCAACGCCACCCTCTCTGCCCAGAGCCTCCAAGAGGGACTCTAAAATTGCTCCAAATGCCCCCAACTTTTTGGGAATATTTAGATACCTCACTGTATCACTTTAGACCCATAAAAGTCAATTATAGATGTCTACTACACAATCTCATGTTTTCAATTCAACTTAAGTAAAAAATTGTTACGTATTTTGCACATCATTGTGTAAATAACTTAACCACTATATTTAACCAATTTCAACATTCCCCCACTTGGTTAAATATAATCCTCTCTTCATAGCTCATACAATATTGGTGCATAAAATAAAGTATCTTTCAATTTGAATTTTACCTTAGTGAAAGTATTACAAACCCCCATCGAAGTCATTGGTGTCTTAAAGATTGAACCAAGTACTCCTTAGCGATAAAACCGGCAACACCTCACACAAACCTCCACTTGGTCATTCATTTCCCCAATTTCCTCGGTTAACAGTCATATGGCTGTGTGGTCATCCATTTTATGAACTTTTCGGGGAAAAACTCCAACTCCCATAAGAGGCGGCACCACCTCTAAGTTCACATAGGTGAAGTTCTTACAACATATTTGCTACCTTTAGAGATGTTTATTTTCACACAACCAAACTTCATTAAAGCCCTAGGCTTAACCCTCACTCGGTAGCAACCAACATTAACCATCCTTGGATGAAACTCATGATTATGTTAGTGTTGAAACTATTCACTCAATGACTTGTTCTTACGCATTGAACTCTTGCTCTTGATGTATACAAGTTTGGAGTTGGGTTGCCATCATTGATGAATATTTTATTGTAGGAGTTTCAGTCTCATCCCTTTTGAAGTGGAACTTACTAACCTCTTCGCAAGAGATTTTTTAAATGGATTCGTCAAGTTCTCACTTGTCTTAACATATGAGATCAATATGATTCCATCTTGAATCAATTATCTCACATACTCATGTCTTAGACTTATATGTCTAGACTTCCCATTATATATGTCATTATAAGCTCTAGCTAATGTGTCTTGACTATCACAATGTATCAAGATCGTCGATACCTCATCCGCGAAAATTGGGATATCCAACATGGGATATCCCTAAGTCACTCGGTCTCTTTGTCAGTTTCTGCTAAAGCTATAAACTCATTCTCCATGGTTGAGTGTAAAATACATGTTTATTTCTTTGAACCCAATGAAACCGCTCATCCTCAAGCATAAACACTCAACCGATTGTGGAGAGATTATCTCCTACACTTGATATCCAACTTGCATCGGAATATCCCTCAAGTATCGTAGAAACTTTGAATATTGGATGCTTAGTTTCTTGGTCCTCTCTAGGTACCTAGAACTCTCGCACTTGCCTTCCAATCTTCGATACTTTGATTGTTAGTAAACCTACTATGTTTACTAACTGCTCTACCATTGTTCTTTTCAAGCTTTATGCTTGAAGCAAATGGTATATTCGTCTCTTTGATTTTGAGATGACTAAACTTGTCAAGCACTTTCTAAAAAAAATAAATTTGACTTAAGGCATAACCCCCACTATTTATTCTCACTTTTATACCCAAAATGGTATCAACCTCTCCAAGGTCCTTCATTTAGAAAGTAAAAAGATAGAAAATTTTTTGTTTCTGTTATGCCTCTCATCTCATTACTCAAAATCAACAATCATCAATATATAGACACACCAAGATGACATAGTTATCACAAGCCTTAGAGTATAAGCATTTGTCCACATTATTGTATCTAAACCCATAAGAAACTATGGCTTCTCTTGCCATTGTTTCGATGCTTGCTTTAATCCATATAAAGATTTAATAAGCTTACACACTTTATATTCATTTCACCTTAGAAAAAAAAAAACCCTCCGGTTGTTCCATATAGATCTCCTCATCGAGATCTCCATTTAGGAATGTCGTTTTGACATTTATTTGATGAACATAAAGGTTATATATTGATGATAAGGTAAACAAAACTCTTATTGTGGTTGTCCAAGCAACCAGTGCATATGTGTCAAATTAATCGATTCCTTCCTTTTGTTTAAACCATTTAGCTACTCATCTAGTTTTGAAGGTTTGTATGTGCCATCGGTGTGATATTTCCTCTGAAATACCCACTTGCACCCAATTGGTTTTGAACATTGTGAAAGATCTACCAATTCTCGTGTGTGGTTTGACATAATTGAATCTATCTCATTATTTATTGTCTCCTTCCAAAAATAGAGTCATTGCTTCTTGGTAGGTTTTGGGATCATCCTCAACTTGAAAAATCATAGGAAATTTCCATGTGACTTCTTCAAGATTACCATAGAGTATCTCTACTTGAGAACATTTCTCAATTCATCCCAACTATTTAAGCATTTGGCTTCTAATATAGGTTGTTAACCATGGTTCCAAACCAAATTTGTTTCCAAGTGGTTTGGTTAAGCATTTAATTGGTTTGGTTTGGTTTTTCATTTTCAAAAAACCGCTATGCTGGTTTGGTTAAAAAAAATGAAATTTCGGACCAAACCAATTCGTGAACCCATACTCTAAACAAAGTGTTGAGTGTGTTTAAAAAATTATTTTGTAAACTATCATAAAAAATAGACTATTGTAGAAAATAACTAAAAAATATCTATTTTTTTCAAACAAAAGTAAGTGAGACAGTGGTTTGCACTCGTCCAAATGTAGCATTGAATTGCCAGATTTGTGGCTCGACACTGGCCATCCCCGTTGTAACCATGACACCTAAATAAGCAACATGTTTAGTTCAATTTAGATCGCTTTAGGAATATACTTATTCTAGTAGATACACTTGTCGTTTGGTATGCAGGAATCTGGACACGGGAATGAGAATCTGAACACTTTCCCATGTTTGGTACTGGGTTTGAGTTTTTCTAACCTGGGAATCTGTACTCCAGGGGTTTTAACTTTTCCTGATTCTAGGTTCAAGTGAAACCCATCTGACAAGTGGTTTTCGAAAAAAAATATGTTGTCCCCAATTTCCTGTCTCCTCCATGTCCCACCAATTATTTTAAGACACCTTATTTATTTATAATGTTTGTTGACGCGGTTCTTCGGGAACAGATAATTAATAGAATAAAGAGTGGGATTAGTGCTAAATAATGAACCGTAATAGATGAATGATCTTAAAGTAAAATGGTAACACGAATACTTTTTTAGATGGTTCAAAGGTTAAAATCCTTCTAGTCCACCAGCCAATATTATTGCTCTCCTTCTGATATTCTTTACAGGGTATTTTTTTACAAAATAGAATCCAACCCCTTGCAACTCCCAGGGTCTCCATATTTATAGGGAGAGGGCACCTGGGGGTTGACAAGGGGGGTCATCCCGTGACCTTCTTACCCATCATGTCACTTCTGTGACATTCATGATTAATTCCTAAAACCTGACATTGAAGTGTGGTCTAATCAATAAGTAAGGGGGATAATGGGTTGCATGGCCCAACCCAGTCGTGGGTGCCTGAACACGCACGTTTATGCTGCGTGTCCGAGAATTCAATGATATATCAGACACGTGATGTCTGATATATGCACGTTTACATTGCGTGGTTGACTTTGTAAAGGGGTTAGAGGTGCCAACCCAAGCTCGTACCTCGAGCTTGATGTACTCTTAGCTCGTGATGTCCATACTTCTGACCCGGCTCCTTAGTAATCCCACTAAACCTTTGGTTACCTCGAGCTAAAGAGGTAGGACCTGGCAACAGCAGCTCCGGGTACGTGACATCTACGTGGCTGATATAATTATGCCATTTCTCAGCTCGCTAATAGCCCGTGGATAATTAGGGCGTACATTTTCCCCCAAGCCCCTGCTCGTGGTATGCGACGTCATTTGGGGCCATAGTGGGGGCTTTTAGGCTTCTTTGTGGACTCTTCACATTCCGCCCATTACACTGGCGTCGAATACGTGGAGCATCGTGGTTGGTGACGGTACGTCTTCCGAGAACCGCATTAAATGGCCTAGCCTATATTCGGCCATCGTTTCGTCTTTCGAGTAGTGATCCTTGTATCCTACATCAAGGCGATCCAACGGCCCTCCTCCTTTGGCCTTTTACGTATATAAAAGGGGTGGCCACCTTTCGCATGGGCTACCCGTTCATTTGAAAATTTTCTTATTTTCTCATCTTCTTCTTTCTTCTCAGTCTCAAAACCTTCTCTTTCTTTCGGTCACTGTTCTCAGCGTTCCAGAAATTCAGGCACGAGAACTCCTTCGAGACTCCGGTACCAACAATCCCAGCAGGACTCCAACCCAGGCGACCCTTTCAGTCTCACCACAGCAAAATACTTCTGTAAGTCCTCCGTTTGTGCATGTTTAAAATTTTTACCTTCACTGTTGCTGTTTTTTTGCTGGTATTTTAGGTGTAGGTTTTTAGCCTAGGGGCACCAGCCGTAGGAAAAAACCATTTAGAAGCATGGCTCATAAGGTACACTTTCTGGGGAAGTTTTTTGGGTAAGATTTTTGTATGCCTGTTTGGAATAACCAGCTTTTAGGGTGCAAAGACCGGGTAGCTTAGGGTACACGCTTCACAGGCGGTTTTGCACTGTTTGCCTACTAAAACTTTCCTTCCAAGGCAAACTTTTACTCTGACCCTCCTGACACACGGATTCCGAGTAATCGGGGACCCGTTGGGAGCACAGGCGCGTGTTCATAGAACCGCGTGGTCTCACTCTCCACGGGCTGAGATTACCTCAGCCCGTGTATAGGAAACACTTCGCGCTAGATTCTTTCTTATGCTTAGGTTGCCCTTTCTAAATTTTCTTCTTTTGTTCGTTAGGCGACCAGATGGGATCGAAGAAGAACGCACCCAAGAAGAGTTCTGGCAACTCGTCTTCCCAGCAAGCCAATAAGGGGAAGGAGGTGGTCATGGATTCCCCGATCCCCGCCTTCGGCCTAGCCGTGGAGCAGGAGCTCGAGGTGGGGCCCGACGCTTTCTTTGAGGCCGAGAGGATCGCCTCGAAGGTCACCACCCAGGGGAAAGTGAATAAAATCTTCCTTTACCATAACATTGAGATTGAGAGGGGCGCCCTAGATGCCCGACCTCCCTTGGAAGGCAAGCGAAGCCGCGCGTCGCTTTATGAGGAGTACGCCGCTTGGAGTGACGAGCATCTCAAGGCTGGGGCCTTCCTTCCGCTGGACCAGTACTTCGCGGATTTCCTAAATTACGTGAAGCTGGCTCCTTTCCAGCTCCCCCCTAACTCATATCGTTTGTTAGCGGGGCTGAAATATTTATTCCTGAAGCGGGAATGGGAGGTCCCTACTCCGGCGGTCATCCTCTACTTCTTCTGCCTCAAGGCCAGCCCGGAGCAGCGGGGGCGAGGCGACGGGTTCTACTACCTGACCCGTTTTCCAAATTCGGATGCGCTCATCGAGCTGCCCAGCCACCCCAACGACTTTAAAGACCAGTTCTTTATGTCCAAGGGGTTTCGCAACTGCGAACACCACTATTTCAACCACCCTCGTAAGTACCTTCTATTCTCAGCTCATAAGTTAATTTGTCGATTAGCCTCTTTTATTCGTTCTTGATTTAGAAACAATCATGCAGCCATTTTCGCGAGGACGGCTAAGTCCATGACCCTTGGGGGTCAATACGAGACCTTGGTGGGGCTGCCCCCAAGCGAAAAGGATTATCGCCAGCTCGTGTCCAATGAGACGATGCTGGCATGCAAGCTAATCTCTCCGGGCCAGACTTTGGCCTTGAGGAGACCGCGGGGTCTCCCTCCTGCTCACAAGATGGCGCCCATCCCCGAGGAGGAGGCCGCTGGAGAAGATGAGGACGAGGAGAAGCGAACGTGGAGAGGGCCCAGTCCGGGGCAGCAGCCGGCCCCTCCGGCCATTGCTTTCAAGATCATATCTTTAGTCGATTTTATGGGGTCCATTGTCACCTAAACAATCACTGATCATCTTTTGTTTTGCATACTCTGATATTTTGGTCTCCTATCACCACAGAAAACATGTTTAGACAACTTCGCTTACTTGGGATTAGAATGGAATCAAATTATTTCCATGTTGTTTTTTTGGCATGTTTTGAATTGAGCCAAGAATTGCTAGCAGCCCTAGTTGGAAAGGAAAAGAATAAAAATGAAAGATGCTTGTTGCTTGTTCCAATGTATATAATCTATATGATCAAATGTATTTGATATAGATTGAAAAATTATGGACAATCTTATTGATATAACCCATGCTGTGACTATGAGGACCACCACACTTATTGTTTTGCTTATCTTTCTACTTTCTCATGCAGATGTGACAAGTGAAGTATAAAATGATACTTAATTTTGAAGGCTTTGTGTTGGGCAGCTGTAGAATATTTTGTGTTGAAAGTAGTAACTTTTCACTATGTTGAATATTTAAGACTCCTTGAATACTTAAATAACATTTTGTTGTTGATGACAGTGTTGAATGTTTTAAATTAATTTGTGGATTATTAATACAATGTTGAATGTTTTTATTTTTTGTTTTTTGAAAATCAAGTTCATTTGATGATGCTAGTATATAATAGAAAGCTAATTTTAATTATATAAAAAAATTAAAATATAATAGAATAAATTAGTGTTATAATACGAAAATTGTGTTATAATATCTATTACAATAACACTTTTTATGCAAAGAATTGTGTTATGCAAACTTCATTATATAACACAAATAATGTGTTATACTAAAGTGTAGTATAACACAAAAAATGTGTTATACTAAAGTATAGTATAACACAAAAAATGTGTTATACTAAAGTGTAGTATAACACAAAAAAGTGTTATACTAAAGTGTAGTATAACAGAAAGGCGTGAGGGTTCTCTCTAGCTTCTCCATGGCGAGGCGCAAGAAATTTCACCAGAAGCCTGCTACAATTGACAAGGGAAAGGATAAACCAGGAAGTGAGAAAGAGGGTGAAGGTTCACTAGCAGTGGATGATGAAGTTCCTTCGACTGAATTGGAGGAAATCTTTAAAGATACTATGGCCGATTTCCCTGAGTTTGGAGGCTCAATTAAGAGAGATCTGAATATGGATGGGGATGAGATTCAAGATTCTGGGTTGAAATGGAGTGAACAAGATGATGGTGACAACGATTTTCTGACTCAAGCCAAAGATAAGTGGTCTTTGTTTAAAAATCTACTACCGAACCAAGGTGGTGCTCGACTGCAATTTGCAGAACCTTTGGTTCAAGATGGCCATCGAATTGCTCAAGTGGATTTGGAGGAAATTGCTGTTGAGGCATCTATATGGAACTTAGCTGTGGTGTGTATGGTTTTAGGTGCCAACCCCCCTTTTGCAGTCTTTGAAGGGTTCATAAAGAGAATGTGGGGTAATCTGGGTATTGAGAAGATTGCAAGGTTAAATGCCGTCCATACTCTTGTTAAATTCAGAGATGAAGTTACTAGAGACTTGGTGTTAGAGAATGGGGTTTTGCATTTTGATAGAAAACCAGTCATTGTGAGACCTTGGACCACTGAATTAGATCATATGAGGTTAGTCAAATCAGTTCCTGTTTGGGTGAGATTACCTGGGTTGGGTTTGCAATATTGGGGAACCAAATGTTTAAGTGCTTTGGTGAGTACTCTTGGGAGACCAATTCTAGTAGATAAGGTCACAAAGGATAGATCTATGATGCAATTTGCCAGGGTTTTAGTGGAGATTGATATATCTGATGAGGTTCCGAAATCTATCCAATTCATGAATGAAAGAGGCCAATTAATGGAACAATTTGTTAAGTTTAAATGGCTTCCAACTCAATGTAAGAATTGCAAGGTTTATGGCCATATTGAGTCTCTCTGTAATAGGAAAAAGGAGGAGATATGGAAACCAAAAGAACAGAAAACTGGGGAAGTAAAACAGGGCAGTTCGTCTGAGATACAGAAGGAAATTGCTTCAGTTACACCAGAATCTGATACTAGTTTGGGAGCTAAACAGGCTGATGGCAACTTGGAGAGTCCTAATGAACATTTGAAGTCAACTAATGATGAGGTTGTAACTACTCATACATCCAAGACAGATCAGGAAAAGGAGGACCGGAGCTCATTGAACATCAATGCAGATCATGAGGATGTTTGGATACACCCAAGAGAGTGGGTGGGGTGAAGAAGTTGGCTCATAAAGGTCAGAACAATTTGAAAAACACTTATGATGTGTTACAAGATAAGAGATGAGAGGGTTTGAAAATGGATGACAATTCAGTAAAAAAAATTAAATGGGGGATTTCCACATACTTAGCTGGAATGTTCGAGGTCTGAATAAGAGGGAAAAACAGCGATCCCTCAATGATTTTTGTAGGCTGAATAAAGTTGGTTTGGGTGCTTTTCTTGAGACCAAATTAAGGGGAGAAAAATTGGAGGATATGATGAGGAGCTATTTTTATGGGTGGAGCTTTTATAAAGGGATTGTTAATGAAGGTAGAATCTTATTGGTGTGGAAAAGTAATATGCTGGTTGTGGATATAGTTCAAGATAGTGACCAATTCATTCATACTCTTATTAAAGAGGTCAGGTCTGATAGGAAGTACTGTGTAACTTTTGTTTATGGCAGAAATACAATTCAGGAAAGAAGTCAATTATGGAGTGATTTATCTTGCCTTCAGTTTCCTGCTGCTGCTTGGTTATTGACAGGGGATTTCAACTCAGTTTTTGATGAAGATGATAGGCTTGGGGGTCGTCCTGTGACTGCAGCTGAAATGACTGATGCTCAAAGTTGGAAAGCTTTAGGTATGGCTGATGAACTTAGGTCTATTGGCTCTCACTTTACTTGGACTAATAACCAAGTTGGTAGGGCTAGGATTTACTCTAAAATAGACTGTATTTTTAAGAATGAAGAGTGGATTGATTTGTTCCCTGAGTCGGTTGCTGTTATAAGGTGGGACATTTTTTCAGATCATTGTTACTGTCTCATTAAGACTTTACAGGAGGTGGTTTCTGGGTTTAAGCCTTTTAGATTTTTTAACATGTGGATTGAACATGCTAAATTCAGGAATACTGTTATTGATTGTTGGAATAAACCTGTTAATGCTCATGGGCTTGATAAAGTGATGGTGCAACTTAAGAGGCTGTCCCGGGTTCTGAGACAGTTTAATAAGCATGAAATTGGAGATGTTGAACGTAATTTTCAGGTTGCTAAGGAGAGGTATAATCGGGCTCAAACTCAATGTCAGCAAGCTCCTCATATTGTTGTGTTTCAAACTGAAGAACAGACAACATTTGATATGCTGGTTCAACAATATAGATTATATGACAATTACCTTCGACAAAGAAGAAAAGTGAATTGGCTTAGATTTGGAGATGATAATACGACATATTTTCACGCTTGTTTGAAGCAGCGAAAGGAAACAAATCGTATAACTTCCTTTGTCACTGAAATTGGGCAAATAGTTGAGAATTATGAAGAGGTTGTGGCTCATTTTTTACTGCATTTTTGGAATGCTTTGGGCAGTCACAGTAAGACTTTGGGATCCATACAAAAGGATTGTTTTATACATGGTAATATTCTTTCTCTTGAGCATCAGTTGGCCCTAATAAAACCATTTTCTAGGAAGGATGTTAAAAATGCTATGTTTAGCATTGGTTCAATCAAGAGTCCGGGGCCGGATGGGTATGGTTCGAGTTTCTTTAAAGCAATGTGGAATGAGATTGGTGATGACATTTCAGATGCCATTTTAGGTTTCTTCCAGCAAGGTACACTTCCTAAAGGTCTAAATAATGCTTTGTTGACATTGATTCCTAAAGTTTCGAATCCGACTAAGGCAGTGGAGTATAGGCCTATAACTTGCTGCAATGCTTTATATAAATGCATTTTGAAGATGATTTGTGGTAGATTGAATATGATCCTTCCAGTGTTAATCAACCAAAACCAGGGAGCTTTTGTTAGAGATAGACTTTTAGCTCATAATATCCTTATTTTTCAGGATATTCTTAAAGGTTATAGGAGGAAGCATATCTCTCCTAGATGTGTGATGAAAGTTGATCTAAGTAAAGCTTATGACTCAATTGATTGGCACTGTTTAGAGGACATTCTTTCTGCTTTTTGTTTCCCGGGCCTGTTTATTAAGTGGATTATGACTTGCTTAAAAGATTCATCTTATTCTATACTGTTGAATGGCAGAGTTCAGGGTTGTTTTACTGGGAGGAAGGGGCTTAGACAAGGGGACCCGATTTCCCCTTTGTTATTTGTTCTTATCATGGAGTACTTTACTAGACTTCTCATTCAAGCTACTCAGAATAAATATTTTAAGTTTCATCCTAGATGCAAAAAAATGAGTTTGGTGAGCTTATGCTTTGCAGTTGATTTAGTGCTTTTTTGCAAGGGTAACAACACTTCAGTTCAGGTTATTCAAGCTTGTTTTAAGTCTTTTAGTGCTGTTTTTGGTTTAACAGCAAATTTGGAGAAATCGAGAGTTTATTTTGGTGGTCTGTCTGAGAAAGAAACTAGAGATATATTGAAGGAGCTTCAGTATGCTGAAGGTGAGTTCCCTCTCAAGTACCTTGGTGTTCCTTTAAGACCTACAAAGTGGAAAGCAGGGGACTGTGATAACATGATAAAGAAGATAAAGTTGAAGCTGTATCACTGGTCTAACAGACACATCATTTCCTGGAAAAGCTCAGTTGATACATTCTGTGCTATTGGGGATTAGAGCCTTTTGGATGAGTATCTTCCTTCTCCCTAAGAGAGTTATTGCTGAAATTGATCCTCTTTGCAGGAAGTTTCTGTGGGGTACTAATAGCAGGAATGATAACAGGAGTAAGTTGCATCTCACAGCTTGGGATCAAGTGTGTCTTCCTAAACAGTTGGGGGGTATTGGGTTTAAGGAAGGAGTCAAATGTAATATGGTTTTACTTGCTAAATATATATGGGTTGTTTCTTCTAAACAGGTTATTCTTTGGGTTAAGTGGATTGATGCCATTTATCTTAAAGGGCAGTCTATTTGGGATTATAAGCTTCAATCGGATGTGAGCTAGTATTGGCGTAAACTCATTAAGCTAACAACTGTCATCAATTCTGAGATATTGATCAAAGCAACAATGAGGAACAAATTGAATACCAGTAAATTGTATGGTCAATTGGTTCACAAGGAAAAAGTTCATTATGTTCATGTTGTTTGGTGTAATTTGACTTTGCCCAAGCATCGGTTTATCCTTTGGCAAGCTACTTTGAGGCATTTGCTAACTAGAGACAACTTGCTAAAGTGTCACTTACAGCTGCCTTCTGACTTGTGCCCTACTTGTGAATTGCAGCAGGAATGCCATGAGCATCTTTTCTTTCAATGTCAGTTCTCCCAACTGGTGAGACATAGAGTTGCTGAATGGCTGAACTGTGATGTTTGGCCTGTCCAGTTCCAAGGCTGGATTGAGTGGATGGAGGGGAAACCGAAAGGGATTCAGCAAAAGATTCTAGCTGTTGGTTTAGCAGCTTCAGTTTATTTGATCTGGTGGAATAGGAATCATTGCTTGTATAATCTTTGTTCTTTATCTGTTAATTCTTTGTTGCAAAAGTGCTTAAAAGCTAGAATTAAAAATCTGTCTAGATCTAAGCTGAATAGTAAGGATGTAATTTTTCTTGAGAGAATTAATCTCTTGTAGTCCTTGGCTGGAGGGGCTCTTTTGAGCTTGTTTTGTGTATTTGGTTTGTGGTTCAATATATTTCTTCTTTCATCAAAAAAAAAAAAAAAATGTGTAGTATAACACAAATTTATATGTATTGAAATGTGTTATATAATCTGACTATAAATAACATAATTAAACACTTATCTATTTATTAAAATAACACAGAAATTGTGTTATTGTTGACAGTATAATAACACATCTGTATAACAATGATAAAGTGTTATGTAAAGTACCCTGACCTACGATAACATAGTCGGTCTTAACACATCAAAAAGTGTTATGGTATGTTTTGATAATACATTTTCGGTGTTATTAAAAGCATTTTTTCTTGTAGTGGCCTGGCTTGGGCTGGTGCTTGGTTGGCTGAAAGTGTTTCAAAAATGCCACTTTTTCCTTCTTTTTTTTAGCTTTCTATCCTTATCTTTTAAGCACAAAAATACATCAAATTCCCTAACAAAATAAACATAAAATAAATCATAATAACATATTTTCACTATAAAATAAATCAAGTTAATTCTTTGAAAATATTAATTATAACTTAATTTATATTTAACATTTAGTTTCAATAAAACAACATTTTTTTACCCCAAACTAAACAACAATAATTTAAATAATTAGCTACAATATTTTACAACAAAATAACTATAAAAACACACAAAAATATATAAAATCAAAATAAACCTAATAAATTCAAAATTACTTAAAAACTTAATAAATCAATTAAAAACTCAAGAATTAAGCAACAATTAGCACATAAAAAGTGGTAAAATAACTTTATTTTGTAGAGTTATCACATATCCTGATCTAGGGCCAGGCTCGAGGAGATGAGGAGCGAGCATCAGACCGCCCTGGCCGCCCTGGCCGCCCTTGCGACTGCCCAAAAACAGGAACAGGATGCCAAGGACTCCCTGGCAACCGCACGGGCTGAACTGGATGCATCTCGACCTAAGCTGCTGGAGGCCGAGTCCACCAAGGTCGCCCTGGACGTTGCGAGGGTGGAAGTTGAAGAAGCTAAGGCCGCCCTTGCGGCGGAGAAGGCTGCGCTTGCGGTGGAGAAGGCGACCTCCACCACCTCCATGGAGAACATGTTGTACCATTGCTGGGCCTTCAACCCAAATGGTGACTTTTCCTTCTTGGGGACGGAAGCGTGGGAGTCCTTCCTCGGGAAGTTCAAAGCTCGCCTCCAACAAGAGGCGCCCTCCGAGACCGGGGAAACTCCAGCCGCGACCGAGCAGGACGGCGAGGTGGTGACTTCAACAGAGCGACCCGACGGGGCCTAGGAATTTTCTCCTTTTCTTTTTATCCTTTACATTTTTTTTGTAACTTTATATTATGAGGTTTTTTAACCTCGAGACAATTGGTTTTTTCAATTTTATTTTTAATTGATTTACATCTTTTTGCCTCTATCTCATTTCTCTTCTATGCATTTGGTAATACTCTTAGTTTTTGTTGGTGCTGTGATTGACATCTTACGCTTTTCTAAAAAAGATATCTGTTAACCAATTTAAACCAACTTCTAAGAGTTATTGGTTGCAACCAGGACATTAATTTGAAAGCTTAGTTCATGTTAATCCTTAATTAATATCTCGTGCTTTTTAAGAAAAACACCGATCAATCAATTTTGAATTAACTTCTAAGTTTTCGGACTTGGTTACATCCAGGACGTTAATTTGAAAACTTAGTTCGCGTTAATTCTTTATTAATATCTCGTGCTTTTTAAGAAAAATATCGATCAATCAATTTGAATTAACTTCTAAGTCTTAGGACTTGGTTACATCGAGGACGTTAATTTAAAAACTTAGTTCACGTTAATTATTTATTAATATCTCGTGCTTTTTAAGAAAAACATCGATCAATCAATTTGAATTAACTTCTAAGTCTTATGACCTGGTTACATCCAGGACGTTAATTTAAAAACTTAGTTCGCGTTAATTCTTTATTAATATCTCGTGCTTTTTAAGAAAAACATCGATAAATCAATTTGAATTAACTTCTAAGTTTTAGGACGACCTGGTTATATCCAGCATACAACTTAGTCCGCGTTAATCCTTTATTGATATCTCGTGCTTTTTAAGAAAAACATCGATCAATCAATTTGAATTAACTTCTAAGTTTTAGGACGACCTGGTTATATCCAGGACATATGCCCCCCAAGTAATTAGGAAAGGGTATTTTGTGGTTACTTGACATTACAGGTGTCTACAATCATTGGTATTGTGGCCAATGTCGTTGTGGAACTGACAAAACTTGGAAGGGTCTCACTTACCCTTCTGGTGCTTTAGCGGCTCCGGCTTCTTCCAGGGGAGGCGAGCAGAATTTGCTAGGAAGATGTTCTCCCTAGAGTGGGTGAGCTCGATATAAGTCGCGTAGACCGGCTTAAATTTTTCTACGGACTTGTTCTTCTTTGGGCCGTGCTGGTTTCAATCTCCGTTCCCCTTTCTCTTGCTTCCACCAAACTGGTTATTCTGTGCAACGGTTTGGGTCGCTGTCACGACCTCCGTTCCCACTCCAGCGGACTGCTCAGGGGCCTGGCTGGTTCCTGCGGCTGAGGCTTGTGCCTCCTCCAGGTTGATCCATCCTTGGGCCCTATTTAGGAATTCATTTGCGATGCTGACTCCCTTCCTTTGTATCTCTTTCCAGAGTCCCCCTCCGACGAGGATCCCAGTTCTCAAAGCCATGAGCTTGGAGCTGTCATGTGCGTCCCTGGCCCGAGCAGCGACGTTCGTGAATCTGCTCAGGTAAGCCTTCAGAGGCTCGTCGGGTTGGTGCCTTACGTTTACCAGGGTGTCGGCCTTGACGCGGGCAACCTGGGAAGCTCGGAACGCTCTCTTGAAGTCAGTAGAGAAAGTTTTCCACGAGCTGATTGACTGTTTCTTACTCTATTTGAACCATTGTCTGGCCGGCCCAGTCAAGGTGGAGGGAAATATTAAACACCTCAGCTCGGGGCCAATGTTGTGGGCTATCATCAAGGTATTGAACATACCCAGATGATCTGACGGATCCCCGTCTCCGTTGAATTTGGACAAGTGTGGCATACAGAAACCAGGTGGATATGCCGTTGCTGCTATGCTGGGGGCGAAGAGCTCAAGTTCGTCCCCTGAATCATATTCATCTTTTTCTTTTTCTGATAAGAGTTTCCTCATCAGCTCCTCCATTTGAGCCAGACGCTCAAGGGTTTTGTCCTAATTTCCTTGGTTGTTCTGAGGCTGTTCAACAGCTCTGGATCCATTGTACGCGTTTGGCGGGTTATTGTCCCTCCTATCTTGAGATAGGTTATATGGGACGTTCCTGCTGTCGCGTACTTCGGACAGGTCTTCCCTTTGGCGAGCGCGGCTGCCATTTCCCACTGGGTCTCCCCTTTGAGAGTTTAGACGATCTCGGAGGTCACCCCTCGAGGCGGCCTGAGGACTCTGCACCGAGCTCAAGCATTGGCGTAGGTCTCCGCCGGAGAGGTCACTTCGACGGCTTCCGGTCCAATAGTTCCCATTTGAGAAGCTTGGAGCTCTCCTCTGAGGATGAGGATCCGGGACTTCTCTGGGCACTCAGCTACGATGGGAAGGCCCGACGGAAGGAGGATTTCTCCTACTGCTCCCGTGAGCCGGAATGTATCGGACTGGCTGGGGAGGAGACGGGTATCTTATCGGTGAAGGAGGATGCCTGACTAGAGATGCAATTCTGGTCCCGTCAGGGCGGATTAGGTTAGGTCGGGGCCGCTCTGCTCTACCATCCTTCGGGTCCTATGCTCGGCGGTCTGAGCGGGGCGCAGGACGACTGGCCGGGGCAGGCTGTCGCTGTGAGCCCTCCCCGAATCTCCTTCGCGAGCTCCCTCAAGCCCTCCTGGGCGCGCTCGAGGGCGGAAGTGAGCTGGGAGTTGAGGTCCGGACCGATCGACTGTATTGTTGCTCGGCCCTAGGTAGTTCTTCAAAAGTGGTCTCCCGGTGGTGCGATGTGGGAGTAGAGTTTGATGTCGGGGGTCTGACCGACCGGCTAGGCGTGGACTGATTACCCCGGCGGGACTTATGAGTCTTGCCTTGCCTCGTTCCAACGTTAGCGTCGGTTGTAAGAGGGGGTAGTCGGGCCAACACCTCTTGAATCTGCTGGTTAGCTTTTGCCAGCTGACTCCTCAGCTGTGCATTTTCCATTTCCACTGCCGTGTAGAAATCTGGGGTTGGATTGGGTGGTCGGGGAGTCGAACTTCCAGTGTCATCTTGGCCTATTGGCTGCTTGCCCGGTCGTTGCTCAACCTCAGGGTTTTGATCATCGGAAATGGCGGCATGATGGGCCTCCTGCCCATCACGTTGGTCCGCCTTGTTACCATGTCTTAAGCGAGTGATTACCATGGTTGGGTATTTGCGATAGCACCAATCTAACATGCTCTCAATGAAAGCACCAAGCTGTTGACGCGGTTCTTCGGCAACAGATAATTAATAGAATAAAGAGTGGGATTAGTGCTAAATAATGAACCGTAATAGATTAATGATCTTAAAGTAAAATGGTAACACGAATACTTTTTTAGGTGGTTCAAAGGTTAAAATCATTCTAGTCCACCAGCCAATATTATTGCTCTCCTTCTGATATTCTTTACAGGGTATTTCTTTACAAAATAGAATCCAACCCTTTGCAACTCCCAGGGTCTCCATATTTATAGGGAGATGGCACCTGGGGGTTGGCAAGGGGGGTCATCCCGTGACCTTCTTACCCATCATGTCACTTCTGTGACATTCATGATTAATTCCTAAAACCTGACACTGAAGTGTGGTCTAATCAATAGGTAAGGGGGATAAAGGGCCGCACGGCCCAACCCAGTCGTAGGTGCCTGAACACGCACGTTTATGTTACGTGTCTGAGAATTCAGGGATATATCAGACACGTGATGTCTGATATATGCACGTTTACATTGCGTGGTTGGCTTTATAAAGGGGTCAGAGGTGCCAACCAAACTCGTACCTCGAGCTTGATGTACTCTTAGCTCGCGATGTCCATACTTCTGACCCGGCTCCTTAGTAATCCCACTAAACCTTTGGTTACCTCGAGCTAAAGAGGTAGGACCTGCCAACAGCAGCTCCGGGTACATGACATCCACGTGGCTGATATAATTATGCAATTTCTCAGCTTGCCAATAGCCCGTGGATAATTAGGGCGTACAATGTTAATATAGTTGGGAAAAGAGAAAGTTGTAAATAATTTAAATATATATTAAATAAATAAATGATGTGTCTTAAAATAATTGGTGGGACATGGAGGGACAGGAAATTTGGGTACAAGGGATTTTTTTTCATGGTTTTCAGATATCCAGGAATGTGAAACACTTCAAAATTATTATTATTATTTTTTTGAAAAAAAATCTTAAACCAATAATTTTTTAGTTAATGACTTATTTTATTTTTGAAGCTTATAATATAAAAACAAATATACGTATATCAAACTATAAAATGATAAATAATATTTGTTTATTTAAAGAAATTGATTTGTAAAGCATTTATATCATTACTTTAGTCAAATAGTAAAGGGTATTCCATTAGTAATGAAAAAAGGGGTGGAAGGGATCCGTATATGTTGTTCAAGTCGATTAGAAGGCGCATAAATAGCATTAAGAATAAAATAAGGGTATTTTTGTAATTTTAAAAATTATACTTGATTCTAGTATTCAATAGATGTATTTTTTTAATTCTGTTAAAAAATATTTCATAAGTAAAATTATTTATAAATTATTTTAATGAAATATATTATTATATTAATTTTATAAAAATATGAAAACTTAACCGATATTCATATGCACAACCAAACACAGAAAGTGATATTCACAGGAATCATAGATAAGATTACAGTGCACAACCAAAGACAATGATGTAAGTTTCCAGACTATTAAATTACCCTCTTCAACTTTCTCAATAATATGAAAATTGTGAACTCCTCGTAGGAAACGACCCCTTATAGTCTTATAATATTACATATAGAAAGTAGTAAAAAAAAATAGTCAAATTAATTAAGGTCGACATCAAATTTTACTACCCATTAAAAAGTTATCAAAAAAAACTCTTGAACTTTATAGCTTTTAATAACCGAAGATCAAAAAGAAAAAAAAGTTAAATGATCCTATCCTAATTATCAAGACTTGTAAACTCATAACTAAACGTTGTACATGCACCAATTTTACATATCATTATTATCTTGTGATAATTGCTTTAATATCTTTATTCTCTACTTGCAAATAAGTAACATGTGATATATTTTATCTTATTTGATTTTCCCTTTTAATGTATAAATTAATAACTCTTGTCTTGTAGTGACCCAACTTGTGGTGGAGTGAAGACTATAATTACAATCTTCTTGGAGGCTATAGGTTGGTGATAAGAACACATAACAATTAGTAGTAATTAACCAATAACAAACATGCATGCACCACCCAAGTCCTTTTGTTCATATCAAAAACAGTGCATGAACAACAAAAAAAATTGCTTTGTACTACAGCAACATTAATTAATGGGGTTAGTTAGCTTAATAATATAATTTTTCTCAATTATTCCTTATCTTTACAGCTATTATTTTACACTTTCTCACAAGCCAAACAACTGTCCACAGCTATAAGTAATTAAAATAGGTTGGTCTCATCACCTTCCCATGCAGATTATTCCAACCTAGCTATAAATAAATGTATATATATATATGTACATGCTCACATACCAAACTCATCATCATCAAGTACCAAAAATCACAAAATCATATTATTAAGAATCCATGGATACTCATAATCATCTTCTTCTTTTAGTGCCACTGCTACTTCTAATAAACATGGCTACTTTTTGCTTTGGTGACTTGAGAAAAGACTTTGAGATCACTTGGGGAAATGGAAGAGCTCATATACTCGACAATGGAAAGCTTCTCACTCTTTCACTTGACAAAGCCTCAGGCTCAGGTTTCCAGTCCAAAAGGGAGTATTTGTTTGGCAAAATCGATATGCAACTCAAACTTGTGCCTGGAAACTCAGCTGGAACAGTCACTGCTTATTATGTACGTAACAATATATATATATATATATATACATGAATATATTATATATTGGTGTTTTTTATAACTTGGGTGATTTTTGTTTCAGTTGTCTTCAAAAGGGTCGGCTTGGGATGAGATAGATTTTGAGTTCTTGGGAAATCTGAGTGGCGATCCTTATATTCTTCACACTAATGTGTTTAGTCATGGCAAAGGGAACAGAGAGCAACAGTTCTATCTTTGGTTTGACCCCACTGCTGATTTTCATTCCTACTCCATTCTCTGGAACCCTAAACACATCGTGTAAAATTAAAACTCTCTCACTCTTATAAATATATTTATATATATACTATATTACTATTATATTGCATTTAATCTAGTTTTATTACAATAACTACAAAGTTGTTACGTGTCAAAGTATGGTTGGTTGAAAACTAAATCTTTAGTCACATATATCACACAATTTTGGCACGTGATTTTGTGTTTTCTGATACTATATATATACATAGCTTTATTTAGAGCTACCTATCACCAATCACCAATCACATTTTAGTACCTTTTTTATTGATCCCATAATAAAAAAATTTGTTATTATATCATCACTTTTACCATTTATATAAGGTTTATATATTTTTTTTTCCTATTACCCGTTAAAAAAATTATTTTTGGACTGTATATTTTATAAAATAGTTCAAATAGACATTTACGTTCAATTTTGATGTAAAAAAAAATTAGATATAATAACACAGTTTTTAAGCAGAATAATTTTATTTTCGTTCTGAATTGTTAGTTTGGTGAATTATTTGTAATTTCAGTTGAGAAAATTTTGACCAAAATTTTATTTAGAATTCTATTTGAACTATTTTATAAAATATAGATTCCAAAAAATAATTTATCCGAACACAAAATTCAACAAACAATAGTATAAAACAAAGAATAAAAAAAATGTATAAACTTATTTATATATGTCAGAACACATGTGACACTAAATAAGACTAAATGAGATCCAATAGTTTTTCACTATTCTTAGTCAGACATAAATTGGCACATAAGTGTAAGAACCATTCACAGTGAATTTATTATAGTTATTAATTATTATGTATTATATCACTATATTATCTCAAAATTAATTAGGTGAGTAAGCTGTTATATGTCATTGGTTCAATATTTTGATGGTTGAAATTTATATCAATACCCTAAACAAATAAAAAATTATACATTAAATTTTGTATTAGTTGTAACTTGTACATAAATTTAATTATTGTTCAATTCTTGTGGTGGTTTAGATTCTACGTGGATGAAATTCCAATAAGAGTGTTCAAGAATTTGGAATCAAAAGGTGTTCCATTTCCAAATAAGCAACCAATGAGAATTCACTCAAGCCTTTGGAACGCCGATGATTGGGCCACCCGAGGAGGACTAATCAAGACAGATTGGACGAAAGCTCCTTTCACTGCTTCTTACAGAAACTTCAAAGTCACGGCCGCCGCTGCCGCCTCTACTGCCGCCAGGGGTTCTGGTCGGACATCTGAAGAGTTGGATGCTCGGAGTGAAAATAGACTCAAATGGGTGCAAAAGAAGTACATGATTTACAATTATTGTACGGACACCAAGCGTTTTCCTCATGGCTTTCCTCCTGAATGTTAATACTTTACTTTATAGTACTTAATCGGCCAAGTGATATAGTATACATAATATATATGTATGTATATATATAAATATTTATAAGAGTGTTCGATGGATTGATATTGTATATTTTATAACATAATCAATTCAATCCATACTAAGTAGTAAATGTGTGTTTGTTTGTAAGTGAAGAAGTGATATAATATTCATAATATGTATGAATGTATATATATATATGAGTGCATTTTTAATACTTACCATGGATGGTTACTTTAATATTAACCATTACATTAAGATAAATGATCCATATTTATAGTTGTTAATTAATATTTCTAATTTTTTTTTATTTTTTTTAAATTTTTGGAAGGATTACCTAATGAAAAATGTGTATTTATTATAAAAGTATAATATTGTAAACTTTTCATTTTTCAAATGCATGTCAATTTCTAAATGTAGCTAGTGTCTCTTATTGGTTAGAAACAACATTAATTATGGCAAAAAAATAATAATTAAATTCGAAATTAATGTAAAAAAAAATATTTACGTGTTGGTGACTTACTATATAAAGTTACTATGTTGTTACATCATCATAATTGTTAGTACCCATTTATGAATAATAACAATTGAGAAGTATTCTATATATATATATATATATTGTCTTGAAAAATTATCATTGTTTTGTTTGTGATACAATTAGTCTAAGATTCAACTAGTGTAGTTTCTTCCTCTATATATACACTTGTAACAACAAAATGGTTGTTGTCTTTATTTTGTAGTTTGTATGTATTGAAAACAAAAATGATTTTCAATTGTGATGAATAATATTATTAAAAATCAGATTTTAAATATTGACAATATTTTGTTGTCCTTAATTATAAGAATTATAATACTATTTATAATTAATATAAATAAATTATAACGTGCTAATATAATTTCTCCTATTAAAATAACTAGTGAGACAGTTGAAATTACATGATTACCCTTTCCACGAGACAGTTGAAAACCATGGATAACCTGCAATTAAAATTTTAATATTTGTATATAGAGGAATGTAGTACGTGTACACCACTCCAAAACTTAAATTTTCGTTACAAATTAAATTACTTTCTATTAATCAAGAGAGTCAACATTCAATTTTCTCACTTAAATTTTTTTTTTCTCTCTTTTACATGAAAGCTTCAGATTTAAACGATTTCATTTTGTTTATATTGTTCTTGTTTAAATTCTTTGGTCACCCCATCTCGGCGAGGCTCTTGATAGATCAATATATATGATCTTAATTTGACCTTTTGTACTATGAAATATTTGAGAAGAAAAGAAAAAGTTGACTTCAATCTAAAATATATATATATAGAGAGAGAGAGATGCAATTTTATTAATGGACAATAATACATAAATTGAAGTAAAGAAAGAGAAAAAGACATCACATCTTCATACCATGGACATAGCTAGACGACTTATTAGAACTCATAGCTCATCATCATCATCATCATCGTGAATTTGATTGAGAGTGTGAGACTCCATTATCCAACCCTGCTACCTGTCTTTGAGTTTCATGAGTTGTTCACCAATGTAATCAATCAAAACCAGAAAGAAAATAGAGAGAAACAGAGGTTGAAGAGGGTATCATAGATTAGAAATACCCTTTTTTTTTTTCATATTTGGATTTTGGGACTGTTGTGAGGGAGCTCGTTTAGGGGGAGTGAGTGGGGATTCATTCCCCTATTTTCTCCTCTTACTTCATTTGGAATTGGATAATTGGGAATGCCTCAAACCCCAATTTTGGTCATAGAAATCCCACTCTTTATATATAAGAAAGGGTTTTTTGAGCTTAGAAACACAGGTGGGTGACTTGTTAGATTGTGTCTAATCTAACAAGCTTGTTAGTTGGTGTGGTTTTGGAGCTTTGTATTACTTGGCCTCACTAGAACCAAAATTTCTTCTATTCAACTTATCTTTTACAGATTAAGTGGCTGAATTTAAGGTTATCTACTGACTAGACCATTTATCATCCTTCCTATAAATAGAAAACTCGATAAAAAAAAAAAGAGCAAACTTTGATACAAATGTCAATGTGCGTAAGATTTTGTACTAAAAACAAAAGAAAGAGTAGTCACTGTGAAATGTGAATTGGTCATCAATATTACAAGTATTAGGTGTTCTATCTTATCACTCTTCTTCATTTTCCAGCCAACAGATTACATCTTGTCTTATGGCCACTCAATTATTAAAAATTATCTTTCTTTTATTTATTTATTCATTTATTTATTTTGATACTGTAAAATTTATTACTTAACATCATGTTTGACAGGAGTATGACTATTCTTCTGTAACCATTAATGAATTGCCTTTCTATAAAAAAAAAATAATAATAATACTAAATCGCAACTTTAAATGCATATTAAAGGCAATTTCTTAATAATTTTAACTGATCCTTATCCTTTTTAGGTTGGACATGATTAATTCATATTGGTATTATATGATATTTGAATCCTCCTGAATATTTACATTAAAATAAATTTCATGTTCCTCAAATATTGTGACATGAGTCTAGTTTCATGTTCCTCAAAGAAGAACAGCTCTTCTTTATTTCCTTTTTTCCTCCGTTTTTGCCTCTATTTTACAACACAGCTTAATTAATTGACCTGTTTTCTTTTACAGTGAAGAACAGAGTAGGAAATAACAAGCATAACATAAATATAGAGATTTAAAACTATATAATAAGCCTACAAGGCATTCAGTTCAAGGTATAGAACTAAAATTAGAAGTACAACAAACTAGATAGACAGTATTCTTGAGCAAAAATCAACTAAAATTCAAATCAAAAGTCAGGATCAATTAGGTGTTTCCCTAAATAAATAAAAATAAAAAAAGGGCATTTTGTCCCCTAGAATCCACTATCATACATCATTACAAACCGATAGAAGAGTAAAATACAACAATATAAAAGAGAGGTGGGAGTAAGAAAAAAAAACTGAATAACAGAAAGGCTTACTGTACTGGTAACTGTACATGATCGGAATCCCTGCCTTGTAAGAGATTCTCCACAAACGTCGGTGAGTATGTCAGCACTTCTGAAACCAACAATTTCAAGCAGTTTCGACAACCGAAGAAGCTGTGGCAGGCACTGATGGAAGAGAAATGTTAGCTCCTCGGAAAAACAACAGTGCAAAGAAAGACTCGAGAATACACAGTAAATTTATGGAATTATAATGCACTGCAAGGAAAGTCTCATCGTCAAAAACCTTATATCTGCGTATCTAGGGACTGCTGTCATCATCCAACTCAACAAGCTGTGCCCGTCTCTCTGCTGCTTTCTTTCTGATAAAGAAACCCCATCTCATTGCTGCTTTGATTTTTAGCCATCCAACAACAGCTTTACCAGGACGGTTGCGGTCTTCGTCAAAGTTTGGCATTGGTGATTGCATGAATGATGGAAAAGTAAATCCCTCATCAGGCACATTCATGGATGAATGACCTCCCATACTAAAGAGTCGAAGTAAATGTTGCATATCCTCGTGCTCAAGCATTTCATTACTTCTGATACGAATATCTTCCTCCGAGAAGAAGTCATCGACTCCTTTGTCCCGGCTATGTGACCACTCATCAAAAGGATTAATTGTAGATGGCTGGATAGAATGGTTGGCTGTCTGATATACTGGTGTAGATGATTGAGGAGGAGCAAGAGCCAGCCCAACAGGACTGTTTTCACTTCTTAGGCTTTGGGCTCCGTGAGAATTGCTAATCAACTGGTCATGTTGCACAAATGAATTGCTGTCAAACTGAGGACGAGAACTTGAATTTACAAGTGGAACCCCAGTTGAATATCTATTTGATGGATCATCAGTATACCCTGGAATGAACCAAAAAAGAAAAGTGTAAAAATCAGCAACAAGTTCTCAGCACTGACTGGTAGTAAAATCCAAAATGGACAAAACAAATTTTCTGGGTGCACGAGGGTTGCATAATGGGTGTAAGTAGGGGAAGACTTGTATTTTCAAGACTAATAAAGAAAGATGCAAAACTTTCAAAAGAACATCAGAGATTCGAATTCCAACAAATTTCTCTAGAGTATAATCTCAACACCATAACCACAAATACTTTGTTCATGTATCAACACTTGAAAGCATCCTTCTATTAAAACTTCAACAAGGTTCATTCCTAGCCTGGACTCTGAAGGATCATTCCTGGTAAGTTCCACCTCTAAAGAAAACTCCATAACAAAACATGTCCAGTCACAGATTTTAGTTTCTTAGTGAATGTACTAATGATGATCAAGGTCAACTACAAAAACAATCAATTAATAAAACCATTACTAGTATGCTACTTGAGTCTAGCTCAAGTGGCTGGTTGGATGTTTGAGTAAGAGTTCTGGGGTTTGTCTGGGCTAATTTAACTATTTTTTTAATGTTTTTATTAACTAACTGTCCATAAAATTCAAGCTCCTAAGGTTTCATTTATGTACATATTTTGTAGTCACTCTTCTAAAGAACAACAATTCTTTTCATCTATCTTCTCTATGATAAAAAAAATCATTTTAGAACCATGGCAAGTATTTTTTTTAAAATAGAGATTTTTGACTTTAAGAGAATCGTAAGAACCTGAGATGACAGCTAGTCTTAGCTAAATGGCTCGGTAATAATGTATAAGACTGTCTAATAATTTAAATTTCTCCCCCAACTCTAGCAAAAAAGAAGCAAAACATGCACATGCTTACCTAGAATAGGCAAGCCAGAATTAAGGGGAGTCTGCTGAGGAGGAGCAATTGGAACGTGAGAAAGTTGCAGTTGATTATCTGGAGCAACAGCATAACTGGAACCAATTTGGTGATCAATTCTAGGAGCACCTGGGCTTTTATTTTGCTTGAAGCCCAAAAGTGATTTTCCATCATAGTCAATAACTTGATCCCAGTTCTCATATGCCTTCTTCACTAAGGAATCTACATAAAGCTGCAAGAACATGAAAATTTTCAAGATTAATAAAGTTCAAGATAGGATGCAGTCAGATGCAAAAGCAAATTACAAAAGATTTTATGTAAAAAAATGGATATTTTGAATATTCATTCCACTTATTTCATCTACCGGTTGAGAGAGGAACAGGTTCTTACCTTCTGGTTATCATCAAGAGAATCAGCAGAATAATACTGCTCCCCTGAAATAAGACCACTCAGCCCGTAGATGTTATTGAAGATAACTCCAACATTCCTTGTATCTTCAGGATAATAAACATAGTGCTTCCCACTCAAGGCACAGGTCTTTGCATGTTCTAATAGAGCCTCCCACATCTTATTTGACATGCCACTTCCAAGTATCTGTAAGCAGCAGAGAACAAACCACAATCAAATTTCACTCCACGAGCCTCTCTAACTTACAACCAAATTTCTACACTTACAGTCCGTAACTTCTGAGAATCTCGGACCACAAGCCGAAGAAAGTCTTCAACTGTGAGTATTCCTGCTTTAGTAAGCCTCTTGTGGAATGAACCATCCTTGCCAATCTTCTCCAATCTCCACACCTCGTCAGTCAACGCTGGTGGATAGTGTTTCTTGTATACTGTTGAAGGGATGATATACAAAAAGCAAAAAAATAAATAAACATAATTGGGGAAAAAGAACAATAAGATAGGACACATAATGACAGAAACATACATTCCCCTCTGTGGTCTTTAACAGTAAAAGCTTCAGTCTTTGCTTCACGTATGCGTATACCCTCACAAAAACCCGAGGCAACCTTTAATCCAAGTCTGAATTTCCTGCTTCTTATCCAACTAGAGTTATCAGTAAATATAAGGTCCCCTAATGTTCCTACCCCATCCTTGAGGGTCAGCTGAAGATCTCCATGCAACAAAGGTCTTTTCCCTTCACGTTCCTTCACTACATGACTTTCAAATTCTTCTTGGGTCCAACCTTCTTCATCTTCATTGTTAAAATCACCTTCAAGCACAACAACATCAAGTTTCACAGAGGCTTCAGGTCCAGATATTACAAGTTGGCCAGTGCTTCCATCAACCAAAACAACATGAATTGCAGCACCCTGCTCTCCTTCCACTTTGCCACCCGTGAAGAGAGGAAGAGACAACCTAGACCTGAAGTGCAGCTGCAAGTTTCGACCATCTGGACCTTCAATTCGTTTTGGGGAAGACCTGAAATCTTCCGTATTAGAATTTAGGAAACAGCACCAACCCTAAACATCTTATCTCAAAAAGTAAAACTAATATAAAATTTAGAAACAGATTATATATTTCCAGAAATTTCAAAATGGCTACACAACAGACAACAACTTCTCAGACCTTCCATTAAGCATCGCAGGGCCTATCTTCGCCAAAGCACGTTCAACCTCCTCACTGACCTGTTAAACATCACAAGCAAAAAAAAGTGTAAAACAAAGGTGCTGAACTAATACACAAAAGAAAAATGATAATCAGTATATTCACATAAAAATTATATCTTTCTCCTATTTCATATTCCCATATATGTTGATTTTTAAGAAACAGGAAACGTATCAGTAAAATTATCAGAAAAAGTTCAGCCACGGATAATGTAAGACTAGGTATTAGTGACTTCTGCACAATAAGTACCATTTATACTCATCAGTCAGCGAGATTAGATATATTTTTCATTACATTCCAATAAATGTTACATAAAATACTAGAATCTCAATAGCCAAATAGTACAATGATAACAATGATTATGAGTTTATTATGCGACTCAAGTACAGGGTGAGGAACAGGAACTGAACATAGTAGCAGCCACTCCAAGAACTAGACCACATAGAAAGGGAAATCATTAAGGCATAAGTCTTACAACTCTCCGAAGAATAGGTTCCAGAGATGAGCAGAGCTTCTGCAGACTGTCCACTTTAAGAGCCTCGACAATAACACTGCATGGCATTTATTTTCAGTCAAATGAAATGAGTCTACATTAAAAGAAAGTATAAATAACAAAGGGAACCGAACAAGCCCATATTTAAGCTGATCGAACTCTGAACTATGTTAAGCTACAAAATATCTTAAATTACAACTTGTACAGTTACCAACCCCAAGACTAATTCAATCAGAACCAAAAATAAAAATATAAAAACAATGACAACAACAACAAAAAGACAACATCCTATGTTGCTTAAAAATAATAATTATAGCCCATGTCACACGTGACCATGTTAATCCCATAATATGGCTTTAAAAATAACACATAAATCTTGATAATGAAAATAAAATTCAACACTTTCATACATTCAGTTCTTCATTTTCTCTCAAATTTGCTATGAACTTGGAAATGTTTGATTGGAAGTTTCTAAAAAATATGATGATTTTTTTCCTTCTGTTCCACTAACTTCTATAACTATAAGACACAAAAAAAATTCAATTGACGTATGACATAACTAGAGGTCTTTATGCATATATAATTTCATGCTCGAAATGGAATTTCAATTACATACTATGATAGTATACTTGTTCACAGAAAAAGGATCGACCTTCACTTCATGTCTCCTATTTCAATTACATATTATGATAATATAATTGTTCAGGGAAAAAAGGATCATCATTCACTTCATATATCCTCGACATGTGTAAGAAACTAGCAACATGGCCAAATTTCCTAATGGGAGCTCATTGTTGCGACCTAAAGTTCTATTCAAAATCTAGAAAAAAAATGTTGGATCCTAAACCAGACATATATTTGAGTTATCCGCAGATTCTTTGTCTCCAACAATTGGGAAATGTGAGTAATGTTAGAAAATCGATACTGATATCTGTTTAATCCATAATAGGCAAATAAGAAATCCCAGAAGAGCACGGATCTAAAGATATGTGTTGGAGGAAATTTGGAATTCCAAAGCCCCAAACTGTTAGTTTCATATTGTGCCCCATAGCCATACAAACCTGCATTACATACCTTGCTAATGACATTAGCTATGCTACCAAATTAGACATGCAAGGGGATAGAAACAAATGATGACAGTAACGAGAATATCCAAAATAACTTGTCAGTAAACTTTTTCCAGGTAGAGGAAAAATATTTTGCTGAAATGAACATTAAAACAACTACCACAACAAACAGAACTAAGCTAAGGTCCTAAGGTAATGATAATCATTATATGTATAAAGGCCTATCATGGGACGGATATGTACACTCTGAAGGAAAACATATAGGCAGTATGCACCAGTAAAAACCACTAACCGCATTAAACTAAAATACTACCAGAGCAAAAATCACATATTAACAATTAACATCGCTTAAGCTTGCCTTTGAATGTGTATAGAATCAAGTGAATGTCCCAAAAGAGGCTAATCAGACAAAACTACATTTCATAACCCATAGTTCTAGTCTACAGCTCATGAAATTCATCCTAGAAAGACCTTCCCAGATGCTGCAACAAATTAGACCCAACTAACAATCCAACTCACTCAACACTCAATCATACAAAACAATTCATACCCAATTAAAGAGCAATTATGTTAATTTAAAAAAAAAATAGAGTAAATCACACGAGAAAAGAGAGCGAATAATTACCTAGCTAAAGCAGGCCGCTTTCTCTCAGGCTGCTCATCATCACCCCCTTCTAAAGTCCTCTTTCCCCTCATAGAGTTGGTTCTCTCCATTAATCTGGTCTGCATTTTTTACACAAAACTCCTAAAAGAAAATATACCCAAAATACCCAAGATCTGAAATACTTAAAAAATGAAAGAAAAAACACCAAACTAAACTGCGAATTGAGATAGTATAAACCCTAACCTCAATCCACACCTCCCTTCACAAACACAAACAACCAATTAAACGCAATAGATCTAAACAAACTCTCGACTTCAACTCCAATTCAACAAAACCCCCTTAAAACCAAGCTTCAAAACCCAAAATCCCTCACTAATCTCTGAAAACTATCTCCAAGGAAGATCAAAGACTCAAAGTAAGAGAAGTTTGACTCTTCTTCCTCTTCTCACTCAAGCAGAAAACTTCTCCAAACACGATAGACACTAACGAAACCCCATCCAAAGATAAGGATAAAGCGGGAAATTAAGAGAGAAAATGAGGGAAAATTATTTTCTGTTTGGAGAGAGAAAATTTGGGAATTGAGTAATGGAGGCGTTCAGTCACTGTTTAGTCTTCAAGTCTACTCCGGCGACCTATTACTTAAAAGATTGGAATAATCACCTGCGCCGCAGTCCACTGTGAGACTCTTGTCCATAATGGACTTTTCACCCTTCAGAACAAAGATTCCTCACTTCATTCCACGCGGCAAGATATTATTTGATCATAGAAACGTAGCGTGTTAGTGGATGATTGTTTCTCTCCCTCTATCCAGATCCATTTATGCATGGGTCAAAGTAATTTGTTTGGTTGAGTCGGCTCGGCTCGGCTTTTTCAACGCATACGATGGCAACGTCAAATCCTGACCGTACGATCGTCAGATATTTTTTTAATATTATTGTTTTTGTTTGCGCTGTCGGCTGTACTCGCCACGTCACTTGATATTTTCTTTCTCTTTTATAAAACTTCCACTTTGTATTACGTCATTGGATGACGTCATTTCCCAACCTTTTTTTTTGTCCTTTATTAATTTAATCAAAAATAAAGGATGAAAATTGTTTCTTCCGCCCCCTGTATTTAAAATATAATAATTGGCAAAAATATATATTTTTCAATTTTAACTTTTTAAAAAAATATATATATATATTGTTTGGTTGGAAAATATATATTTTTTTAGCTGGCAAAAATTATTTATTTAGTTAAAATAATTTAGGTAAGAATAAAATAATATCGTTGCCGCCGCACTCAATGAGTAGAAACAATTAACATGTGTTATTTTACAAATCATTATTTAAAATAATTTATAAAAATATATTTTTAAAATATCATTTTTTTAGTATATTGAAAAAATAAAATGTTTAATAATATATTTGTAAAATCATTTTCTCCAGATAATCAATAACAAGTGTGTGTTTGGAAATTTACTTTTAATTATTAGGTCGTGTAATTAGTATGTTGTTAATTACATATTTTAGTAATTATATTATAATTTAAAATATAATGTATGTTTAAATATCAAGTGATAATTATTTATAATTTTTTTTATCATATTTGAAAAAACAATTAATAATTACACTAAAAAAATATTATATAATAAATATTATTTAAAATTAATAGTATTTAATTACACAAAATTTTCATAGAGACTACAAAAATTAAAGAGTATAATTGAGACTCATCAATTTCTAATAATTACATCATTACAGTATAATTACACAATCTAACAAACACATCAAATCGAAGAATTACACTTAACTTTAATTACATAATAACTTTCCAAATTCACTATAAGTATTGTTGCACAAAATAAACATCAAGCATTGTAATAAATACTATTTACAAATTATTTTTAATACAAAAAATAATGGTTAAAAAATTGTTTGAAAAAACATCCCATAAAATAAATAAATAATTATAATTAAAAATAGTTCATAAATAGTCTTATATATACATATAATATAATAATGACAAGTCAGTAGCATCATGATGAACCCCACCTAATCACAAAGATCTTTACTCATATTGCAACAAATAGAAAAACTTCCAAAAATAATAATCTATGAACTAATTTGATACTCTTCTCTTTTTTCTTTTTTTGGCTAATCAAAGATATTAGCTTTATTTCAACATGTTTCACTACATTAGGGCATCTTAATTATTGGTTTTCTTAATGTCTTTAATCTTTAGTAATGAAAAAAACAACTTTTGCTAGAGAAATAAGAAGAATAGTTCCTTAAATTTGTTAAAATGTTTCATATTCCAATCTAACAATTTGAACTGAAAAAAGCTTCTTTATATTCTCAATATTAGATATGGAATTCAAGATTAATTAAAACTGTAACCTTTTAATAAAGTTTAGAACAATGTTTAAAAAGTATCAAAAGTATAAAGCAACCCAGCAAAAGTAAAAACAATTTAAACATAATGATATATATATACATTTATTTATTATGAATAATATAATTATGCTTTTAAATTAAATATTTAATAGGACAAGTCTACCAACTTCCTGGTCATGATGAAGAATTTTCTTAGAAAACAAAACAAAAATAACTACTTAACCCAATAACTTATTATTCACGTAAAATTATTTTCACATTCTTAACCCTAATTTAGCTCAATTTCTTCCCATCCCACATATAAATGAATATATATATATATATATAATTAAGTGGATAATGTGAAGATCAATCATATTTATTCTATTATAAATATTTGAAAATACAGGAGAATAATATAAAGGCTGAATAGTAAAAAGAAGAAAGTTGGCATTGGCCTTAAGAAAGAAAAAAAATTGGAAATTTCTCCTTTCTATACATTTAAAAAAAAAAAATCAAAGTAATAAAATATATCTTATTATTTTAATTTTCTTCATTGAGAAGAAACACTCGGTGAAAATATTTTTTTTTCTAACATTAACTTTATAAAATAATATATTTTTCAATAATGTTTACAATATAGTAATCTTAGGTGTGTCGCGGTCTAAAAATATCGAATATATTACACATAATGAATGTACGTGGAAGATTATTTTTATAAATAAAATAAATTATTGAACAAATTAAGTAACTAATATAAATCATTTTGATAAACAAGTCTTAAAAAGATAATACCCTAGTTCATATTCTTGGATACATAGCATTAAGTTCAAATCATATACATAGATTAGTTCTTACTTAATTTTCTTTTTTTTTAGATAAATATATAAATCCCAAAAAGGTGGTATATATAATTTAATAAAAACAAAACAAGTAACAAACCAATAAATGATGATTAAAATCCTGACATGTGACAAGAATGAACTGTAATTGCACCATAAAACACATGTCACTTTCTTGATATAATTGCTATCCTTTTAAACACAGCATTGCACGTAATGTTTGTCAAGAATTTATCTTTTATTTTTTATTTTTTGCTTTATATTCAACTTTATCCTTTATGTGATTGTCTCTAAGTTGGTCCCATAGCTAGCTAGGTTATCCATAGGCATAACTCTTTTATTTCTCAATCACTTTTTTTATTTTTTTATTTGGCTAAAATATATAAATATCACAACACTGCTAAAGTGTTTAGGTATCCCATTTTAAGAGATAACTAATAATAAACAGTAACTTGAGTTCACAAACTTATTAACAGGTTTATGTTTTTACTAAAATTTATCAAGTCATGTATATAGGGAATTTTTTTATACGGGATTCACTTTTAGTTTTGCCGGTAGGGCTTCAAGTGTTTCTCGACGTATGAATAGTTTTTTGCGTGATTTTTTTTATGATTATGTATATTGTAGCTATTTAGAGTATTCTGCAAATTTTTAAAAAATTTTGAATAGTTTATAATATCGAAAACTAAGTTCAAACATGTTATTGCACGAGTGACTAATTTTTTTTATGCGCGTGAAAAACAACATGTTTGAACCTAGTTTTCGATACTGTAAACTATTCAGAATTTTGTAAAAATTTGCAGAATATTTTAAATAGCTACAATATACACGGTCATAAAAAAATCGCGCTAAAAACTATTCACGAGTCGAGAAATACTGAGAGTCCTACCAATAGAGCTTAAAGTAAAACTCTTATAAAAAAAATTCTCATATATATATATATATATACGTAAATCTTCTAGAAACTTTGGGGAAAGTTGATGACATGAAATGCTCGAAGGCCTCCTTTGTGTTCACGAAATTTCTTAAGATAATATTATTAATTTACCTAAACAAGGCTAATAGTTATTCTAGGAAAGTGTTATTTATTTTTAATGAAGAAAAAGAGCACCACGTATTGCCTGCTGTATATTGACTATTTTATAAAAAAAAAAATTAAGAAAAGGTAAAATGGATTACAGCCACATATTGACTTTAAGTGCTAGTTAGTTTGTTTGTTTTTTATAAGAGCACTCATAGCAGTGCCCCATATGAAGAGCAGTTCCTACTAGCGATATAGTTTAAACTACATTTATAAAATTCAAAACTACGAACTGCATTATATCGTGCGGTTTGACAAAAATATAAACTGCAACTATAAATTATGGTGCGATGTAGTGCGGTGTGAGTAATTTGATGAACACCCCTACTTTGTTTAAATATATTGGCTTTTGTGTACAGTAGAAAGACTTTCAGGACACATGATAAAGAGATACAACGATGAAAGACAACTTTGACCCCTAAAGAAAACCACAATACCACGGAACTTCACAAAATTTAGTTTTAACAGTGAATTGGATAAACTTTTACTTTTGGTAATTATTTGAGGTGTTTTCTCCAAGCCCCCCATGTGTTGCAAGCAAGCCAAGCCCTAGTCCAAATGCCCCATTCTAAGCCTAACACCTTCTTCAACTGCATCAAATCTTACTCCACAATCAATCACTAGGCCTAATTAAGGACATAATATTAATTGACCAAAGTGAAGCAAGTCGTACAGTCAAGTTAAAAAAGCATGCCTCACGTCGCCCTCTTCCATCACATAAGTAGGAGCAACTATCTCTTTTGCCTCCGCTTGTAGGGATGAAATTTTTTTCCACGAGAACCTACTCCATATGGGACGAGGATTCCCACCTAAACTGGGAACGGGGCAAGGATGGAAATAACACTCCCCATCTCAGCGAGTCTTGTTTAGTTTATATATATTATAATATTTTTATTTATTTTATGTGTTCTTTATGTGATTTTGTAACATATTAGTGTCTTTTAAAAGATTTTTATTATTATTGTTTATTATATTTAATACTTTAAACTATTAATATAGTTTAATATATATTAATTTTATATAATTTAAATTTTTTATTTTATTTTTAAATAAATAAGTACTTATAAGAATTCCCGATCCTACCCCGAGAGTTAATATGCTGGAATGAAAGCAGGGACAAGGACTAAAATGGTTAATAGGGACAGAGACGAAATGGGGAGCACGCCTACCAATTACCAACCTCATTTCCATCCCTCAATTTAGAGGCGTGCGGACTAACTAGCACCCTACAACCAAATCAAGACGGAGGCCTCCTTCAAGAGTCACACTTAATCCAATGACCCAAAACCCTTTGATTTATAGTGAATAGAATCAACATAAATATAAATATAATTCATTTTTTGAAGGTATAATATATATTTTTTAATTTATATTTCTTTCTTTGTTTTTTATCTGAACATTTTATTTATTCGGTAACCTCAATAGTGAATAGTACAATTTCGATAATTGATATGATCGCATGGCTTGTATAACACATCAAAATAATAGTTTATTATTAATAATAATAATTTATATATTTAATTATAGAATCATAAAATCTGTGCAATACATATTTATAGAAGGTGGAACCAAAGATAGTAAAGACTAAATCAATAACAAATAATCAATTTGAGAAAGAAAAATTGATATTGTATGCTACGTGTCCAAGGTCATTAAATTCACTTGGTACTTATATTTGATGCAATAAGTAAAGAAATAGAAATATTAATAAAAGTCTTGCAAGTGTGAAAATGAGAATTAATAAATTAAGAGCAAGGCTTATTTGTACATTTTAGTAAACAATAAAATAATTTAAATCTAATTATTAATTAATTAATTAAAATCTAAATGGATTATTAGCGAAAGAAGATTTTATCTTTTCATTTTCATATGCTTCAAGCTTGAATTATTATCTCCATTTTTTAAATTTATTATTTCTTTTTTGGAACATCCTCCTTGAGTTGTCGAATTACATTCATTGATTACAAAATTTGACAATTTATTTATTAAATAAATTGATGACTGTTGACTACGATTTTGGTCAACTGCGAATAAACGCAAAAGTGACAATAAACATTGAATAGAAAGTAAATAATACAAGTAATTTTATGGTGACTAAACCTCAATTTGTTAGTAATAGTCTAATCCACTTGGAGTTGTGATATATGTAGTATACACTTAAGATCAGATGAACATGAGCCAACTGAATTCCTTAAGTGTAAATAGAAAAATACAGAGTTTCTCAATCTAAAGAATACAAGTTTTCTCTCTCAAAAAAGTACCCCAAGAATACCTGAATCCCAAAATCTCAAAATTAGAGAGTCTCCAAGTCTCAAAAAGACCAGTCCCCCTCGATGATGCCATGAGCCATTTATTTATAGGCTCATGGATCGTACATGAGAAATATCATGTTTTGACAGGGTAATTGGTTGTTTTAACCAACTTTAATTAATAAAATACAAATAAATTCAAATTACAACAATATAACTATTATTCCGGGATATCTGAGAGATTCCCGCGGTAGTTGTAAATGATTCAGGTTGAAGTTGTTACTGAGGCTTTACTGAAGAGTCACTTGACGGTAACTTCTGAGATTCTGATCCGTCGACCGACTAAATCCATCCCCGAAGTGACTGGTCGGCCAAGACAACTCACCGGTTGGCCAAAGCACACCACCGTTCGGGCATGGCACACAACTGGTCGGGCATGGCAAATCACACCACTGGTCGGGCATGGCACACCACCGGTCGGGCACAGCACACCACCAGTCGGGCATGGCAAATCACACTACTGGTCGGGCATGGCAAATCACACCACTGGTTGGGCATGGCAATGGCACACCACCGGTCGGGCATGGCACACGGCCGGTCGGGCATGGCACACCACCAGTCGGGCATGGCCAATCACACCACTGGTCAGGCATGGCATACCACCGGTCGGGCATAGCACCCCACCAGTCAGCTAAACTTATTCCTGACCAGTAATATTACGACTCCTCAGGTCAATTCTCAATATTTTCACCTCTTTAAATAACACATTTATTGACTATTAATGTGTCATTTATTGACCATATCTTGCCACTTGTCCATCCGATTACCACGTCATTGAATGAATTTTTGGGGATAACAATGAAAAATATATATTTGATATGTGTAAAAAAATAATTATTTTTCTCTTTTTCTCCATTATACCAAACCAAATATAACATAATAAGTATTGAATTAATTACTTTTAATATATTTCTTTAATAAACAAGGTACGTGGCACTAGTATAAATAAGTAATAACAAATTTTAGGGTTTAGATGTTCTTAAATGGATTATTTTTTTTGTCAAGAAATACTGAATTCGATTAAAATTAATGTTCATAAGTACAGATAGAAATGAGGGATCTCTTCCATCCAAGAAAGTTGTTCGTATAGCCTAAGGGCATGCTTAGTCAATCCATGAGCCGTAACATTTAAGTTACGACTAACATAAGAATGAGATGCTCCCGAAAAGTTAGACAATAAAACTTTTATATCATAAAAATGACTCTCATCTCATTGTGATGCATAGTAGTTTTATCCAAAGCTTGGACCTAAGACAATGAGTCAATGAAGAAAGCTTTAATAGGTTGGTCAATTCCCCGAACCCACGTTAGTCCCACCAATAGAGCTAATGCTTCTGCCTAAAACGCCAATAAGAGACCTATATCATAAAAACATCATATATAAAAATCTTTTCAATCGATCATTCATGTAAGAAGTTATTTATTTTGAAAATTTCTATCCAAAGGGACCTAAAGGGTGGCACTTTGGTTATGTACTAAGGTATTTTCTACCTTGTAGCGGTTTCGCAAGGGATGCTATAATATTCTTATCTGCTCATAAAACAACCACTCCAAAGCCAACCATATTAGTGGGTATCGAAATAGCTGCATCCACAAAAAGAGCGAGATCATGTATTTCCATTTATTCCCTCCTTTGATTTAAAGATATCTCTCTTGTGGGTACTTGATCATTTTGAATTAGCGCATTTCTTATAGAGTCACAGTAAGAGGATAGCCAAATCAACACTTGTTGTGGTGTTCTTGCCTGTTGATCATGAGTTTTCTTATTTCTTTCAAACAAGACAATCCATGCCACAATTAGCATTTTTCCAAATGAATCTTTTTCTAAATTTTCAGAAGCATATAGTAAAACACCTTTGAACAATATATCTTATTTTTTATTTAAGAGGAAAGGGTAGTCCAATAGCTTCCATATATCTAGTGAGAAAGGACTCCAAAAACTGCATGTGCATTAAAGTCTTCCCCATATCCACATAAAGGACATTTGATATGGGAAGATGTATTTCGACGATAAAGTCCACTAAGTGTAGGTAAAATCTCATGATAACCTCTCCATCTGAAATGTAATATTTTTCTTCGGATTTTAATTGCCTATAAAGATTTCCACCACATCAAAAGAGCTTGAGTGGACGAGGAGGGAAAAGACCTATCATTTTGCATAGCTAGGTTGTATCCACTTTTAACAGAATAGCTTCCATGATTTGTATAGCATCATAGCCACAAATTTGCGTGTTCAAATAGAGTAATAGGGATGGAGAAGATAAACTGTAAATTAGGGGTATTAAAATATTGCTAAATAAGACCTTTATTCCATATCCCTAGGGATTCCATGAGCTGGGAAACCATCATATCCTCAGTTATTCCTCTAGAAGTTGGTAGGAAAGAGGGTTGTAATGACCCAAAATTACTAATAAGGTTTAAAGGTCTTGATTAGTGTGCCGGGAGGGTATACCTGGATTATGTGTGATTTAAATGATTAAATGCATGATTATGTGAAAAGCATGCTTATATGATTATATGAATATATGAGATGCATGATTTTGAGTATTAGTATGCAAGTAGGCCATGTTTAAGTTATAAGGGTATATTCGTAATTTTGGCCCGTTGAGGGCATAAATGTAAATATTTGTGATAAATTGTTGAGACCGCATTATTATGTGGATATATCTGCAATTTGTAACTCAAGGCGATCCTGGTGAGCGGTTTAGTAGAAAAGTCACGGCGGGAATTTATACCCGGCTCGGAGGGAGCTCGGGGGTATTTCTGGGAAATATATTGGAGATTATTTGATATTGAGGAAATTAGTTGGTAATTAGTTATGTGTCGGGATTTAAGTGGTAATTGTTAGGAACACTTGAGGAATTAGCGGGAATTGAGAGCAATGACCAAAATGCCCTTAGAATGATTTAAATGTTTAGTTATAAATGGGAGGGCAATATGGTTATTTGGTTTAAAAAGGGATAAGTTATATTTAGCCTTTATGACTTAGTGGAATTGATAGAAAAAAGTAGAAACTGAAAGAAGAAAGAAAGAGGAAAAAACAGGACACTTAGACTCACCTCCTTCTCCTCCAATCGATTTGGTCATCCTTCACCACCTCTTGAGGAATTTTGAAGATTTAACTCAGGAATGCTTGGGGCTAGAGACCTTGGGGAAGCTAGAGGTTTAAGCAGGGATTAGCCACTTTGTAACGCCCTAGATAGCCAAAACGGTTACACTGTGTGTTTATAAAGTGTCAGACTTGCTAATAAAGTCAATTAATTGAAAGCGTGTCAACGAAACTGTAAAGGAACTAGGGTTTAAAATGTTTTGGTCTCAAAAGCCACTTTTTCATTAAGAAACATTATTTGTTTACACAGGATCCCAAAAATACAAGTTTAAAGATTGTTTACATAAGTTATAAGATTCAGATACAATAACCAGCCATATTAAGGCAAAACAAGTAGTTAGGTAACCCTTGTCCTGGTCCACTCCTCGACCATGGTGATCGAACAGCTGGCTATGTACATTTCACCTCAGAGCTCTCCACCTCAGGCTTGGTTCAATCTGCCCTTGCCTTTACCTGCACCACGTAGCACCCGTGAGCCAAGGCCCAGCAAGAAACACAACAACAGAGCATAAGCAATCAATAGACAAGTCAATATCTCACATTACATCACATAGTCTCAACCATATAGCCATTCAGTATAATCAAGTATTCAACATGCTAAGTGTTATCCCAAAAAAATAGAGATCGATGACGTGGCAATAGAGGTGACAAGTGGCAGTACATGCTCCGTAAAAGACACATTAAATAGTCAATAAATACATTGACTCCTCAGAGTTGTGATAAAGTGACCCGGTAGACTGATGAAGAGTTTTGACTGCTTGAGAGGTGTCATGTCCAAGAAAGTGTACAAGTGCACCCGATGAGAGTACTTGGGCTAGGGTGTGCCCGGTCGGATTTTGGTCCGAGGAGACCCCAAGGGTGTGTTCCGAGGAGAGCCCAAGAATTTGGTCCGAGGAGACCCCAAGGGTGTGGTCTGAGGAGACCCCAAGAATTTGGTCCGAGGAGAGCCCAAGGGTGTGGTCCGAGGAGACCCCAAGGGTGTGGTCCGAGGAGAGCCCAAAAATTTGGTCCGAGGAGAGCCCAAGAATTTGGTCCTTATGCATATGTCCAGCAAGTGCATGGTTGTCCAAAGAGAGAAATGGCATTCTAGAGGAGAGTGCCATGTTAGACGAGAGACATGGCATGCTAGAGGAGAGTGCCATGTTAGACGAGAGGAGTGCATGTCCTACCACCATGCACATATCCGACCAGCAAATGCATGTCCTACCAGCAAGTGCGTGTCCTATCAGCACTTGCATATGTCCAGCATGCATGTGTCCGACCAGCACTTGCATGAATGGTCAGTAGAAGATATAGGTCGACCAGATAGAGGAGGACTAAGTCAAGATTCCCAGAAACGGCTTCAACAAGAATCGGTCTTGGCACACGCGGGAATCTCTCATTCTTCCCACAAATTGGGGGTTTTGTTGCATTTTGAATGTTTTTTGTAATTTAAATGTAATAAATATAATAAAATATCCCAAATCTAGGGGATATCAGATGTATGATCCTAAGCCTATAAATATATGGCTTATGGAATCAGAAAGGGGCTCCCTCTTCTTTTGAGAGACTTTTGGGGAAATTTTGGGTCTGAGTTTTCTAAAGAGAGAAAATGCTGGTATCATAACGAATTCTTATATTCTTGTAATCTGTACTGAAGAAACTCAGTTGGCTCAGTTCATCTGATCTTGAGTACAGATCTATAAATCACAACTCTAAGTGGATTAGACTATTACCAACATATTGGGGCTGAACCACTATAAAAATTGCTGTGTTATTTACTTTCTGTTCAAAAACCGTCTGTGTCGTTTTATTTCTCTTGAAGGTTTGTCGTTTTGGACGTTCTCATGACGTTGGCCAAAAATGCGGTCAACACTAAGCATATCAATTCATTTCCTACATCACCGCACAAATGATAACTAGGGCTAGCGCTCTCAGGCTACTCCCTCCGTTATCCCACTGACTCCGGCCTGCTTAAGCCGAGCTCAGTGAATATTCTCGGCTACCAGTGGCCAAGCTGCGCTCTGTGCGCAAATACTATGTACGACACTCTTAGGGAGCCTTTACATGTCCCATGGCGTAATACCATCATTGACACGATACAATTCTCGGGAGCACTTAGTCCCATCACAAACATATAATCGGGTGCAGTTTTCTTACCTTTCAATTCTCCAGCGTTGATCCCTCGACTCCTTGAGCATGATCCCCCTCGAGCCCTAGCGCTCACCTAAACACAATCATGGGCTAAAGTCATTATCGATCCTCAAGTTCAAAACCTAGCCTCGGGGCTAATCCCGAGCCCCCGGGAATTCCTAGTTCCACCAAACAAGGTGGTGGAAGCAAACCCCAAACCTTAGGTCAAAAACCCTTGCAAACAACCCTAAAATCCCCTTCAGAAAGCAGGGTAGCGCTACAGCGCTCATGGGAGGGCGCTACAGCCCTACAAACAGAAGCCAAAATCCCCTCAGCATCATGGCCTAGCGCTACAGCGCCCAAAGGCTAGCGCTAGTCACAGACAGATACCACCCTCAGTTCTCCTTCTTGCGATTTCTTCGAACCAACCTCAACCAAAACTCTTCCAACTCTTTACCAAACTCAAAAAAAACCTTATGGCCATACTCTACTCATCCCAAGCACCCCAAATACCTAGAACTCAAGCACATGCATCCACAAACTCAGAATTCACCATAGCCACTCCTAAACACTAAAACTCAGCAGAAACCAATTGAACAACAAAGTTAGAGTTTAGACTTTATACCGTTGATAGGATTTCGACCACAAGCTGTCTCTAGACCTCCTTGGCTTGCTTTTCCCTAACCTTTGCCCTGAATTTCCCCAAAGTTCCCCATCAAACTCAACTTATACACCATAATTTAGAAACCAAACCAGCAACTGAAGAAATTACAGAACCTTACCTCAAGTGATGGCCTAACCTTGCTAAACCCTTGTCAAATCCTCAATCTTAGCTCAGTAACCTTGTGGCTTAATTGAACTAGCTCTCCTCTGAATTTTACTTCAAGAAGAATGGAGAAAAGTGGTATGAGAACCACAAACCGACTCAAAGGAAAACCACTCTGTTTTTACTTCCTTTTCTCTTTTCAGACTTCTGTAATATTCTACAAATCCCACTAACACAAAGCCTCAGTAATACCCATCTTTAAAAGCCAAATGACCTTAATGCCCTCCCCTTTATTTATAATCCTTTAGTCCACTTAAAGGCATTTTAGTCATTTTACCCAATTCCCGCTAACTCCTTGAGTGTCTCTATTATTTCCCGCTTAATTCCCGATACCTAATTAATCACCAATAACATTCCTCAATGTCAAGATAAACTCCAGTATATTCACTAAATTCCCATTTATACCCCTAAGCTCACTCTGAGCCGGGTATAGATCTCCGCCATGACTATTTCGCTACTTGGCCCACTAGGATCGTCTCGAGTCACAGATCACAGATATATCCACATAATAATGTGGTCTCGACAATTATCACATATATCAAAGCAGTTATGCCCATAATGGCCAAAATTACGATTATGCCCCTCTAACCTAATCAGGGCCTACATGCATACTAATACACATAGTCATGCATCTCAAATATTCAAATAGTCATATAACATGCTTTAAATCATAATCATGCATCTTAATCATTAAAGTCACACATAATTCCCATTATGCCCTCTAGGCACACTAATCAATGCCCTTAAGCCTTATTAGTGAATTTGGGTCGTTACACACTTAATTGAGGTAAGGTTTCAAGATTCCTGCTGAGTTTTTCTGAATTTTGTTGAGGTGATTTTCTAAACTTGGTTTTGATGGAAATTAAGGGAGATAAGCTTGAGGAACTGATGAGCTTAGGGCTGGAAGGATACCAGAGATAACATAAGGTCGAATTCCCCACTTGAGGTAAGAAATTCTGAGCTTGAACACTTGAATTTTGGACTGTTTTGGTTCTCCTCGGTTGGGTTTTTGAGCTTCAAGCTCAAACATGGTTTTTTTCTTTGTTTTGGGGTGCATGTGGCTAAGTTCTAAATGGTTGGGTTATGTGGGGTGAGATATGGATGATGGTAGGGTCATTTTGGTGTATGGTTGAGGTTTGGAAGAGTTTTGGTGGGTTTTAGGTTATGTGGGGTGAGATACAGTGGAATATAAATATGATTATATGTAAAAAAATAAGTTAGTCCTAACATTAGTCAGTGCACAGGGTTTACACTGACTTGCCAATCTACGATACGATCTACTTACACATTGCAGTGTTATGTTCTTTCAGAATATTAGCAAAGTAGATAAGATTAGATGTATTTGTTACATCGGACTGGACCGATATTGACAGTAGATAAGGTAAGTAAACATACTGTTATTATCTATTTTAGTCATATCATATAGTTGACCATAGGTCAATTCAATCTCAATTCTGAGTGGTTAGTATTCTAACTAATTGTATTATTTGAGTTATTTGACTTGTTCGTTACCAGCTTACTCTACGGACTAGCCCATACTTACATCTTGGGAACTCGGTAGTATAATTGAGTGGGAGTGTTAATCATAGATATGAACATCTATATCTAAGGATAAAAAACAATGAGAGGTAAAACGGTATTTTAGTCTCATCTCATTGTAGACCGTCAATAGAGGATTGAGTGACAATTATAGTTGTAACAATGGATAATTAATAACGTATCTATATTTGTTATAGAGCGTTCCATGAATTCAAGAGTGCAATTCCGAGTCTTTAGTGGAATCACGAGGAATTAATAAGTTAGTAAATTTATTTGTTAGATTTATGATAACTTATTGGAGCTTGATTTCATAGGCCCATGGTCCCCACTGTACCTTGGATAAAATTATCTAAATAGTCTCAATTAATTGATTTAATTATTAATTAGAATTATCAAAGTTGACCAGGTCAATTTTGGATAGTTTCATAGAGTTATACAATTTAGAGAAGAAAAGAAATATTAGGGCAAATTTATTAATTAAGATAAATTGGTATCTAAATTAATAAATAAGTTTAAATCAATGCTCAAAGTATAAATAATTAATTTGATAAAGGATTTGACTAATTATTTAATTAATTAAATCAATAGAAAATATTACAGACCTTGATTTTAAGTCCAGTGGGCTTATAATTAAATAGAAAATTTCATGGGCCTAAAACCCATGATAATTTCGACCTAGGGCCAATCATTGACTATTATTTTAGGGAATTTACTCATTTGGTACCCTATATTTTTGCAAAGTATCATTTTGGTACCCTCTGTTTTCAATAATGCTCATATAGTGCCCTGTATTTTAAAATTATACATATTTGATATCCTAAACGCAGATTTGATAGATAAAATTTTGTCAATATGATCAAACTATCATCAGTTATATGAATTAAGTAATTAAATTTAAATTTAGAACTTATATAATTGACAGCAGTTTGATTAAATTGGTAAAATTTTATTAATTAAATTTGAGTTTAGGGTACCAAATATGTACAATTTTAAAATACAAGATATCATATGAGCATTATTGAAAACAGAGGGTACCAAAATGATACTTTGCAAAAACACAGGGTACCAAATGGTTACCTACCCATTATTTTATTGATTTTTTAATTAAATAGAATACATAATTGAGTCTATAAAAGGAATGGTTAAGTGAGAGTTGAAATCAGATTTTGAAACACAAGTTTCTAAGAATATCAGAAGATCTAGTAGGTTTAAGATTCTCTCTACAAACATAAGTCATTTTCTAAACCTCATTATTATTTTATCTTCTTTTCTCTGTATCTATCTCATGTGTTGAGAATTTTCCACCCTAGTCTAAGTGATTCTAAGGATACTTTGGAAGGCTTTGAAGAAAATTGAAGAACGTTTCAGTTTCTTGGTAATACTCAGCGACATAAAGAATACAAGGGTTAGAGAAACTAAAGGAATGACTCTATCATTCCGTTGCGTATAATGTAAGTGTTCTTATCATTATTTCTATTTGAATTCGATTTTAGAAACATGTTTTAGGTTTTCTTATATTAATTCGTTTAATATAAGATGTACATGAAAATAAACAAGATCCTGTATAAGTTTTTCCAACAGAAAATTGTATATCTTTTGAGCAAAATTTCATCACCCAAACCTTTAATTAACTTTAATCACTATTTTAAGTACACATTGCAATAGTCCTGGATTAGGGCATTACAAATTGATTCTCATTAAAGTCAATTTTGTGATTAATTGACAAATATTCTTAATATGGTTAGCATTAATTTAGTTACTAAATTGCATATATTGAGTTACCCAATTTTTTTATATACTCATTGATTGTCAAATATTCTGACATCAATTGTGGCAGAGACTTTGATGAAAAATTTCACCCATATAAATATAGGGTATTGGTCCCCAACCTCACAGCTTAGAGTCATTCTTTCAAAAACATCATCAAAGAGAGCAAGTGAGAGTTTGGAAGATCTATACCCCACTAATTATTTTCCTTTTATTTTTGCATATCAATAGATCAGTGGGAAATTGCATCAATGGCAGTACACCTTATCGATTCCTCTTTAATATTTACATTCCAGATAGTTATTCTGCATACATATAAGATTGTTCATATGCCTATAATTTTCTTATATATTATTTTTCTAAGAAAAGATTAGCACTTGTTCGGAAAATCGTAATGGTTACCAACTATAACAAGTATATATATATAAATATATATTTTTAAAAAAAAAGTTATTGTGTGAAAACAAACAAGATGCTAGACCAGATTCAAGAAATCAAGATTTCAGCAAAAACAGTAACCAAACAAGCTACAAATGCAGGAGTAAGAATAGCAATGACAGTGTTGAGTCTAGTTTTTATTATGTTTTGGTGATGTTTTTAGTAGTCTTTTATTTTGTTTTTCCTTCATTTAGCGCGGGTTTATGCTTTGTTTGGTTGTTTTTGTGAATGTCGGGAAGAATTGAGCATGTGGAAGAAAATGCCAAAGAAAGGGAAGAAATAACCGAGTTTTTCATCATATTTCGATCAAGAATGGTTTTTAACACAATTTGGAAGTGTTGGTGAAAATTTGGGATGAAAACTTGAAGAGTTGAGAATTCCCTTAAGAGCCACGGCATGAGCAAAGGGGAGCCGCGGCTAGGTGGGAAACAGAAGCATTGTTTTTCAGGAAGTCTTCGGGCCGCGGCATGGCTAGATAGAGCCGCAGCATGGATGGGCACTCTGCCAAGAAAACGATGATGCGGGCCGCGGCATGGCTAGATAGAGTCGCGGCATGGAAATGGCTTTTTGCCCAGGAATGTGGATACGGGCCGCGGCATAGTGTATGTAGAGCCGCGGCCCGCCTCTCTAAAATCTAAAATCCTAGGTTTTAAAGGACGAAAAAGGAGAAGAAAAGACGTACGGACGAAGGGAGAAGTTCTGGTTTTGAAGGCTCAAGCTTAGAGTATTTTTACATGTTTTTCTTCCTGATGTTATCTTTAATTTCTGTTGTGATTAGCACTATGACTATGAACTAAATTTCTGTTTAGGATGTTCAATTGAATCTCTTGAATTTCTGTTATGACCTAATGCAATTTTAATTTCCTCTTCTTCAATTTTCTTCAATTCCATATAATCTGTTCTTATAGAGTGATTATTGATTGGCCATCTTTAGTCATATTCATATGTTTTTAAGTCAAAATCTGAGAAGTGAGATTTAATTATGCTTTGGTTATATTGGACATAATTTTGATTTAGAACGAAAGTATCTGAATTAATTGTGTAACTGTTGTTAAGTTGTGGGAATTAATGCTACCTTTGTGGTTCAATTGACTATAGAAATATAGGAAATTGTCACCTAGGTTGAGTTTATAATTCATAGTATGATTATAGGCTGTTGTATCAACTTGTTAATTGAAGTACGTAAAAATAAGAAGAATTCACATTTTGCATTAGGGAATAATAAGAAGGATAGTTGATGAGATTGAATATCCTAATTGTTTCTCAGTGATTAAAGTAAAAGTTTACTATTAGTTTTTATTCCATTTAATTTCGATTATTATTTCTGCATTTTATTGTTACTTTTGCTGTATTTAAAAAAAAGTCAAGAATTTCAATTCATCAAATAGAACAAGAAATTAATTGACTGGTAATTGATAACTCAGTCCTTGAGGATGATACTTGGTTTTACCAGTTTATTACGAATTTGCGACTGTGTGCACTTGCATAGCAAAATTATCGCAACAGACAGCAGCAAAGCAGAGTAGTAAAATATAAAGAGAATGAACAAACACACAAGGAACTTTATATTGGTTCATAAACAATATGCCTCCTACATCCAGCTTACTGGCTTAGCCATCCAAATCCACTTTGAGTAATGAGATTACAAATTACAAGAGATTGGTGAACGCAGCTGTGTCTGTGATACAAGAAAAAAAAATCAGCTCACTCATATACAGGGTATTGCTTTTCTTTTTCTTCCCAGCTCTCTATCACCATACATGAAAAACTAACTTCTATTTTCTCTCACTCTTGCTCCCTTTCTCTCCAATCCTCTGGTGCAGCCACTGATGACAGAAAAACCCTGTAGGAATAAAATCCTACAGAAATGGTCCTTTTCCCAAAATGAAACATACAATTTCCTTATAGCTGAATCATTCTCCAATGATGATTTTATCACAATATCCACATCATTAATGATTGTCTTGCCAATCAAAATGATACACATCACAGCTGCTATGCCACGCTATAATCTTAATGTTTGAATCACCATATTCCTCACAATTATATAAATATATCCAAACTCATTAAGTAAACTATATTATAATATTAGAGTGAGAGATCATTAACCAAAACTATATTATAATATGCTACCAGAAGTAAATATCAAAACGAAGAGAAGACATAAATACATCAACACAAAATTAGAGAGCTATAACAGCATATCATCAATACTAAAACTTTCTTCCATAAATTCTTATGAGCCAGTTTGGTCTCTTCGATATGATGAAATGTCCAGCAATCGATCCAATAACAAAACTGGTTACATATCCAACTATCACAGCTTTCCAAGCAAGACCACTTTCGTCAGATTCGTGCTCTTGGTGAGCAGTGGACTTCTCATCAGTGTTTTCTCCACATTTTTTAGACAAAGGTAAACCACATAAATCTACATTCCCTTCAAAAGAAGAAGTTGGAAATGTAGTGATTTGCCCACCTTGTGGGATTGGCCCTGTGAGTTGGTTTTTTGAAAGGTCAAGATATCCAAGGAATGTGAGACTCTCCAACTCTTGAGGAATTGCACCAAAAAGCTTATTGTTGGAGAGATCTAATGATTCAAGCTGTTTAAGATTCCCCAAGGAAGACATGATGGGGCTTTCAAAGTTGTTACTTGAAAGATTGAGCCCAACCAATGATGGAAGATCTCCTATACTTCTTGGAATTTCACCATGAAAATGGTTATTTGAGAGATCAATAGATGTGAAGATTGTCAAGATCTTCATCATTTTCATTTCTGACCCTTTATTCATCACTGTCACTGAGTTTTGATATCGGCTTCGACTTGTTTGTGCTTGGAATTTCTGTATTAATGGCTCTCCAATTCTTGAAGTAGTCTGATGGTAAATTTCCATTGAAATTGTTGAAGGAGAGGTCGACAATTCGCAACTTGTCAAAGCCTACAATTTTGTTGGGACTCCATATTGGACCAGAAAAATTGTTGGAACGCAATACAAGAACTTGCAACTTTGGAAGATTTTGGAGCCAAAATGGAAATGTGTCACTCAAACGATTGTGCCCAAGATTAATAACTTCTAGTGCTTTACATTTGATAAGCACTATTGGAACTTTGTCTTGGAATTGGTTATGACTGAGGTCCAATGTCATCAACTTATTTCCATCCATAAATCTCTGAGGTATTTTCCCATGGAAATAGTTTCCTTTCAAACTCAACATGGAGAGCTCTCTGCTTGAGCTTCCCAAGCATGGTGGAATGGTCCCGTTTAGGAGATTATTGGACACATCAAGGACAACAAGCTCAGTCAAGTTACAAAAGAAATGATGAATTTTTCCACTTATTTTGTTTTCTGACATGAAGAAGTATTGTGTGGACACTGGTGGCACCACAAGAGAACCTTGCATCTTGTTGAAACTTAAATCCAGAATTCTCAAGTATTTCCATGGAAGAATAAACTGGGGTGTTTCCCAACCAGTGAGGTTGTTGTGAGAAAGATTCAAATGATTAAAATACTCAACTCCCATGTTGATGAACCAGTTGGGAATTTCGCCTTCAATTTTGTTATTGGACAAATCTAAGTATTGTAATTCATCTTGGCTTCTCAAAAAATTTGGAAACTTAGTTCTCATGCTACATGAAGCCAAACCTAAAGAAAATAGTTTGGGAAGAGTGAAATTTGAATCTGTGTATGTTACAACAAAACTGTTATCTGAAATAAAAAGCTCACGAAGATTGCTGAGCTTTGAGAACATGTCTAATTCAACTATACCACTGAAGTTGTTTGAATCAAGGGAAAGAGAAGTCAAGCTCTCCAACTTGGACAGTGACTTTGGAATTGGTCCACTTAACCTGTTTTGACTTAAAGAGAGAAGAGTCAAGTTGAATGAAGTGACACTATGGATGGTTAAAGGACCTGCAAACTGGTTGTCATCTAGTTGTACCTCACTCAAAGAAGGCATTGTGAACAAAGATGAAGGAACGGCTCCACTCAAAGCATTGTGTGACATACCTAAGGACCGAAGTTTGGTCAAGTTCGTCAATCCTAGTGGCAACTCACCATCCAAACCATTGTAGTGAAGAGTCAAAGTAGCTAATTCGGTTAGGTTTACAAGTGATGATGGAATTCGACCATTGATTTCGTTTCCCACAATATTTATTACCACAAGTTTTTTGAGGTTTCCTAGTGTTGAGGGTAGTTCTCCTGTACATCCAGAATGATCAAGATAAATGTACACGAGATTTGCAAGATTACCCATTGTACTTGGAACCTTACCACTAAAACTGCAGTAGGACAAGGACAAGTCTTCAAGTTGAGAAAGGTTTCCTAAAGAGGGTGGAATTTTACCAATGAGGTAGGTGAATTGAAAGTCCAAATGGATGAGTTTGGAAATATTTCCAATGGAGGATGGAATAGGCCCTATAAAATTGCAAAAAGGGACATTCAAATTTTTTAAACTCTTGAGATTGCCAATGGAATCAGGTATTGGTCCAGAAAAATTTGTGGAGAAGAGATCCAATGTCTCTAGATTGCTGCTGGAATGAAATGATGGTAGAAAACCATTGAGATCATAGTTGTTTTGCAAATGAATGACTTGTATATTAGGCAAAAGAAAAATATTGTTTGGGAAGTCACCCTGCAAATCAGAGCTTATAAGAGAGAGAGATGTCAATGAGGACAAATTTGATAAAGATTGAGGATTTAGAGAAGAGAGATTCACTTGATCAAGGGAAAGCACTTGTAATTGTGAAAAGTTTTGATGAAAATTTTCTGTTTGAAGAAACAAAGAACTAGTTCCATCTTCATAATCAAAGTTAGCAGAGAGATCAAGAGAAATCAAATTGTTCAACCAAGTAATTTCATTTGGGACTTGCCCTGAAAAGTAGGAGTAAGAGAGGTTGAGATGGGTTAACTTTGAAAGTTGGGCAAACCTTGAAGGAATCTTGGAAGAATTGAAGTTGTTGTAGGCAAGGTTGAGACTTTGAAGGTGGTGCAAATTGAAGAGGCTGCTATTTGAGCTCAAATGGCCTTGAAGCCAACTGCTGCTTAAGTCAAGGCTTGCAACTTGGCCAGTTTTCATGTTGCATCTAACTCCATTCCACTTGCAACAATCCATTCCCTTCCAAAACTTCATCTTTGGATATGATGAATAAGTCTCATCATCCAAACCAGGTTCTGTGAATGTAAACTCATGCTTCAGTTTCAGGAAAGTAATTCTCTCCTCGGGGAGACATTTTATTTTTGAAGAAACTGAAGATGAATTCAGAGCTTGTGTAACGACGGAAGAGCCACTCGTGATTAGGATGAGCCATAGCATGAAGGAATAGCTCTCAAATGTCATTGCCCTTCTCATGTTTTTTGGGAAAGAGATGATGATTTTTTCAAATGAGAGTACGGTTTGTTTATATAAGACTACGGAGAAGTGTGTGAATGTTATAGTTCAGCTTTTTTTTAACTTGTGAAATGGGGGAAGACTAATGACTAAAGATTTCATTTTTGAAAATATATTTGACTTGGTGATAAGGCTTCTGTCCTATTATGATGGCTATATATTTCATTAGGTATATGGACAAATCAGATAAAGAAAGGACAAATCAGATAAAGAATGGAAAATATTGGTTTGAAAACACAGCACATAGGAGGCTGCTATGTACTGTTCTATTTATACTGATATTTGTACAAAGAATATGACCTAAGGCCATTGTGATGGTTACACGTGGTAAAGATAATTACACACAAAAATAAAGGCAAGTAATAAATTTACATCAGTTTAACAAACTCTGTAATAAACAGAGTATTACAGTAACTAATCAACCAATTCTTCTATTTTAACACCACCCCTCAAACGAGTGGGTGTGGAAATCACTCCGAGTTTGCTGATCAAGAAGTTGAATCGATGCTGTGAAAGGCTCTTAGTTAAACTGTCAGCAAGCTGATCATGAGAGGGGATGTAACGAACTTCAATCTGTTTCTGCAATATTTTATCTCTAATAAAATGTACATCTACCTCGATGTGCTTCGTTCTGGCATGGTAGACAGATTCGCTGCAAGTGCATTAGCACTCATGTTATCACACCAAATAATAGGAACTGCTGTCATTTTGAATGTCATTTCTCTTAGCAAGCCTTGTAACCATGTAATTTCAGCAGCTAAGTGTGCAAGTGCTCTATATTCCGACTCCGTACTTGATCTAGCAACAACACTTTGCTTCTTGGATGACCAAGAGATGAGAGAGTTACCAAGAAATACACAGTAACCAGCAACAGATCTACGATCATCTGGGCAACACGCCCAATCCGCATCACAGTAACCCGAAAGATTTAATTGATCTGATGGTGCAATATGAATACCATGGTCCATCGTACCTTTGAGATACCTCAAGATTCATTTTGCTGCACTCTAGTGAACATTTGTTGGCGCCTTTAGAAACTGGCTAAGCTTGTTTACAGCAAAGGAAATATCTGGTCTTGTGTGGCTTAAGTACTGCAAGGCACCTATTACGCTTCTGTATGTAGTGGGACAGTCAAGTGGGTCTCCATCATTTAGAGACAGTGGTTTTCCAACTGTCATAGGCGTAGGACTGGGCTTGATATTGGCCATTTTATGTCTTTGCAGCAGCTCTCCAATATATTTTCTTTGTGACAGAAATATTCCAGTTGTATCTCTGAAAACTTCTATTCCAAGAAAGAAATTAAGTGGCCCGAGATCTTTAAGTGAAAACTGTTTATTCAGCCTCGTTATGAAGGATTGCAATTCGTGTGCACTATTGCCTGTAACTATGATATCATCTACGTAAATGAGTACCATGATAACAAACTGGGTGTGCTTTAACATGAAGAATGAAGAATCAGATTTGGAGTTCTCAAATTTCCATTTCAGCAGAGTATTTTTTAGCCGATCATACCAGGCCCGAGTGCCTGCTTTAGGCCATAAATTGACTTCTGTAACTTGCACACATATGATGATTTCTCTCTGTCTTCAAAACCCCTAGGCTGTGTCATATATACATCCTCCTCCAGCGTGCCATTTAAGAAAGCATTGTTTATGTCCAGTTGCTTTACTTCCCAGCCATATGAAACTGCGATTGTTAGAACAACTCTCACTGTTGATGCCTTAATAACTGGACTAAATGTTTCACCAAAATCCAAACCAGGTCTTTGAAGAAACCCCTTGGCTACTAATCGTGCTTTAAAACGCTGGAAGGACCCATCACCATTGAGTTTTATCTTGTAGACCCATTTGTTGTCAATCACATTGTAACTCGGATGAGGAGGAATAAGGACCCAAGTTTTGTTTTTCTTCAATGCCTCACACTCAGCAGCCATTGCATTTTTCCACCCCTCATGATGAAGTGCCTCTTCAACAGACACAGGTTCATGAATTGAGAGATCAAAACTAGATTTTCCAAGAAACACTTTTGGTTTAAACACCCCTGCCTTAGCTCTAGTGATCATCGGGTGAGAAGGCTTAAGTATTGGTGCTGGAGCTATTTCTTTGCTTGATTCAGACGAGATTTCTGCTTCATTAGGACTGTCTTGATGTAGTAATGATGAAGTATGTAAATCACTAACAGGAGAAGGAGAAAATACCTCAGTTGTGTCATGTGAGGATGATGATGCTGCAGTAGTTGGAACACCGAAATCATGTGGTCTAGGAAGGGAATTTTCTGGTGAAGGAGAGGATGGACTGTTTGAGCTGGTATTGGGTGTGATAACACTTTCTGAAGGTAGGAAAAACCAAGAGTGAGGAGCTGTCAATGTAACAACTTGCTCTTTTTGATAATTGTTTAAGAAACCAGTTTCAAAGGGAAATTCGTGCTCATTGAAAACTACATGTCTGGAGAAGTAGATTCTCCCATGTGGACTGAGGCATTTATACTCTTTGTGGACAATACTATACCCCAAGTTAACGCACTTGATAGAGTGAAACTCAAACTTATGCGATTGATAGGTTCTAAGGCAAGGAAAGCAAGCTACACCAAAAATCTTTAAGAAATTGTAATCGGGTGTCTTAGAGTTAATCATCTCATAAGGAGATTTACCTTGAAGCACTGGGGTTGGCAGCCGATTTATGAGAAATACAGCAGATTGAAAAGCTTCTGTCCAATATTTTAAGGGCATGTGAGCTTGTGCAAGAAGGGTAAGCCCCATTTCGACAATGTGTCGATGCTTTCTTTCAGCTCTCCCGTTTTGTTCAGAGGTACGTGGACAAGAGTGTTCAAAGATTATGCCACTGTCATTAACAAGTTGATTGAAAGCTTGGTATTCTCCTCCAGAATCTGTTCTGAGAATTTTAATTTTGGTACTGAATTGAGTCTCTACCATGGCCTTAAATTGAGTAAACACAGTTAGAGCATCAGATTTGAACTTAAGTGGATATATCCAAGTGTATCGGCTGTAGTCATCTATGAAATGAATGTAAAACTTATAGTTTGAGTGAGATGTAATAGGTGAGGGTCCCCACAAATCTGTGTGTATTAGTTCAAGATAAGAAGATGCTCTACTATTTGAATTTTTAAAAGGCAAGGCATGGGATTTTCCATATTGACAAGCATCACAAAAACTTTGTTCTTCATTAGTTTTGATTTGTACATTGGACTTTTTAAGAACTTGATTTAACACTACAGTAGATGGATGTCCAAGCCTACGATGCCAGACATCCTTTAGGGAATTCTTAGACACACTAGGAGTAGACCGAGAGACTCTTGACATAGCTGTATAGACACTTTTAGAAGTAGAGGCTGGCTTGGGATTTTCTGATGCGAGATTGAAGCGATATAGACCATCTTTAAGTGTTCCTTGTAGCACCACCATCCCTGTTTGAAGATCCTTCACACAACAAAAAGTGGAGAAAAACTCAATAGAAACATTATTGTCAGCCGTGAGTTTAGAAACACTCACTAAATTCTTTGCAATCTGAGGTACATGAAGCAAATCATTAAGAGCTAAGTGTGAGTTCAAGATGCTTTTACCAACATGTTTTATGGATAATTGACTTCCATCACCAATGACTATTTTCTCCTTACCGGCATAATCATTCTTTGAATTGAGTTTTTCTCCATCAGCTGTCAAGTGATTGCTAGCACCACTGTCCACATACCAGCTATCATCATTTATCATTTCTGGTGTAGCAACCAAGGCTGAGTACTGTTGTTGTTTGTCTTGCTTTCCATCAGCATTAGGTTGGTGTCCCATGTATGCCTCATCGTACCTGTTATAGCAATAAGCAGCAGAATGACCATACTTCCCACAAACCTGACAAGTAGGTTTTGAATTGTGCGTTCTGCCTCGACCACGGTTTCCTCCACCACGGTTTGACCCACCAGTGTATCCTCTGCCTCCTCCATAATTGTTTCCAGATGAGAATCTCCTTGGGTATCCAGAACCAGTTGGTTTTTGAGCCAAACTAACTGATGGAGGTGAAGTAGGAGTGTTCAGTAACTTGTTTTGAGATGAACCAACACCTAGTCTCTCCAACCGATTGTCAAAGCTTAGTAAAATGCTTTGTAATTCCTGCCAAGTAACATGTTCTCGTGCCTCTATTTGAACAACAATTGATAGATATTCTATATCTAAGCCAGAAATAACATTTGAAACAAGTAATTTCTCAGGATATGGGTCTCCTGCAATAGCAAGTGAATCTGCCCACATTCTCTTTTGCCTGAGATACTCGACCATGGATTGGGACCCTTTTCTCACTATTTGAATCTTGTTCCTCAAATCATCAGCATTAGCTCTAGAATGAGCTCCATACAACTCTTCCAAAGCAGACCAAAGTGAAGCTGATGTTTGACAACTCATCACTTCAGAGGCAATGTTCTCAGACATTGATCCATACAACCAGCCCATCAAGAGCTGGTCGTGAGTAATCCAAACTTCAAAATATGGGTTAGGCTGTAGACCTACTTCAGCATCTCCTTCAGCTTCAACGTTTCCTGTTATAAACTCGGGTGGACATGGCTTCTGTCCAGTGAGGTAGCCATCGAGTCTGTGACCTCTAATGATGGTGGAAACCATCGATTTCCACAGTGAATAGTTGTGCCTCTCCAACTTTAGAGTAAAAGGCTGGCTAAGCGTGCTGCTAAACGGTGTAGCAATTGGTTGTGCAGGACTGGTACTGGCTGAAATCTGCAAACCGTTGTTTGTAGCAGAGGGAGCAGCTACAGCTGTCGTCTGTGCATTGTTCCCTGGAGTCTGGCTATCACCTGTCGACATGATTCTGGCGTGGGCCAAGAGCAGCTCTGATACCAAGATAAAGAATGGGAAATATTGGTTTGAAAACACAGCACACAGGAGGCTACTATGTACTGTTCTATTTATACTGATATTTGTACAAAGAATATGACTTAAGGCCATTGTGATGGTTACACGTGGTAAATATAATTACACACAAAAATAAAGGCAAGTAATAAATTTACATCAGTTTAACAAACTCTGTAATAAACAGAGTATTACAGTAACTAATCAACTAATTCTTCTATTTTAACAAAATCAATCACCAATCATACGTGTGAGACAACTATTATTTCTTAATTTATCGAATTTAATTAGACTACAAATCTATTACAATTTGAGGGGAAACGCCAACATGACTAAAATTGGGGTTCATCTTAAAACAAATTGGTATTAAGTAGAGTAAGTCTTTCCTTTATAAAAGTATTGTTATTCCTATATATTTTTTATATGAGACTTTTTTCACATCTAATACGTCTCCTCACGTTTTGGCCTAAAAGTGTGGACACGTGAATATTTGATAGAATACCACAATAACAACTCAGAAAATTTGTGGGAATAAAGGACATCACAAGCTGGTCGTGAAATTTGTTGTTATACACGCCACCCGAAACAGATCATAGACACTACTACAAAAAAAGTTTTTTAGGACTCGCGCAGAGCCTTAAAAACTAAGGTTTATTAGGACTCGCTATGCGAGTTCTAGAAAAACATTCTTAGGACTCACTATGCGAGTCCTAAAAGATTTTGCTGAGTGCCTTTAAGTAAGGTTTTTAGGACTCTCTTTGGGTGCCCTTAAAAGTAATATTTTTAATTTTTAAAAAATTTATTTATTGTTATTTTAAATTAAAAATTATGATTTAAATGAAACATTTATATACAAATTAATCTAAAAAATTATAGATTAAAATAACAAAACTTATACAAAGTATAATTGTCTTGACCTTAACAAATATAGAAATTATTTACTCTAATAGAAATTACAAATAAAATAAAACACTAAATTCATTGTCAAACAACATATCTTTCTTTTTCTTGTCCTTGTACTCAACCTCGTCACTATCTTTCCAAAGTAAGGATTGACTGCCATGAATTTCTTTATAAAATCATCCTTGAAACATGAAAAATCTCATTATAATACACCAAACATGAAAAATTATAACTAGATTTTTATTGTAGTGTAAATAAATAAGTTTACTCACAATTGTTACACAACTCTCTTGCTACCAATGTCTTAGTCCAAGTGTGACAACATATTCATTGCGATATCATTTATAGGAGCATTGTCATTAAAATTTTGAAGAGAAAACATTGAAGTATAAAAGTAAATCAAACAGAAAATCAGACAGCATATCCCCTACTTTACTAGTCTAGCCATCTGTCACAATCAACACAAACAATTCAAACAACACACAAGTTTTCATCTATATATCACCGCAGCACACAATTCTTAGAACCTACTTCACTAATACATGCAAGTTTTCAACATTCCATTATCACCGCAACACACAGAATTCTCATAACCTATTTTACTACGGATGAATATCTAAGATACCCAAACTCTACTATAGTTATACAATTTATATTAAAAATAAAAAATAAAAAAATACAACATACCTCTCGCAAGCCAACTACTAATACAATGCTTTAAGACCAATCGAAATATTAACCTACACATTAATATCAAAATTAGAAATCAAAATAGGAGTTACTGCAAGTTATGAAATAAATTAGAAACCTAGTGTAAGGCTAAAACTTGTTAAGCGGAGTAACTCTTTCCTTTATAAGAATATTGTTGTTCTTATATATTTTCGATGTAATACTTTTTTCACAACTAGTAAAATCAAAATAAACATAATTTTAAGGGTTTTACTTGTACTCTCATCTTGAGTCTTGACAAGTTGGTTTATATTATTATCTTTAGAAAATAGATCCTTAATAATCTTTCAGTTTTAATAAAAACACGTCCTCAAAACTTAGTTAAAATTTTCATTAAAAAACTATAACAAATAGAATTCAATACAGGTTGGTTCATATCATCTGTGTATGCTGGTAAATTAGTTCCCAACCTTTTCATTTTTAAAATATTTTAGAATTTTAAAGTTGAGAATAGATTAAACACTATCAAAAAATAAATATATAAAAAAACGTTATAAATATAAATTTATTTTACTTCTACTTCTTAATATTTTAACTCTAAAATAATTTAAAGTTTTAATTATAATGCTTTCAGTGCTTATTCAATTTTTTTTATTTATTGTGATAATTTTTAATGAGAAATTTACACCTGGCCGTTATTTGCATTTTATTTACAAATATCACATGTGTATTTTTATTTACAAAAATACCATTATTTATACCGTATTTAAAGAAAGAATATGTGAATATATTTTATACTTTACATGGTCTTGACAACCCATTTAGTAATTAATGATTGTCTTTTATGAAAGAGTAAATAATGTGTGTTTGGTAATAATTTTGTAATTATTAGACTGTGTAATTATTAGGTTAGTAATTGCATATCTGATTAATTATCCTATATTTTAAAATACAAGATGTATATGGATGTCAAAAGGTAATTACTTGTGAATTTTTATTGTCATGTTCGGCAAAACAGTTAGTGATTAAACAAAATAATATTTTTATGTAATAAATACTATTTAAAATTGATAGTAATTAGTAATTATACAGTGTAATTACATTAAATTCCGATGAGGCTATAAGAATTGGAGAGTGTAATTGTAACCCCTCAATTATCTCTAATTAATTACATGATTAAACAAACACGTCAAATTAAGTTATTTCAATTTTAATTACAATGTAGCTTTCCAACACACATCCTAAGAGTAATTAATGCTTGTTCTATTATGTACGTTTTGACAGCTTTAAAAGCTTGGTAGATGTCTTATGTGTTTTTATATTTTATTATTGATATATTTTTATATATTATAAATGTGAGTTAAACGGAAATTGTTGTTCTCCGTTTTATTGTTTTAATATTGTTAGTTTTAAAGTTATCTAAAGAAGATAAATAATTAAAAAAAAATTAAATAAAGTCATATAAATAAGGTAAATAAATTGAAGAATAAAAATAATATAAATAAGGTAAAAAAATAAAAATAAAAAATAAATGAAGACTTATTTGCGACGAAAGTACCCAAGTTATTATGTTTGTAACACTTATATACCCAAATTATTTTTTTTGTGGCGAAAGTACAGTCCGTCCATATTTTGGTGCAGTTTAGTACAACCGTCAATCCTCACCGTTAAGTTCATCTGTGACACGTAGGCAAAAGTATCGAATTAACGGTATATTTTTGGTGAAAGTACCCAATTTAAAAGATGTTTGCGGCGAAAGTACTCAATTTAAGATATGTTTGCGGTGAAAGTACCCCAGTTATAAACAAATTTCACACTATGCAGGTGATTTAACGACGAAACAGACAACTACACTGTTGACCCTCGTTTTGCCCAACTGACACGGAGTCAAATGCTTGATGAAATAGAGTGTAGTGATTAAGATCTAATGGAATAAAAGTAAATAACACAGAAGATTTATAGTGGTTCACACCGCTCATCAACATTGTTCTGTTGCGGAGTCCTTGGGGCAGTTGTTTTAGACAAATCTTCAAGTTCAATTAAATGATCTTAGTTCTGATTATCCAAATATCCTCCACCCCTATCAGATCACAAGATCTTTAACGTTTTACCTAATTTAGTTTTAAAGCCATATCAATTAATTCTTTGAACTTCTTAACAAATTCGCAGATTCCTATGCTTTAGGTACTTACATGAGTCTCTAGAGCAATCGTCGATGAAGGTGACAAAATACTCATAACCACCCCTCGTTTGAACATTCATATGTCCTCAGAAATTTGAACATACTAGCCCTAGTGGTTCTTTGGCCCTTTCTCCTATCACAGAGAATGGACGCTTTGTCATTCTGCCCTCGAGACTAGATTCACAAACAGGTAGGTCACCCTAGGTGAGTTCCCTCAAAGGCCCAGCCTTTGTTAGTCTTTGAATCCTATCATAACAAATGTTGACCGCGTTTTTGGCCAACGACGTGCGAACGTCAAAAACGATAAACCTTCAAGAGAAAATAAACGACACAGACGATTTTATACTGGTTCAACCCCAATGTGATGGTAATAGCCTAATCCACTTAGAGTTATGATTATATGTCTACACTCAAGATCAGATGAACCTGAGTCAACTGAGTTTCTTCAGTGTAGATAATCAGAATACAAGAGTTCTCTCAAATACAAGCACTTTCTCTCTTTAGAAAATTCAGATCAAAAGTTCAGAATTCAAAAAGTCCCCTTTATGATGCCATAAGCCTTGTATTTATAGGCTTAGGATCGTACAGATGATCTCCCCATAATCGAGATATTTTATCATTCTCATTATATTTAAATTACAACAATATTCAAAATGTAACAGTACACTAAATTTGTGGGATAAATGAAAGATTCCCGCGTATGCCACGACCGATTTTTGTTGAAGCTATTTCTGGGAATCTTGACGTAGTCCTGCTCTATCTAGTTGATCCATATCACCTTCAGTCTGGTCGGCCACACCTTTACTGGGCAGTCATGCACTTGACTGGGCAGACATGCACTTAGCTGGGCAGACATGCACTTAGCTGGTTGGTCATGCACTTAACTGGGCAGACATGCACTTAGCTAGGCGCAGACATGCACTTAGCTGGTCGGACAAAGTCATTCCTGGGCAGACAAGGTCATTCCTGGGCAGACAAGCTCATGACTGGTCGGACAAGGTCATGCCTGGTCGGTCATGACACTTATCAAGCCAGTCAAAATTCTTCAATGGCCTACTGGGCTACTCCTAAGCCAAGTCACCCAACCATTCCTTGCCACTTGTCATTTCTATTGCCACATCATCATTTTCAAACTTTGGGGATAACAACAAATATGACCAAAGCGAAAATGCCAAAGGTACATCATTTCTAACATTATTGACCTTTTGTCGTTTAACAGTCCTAGAATTAGCTGTCTTAAACAACTCATTATTTATAACATAGGATTCGTTTAGGTGCAATAGGTATAGCCTGTTTTTCATACATCCAACCCATAATTCACATTCATTTAAAGAAATAGGATTTTATTACTTGTGAAAGTAACTACAAATTGTTGTTGATGTAATAAGAAAAACTTAAATTAAAATTTCCATTGAAAATCAGAATAAAATAAACATTGTCTTAAAACAATATATTTATTTCCAAAATCCATTCAAGCTTATCATTTTGTCTTGTTTGATATGAACAACCCTTGATGGATACCAAGCCGTGGCTTTTTATCCTTCATGGCTTTCCCAATGCTAAAAGTGTAAAAAGGTACATGCATGTTTAGTAGATTGTGATTCAGCGATCCAAAATCTAAGTATCATCCTCTAAAATCACATGCATCCAACACAAATTTAATTATTTTGGGTTCCATATGCCTTGAGTTCCGGACAATCTTGTTCCAATTCCCAGTCTCCTAGTAGTTGGAAACACTCTCCTTTTTGTGTACTTATAATCATGCCTTGCTCCAAGATGCTTTGCAGCATTTGGTGCCTTGCCAGTTGACTTCTTGTTCTTTTTGTATGAATTTCTTCCTCTCTTGCTCTTCGAAGAAGAAGCTCAAAGCAGCTTCTCCTTGAGCTTGTTTAGTAGTATTAGCATTATTTCATTTGCTCGAACTACCATCAGCAATCTTCTTTGAAGGATTTGGTGATCGTTGCATGGGAAAAATAGGAATATCTTTGATTATCACGAACTCGATGTTGTCTAAAATCTACACCATGTTGATGTTGGACAAACATTTCGTGAGGTTCTCACCGTAGAGTAACATTTTAGAGATTAGAGAGAGTATGAGGTGGGAAGCCTAGAGCTTCTATTATCAACTAAGTAGAAATCAACGCATTGCTTGACAAACATTTATTCATTAAATATTTTAGAAATAGCATAACATACAAAATGTTTTGAGATAAGCAAAATACTAAAACACTTATCTTCTATTTCTTAGGTACTTTAGCTAGCCATGAACCCATGTATCCCGGTAGGCGAGAGTCACAAATATTCACGTAGTTAAATAGAGAAACATCTAAATTAATAAAACGTCATAGACTTTTACTAACTACCTATTCCATCCGATCAAAGTAACGGAAACTCATGTGTCCCGGTAGGTGAGAGTCACAAATATTTCTTACTTTATGAGTTTGACCCACGGTTTCAATTATTATAGACTTAATTCCTATAGTCATCGTAGGGATGAGTCTATAGAAGGTTCATCTATAACCATCTATTCTAAGAAATTTGACCATGTTAAGAAGTCCAGTGAACACCTTTCGTAGGTAGACAAAATCAAAGCGCCATGAGGCCCCACTGAACTCTAACCTTGTTAAATCAACGGTGGAGATCGAATTGAAAATTTTTAAAACTCATTATTAAATATTTTAGTATTTTATTCTTTTTGAAAAAATATCAACTTAGGTTTTCCAAATTATCAAAATAATCAATAAACCAACTAAGGTTCGTCAAATTATAAAAATAATCAACAAACCATAGTTTATAATTTTTCCATTAATTCTAAAATTACCATTGAAAATTAATCCAAAAATTAGAATTAATATGTTTCTAATCAATTATTAGGTCAAACTAAAAAAGGAATAACCTAATACAATTAAGTCCAACTTAGGTAAATGGGCCTTAACAATTCGAGCTTGCATGGAGGAGAGCTGGGTTCAGTATGTCGGACCCACTACTAAGGCTCCCTAACTTCCACACAAAGCCCAAAAAGACAGAAATTTAAACCTTTGTTTTATTAATTGTTATTCAATTGATTAGGCTCAATCTAATAATGCAAAGCAAATGGGCCTTCACAAGTGGAACTACCCACAAGAGAGGAATTTAAACTTTACATATTCAATTGGGCCCAAATAAAACCTAACATTTTATGAAAGTTTTATTTGAGTTTTCCCACAATTTTTAAACGCAAAAATTGGGCCATCATTATACTTATATTTAAAGTCCAAATGCAAAAAATAACTTAATAATGATGCTTGATGTGTTAATAATTGGATGGGCCTAACATGTTACTCTATAAGGATGTATTATTAAATTATGCAAATATACCACAACAATATACTATTTTGTAAAATACCATAATTAATTAACATAGAATTCATCGGACAAAATTCAATATAATTAATTAAATAAGTTACAAAATATTAAATTAATTAAAATAGAATTTATCAAATAAAATTCAATTTCAAATAATTAATTTAACCAAGGTTGTTAAGTTGTTAGGAATAACAAGATATTTTATTTTTAAATATTTGAACAAATTTTAAAATATCAAAATATCTTTTAACCAAATTTAAAACATCTAGTATTATCTAATAACTAATTATAAATATTATAAACAATAAAAATATCTTGAATAATCCGATTACTAATTTTAATATTTTATTTATAACAAAATAAAAAAAAATATCTTAAAATGTCCTGAATATCAGATAACAAATTCAAAATATTTTTAAAATAAAAAATATCTATAAAATTATTAGATAATCAATTTTAAATATTTTAAACCTAACTGCACAAAATATCCATTTTTTTTGTGAAAAAAATTCCACGCGCAGGTTCTGGCACCGACGCCGTACAGATCCATACGCCTCGGGTCTCGGCGGCGGCTCCATGCGTGCCCAGCACACACACTGCAAAAAACAGTCCAATTTTTTTTTTTTTTTTAATATGTGTAGTTTTTAAATCCAAAACAACCAAATTATTGCTAAATTTATATAAGAAAACATAACACATGCACCAATAACATGTACCATCAAATTAATACCTAACATATCAATCAATTTCATACATGGTCATTCATGAAAATAAACTAGCAACCTATTGCACTGAGGCTAATTGTTGGAAAAACTAATTACATAATCTTTATTTATTTTCATGCAATTTACATATTATCAAACAAACATGCAAATTCCTAGAACATGCTCCTATGAAATTGATACAAATACAAAGTAAAGTAAAAACTTACATTACGCAGCGGAACTGGAACAACTTTATCCTTCAATCTCTCTAACCATTGATTTATTTCTATAGCAGAGTATTATCAAGAGATTGAACAAGATCAGCAACACAGTGTTCCTCACCAAGCCTTTGATCAACCTAGAACTAGTGTGGGCTGGTTCTCAACACATGAGATAGAAATCTTGCAGAGAAGAAGAAGAGAAAGTGGCCAAGAAAGGTTAGACTGTCTAGGTTTTCACTTACCAATCAACTGAAACTTACTTCCTTATGAAAATCCTAGATATCATATTCCTTATATAAGCAACTTAATGAGATTTATTTAAATTTAAATTAATTAAAAATAATAAACAAAAATAAAAGTCTTGAGCGGCCATAAATGGACTTGGGCCCAATCTCTTTGTTTTGAATTTAAAGCCTCACTGGGCCTAAATTCAAAACCTTTTATTTATTTATTTTAATTAATTAATTAAATCCTTATTCAAATTAACTAATTATAATTTGAAACTTGATTTAATATTATTTATTTATATTGATACCAATTTATCAATATTAATAAATTTACCCAAATATTCTCTTTTATTCTCTAAATCTCATATCTCTGTAAATTTTCCAAAATTGATCTAGTCAACTTTAAAAATCCTAATTGATAATTAAATCAATTAATTGAGACATTCTAGATGATTTACTCTAAGGTGATGCGGGGACCATGGATCCATGAAATCAAGCTCCAACAAGTTACCGTGAATTTATTTACGAATAATTTCACTACCTTATTAATTTCTCGTGACTCCACTATAGACTCGGAATTGAACTCTTGAATTCATAGAACGTATTTTCAAAACCATAAATACGTTATCCATGTTATAACCATTACAATCAGTCAATCCTCTATCGATGACTTACTAACGAGCTGGGTGCAAATTATCGTTTTACCACTCATCAGTATTTTATCCTTAACTCCCACTAAGTTCCTTATAAATGATATTTCCGTGAACTTAATCACAGAAATGTGATCTCAATCATTTAACCTTTTGAACAAAGAAATTAAGAAAATCATCTTTTCACTTCTCATACAGAAGTTATAGATTTTGTATCTATGAATAATACTCCCACTCAATTACACTAATAAATCTCTAAGATGTAAGTATGGGCTAGACCGTAGGGTAAGCTGGTAACGAACAAGTCAAAAGATTTAAATAATATAATTAGTAGAATATTATTAAGATCGACTTAATATATGGTTAACGTTGTGACATTGATTAGATTTGATAACAACGATACTTATTTATCAATCAATAATCAATATTGGTCCTAGTCCGATGCAACTAAATACATCCGATCTTATCTACTTAGTCGATGCCTTGGACAAGACATCACACCCTGAATGTGTAAGTAGATCATATCGTAGATTGCCTAATCAGTGAAAATCCAATGAACTAATCTAATCTTAGGACTCGTTCTTTTGAACATATAATTACAACTATAATCCACTGTGACCTAGTCACTATAATTGTAACTATCCATATGTTCGAGATTTTATAAATGTTTGTATTATTTCAATAACCATATAATAAAACAAGCAAGCAACACAGTTGCCAAACTAAATGATTTCTACTACTTTTATTGATAATATGAAATCGTGCTACATGTTCGACATGGTTTTATAAGGGCATAAAACCCAACAGCCAATTCCCTGTCATTTATTCGACGGGGACGACAATTTTATATATGCTCCAAACTTAGGGCCAGACTTCTTCATGCCAGAAAGTGAGTGTATGACTAATAGGGTCTATAGTGTAGCGACCAGTAGTAATAGCTCGGGTATTTGACTTTACAATTTTCCTTTGTTTCTTTTTCTGATGTAACGTACTTAGTCACTTACTTTGCCTCATTGTTCGCATGTTTGTTTTTCTTGCAGAAATGGACTCCACTAATGTGTTCGACATCTTCAGCACTCCAAAGAAGGTTGAGGTACCCCTGGTCCGAAAGAAAAAATCGACCAGGAAACATGTTGGGGAGTCCAGCCAAATGCCTTCGGCTAAGAGGAGCCGAGCCACGGGCCCTTCAGCGGATGGGCCCTTTGCTCAACCCACTGACCAGCCTCCTCTCGAACAGGCAATTCCGCCTCCACCTGCTCCTACTGCCAGAACTCCTTCTCCCCCAGCCCTACTGAATAAACTCAACAGGATGGGGGTGCTTCCCCTAGGACTGAACTATCGAGTCGTGCCTTGAGGTCGGCCAAGGATCGACTCACCAAAATTCTGAAGCATGACCGCTGCAAAGAGGCCATGGCTGGAACAGAAGCAATGGGGGTCGACCAGATCCTCAATAGGGCTCTCAACGAGATGGCCAGTGTAAGTAACTTTCTTCCTTTGTGTAAATAACTCTGATTTTTTCTGAAGTTAGTCTAACCTTTGTTTTTGTTTGCAGGCAATGCTAACTTTGACGCCCGCTCATCTACACTCGGGAGCAAGTACTGAGCAGTCCAGGGCTCGGGAGCTGAAGCTTACTGAGGAGCTTCAGGCTACCGAGGCAAGACATGCAGGGGAGCTCGAGGTGGTGACTAAGCAAAAGGAGTCGTTGGCTGAGCAGTTAGTGGTGAAGCAGGCCTCTCTGGAAAGTGTCATAAAACAGAGAGAAGAATACCAAGAGGCTAGCCAAACTAGCTGGCGCGAAATCAAGAGGCTCGAGGGGGAATTGCTCACCAAGGACCAAAGCATTGCCAAGTTGAAGATCCAAGTGGAGCAGTTCAAGCTAACTAATGCCAAAGACCTGGAAAGGTACAAGAATGCAACACTCCGATGCTTCTATGACTTCTTGAAGCATAATCAGGGTGCCAACTTCAACTACCTTCCAGAAAATGCAAGGAATGCTGAGCTGGCTCGCTGTGCTGTTCGATTGGCAGAAGAGGAAATAGCAAGGATTCCAGCCTCCCCAGAGATTTCGTTGGCCACAGGGATGGAAGGAGGGGAAGTCGAAGAAGAAGTAGTCAATCAGGACACTCCCCAAGATCCTCCAGCTACTTAGTCTTTTTCCCTTTTATTTTTGTGTTTCTTTAACTTACGCGATCCACGGGTCGTGATGTAAAGACAATATTATTTTTATTATATTGCTGCACAGGCAGCTTTTCCTTTTAATTAAACATTTACATCCGAGCAGTACTGCTCGCGGTGTAAATGGATTCCTTTGACATTATAATATGTTTTTACTTTATTATAATATCTGTTCGATCTGTTCGCATGAACAAACTTAGCATAGTACTTTGGTTTGATTTAACAAAATATAAAATTTTGAAAAATACTCTAAGTACCGTAGCATGCTTTCACTTATTTTTCTCATGTGTTTACATACCTTTTGGTATGCTTTGCTTTCTATGTGCCTTATATGCCCCCAAGTGATCGAGGAGCTTTAGGTCCTTGGTCACTTGCCTTGACCAAAACCTATACGAACATTACTGCTCGGTATAAAATATGAAAATTGTAATATATCAAAACAACACACATAATGAGCAAATACTTGTAAAAAATACAAAGTTTGGCAAGATTGACTGGCTGCGCACAGTCCCTTATAATTCTCGTATTAAATGGACAAAACGTGTCTTTACGAGTGATCTTAAAAGATCTTACACTTATAAGCGATCAGTCATATAAAATGACCAACCCTTTTTCAAAACTTGTAAAAATTAAAAATTAATACAAGCCAATCCTTTAAGAAGGATTGTTCACTGATAATACTTGCGCAGGTGTTCTCCATTCCAATAACGTGGAACGAGATCTCCATTTAAGCGTGCAAGTTTGTAGGTGCTTGGATGAAGGACTTCGTCAATCTGGTAAGGTCCTTCCCAGTTAACAATAGCTACCAGTCAACAATCGGGATGGCACCTTATGAGTTGCTATATGGAAGAAGGTGCTGATCACCGTTGCACTGGGACGAGGTAGGAGAAAGGCAGCTTCTAGGTCCCGAAGCTGTGAGACAAGCTCAAGAAGCAGTAGCGCTAATTAGACAGCGTATGCTTGTTGCTCAAAGCCGTCAGAAAAGCTATGCGGATGCCAAGCGACGCAATGTGGAATTCAAGGTAGGAGATCAAGTCTTCTTGAAATTATCTCCTATGAATGGTGTGAAGCGGTTTGGGAAGAAAGGCAAACTTAGTCCCCGATTCATATGTCCTTTTGAGATATTGGACAAAGTGGGAGCAGTTGCGTATAGATTAGCCCTACCGCCAGCCCTACCAGATAGCCACAACGTGTTCCACATCTCAATGCTACGCAAGTATGTGTCAGATCCATCTCACGTCCTCAAGTACGATACGATAGCACTCCAGAAAGACTTGAGTTACGAGGAACGACCGGTTAGCATCCTAGATAGGGGGATGAAGCAGTTACGGTCCAAGAGTATTCCTATAGTCAAAGTCTTATGGAGTAATAGTTCTGAACGAGAGGCAACGTGGGAGTTGGAGGAGGACATACAAGACCGGTATCCAGAATTATTTGGTAAGTAAATTTCGAGGACGAAATTCTTTTTAGTAGAGGAGAATTGTAGAGTCCAAGAACTTTACTTAGCTAGTTAGATAGTAGTAGCAATAGTAATAGTTGTAGTATTTTTATGACTGTGGATTTTGGTTCAGATTGGGACTTAGTTGAACAATCATAGCAACACTAGTAGATTTTATAATTTTAACCTATAGTTTAAGAATATTAATTATAACCTATGGTTTAATTAATATGACTGATTATGAGGATGATAATTATTATACTATAAGGTTTAGATAGACCCAATAAGATGGCACTTGTCATATGTGTGTTTAATGAGAAATTATGTATTTTTTAGGAATAAGTTTATTAAGAGTAATATTTGAATATTCTAGGGTCTGCCAGCAGCTTTTAAATCGTATTAGGATTTGGTAAAAGTTGTTTACTCAATTCAAATTGAGCTCAAAAAGTGTAAATACGTGTATAGTATTTCAACGTATGCCGATATATCGCAGCTCTAAGGGGTGATATATCGCCATATGGGGATACGAAAAACACGTAGCTTTGCACGACCACCTCGACGAGCCTCGGGCATATTGGCCCAGGTGATATATCGCCTACTATGGGCGATATATCGGCTATGGTGCATGAATTTCAAACATTTTTGAAACCGAGCTCATATTAATCCTTAACCTCTTGATAAGTCTAGCATCTTTCTGACCGAGTCTTCAGCCTGTGCTGAACAATTATTCAAATGTTTTTCAATCAAAAAGCTATTATTTTATTCAAGTTAAATGAAGATCTTTTCATTCTTGAACTCTATAAATAGGACCTAGTACCCAGCCATTTCTTCATTCATCAAGCTGAGTTCAGAGCCTACAAGCTGCTAGGAGTACTTTGGAGTGTTAAACACTTGGGTTGGGGTTATAAGCTTAATCATTATAAGCTTATCAAACACTTGGGAAGTAAGGTTTATAGTACATTTCAGTTCGAGGTTTAGTTCGGTCATAGAAGCATTCAAGGTATTCCAAATTCTAGATCATTTCTGTATTATTTCTTTAAGTTCCTATCGTTTTTTTCTACTCAAATCCTAACTCATATTCTCTATTCTTGGTTAGGAATCTAAGATCTTGAACGTAAGATTATTGGTAAGTATCCCTTCGATAGTATAGTTCGTTCATTCTTTTCATCCATTGTTTTTAGTGTACTTACCTTTCTATTATAGTTTTTAGGAGTGTTCCAAAGTCCCAATTCTGTTCTCATATCTCAGTATATTGGTAAGGAAAATAGGATAGTATTTTATATGTTATATGTTATCTTATGATTTATGTGTTATGAAATGTTATAGTATGTATGTTGGTAGACTTGGGCATATGACTTGTATAGTTAACAAGCCCCAATAAATTTATGGGCATATGACTTGCTTAGCTAGCAAGCCCGAAAAATCTAATGGGCATATGACTTGATTAGTTAACAAGCCCCAAGTAGTATAATGGCCATTATAGTATATATGACATATGTTTATGATACGCTTCTGGTATATGTTTATGACATGTTTTCTTAGCATATGATATGAATTTTATGTATATGATTTATGTTGTTAGATTTTCCTTGCTGGGCATTAGGCTCATTCCTTTATGTTTATATGTGTAGGAAAATAGCTTTGGCGGCGGGAAAGGTTCTTGGCAGCTTGGGGATGTGTATTGAGGCAGGATGGAATCGATGGACTGAGCGTTCGATTCGAGGATGAAGTCTTTTGATTATGGTTTTCTATGTATTTTTCCGCATTTGGTTTGTAATAACTTTTAATTAAGTTTTAATTATGTCAAAAGTTATGTTTTGTTTCAAACAATGGGATCTCATGTCCTACTTATGAATTTTATGTAGTTTTGAACCTTTTCCTTACAGATTTAAAATAAAGTTATGGCTATTTCATATGTACGTTTTCTTAAGATTAGTATAGTAATTAGTAATGGTCCAAAGTCTAGAATAGTTGGGTCGTTACATATGTGGTGCATGTAAAGGGAAAGAAAAGCTCACCCAGCCTTGAGTGGAGAGCTTAGGTGGTGATGTGTACATATGCGGCCACTTGACCACCACGGCCAAGGAGTTCTCAGAGGAACTAGGGGGTTTACCCTATTTTTGTTGCTTAGGTCGGCGGGTTGTAAATTTAAACTGTAATGACCATTTTGAGTTGTAAATAACTTGTAAACGTTTTATGGGCCCAGGAACAATTTTATCTTTCAAATAAAATATATATATTTTTATTTAATTTTTTGTATAACAATGTGCATTATGTAAGAATTGAAGGAGTGTTTTTTGGAAATTTGGTGACTAAGGTATTTCTAATTTTGTGGCATCAGGTATTTATTTTTTATTATGTTGTTTTAATAAATTTGATTAATATGTCAATGTGTGTAGAAAATAAGATGTGTTTAATTAGTGATATTTATATATATATATATATGTATATATGTGTGTGTGTGTGTGTGTGTGTGCGTGCGTAGAATAACATATTGTGAATGTGTGTATAAAATAGTAAGATGTGTTTAATTAGTGATATTTATATGTGTGTAGTATATAATATATTGTGAATGTGTGTTTAAAATTGTAAGATATGTTAGTGTTTGAATCTGATTAATAATATGTATATTGTGAATGCTCTGGAAATTTTTTAAGTGTTATTTGCAGGGTTTTAAGTTTTGGGATATGTTAGAATACATCTGTTATGCTGCCGAAATTTTTGTAGCGCTAGGATAAATTTTTGTAGTCTTAGGATAGATCATTATAAAATTAATTAATGATAATGAAATATTTAATTTTGAGTTTATCATTTTTAATAATTACATTATGAAATATATTAAGTGTTCAATTAAGCGGTAAAAAAATTAATTTGATACTAAAATGTTTAATAATTAACTTCAGATGTGAGATAAATCTTATAATTAGAAAAAAAAACCATTTTCCAAAATAATTAATAATAAAATAAATTAATAATAAACTTAACAATTAAAACATAAATTTTTAAAATTTAAACCATTAATAATTTAAAATTTTAAAACTAATATTATTCATAAATTTAACATTAATTTGAAAAAATAAAAATAAATTTGGTAATTAAAAAAATAACTAATTATGAAAAATCTTGACAAAAAACTATAGACATTAATTTTTAATAACTAATAATTAATTTCAATTATATTTATTTAAATATCAATTAAAATAAAAATCATAAAACATCATATATAGGATAGGATGGTTATTATCATATGGTGATAATTGTTATTATTTCTAATAATTAAAACTCATAGACATACATCTAGTGGATGCTTTGGGGATAGTAATCCAAGTCAATGTATTCATTTATTATTCCTCATTTTTTCAAGATATTTCTTAAAAATTTTTGAAAAAAATGAGGAGTAGTAGATGTCTGCTTATTATCTCCAAGGGATCTACTAGGTTGGAATAAGGTTGGAGTTCAAAATAAGATAATTTAATAATTAATAAATTAAAATATTGGATAAATAATTTAATTTATTATTAAAAAATATAATAATGAAAAAAATAAATAATTCATATATTCAACTTTGCAAAAATAATATTATTTGAAAATTTAATATTAATTTGTAAGATGAAAAAGTAAGTTTGGTATTTTAAAAATGTTGACGCCGTTTTTCGTCAACTTGAAATGTAGAGCACGTAAACTATAAATAATTATGGCCAGAAAAACACAATAAAACAAGGAGGATTTTTTTACGTGGTTCAGCAGTTAACTCTGCCTAGTCCACGAGTCTTTGTTATTAGAACTTAGGAAATTTCTGGAAATTCTTCAGAGATGAATTCTCCAGAGTTTCTCTCAAGATCACAAAATTTTGGTCCCTTACAAAGGTACATAACTTATCTATTTATAGAGGAAGTCTCAGAATACTATCCCACACGTTCAGGGAAGTTACTCTGTATATTAATAAATTTAATGGCTTTAAAGCCTGCAACTCCTATGTACAAGGAAACATCCCCTGAAGACCAGGGGGCGTGTAACTGACTAATAAATATCCCTTTATTGTAGGGAAGTTACAACAATAATATCTCTTGCATGCATGGATTGTGTCTCTTCAAGTGACCTATTAAGCCGTTCGAGGTCAGCAATCAACACCATGTCCGTCTAAGTCTCTGAGCGAAGTACAAGTTGTCTTGTTTTCCCGAAATCAGTTCGGAGAGGGTAAGTACCACCGAGGCTGCCTTACCCCGAGCTCACACTCATGCCAATCTCGGGCCACTTGATCCGAGGTCATCTGATAATGGACGTACTTCGATGTTCTGTCTTTCAAGCTTGCAAGAACTTCGAGGCCGCCCATCTTTGAGGTTGCCACCTGCTTTGAAGGTTCGTTATCTAGGTTATGAACATGTATTTTGACCATCTCGAACTCACCCCTGACAGATCTAGCTTTCGAGGTTACAACCTCAAGTCTCGAAATCTGGGTGTAACATTTTGCCCCCTCAAAAGTATTTGTTCGAATCCTATGAGAAGGAAACTTTTAAACTACTTTATTTGAGAACCGCGGCTTCACACATACTCGAGTGTGGACACGCGTCAGTTGAGTATTGCTTATTCAAGGTACTCGAGTGCCTCAGTAATCAGCCCACGATCGTTCGCCTGCCACCTTTATGGCACCACCTTGTCTCCTATCCCTGACCGTTGGATTTGATACGGAATCTGGCCAATGGCCCAGATTACTCCTTCTATTATCATTTCTGATAGCCTGTATATAAGACTTCAGTTATCCTCTTCCTCTCATTTTCACGTTTACCAAAAGAGAAGAAAAAAGAGAAGAGAAAACCAGAGGCAAGCCCAGAAAGTGTTGGTGTTACATGTTCTCTCGGCCAAAGAAACAAAGGACCACCAGCTTGTTGGAGACCGTGAGATCATACCTGCAGCCTCTTCTTCAGTCATCTGCTTCTATGCAACCACCATCTTCAGTGTGTAAGTGTCTGATCTTAACTTTATGTATATCCTTTTTTTTTTTTTTTTCTCTTGCGCCAGTTTATGCTTTTATTGCTTTTACATTTCTAGGAATGTGCTGGTTTATTCTTTAATTTGATATACTAGGATACTTTGATCGATATATATTAGTTTAGGTTCCTCATCACTGGTTTTAAATCCAGTTCAAATGTAGGAAAGCCCAAATATGGTCTTTTTCTGGGTTTTCAAATTTTGGAGGACATATCTTGCACACCAAGATATCGGGTACAAAATCTTGATTTTAAAGAACGCACGATACCCAAGAATACCATTTTTGATTAACCGCCACCTTTTTCCCTGATATTTCAGGATTCTAAAAAATTAGACCCACTTCCCTCCTTTTTTTTTCGTGGAATACACGTCCTGACCCTTAATCGGGTTTCTAGGATCGAGCTCGTCTCGTACCCAAGCACTTCCGAGCTTGTTTCACCAAGCTCATTATTCTTGACTCCTTGCATGCACGGTCCTCACCATTTTTTCTTTCTCGCTAGATGTCACAGAATCTAGAAAGACGGTGGGGTCGCTGCTTGCCATCCCGTATTCGCCAAAAACTCCGAGCCCAGAGTCGTTATTTGCCCAGAACCAGCGCCTGATTCGTGAACACGAGCTAGCTTGCGAACAAGAAGAAACCCGAGCTCATTATCGTCGTCAAATCGTCGAGGTCATAGAGAAGAAGAGAAAAATCCTTCGAGAGGCTCTTTATCCGGAATCTAACTCAGGGCCCAGACCAACCCCCCTCGATCCCAGGCTGAAAGTGATAGTCGCGTACAACCCGGGAGATCTTCGATTTTCACTGATGAGGGAGCCCTCCACCTTGCAACCGAGGAGGGAAATTTTTGAGGCCGAGCATTATTGGAGCTTCGTTACCTCGCTAGGTCAGATAAACGATATCTTGGCCTTTCATGGTATAAGATTGTCAGGCTCGTTAAGGTGTCGAGCCCCTACCTCCAGCAAGCGAAGTTGCCACGCTCCAGGAGATGGAAATCTTGACAACAAGTTGAGGTATGCGGTTTGGAGCCAGGAGCATATGAAGGCAGGAGCGATGCTGCCTTTGAAGTCTTTCTTCAAGGACTTCACGGACTTCGTTGGGTTGGCTCCATTCCAGCTCAACACTAATTCATACAGGTTTCTGTCTGCCCTGAGGTCGATATACCACGAGCTGAAGTGGGAAGGACCGAGGCCAGAGAAGATCCTGTATCTTTTCTGCTTGAAAAGCAATCCCTCCCGAGCTCGGGGAGGAGACGGCTTCTATTACCTTTCGACCTACCCGAAGGAGAAAAAGATGTTTGAGGATCTTCCCAATGATCCTCCTGATTTTAAGAAGGCATTCTTCTGGACGGATGGCCTATCTCTGTCTCGATGTTATTCGTTCATACGGATTCGTAAGTACCCCAACCTCCTTTATCTCTGTGCTCGAACTTTTGTCTATAGGCTTGTACTTAGTTGAAATGTATTTTATTTTCCAGCCAACTATCGTCGTCCCACTCCTTCTGATGAGATGGGAGCGTAGGGAGACCTTGCTCCAACTCCCTTATGGCAGGAGATTGCTCTCATACCTTTTGCATGAAGGTAGACTTCAAGCTTGCGGGCTCTTGGGAGATGGCCAATCCACCTCGGATTGGTCCAACAAAAAATATGACAGCTGGGAGCTCGTGCCCTTGCCAACAGGCATCCTCCCCCCAAGGAGAGAGGTGAGGCCCCCGCCTCCAATTCACCGAAGGAGCCCGCAATCAAGGAACGAGGCCAACGACGAAGCCTCGAGCTTGGGCTCGGATGATCAAGGTACAGTCATCCTAAGCTTGAAAGTGTGGTCCCCCACCTTACTAAAACACAAACCCGATAGGTTAGTATTGTGTGAGGACGATAGGGATAATTTTTATGTATTGACTTGGGTAGATGAACGGGTTCATAGGTTCGATAGCTGGCTCGAGAAATACGACACTATGTATAGCCTGAACGAGGTATGGGACGGAATAGCCATCCAATATGGGACCAATGACTATAGGGACCTTTCGAGGTTGACGTCCACCTATAGGGAAGGTACTCCCCCCGCCTCTTCTGAAGATGGGGGAATTTCATGGTCTCTGAGCTCAAGCTCGGAGGAGAGTTCCAGTTAGGTTTTTCTCCACTTTTTTTTTTTTTTATATATCTTCAACGTTTGTTAGCACCATGCTAAATCTTGATTGCAACTGTGCAAATGCTATGGACTCCGACCTTGACGCCGTGCTCTACAGTGGCAAGGGGGCTCAAAAGAGTAAGCGCCCGAGAGGCTCGCAGAGGTTAGACTGACCCTCCAAAATCCTCAAGCGCACTGAGAAGACTCTACCAGCTCTAACTACTGCGAGCACAGCCGAGGACCCGAATGCCCAGGTCGACGCATCTGTCTTAACCGCACCTACCACGCTTCCTCCAGCTACAATTCCTCCAACACTCGGCCAACCTCTGAAGAAACCCTCAACCTCCAAGTCACTCCTGCCGTCGGCCCGACCTCATGTTGATGAGTTCGTGCTTGATAATGCCGCTGGGGCCCACGGAGCTGTAATTGGCTCGGATATCCTCTCTTGGGTGGGTCAGAGTCTTACACGATTCGACGCTGATCACTGGGAGTTTGTGAATAAGGCCCGAGACTGCAATACTCTTTATGATAAGAGTATTAAACTTACTACCGCTGTAATTTTTGCAACTTGCTTTTAATTGCTTATGTGCCTTGGCTTATGTTCTAATTCAATCTCTGTGTTTCAGGCTCTTGTCGTCTCGGCTCAGCTTAATTATAAGCTGACCAATGAGGTGCACACGAGCATGTCTCTGGCCCAGGAGTCAAGGAATCTCCAGCTTAAAACGGCTGATGAACTCAAGAACTCGAAGACAGAGCTTGAAAAGGTGAAGGCTCGTCTTGCGAAGCTGGAGAAAGCTAATGCCAAGCTCGAGGAGGAGAAGGCTACCACTTTCGAGATAATCAAAAATGAAAAGGCCCGCCTCCTCACTGAGTTCAAAGAGAAGAAGGACAAGGTGGTCGATCAAGCCATGTACATGATCTAGGCTAGCAACTCTGACCTTGATACCAGTTTCCTGGGCTCTTTCGAGGAAGGATTTGTGGTCAAATGGAAAGCTCAACTTGACATGGAGGAGGCTTCTCAGAAGGATAGTCATGCTATTCACCCTGGAGAGTCTAGCATTGCTGGTGCTGAGAAGTCTAAGGAGATTGCTCCTTCTTGAATCTTATCTCGGGGCTGTGCCTTTTATTTTTGTAATTGTTTTAATTTATGCCCGTAGGGCTGATAATTTTTTTTTTATATATATATGCTTTACATTTCTTGATTCGAGATATTTTGCACATTTTATTTAAAGAATCGTGTATGTTTGTTTATTCGCACAAACATAGTTTGGATTTAGGCTCGAGGTTCAATGCATTCATGCACAATTTGCTCGAATTATCCGCTTTCGATCTCGTTATTTGTCAAGGTTGGATATTACTTTAACCATGAACCCAAAAGTACTTGTATGGTGTGTAATGCAGACGGTTTAGTTATATCTTATTTTTTAGTTACTTTTTCTCGTCCTTGGTTATCTTTCCGAGGTTATGAGTTCGAAACTATTGTTTTATAAGATACTCCAGCCTCGATCTCGACTTAACTCGAAGAGGGTTTATGTTCCATCTTATCGTCGATTAGTTTTAGCTGGTTTGCTCCAAACCTGTTAAGGTTGTGATTGGTTTGTAATCCATTCACTTATATGTTTTTGATAATTTGGTTATATCCAAATTACCTTAGCTCGCGCATTTGGTTACATCCAAACACTTATATGTATTTCGTGTATCTTAATTTATTTTTCAAGCTGGTGGTATTTATATATATATATACCAATATGCCCCTTAATATCCTATGAATGTGACAATAGGTTATTAGATTAAGAGAGATTGCAAAAATAAATCATATCAGACGAAATAACTCTTTATTTGATAAAATCCAAAAGTAGGCAAAACAGTACAAATAGACAAGCATGGTTACAGGCAACATCCTTCCTACACTATTGATAGTAAGGTCTTAGTTGTTCGCCGTTCCATGCTCGCGGTATTAGGCTCCCATCCAACCTTGCTAGATTGTAGACACCGGATCGGATGACTGACTCTATTTGGTAGGGTCCTTCCCAATTTGGCCCGAGCACGCTAGCTGCTGGATCTCGCGTTGCCAAAAATACATGCCTTAGCACCAAATATCCCACACCGAACTTTTGATCTCGAGCTCTCTTGTTGAAGTACCTGGTAGCTCGCTGTTGGTATGCAGCGTTTCTTAGCTGAGCTTCGTTTCTTCTTTCTTCGATCAGGTCGATGGTTTCTTCGAGCTGAGTGTGGTTCGAGCTTTGGTCATAAGCATGGGTTCGAATTGTAGGAATTTCGACCTCAACATGCAACATAGCCTCGCAACCGTACGCCAGAGAGAACGGGGTATGTCCTGTTGATGTTCGACCTGTAGTCCTATATCCCCATAGGACTTGGGGAAATTCTTCGGGCCATCGTCCTTTTGCTTCCTCCAACTTTTTCTTTAGCGAACTCTTGAGAGTTTTGTTTACAGCTTCGACCTGGCCATTCGCCTGGGGATGAGCTACTGACGAAAAAATCTTTATTATTCCATTTTTCTCGCAAAAGTTGGTGAACAAGTCGCTATCGAACTGGGTTCCGTTGTCGAATACAATTTTCCTCAGCATCCCATATCGGCATACAATGTTCTTTACCATGAAGTCAAGGACTTTCTTGGAGGTTATTGTTGCTAACGGTTAAGCTTTTGTCCACTTCGTGAAGTAGTCTACAGAAACTACAACATACTTCACTCCACCTTTGCCAGTTGGGAGGGAGCCTATGAGGTCGATTCCCCATATCGCGAATGGCCATGGGGAAGTCATCATGGTCAGCTCGGAGGGTGGAGCTCGAGGAATCGTAGCGAACCGTTGGCACTTATCACACTTCTTTACGTATTCGAAAGAATCCGATTTGATGGTAGGCCAGAAATAACCTTGGCGTATGACTTTCTTGGACAGGCTATGCCCCCCAGTATGGTCTCCACAGAACCCTTCATGAATTTCTTCAATGATCTTCTTGGCTTCGGGTGGAGTCACACACCGAAGTAATGGCATGGAATATCCCCTTCTATACAGCTTTCCATCCAAAATGGTGTAACGGGGAATTTGATACATTAACTTTTGAGCCTGGTTTCGATGTTTCAGATGGATGCCGATCTCAAGATATTCAACTATCGGGGTCATCAAGGTAGGCTCAGAATCAATCATACACACGTCTTCCTGCTTCGGCTCGTTAATGCTAGGCGCCGAGAGATGTTCTATTGGCACAACATTTAGCTCATCATTCTTGGTGGAAGTAGCGAGCCGAGCTAAGGCATCTGCATTTGAGTTTTGCTCTCGGGGGACCTGTTCGATCGCATAAAACTTGAAATGTTCCAATGCGAACTTTGCCTTTTCTAAGTAAGCTACCATTTTCGTGCCACAAGCCTGGTATTCTCCCAGAATTTGGTTAACCACAAGCTGGGAGTCGACATAGCAATGTATTACTTTAGCTTTGAGCTCTTTGGCTATACGGAGTCCCACCAGTAAAGCCTCGTATTTGGCCTCGTTATTCAATGCGTCAAAGTCAAATCTTAAGGCAAAATGAAATACCAAGGCCTGTGCCCTAATGGTCGTCCTTGGGTGGTAGGTGATCTCGAATTTCCCGAGTTCAACTGCCCATTTAAGAAGTCAACCTAAAGCTTCTGGCTTAGACAAGACTTGCCTCAGCGGTTGATCAGTTAATACATGGATGGGGTGCGCCTGAAAGTAGAGTCGAAGTTTTCGAGATGAATGAATTAAGATGAGAGCTAGCTTTTCCATCAAAGGGTTCCATCAAAGGGTATCTCGACTCTGCCCCCAGTAATCTTTTACTGATGTAATATACGGGCCTCTATACCTTTTCTTCCTCTCGCATGAGCACTGCACTTATTGCGTGCTCGGTAGTGGCAAGATATAAGTATAGCACCTCTCCCATAATAGGTTTTGATAAGACGGGGGGTTCTGCGAGGTGTTTTTTAAGCTTCTGGAAGACCAGATCTCACTCTTCCGTCCATTTAAATTTCTTGCCTCCCCTCAACAGGTTGAAAAACGGAAGACAACGGTCTGTAGATTTTGTGATAAACCTACTTAGTGCCGCAATCCTGCCGGTCAAACTTTGGACATATTTGTGTCTTCGAGGTGAGGGCATGTCGATTAGGGCCTGGATCTTGTTTGGGTTAGCTTCTATCCCACGAGTGTTTACAATGAAACCCAGGAATTTTCTGAATGATACCCCAAATGAGCATTTATGAGGGTTAAGCTTCATGTTATACTTCCGGAGCACGGCAAAACACTCTTCGAGATCATCAACATGGTTATCGTTAAGTTGAGACTTGAGTAGCATGTCATCAACATAAACTTCCATGTTGTTCCCTATTTGCTTTGAAAACATTATGTTCACGAGCCGCTGGTATGTGGCCCCAACATTTTTGAGCCCGAATGGCATGACGTTATAACAATATAGTCCTTTGTGAATTATAAAGCTCGTATGTTCCTGGTCAGGGGCATGCATGGCAATCTGGTTATATCCAGAATAGGCATTCATGAACGACATCAGTCCATGCCTTGCCGTGGCATCCACGAGCTGGTCAATCCTCGGCAAGGGAAAGCAGTCCTTTGGACAAGCCTTGTTGAGGTCCGAATATTTAATGCAGGTTTGCCACGTCCCATTCAGCTTTGGGACCAACATCGGATTGGCTACCCAGTCAGGGTAAAAAGCATCCCTAATGAATCGGTTTGCTTTTAACCTGTCGACCTCCTCTTTCAGTGCCTTTTTTCTATCGTCGTCCAGTTGTCTTCACTTTTGTTGCTTCGGTGGGAAGCTCTTGTCGATATTTAGAGCGTGGCTCACTATGTTCGGACTTATTCCTATCATGTCCGAATGTGACCACGTAAAGACATCGTGGTTTTTCTTCAAGAAGTAAATTAATTGCTATTTAGTTTCCTCCTGGAGATGTTTCCAGACCTTTATCATTTTGGAAGGATCTGACTCTTCGAGCCTGACTTCTTCGAGCTCTTCTAATGGTTCGAGGTCAGCTTTCTCCTCCACCCTTGGGTCGATTTCTTCATCTATCTCCAAGATCGTCCCATCTTTATTTTGAATAATGACGAGTGCCTCTGCGCTCGTCTGTTTCTTTCCTCTTAGGGAGATGCTATAGCATTCCCTTCTAGCTAACTGGTCTCCCTTCAACGTCCCGATGCCACTAGGAGTAGGGAACTTAATGGACAGATGCCTCACATACGAGACTGCCCCCAGCCCTACTAGGGTGGGTCTTTCGAGCAGCATGTTGTAGGTCGAAGGCAGGTCTACAACTACAAACTCCATCATCTTGGTTGTTGAGACTGGGTAGTCTCCCAAGGTTACGGGGAGTTCAATGGATCCCATGCAAGCGGTCCCTTATCCTGAAAAACCGTATAGTGTTGTCACACATGCTTTCAGGTCGCGAAGAGTAAGTCCCATCTTCTCTAGGGTGGCCTTATAGAGAATTTTTAATGAGCTCCCATTGTCTATGAGAACTCGGTGAACTCTCTTATTTTCCAGTTGGAGAGTGATGACCAGTGGATCATGGTGAGGAAACTGAACATGGGACGTGTTGTCCTCAGTGAAGGTTATTGGTTGGGACTCAATCTTTTGACTTTTTGGAGCTCTAGGTTCGGATTCATAAGGAAACCCGTCCCCAGTTTTTAGCTCGTTCACATATCTTTTTTGGGCATTCCTGCCCATGCCCGCGAGATGAGGCCCTCCCGAGATGGTTATCATGTCTTCTCCATCAATTGGAGGGGGCCTATCTTCTTCCCTGACACAGGAATTGTTGTTTTATGCAGGTTGTGGTGCAGCTTCCCTCTGGCTTGTAGACGCATGATTAGTATTCTGGTTTTTGACATATTGTCTAAAGTAGCCTCTCGAGATCAATCCTTTGATCTTGTCTTTCAACTGTTGGCACTCGTCAGTAGTGTGCCCGGTGTCTCTGTGAAATTGATAATATTTGCTGGAGTCTCTCTTGGACTTCTGATTTCTCATGGGGTCTGGACGTCTGAAGGGGACTTGGTTTTCATTAGCTAGGTATATGTTCTCCCGAGACTCGTTGAGCTCGGTGTACACCTTGTACACGGAGAAATATCTTTCCCCCTTCTTCTTCGTTCCCCCTTCGGCCTCGGGATTACTTCCTTCGTTCTTCTTTCTCTTGGAAGGGTTTTTTGCAGCAAGCTTTGAGGCTGGTGGGTCCGCCAAGGTTGAGGCAGAGTTTACGTTTATCATTGTAGTTACGGGCTGGGAGGTCATATTCAGCGTTGACCTCGCCTCCTCTACATTGACAAACCTCTGAGCTCGTTTATTAAATTCAGTTAGGGACCTCATTGGTTTTCTCTGCATATCGTCCCAGAGAGCACTTCCTGGCATTACTCCAGCCTGGACAGCCATTAGATGACTGCTGTCATCCACATTTCGAGCTCGGGAAACTTCCAAGTTAAACCTCATAAGGTAACTTTTCAATGTCTCGCCTGGCTGCTGTCGAACGTTAGCCAGAGTTGATGCCTCAGGTCTAACCCCCATCATGGCTCTGGACTGTTTCTTGAAGTCCTTAGACAGCTGGTCCCAAGAAGTGATTGAATGTCTTTTATATTTCTTGAACCAGCTCTTGGCTGGTCCCATAAGCGATGCTGGAAATAACATACACCTAAGCTCATAACCCACGCTACTTGCTCTCATTATGGTATTGAATGTACTCAAATGGTTGTACAGGTCGGATTTTCCCTCAAAAGTTGGGACATGAGGGATCCGAAATCCTTGAGGAAACAGAGTATTGGAAATATGAGGAGCGAATGGTTCGAGCTCCTCGTCAGAATCCTCATGCCGACCTCGGCCTTGCTCATTTTGCAAAAGTCTGAAGGCCTTCTCCAACTGATCAATTCTTTCCTGGACCGGGTTTGCGAGGGGTCTTGCCTAAAATTGGCTATCATTGATCATAATTCCAGGCTCGTGCTTCCGCAGGGGATCTTTATGCCCATTTAGGCAATCCCTCAGGTCCGGGTTTGTCGGGTTAACATTACCCCGATTCTGATTCAAGTGCTCCCGCAGGTCGGAGCGATTCCTGTGGTTCCCAGTATTCTTTAGACCTCGATCATACATAATGACTGACCTAGTATCTCCTGAGTCGTCACTGGTAATACTCGTCGCATGATTATTTCGAGATGGGTCTCTTTCATGCTGCCTCGTCTCTGCAGTGCAAGACCGGGACATTTGACTTCTTGTAGATTGGGCGCCTCTTCGCTCCCTGAAGGCTTCTCTGTTCCCTTGCCTCCTTCCCGCACGTCTTTCCTCATCATCACGAACTGGTTGAGAATTCTTGCGAGGCGGTGAAGGGTATCGTATAAGTGATGGCGGGAAGCGTATGGGTGAAGGTGGCTGCCATCCATTTCGAGGCCTAGATGGCCCGGAGTTTGCTCGAGATGGGTCGGTTGCATTCTGCGTGTTACCAGGGATTTGAGTCCGAGCCTCTGTAGGGGCTCGGTTATTCCCAGTTCCCGCTGGTACCTCCGCAGTTGAATTAACCGGAGCCCTAGCTCGGGTACTTCTCTGGGGTCTCGAGGGAGTGGATGGCTCTGCTGGTGCCGGAGGTTGCTCTGGCCTCCTTGTGGCAGCATTTTTTCGTGGACGTCCACGAGGCTTGCGGGGAGAAACATGCACGTCCCTCGGAGGAGGGGCTTGGTTTTCACGCGGAGGTGGGGGCTGAGCCGCCTGAGCCTCTGCGGCTAACCTAGCCAACTCCTTATTCCGCTTATTGGCTTAAGCCAATTGTTGTTTCAGCTGTCTGTTTTCAAGTTCCACAATGGGAACATACCGTTCAGGTTTGTAGTACATATCCTCATCCCTTGGAGGTGCTGGTGGTCCCCGAGAATCGGAGGACTCGCTTCTCTCTTCAATATTCGGGTTTACCGTTGGCTGCTTCCCAGGGCGTCTTGGATAGTTTTCTTCAGGAATGTTTTGATCGTTTGCGGCCATAACTTGTTCAGGGATCGCACTGCTTAAGGCTCTCAATGAAAGCACCAAACTGTTGACGCCGTTTTTCGTCAACTTGAAATGTAGAGCACGTAAACAGTAAATAATTATGGCCAGAAAAACACAATAAAACAAGGAGGATTTTTTTACGTGGTTCAGCAGTTAACTCTGCCTAGTCCACGTGTCTTTGTTATTAGAACTTAGGAAATTTCTGGAAATTCTTCAGAGATGAATTCTCCAGAGTTTCTCTCAAGATCACAGAATTTCGGTCCCTTACAAAGGTACATGACTTCTCTATTTATAGAGGAAGTCTTAGAATACTATCCCACACGTTCAGGGAAGTTATTCTGTATATTAATAAATTTAATGGCTTTAAAGCCTGCAACTCCTATATACAAGGAAACGTCCCCTGAAGACCAGGGGGCGTGTAACTGACTAATAAATATCCCTTTATTGTAGGGAAGTTACAACAATAATATCTCTTGCATGCATGGACTGTGTCTCTTCAAGTGACCTATTAAGCAGTTCGAGGTCAACAATCAGCACCATGTCTGTCTAAGTCTCTGAGCGAAGTACAAGTTGTCTTGTTTTCCCGAAATCAGTTCGGAGAGGGTAAGTACCACCGAGGCCGCCTTACCCCGAGCTCACACTCATGCCAATCTCGGGCCACTTGATCCGAGGTCATCTGATTATGTACGTACTCCGATGTTCTGTCTTTCAAGCTTGCAAGAACTTCGAGGCCGCCCATCTTCGAGGTTGCCACCTGCTTTGAAGGTTTGATATCTAGGTTATGAGCATGTATTTTGACCATCTCGAACTCACCCCTGGCGGATCCAGCTTTCGAGGTTACAACCTCAAGTCTCGAAATTTGGGTGTAACAAAAAAAAATTAAGAAAAAAAACTAGAATAATAAAACTAATTATTGTTGGTTAAAGTAATGAAATAATAATTAAAGTACGAATTGATAATAATTTTAAACATTATAAAATAAGAGCTAATAAAACATCAAAATTTTGTTATGGTATCATAAGACATCATAAAACAGCTAGTGTTAAAAAAAATATTTTTGTTGCTATTCTTTGGTGGTAAAAAAATTAGATAAATAATTTAATTTAATATTAACAAGTTTAATAAATTAAAAAATTAGATAAATAAATAAATTTAATTTAATAATTTAAAAATAAATTAAAAGTTAGATAAATAATTTAATTTAATAATTTAAAAGTTAAATAAATAAAAAATTTAATATTATCAAATTTAATAATTTTAAAAATTATATAAATAATTTAATTTAATATTAACACGTTTAAAATTAAATTAAAAAATTAGCTAAATAATTTGAAAATAAATTAAAAAATTATAATTTAATTTAATATTAACAAATTTAATTATTTTAAAATAAATCATATTTAATATAGCTTATAAAACATTATAATTTTTTTTATGGTATCATAAGACTTTATAAGGCATCATAAAATAGCTAGTGTTAAAAAATATTTCATTTATGTTGCTTTTGTTTGGTGATAAAATTTGATCACCAAAGATAGGATATAAGTTTTTATATTATCACCTAGTGATAATTTTTTTCTTAATGCAATTTTTAATCACGAAAAGTCTTAGACGCGTTCCGAGAGGCTGAGTCAGTAAGGACTCTTAAATTGGCTTCTCCGAATTATCCTGGACTGTATGTGTTCGCATGGATAGTTTGGATTTGTTGCGTACCTATAATTTGATCTATTACTTATTTTATTGTTTCGTTAGTAGAGATTTCAGTATGTGTCTCCTTATTTGCTCTCGTAAGTGGGCAAACTTAATTTTAGTCTGCGCACTTATGAGAACCATAGGGAGGTTCTGTCGAAATTTTTATATAAACGAAATTTTTTTAAGAGTGTAGATTAAATTATATGTATACTACAAATCTGAATGGGATATGTTCTTTACCCTTTTAGAAGTGGAGTGAAAATGTGGATTAGGGCACACAGACACAGACAATAATATTTAATTGTTGTTTATTCTTGTATCGTAGAGGCCGATTGATAAGAGTTGGACGACATTAAGAAATCGTAACTGTGATGCTTATTGGAACGATCTCCCAACCTTCTTGAGAATGGAAAAAAAACACGTAGACATGGACGAGAAAATGTTATTCCCGTGCGTGAGGTGCCTGAATGTTAAGCTACAAATTATAGATATGGTGGAGGCTCAAGTATTTGACGAGGGTTGTCAACATTATTATCAAAAGTGGGTTTACCACGGTGAGGTGGAAGCTGGTGTCATCAATGAGGTAGTTGAGGAGAATGAATATGTAGATGAGATGGTTGACGCCGTTGACGATTTCATCTTATAGACAAATGCAGAGGAAGCAAATGGTGTGTCTGGCAGTCGAATGGGATAGTATTATGATGAGTTATTCGACGAGATTGAGGTTAAGTTGTATCCGGGTTGTGATTGGATATCATCCTTAAAATTTTTGGCGAAGTTAATGCATTTGAAAGTTAGGGGGAAGTGGCCAAACAACTCTTTCGATGGATTGTTAAAGCTACTAAAGTTTGCATTTTCGAAAGATAATAAAATTCCTCCAACACACTACGTGGCCAAAAATAAGCTAAGTAAGTTAGGGTTGGGATATATCAATCAATCCATGTCTGTAAACATGATTGTTGCTTATTTTATAATGAGTATGCAGGAAAATATTCATGTCCTGTGTGTGGGAGTAGCCAATGGGTCAATGATTAAAGAGAATGTGCAGTTCAAGGCATACAGCTGATGACATGGTATGGAATCGTAGTTGGAGATCAACAGAAGATGGGGTGATGCGTCATCCGGTGGATGGGTCTCCATGGAAAGACTTTGACAGAGCACATCCTGAGTTTGCAAAAGATCCTAGGAATGTCCGTTTGGGCTTGGTTGTCGATGGGTTTAATCCTTTTGGAAACATGAGCTTATCCTACAGTATGTGGCCAGTGATTTTATGAACTACAATCTCCCACCCTGGCTGTGCATGAAGGAGGAGTATTTTATGCTAACTCTCCTTATTCCTGGGCCAAAATCATCGGGTAAAGACATGGATGTATTTCTAAGACCCTTGGTGGATGAGTTAAAACAATTATGGCTTAAAGGGGTCGACACAAGAGATGGCACAAAGAATGAATTGTTCAAGATGCGTGTAGCTCTTCTGTGGACAGTTAATGATTTCCCTACTCGTAGTAGCTTGTCTAGTTGGAGTGGACATGGATACTTGGCATGTCCAACGTTCAATGAAGACACTTCTTGCATCCGAATGATTGGTAAAATGTCTTATGTCGGTCATAGGCGATTCTTGAGGAGTAATCATAAGTATAGAAGTGATAAAGATTTTTATGGCAATATTGATAATAAACGTCCTCCACAACAATTTACTTGTCAACAAATCTTAGATCAAGTCAATGCTTTACCGGTTAATGTTCCTGGTAAACTTGTTGCACTTTGGGGGAGGGGGGGGGGGGGATGAAGCGCAAACGAGGTGCAAAGGAAAGTAATTCGATGAAAAAAAGTATTTTCTATGAACTTGAATAATGGAGTCAAAACAAGTTAAAACACAACCTAGATGTGATGCATGTCGAGAAGAACGTGTGCGACAGTCTCCTTGGGACATTGTTGGATAATGAAAATTCTAAGGACATCACTAACGCAAGGCATGATTTAAAGAAAATGGGAGTTAGATCATCTTTGTGGATTTATGAGGATGCCAATAAAAGGTCAATGAAGCCACATGCTCCATACGTTTTCACTCCTGGACATAGAGGACACTTTTGTAAATTTTTGAAAGGAGTAAAATTTCATGATAGTTTTTGTTCTAATTTGAAGAAAAGAGTCACACACAATGACTAAAAATTGTTGGGTTGAAGTCTCATGATTGTCATGTGATAATGCAACAATTACTTGCAGTAGGTGTTCAAAAGTTTTTACCAGAATCTATATCCACCACTATTACAGAATTATGTAATTTCTTCAAGCAATTGTGCTCTAGGACACTGAACATTTATGATATGGAGAAAGCTAAGGATGACTTGATTATAATTTTAGGCAAGATGGAGTTGATTTTTCCTCCAACATTCTTCGACTTAATGATCCATCTAGTTTTGCACTTGCCTGATGAAGCTATTTTGGGAGGGTCATATTTATGAGATGGATGTATCCTTTTGAAAGATACGTGAAGAAATTAAAAAACTATGTCAGGAATAAAGCTCGTCCTGAAGGGTCTATAGCAGAAGGATATGTTGCAGATGAGGCTTTGATGTTTTGTTCAATGTATTTTAAAGGTGCGAAAACAAAATTTAATAGGCCAAACATAATGAAGATGCATCGTATGTGGAGCAACACCTCAAAGTGTTTGAATCTCAATGTCGTCCATACAGTAAGGGAATTCTTATTGTTGTCGATGAAAAGACTCGGAATAAAGATGAGTAGTTCATATATGATAATTCTCCAAAAACTGAAGTGTATCTTGAGTAAGTACAAAATTACTTTTCATATTCTCCTTTGTTCAATATACTCCTCCCATAATCTTGACAATGTTAATTAATTAACAGGGAACACCTTACTGAGTTGCAACAAAGAGATGTGGCTGCTAATCATAAATTGATTCAAAAGAAAGAGTTTCATTCACGATTTCATAAAAAGGTAAATTGTACTTGTAATTAGCAAATTGTTTACTAAAACTTACATTCTCATTTTAATATATTTCTCCATTATTAGATTTATGACTTGCACAAGCTCGGGTCATTAGAGCATGCTGGTGAATTTTTAGCTTTAGCATATGGGTTGGATTTATTGGCCTACTCCTATCAAGCATGTATAGTGAACAGAGTTCAATTTGTTTCATACAATCGAGATCGAAATTGAACTACAGAAAATAATGGAGTGTGTGTTGCTGGAACAGAAGATTTTAACTCTTACGGGCAACTTGAAGAAATACTCCAGCTGTCTTTTAGTGGTTCTTATTCAGCGGTATTATTTCGATATAAATGGTTCAATACAGATCCGAAAAAGAAGAAAACCATCATTGAAAATAATATCACTAGTATCATTGTCAGTGGTGAATGGTATAGAGATGAACAGTTCATACTAGCTAGCCAAGTTAAACAGGTATTCTACATCGATTATCCCGTTAGAGGACGAGATTGGAAAGTTGTCCAAGAAGTGAATCATTGGCATGTTTGGGACTTTCTAGACGCTTCAGATATGATTGTTGATGTTGATGTTGTACATGACACCAACTCATCGAATTTTGTTTTGACTGTGGATCTCGGAGAGTTGGTTGTTCAGCAGTCTAATGCACCAGCGACTCAAGTCAACATGACCCATTGACCTTCTTTAGTTGTTCAAGATGATGATGGATATATTAATGACAATGACGATGATATGGCGGACAGCGTAGAGGAAGCAGAAGATGAGGATGAATTTCTTATCAACCTTAATTATGATAATACTGATGGTGTTTGCCCGATGGATGTCGAGTTAATTAGTGATGATAGTGACTATTCTACTTAGTTTTGTATCTAGTGTTAAATGTATTATACATATTGATAAATAAAAAGTTCGTTCCCAAATAGCATGTTTCAAATTACCTAATCAATTAAAATAATACTCAATAAATTAACTATAAATAGGAATTAAATATTAAAATAGATAGGTTAAATTACTGTCGTGTTAGCAGATGTCAGCAGATGTGGCTAGAGCCCACGGTGGAGACGTTGGCGATGATCCTCCATCAGATCCTACTAGGATCTCGACTACATGCGAATCAGGTAATTTTGTTATTCTTTATTCACTCACATAAGTTTATCCTGTATATACTAATATTCTATGTATTGTTAGTAAAAAAATACAGAAATCCCAACTAAGAGAAAGGGTCGTGGCGCAACTATTGGAAAAGATCAAGATGAGAGGTACGTAAAAATGGAAAACCACTAGAAGTAACTTTTTGCCCACAAACGTATAAGGTTGTTGGGGGCGAGCATGCTACTTTTGTCCGCCTCGTGGGCACAGAAATTGTTATATTATTTTATAATATAATGTAAAATTATATTATATTATAATATAATGTTTTAGATTAAATAAATGTGACAAAGTGTGTCACATATTGTAACATATAATAGAGAGTTACAATATTTAGATATATGAGATATATCCAAATAATGTAACATATTTGGTGTTACAAATTTGTAACCTCCAAATATTACCCTTTATTGTGTAAATTGTTGTTAAACAATATTGAGATGAATTTCATAAAAGCCATATGTGATATGGCTATTAGAGATATGATTTTAACCCCAATATTGTGTTTTGGGAGTTACAAAATCATTTGGGAGGGTTTGGAGCCGTTTGGAAAAACAGCACAATTTTTGTGCTGAATTTGTTCAGTGGCCGCGGCCACTAATGTCTTTGGCCGCGGCTACAGGCCAAAACTGACCAAATTTTCAGTTTTTTCAATATTTGTTGAACGGCTCAAAAAACCCAAATAACTCCCAAATCTCTTTTTTAATTCCATATTAATCCAATTAAATATTGGTAACAGCCATGGGGGTTGGTGGAATTTGAAATTCAAAGGGTGTCTCTAAACTCTATAAATAGGAGCCTATAGCTCACTTGTAAGACACAACTTTTCTATCCACTAGAGCACTTGGCTAGAAACACCTTGAGGCTTGATAATTCCAGAAAGCTTTTCCAATATCTGAGAGAGATCCCTTAGTGCTTGAGTTAGGGGGAAATAAGCTTTTGGACAAAGGTTTTATACCTTGTTCAAGTTGGTGATCCCCAATCCTCTTCACTTAGGTTGTGTAAGTGAGAGTTTGATTATGTTCCTGTTCTTCTTTTTATTCTATTGTTTTTCTTCTTATTTTCTTGTTCTATTTACTTGTATATTTTATTTAAGAGTTGTAATCTTTTCATTTGGTCTAAACACTTTATTTTACTTGTAATCTTTTGTATAGAGTTGTATTCTCACTATCTCTTCTTCATCATCATCTTCTCCCTTTCTTTAGCTTATTTGTATTTTCAGTTATAAAGTTGTAACCTTATTTAATCAATCTATATTTACTTGTAATATTATTGCATAGAGTTGTAATATTATAATCATTTCCATTGAGGCAAAACAATTGTTGACTGCGTTTTTAGCCAACGACGTGAGAACGTCAATAACGACAAGCCTTCAAGAGAAATAAAAACGACAACAGACGGTATAAACAAGAAAAGTAAATAACACAAGAGATTTTTATAGTGGTTCAGCCCCGATTGTCGGTAATAGCCTAATCCACTTAGAGTTGTGATTTATAGATCCGTACTCAAGATCAGATGGACTGAGCCAATTGAGTTTCTTCAGTACAGATTGCAAAAATACAAGAATTCTCTCTTATTTCAGCACTTTCTCTCTCTAGAATAGACAGTCCCAATTTTCTTTCTCTAGAAAGAAACAGCTCAAGGACCCCTCTCTCATCCCATAAGCTCTCTATTTATAGGCCTGGGATCCTCAACTGATATCCCTTTATGATAGGGATATTTTATTATATTTATTACATTTAAACATTCAAAATTCGAAATGTAACAAACCCCCCATTTGTGGGAAGAATGAGAGATTCCCGCGTATGTTGTTGAAGCTGTCTCTGGGAATCTTGACTTAGTCCCCTCTAGCTAGTTGATCCACCTCCTACTGACCACTCATGCAAGTGTTGGTCGGACGTGCATGGTGGTAGGACATGTTTTCGTGGGTTGAACGTGCATGGTGGTAGGACATGCACTTCTCTCCTCTAACATGACACTCTCCTCTAGCATGCCATGTTCCTCCTTGAACCAATCTCCTTGGCTTCTCCTCGGACCAAGGTGGTCCGAGGCAACCTCCTTGGCACCTTACCTTGGACAACATTGAGGCAACCTCCTTGGCACCTCTCCTTGGACAACATTGAGGCAACCTCCTTAGCACCTCACCTTGGACAACATTGAGGCAACCTCCTCCATAACATCTCACCTTGGATAAGATCAAGGCATTCTCCTTTAGCATCTTCCAAACATGTCCAATCGAACATTGTATAGGCTCTCCTTATCAAAATCTAAATCTCCTTCCTCTTGCATGAGACTCCTCCTCCTTAGCTACTTACCTTGGACACGTTCGAGCCAACACTTAGGAAACCTTGGGAGGCTTGCCTCCTACACACCCTTGGGGTCTCTTAGAACCACATCCTCCTTGGGGTCTCCTAAGACCACTTCCTCCTTGGGGTCTCCTAGGACCACATCCTCCTTGGGGTCTCCTAGGACCACTCCCCTTAGCTATCCTAGAATGCATTCCCCTTAGCCTCCTAGGATGCATTCTCCAATTTTTGGGTATAACAACAATATTTTCCTAACAGAAATTAAAACGAAAGTTCCCGGATATTTCGATTCATGGGAATCAGTGCCTAAACAATACAATGACCAGGTCCTTGGCATAATCCATGTAAAAAAGATTAAATAATTTTTTTAAAATGTGTCTTTAATATAGTAAATATATTATTAATATATTTATTTTCAATTTACTGGTATTATCAAATAGGGGGTTGCGAGGATTTCTTAAAGTGTTTAGATGGTATCGATCGAGAGATGAAAGACTGATATTGTCATAGGAAAACAATAAGACACGAACACTTTGAGAAACACTACAATGGACCAGAGGATTAGGACAAGGTTCTAAACAACCCAACCAAGGATGTTAACAAGGAGGAGTGGATATCTGTCAGTTATTTACAAGTCCAAAATTTATTGCGCGCTCCATAAAGATAAGGAAAATCAGAAGAAATAGAAGTATTCTACAACACATGGTACAAAATCGTTGGCGGCCATCTGTCATGAAAAAGTACGTGAAAGTTAAAATGTTATCAGAATTATGTTATTTTAAATTATATGTTCTTTAACATTTGGGTTATATTTTTTAGGCAAACCCAAACCTTATTGGGTCATGGAAGGAATACCACTGGAAGAAAACAACAAATGATATCGTGAACGATGATGCTCGCCAAGATTATGTAAGTTTGAATTATATTTTTTAATATTGATAGAGTTATATTTATTGTAACAGGAAAAACTGAAGACTGATTTTGAGTTGAGTTACAAACTCAGCAACACATCTGTTGCCGCTTCCAATAATGTGGGTTTGACAACAATTGATCAGTTGGAGGTACTACAAAAAGTATTTGGCCAAAGGCGTAGACACGAGCGAGGAGTGGGCCGCAAATTGAAGGGGTTGGGGTCATCATCTACCCCACAATCTCACTTCAGCGAGTCTTAAGCTCCTCCTCAATGTTCATCAGAACATATAGAAAAATTGGAGAATAATCTGCAGAAATTGACTGACCAAGTTAATTTCTTGTCTCAATTTTTACCACATTCATTTTGTCCATCAAACGTTTAGATGCCGCCTATGACTGATATCGACAATATTTCTGGAGCTTCATCTTCTCAACGTCCAGCTCCAGTTCATCCTTCCATGTACGAGGTAGCGCCGTCTCAACCTATGGTACCTCTATACATGTACAGAGCAACACCATCAACTTATCTGTGGCCAATTCCACTGTCGTCGCAGCCGCCATATCCCTACATGTATGGAGTAGGATCGTCTACATCACCTCCCCAATATCCTTGACCGATGTCGCCACCACAACCACCACAGCAACACAACCGCAACAAGAAGATAATAGGGAGGACGAGGTAATAGATTTAGGAGACTAGTTTTATTTTATTGTTAGTTGTTGTTACATTATATGAACAATATGAATATTTGTTATCTTAATGTATTAACAATATGGAAAATTGTTTTCTTAATGAACTAATTTGAATATTTAATAAAATATTTTTATTTTTAATATATTTATTTTTAATGATTTAAATTTAAATTTTTATTAATAATTTAAATTTTAATAATTAATTAAAATTTTAATTAATTATTGAATATTTTATAAATAAAATAGTTTTAGGGACGACACTATTGCCCCTTATAATCAAGCATGAGGGGTGACAAATCAACTAACATTTACACCACGTGAAAACATTTGGGGCGAAATCTTTTGGTATTAGCTAAAAAAAAAATTGACATTTAATGACTCTCTATAATAACTTACACCAATGGTGTAAGTCATTAAAAGTATTCAGGGATATTTAAATTCTAGAGGTGTAAGTCATCAAAAGTTTTTGTTGATGACTAACTAGGTAAGTCTTCAAAAGTGGTGGGAGATGTTATACATAAAAATATGATATATATATATTTAAATATAAAAAATTTGGTTGAATATATATAAGGGAAGACTTCTAATGTCTCCCCTGGGAAGACGTGCCACATCGGACGTCTCCCAAGTGGAAACGTTAGAAGCTAGGCATGTCCTCCCAGGGAAGACGTTAGAGGCCTCCCCTACATTATTACTTAGCCCTTTTTCTTCTTCTTCCCGAGAGCATACGCATGAAACAGGGAGGCGGAGAGGAGGTGTTTTCAGGCGATTTCTAGGGTTTGACGATTTTGGCCAATTTTAGGCCATAAAATTCCATTTGAAGTATGTTTTTATCACTTATAAGTGTTGCATAATAGTTAGGATCATTTTTATGCTTATTTTCTCTAAATATTAAGGGATTGATATTGAGATTTTAGGGTTTATTATAGTTGCGGTTTTGGGTGATTTTTGGCTCATCAAAGTGGATTTAAAGCATATTTGAGGTAGGATTTTAGGATTAAACAATGTATTATAGTTATAATGGTAGAAAAAATTATTTATGTGCTTATTTTTTTTTATAGTTTTTGTGGGTTTTATTAGAAATATTAGTTTAAAGTATGAAAAATAATTTTTATGTATATTTGAGATATTACATTTTTTAATTTTAACATGATACCACATTATTTACTATTTTAAAATTTTTATTTACTATTTATTCCGAAAATTATATATTTTTTAATTAATTTTTAATGTTTGTTAAGCATATATATGTAAATATGTTTTGCTAAAATGTATTTAATAACTTTTTCTAAAATAAGAAAAATAATTTAATTTTAATTTTACATACTAAATACTAATTCAAGTTAATATGTTCATAATTTTTTTTAATTTATATTATTATTTAATTAGAAAATTATATATATATTTGTAATCTTTATTAACATTTAAGTAGGTTATTTATATATAGTTATGTTTTTTTTTTATTGATTTACTAATCTTTTATTTATTAATTAATTTAAAGTTTTAATTAATAGCATTGTGCGCCCATTGCAAAAGTGAAGTAAATTTGCTAGCAATGACTATTAATTGCAAGAGGTAATTACATTATCTTATTTCTTGTTTTAGTATTATAAAACTTTTGTTAGAGGAGTTTGAATATCTTAAATATTCATCCATAGTGAAGTAGGTTCTTAGATTAAAATTGTGTGTTGTAGTGATAACAGAAGGTTGAAAACTGTATGTTTTAGTGAAGTAGGTTCTGGAAAATTTATTTGTGTGTTGTGGGGCTATAAGGAAGAAACTTATTGTGTGTTGTTTGATTTGTTTGGTTTGTTGTTCACAGATGGTTAAATCGCTATTATAGGGGAAATGCTACTCGATTTTGTCTATAATTATGTATTCTATTATTATATTTGTATTGTGTTGTGCTTATTTGATTAGATTGACAAATGATTAGGTTACTAATATAAGGGAAATGTTGCCCAATTTTTCGTATTCTTATTTAGTTTTTTTTTTGTTTTGTTTAATTTTTCATAGACATAGGAAATGATATGGATAGACCTGGAGGTTACTTGAAGAAAGATGTATGTATATATATAAATTTATAAAAAGTTTACGGTTTATTTATTATTAAAGTATATATAATAAAATAATAATATATTGTATTTTATATTTTTTTATAGCTAAACACTACGCCATATACACCAACACAGATTAATGAAATGTGGCAAAAGTGGGCGAATGATATGGTACCGATAGTTCAAAGTCATCATCCCAAAAAATAGGCTTTTATTGATTACTTTTTATATCTTACTATATGTCTAGCTAGCTAGTGTAATATTTGTTGATTTTGTATGTGTAACAACAAATATTACTTTTTTGTATTTTTAGCTAGCTAAAACATGTTATATACACATTTTGGTTTTATTAATGAAAAATTACAATTTAAATTTGCATATAATTTAGATTTTTTAATTAATATATTTAATTTAATTTCAAAATATATATAATTAAATAATCTAAAAATAATTAATCAATTAATTATTTATTTATTTTTAAAATACCAAAAACAATGATGACTCCTAGGGAGGACGTTGAATGTCTACAAAGTCTCCCCATGGGAGTCATCGTAGGGCCACTTAAGATGGCTTCTTCAACAACGTCTCTCATGGGGGGAGACATTAAATGTCTACAATGTCTCCCCCATATAGCCATTAAATGCCTATATTGTTGTAGTGGCGACATGTTGCCCCTAATAATCAAGTATCAGGGGCGACTATTGGAATATCATGGGCGACATATCAACTAAAGTTATGCCAAATGTGCAAATATTTGAGGCGACATTCCAACTTTTAGAGGCGACTGCGTCGCCCCTGATATTGGAATATTAGGGATGTAGAGTCCAAGAACTTTACTTAGCTAATTGTTAGTAGTATTATAGTATGTTTAGTGTTATCTTTGTTACTATGGATTTTTGGTTCAGACCGGGAATTATTTGGACACTCATAGTAGTACTTATAGATTTTCTAAGTTTAACCTATAGTTTAAGAATATTAAGTATAACCTAAGGTTTGATTATGTGACTGATATTAAGGATTATATTTATTATATTATAAGGTTTAGACATCAACCAATAGGATTTTAAGCACATGTTATGAATGGTAATTAAGGATTAAGTATTTTGGAGGATTAAATTGAATAAGGGTAAAGTTTGAATGTTATAGGGTCAGTCAGCAGCTTTGAGTACGTTGAGGGCTTAGTCAAGGCTGTTTACTCCATTCAAACTTAGCTAAAAATGTGTAATTTCGTGTTTAAATATTCAGCATGTGCCGATATATCGCAGCTATAGGGGGCGATATATCGTAGCACGTAGATACGGAAAACACGAAACGATGCACGGTCGCCTCGGGCATACTGGCCCAGTCGATATATCGCCTACAGGGGGCGATATATCGCCTCCTCCAGTATGTTTTCAAATGTTTTTGAATTCATTTCCTTTCAGCCATTCAAACTCCTTCAACAGTCCAGCATCTTTTGAACGAGTCTTCAGCCTCTGCTGAACGATTATTCAAATGATTTTCATCTAAAAAGCCATTATTTTTATTCAAGTAAAATCAAGATACTTTCATTCCCAAACTCTATAAATAGGACCTAGTACCCAGCCATTACTCACCATTTGCTCTAAGTTCAGAAGCTGCTAGTGTTAAGTGAGTGTGAGAGTGTAAACACCTGGTTTGGGGAAAAACTATAAGCTTAAACATCATAAGCTTATCAAAACACTTTGGGAAGTGAGTTCTATAGTATTTCAGTGGAGGTTAGATTGATCTTGCAAATCATTGAGGTAACCAAAACTCTAGTTCCTTTCTGTATTATGTTTCCTTTCTCTTAGTCTTCTACTCAATTTCCTAACCTCATTCTTATTTTGGTTAGGGAATCCAAGTTCTTAAGCACTTAAGTTGTGGTAAGCATATTTTCTTTTAATGGTTTAGTCTTCCTATTCTCTTTCATTTCATCTCCTTTCTTTAGACTCACTCTTTCTTATGGTTTTAGGAGTGTTCTAAAAAGTCCCAACTCAGTCCATTATATTCCGGTAACTTTGGTAAGGAAAATAGGCTAGAATCAATATGTTATGTGTTTATGTTATCTATATGTTTTATGTTATTAAATGTGTTATGATATGTATATATGTTTGTAGGCTTGGGCATATGACCCATATGACTAACAAGACCCCAAATGGATTATGGGCATATGACCTACTTAGCTAGTAGGACCCCACTAATTCCATGGGCATATGCTTGTTTAGTCTATGGGACCCCAAGTAATAATGGCCATTATAATAAGTGTATGTTATATGTATTATGTTAAGTCTTTATGTTTTTATGAAATTATGTATATGACTTTGTGTTAGATTTTCCTTACTGGGCATTAGGCTCACTCCTTTCTGTTTATGTGCAGGAAAATAAGCTTAGAGGCGGTAAGATTCGTGATGCTTGGGAGGATGTGTATCGATGATGAATGGAGTCAAGGGTCCGAGCGTTATTCGATTCGAGGATGTAGTCTCATTTTATGTTTTCTATGGTTTTATGTGTATTTTCCGCACCAATGATGTAATGTCTTTTATTTTAAATCATCTTTTGTTTTAAAAAGACAATGGGATCCCATAATCCTTCTTAGCATTCAGTTTATTTGTAAATAACTCTTATTTTGCAAGTTACCCAATAAATTATGGTATTTTCGTAAAAATGTAAGATTTATGTATAGTTTCGTTAATGGTCCAAATAGTCTAGATTAGTGGGTCATTACAAGGGACGACCCATTGAGTCATCTCTAATGTACACTACTAGGAGCATTTTATTAGAGGCGACATATCATGGGCGACTTTTATGGTTATTAGGGGCGACATGCATCACCCCTAAAATCGATTTTTGTTGTAGTTTTTACCTTAGGTCTAAGCAAAGCAAAATAAGAAAAACTTCACAACGAGCCTATAATCATAATCAAATATTTCTCTTTAGAATCACATGTAAATTCTCGTGCCCAACACATATACCCCATGTGTGCATGGGCCATGCACACATGGTGCAAATTGTTCATTAATTCTTAACAATGCACATTTTCACATAAAATCATAAAAGAATAATGTCAATTCTACTTACTATCCCTTCATGGTTACAAACTAAAAAATATATGTTTGAATAATATGAATATATTTTAACGTAAAAGTGCATTTGCATGCGATATGCATACATGGTAACGTTGTTAAAAAGTGACGTTTTAAAATGATAATTCTTACATGCTCATTCTTAACATTTTCAAGTAAAAATTCAGCAACATATTCTTTTTACCATTATTTATTTCTTTAAATCCCAAGGTTTGATTAAACTACTTAATATATTATTTTTAAAAAATAATAATTAACCTTTCTAAATTTCTCATAAAATAATACTCTCATTATTATCTTAAATTTGCTTAGAAAAATAACAAAACTTGTAGTCATTTAGAAACACTTATAACATTTTCCTAAATTAATAAAAATTACAAGAATAAGTGGGAGAAATTATAATTTAAAGTGTGGGGAAAATATATTTTCCTCTTATATTATTTAAGACTTAAATTTATATGTGTGAAACCCATTACTTTAAAACAAAATACCTATTTTAATAACTTAATAACATAAACTATCAGCATTTTTTATTTTGTTTAAAAATCATAAGTGAAATTAAGCCCAAACATTTTCTCATAAAAAAAAACAACACTTAAATAATATCGTGGAAATTCATGTTTACATTAAAAATATCATTTTTACAAATACATAACTTAGGAAAAAATTCATTTAATACTCTACCATTATTTATCTCATTTAAATGATATTTGTTAATTTTAAATAAAAAATTCCAGCAACTATTATTTCATTCAAAAATCACAAACTTAGATTAAAATCACATTTTCTTCATAAAATCAGCACGTGTTAATTTGATAAAAACTCCATTAAAATGTGAAATAAAAGTATTCTTTTATTTACATAAAATAAAAATATCATTAGAGACATCACATGTGCATTTAAATCATTGTTCCACCAATTTACTCATCAATTATACACAAAAATCTGCAAGCATAATTCATCATGAAGTTCATCTTTTTAATTCATGTTTTTCAAGAAACTCAACTATAACCTTCATGTATCACTAATTTATCATTTATAAGAGATTCAAGACAAACTCTTCGTTAACCAAGTAACCTAGCATGGTCCTAATGAGTATAAGTGACAAGAAAAAAAAAACAACACCAACATGCAACAATACCCTCTAGGTCGAAACCTTCATCGTCATAAACATAAAATACCAAGATCATCATATTTAGTGGGTCAAAATCAAATCATTGCATGCTTTCACATAGATATCATAACAGCAAATATCAACATGCTCAAGATCTTAAGATCAAACAATTCCTATAACAAGAGATCAACATAGTTTCATAGCCAATATCAATCCATATTTAAAATCACAAACCATCATAGCACTACTACAAAAAGGCTTTTTAGCAAACCTTGAAAAGTTTTTAGGACTTGCGGGGCGCGAGTCCTCTATTTGAGAGCCTTAAAAACTGAGGTTTTTTAGGACTCGTGTTGCAAGTCCTAAAAGAATGTCTGCGAGTCGTAAAAGATCTTGCTGAGTGTCTTTAAGTAAGGTTTTTAGGACTCTCTTTGGGTGCCCGTAAAAGTTATATTTTTAATTTTTAGAAATTTTATTTATTGTTATTTTAAATTAAAAATTATGATTTAAATGAAACATTTTGTAGAGTCCAAGAACTTTAATTAGCTAATTATTTAGTAGTACTATAGTATGTATAGTATTATCCTTGTAACTGTGAATTTTTGGTTCAGACCGAGAATTATTTGGCACTCATAGTAGTACTTATAGATTTTTTAAGTTTAACCTATAGTTTAAGAATATTAATGTTAACCTAAGATTTGATTATATGACTGATATTAAGGATAATATTTATTATACTATAAGGTTTAGATAACAACCAATAGGATTTTAAGCACATGTTATGTATGGGTGATTAAGGATTAAGTATTTTGAGGATTAAATTTAATAAGGGTAAAAGTTTGAATGCTATAAGGTCAGTCAGCAGCTTTGAATACGTTGAGGGCTTAGTCAAGGCTGTTTACTCCATTCAAACTTAGCTAAAAATGTGTAATTTAAATAATCAGCGTGTGCCGATATATCGCAGCACGTAGATACGGAAAATACGAGACGATGCACGACATCCTCGGGCATACTGGCCCAGACGATATATCGCCTACAGGGGGCGATATATCGCCTCCTTCAGTGTATTTCGAAACGTTTTGAAATCATTTTCCATTCAGCCATTCAACCTCTTGATAAGTCCAACATCTTTTTGAACGAGTCTTCAGCCTCTGCTGAACGATTATTCAAATTATTTTCACCTAAAAAGCTATTATTTTTATTCAAGTAAAATCAAGATCCTTTCATTCCTAAACTCTATAAATAGGACCTAGTACCCAGCCATTATTCATCTTTTGCTCTAAGTTCAGAGGATGCAAGTGCTAAGTGAGTGTGAGAGTGTAAACACCTGGTTTGGGGAATCATAAGCTTGATCATCATAAGCTTATCAAACACTTTGGGAAGTAAGGTATTATAGTATTTCAGTTTGAGGTGTAGATTGGTCTTACAAGTCTTTAAGGTAACCCAAAACTCTAGTTCAATTCTGTATTTTTTCTTTTAAGTTCTCATAGTATTCTACTCAGCCTCTAACCTTAATCTTTATTTTGGTTAGGAAATCTAAGTTCTTGAGCACATAAGTTTTGGTAAGTATGATTCTCAATGGTTTAGTCTTCCTATTCCTTTTCATCTCTTTTTCTTCATTAGACTCACTCTTTTTCATAATGGTTATTAGGAGTGTTCCAAAGTCCCAACGCTGTTCACATATCCCGGTAACTTTGGTAAGGAAAATAGGATAGAATCTATATGTTATATGCTTATGTTATCTTATGTTTCTTATGTTATAATAAGTGTTATGATATGTATGTTTGTAGGCTTGGGCATATGACCCATATGACTAACAAGACCCCAAATAGATTATGGGCATATGACCTACTTAGCTAGTAGGACCCCATTAATCTCATGGGCATATGACTTGTTTAGTCTATGGGACCCCAAGTAATAATGGCCATTATAGTATGTGTATGTAATAAGTGTTATGTTATGTCTTTATGTTTCTTATGAAATTTATGTTTATGACTATGTGTTAGATTTTCCTTGCTGGGCATTAGGCTCATTCCTTTTTGTTTTATGTGCAGGAAAATAGCTTTAGAGGCGGTAAGATTCGTGGACGCTTAGAGAATGTGTATCGGTGATGAACGGATTCAAGGAGTCGAGAGTTCGATTTCGAGGATATAGTCGTTTATTTATGGTCTTTATATGTATTTTTCGCACTTTTTATGTAATCACTTTATTTTATAAATCATGTTATATTTTGTTTTTCAAACAATGGGATCCCATATCCTTCTTGGTATTTATGTAAGTAACTCTTATTTCTATAAGTTTTCTAATAAAATTATGGTATTTTCGCAAATGTAAGTTTTAGTAAGAATTTGTATGTATAGTTTCGTTAATGGTCCAAGAGTCTAGAATAGTTGGGTCATTACACATTTATATACAAATTAATCTAAAAAATTATAGATTAAAATAACAAAACTTATACAAAGTATAATCTCTTGACCTTAAAAAGTATATAACTAGAACACTCATACCTATACAAATTTACATACATAATACATTGTACAAATATATATACAAATATAGAACACTCATACCTATACAAATTTACATACATAATACATTGTACACATATATATAACTTCGATTAAAAGATTGATGACCATAAGAAGCTGAGCAATAAACTTCATGACCACCACAGGCACTTCCATAGACACCACATATGCCAACACCATTCTTTATTATACCATTGACAACTCCCATTACTAAAAAATACAGAACAATTAATGATCGATACACAAAGCAGTAATATTATCACCTAAATTTCATAAAGATCTAAACTCAAGCAAAACACTGTTGACGGTGAGAACTCGTCAACGAAGTTAAGTTGGAAAAATGATCAAATCAAGATCGCTAATTGGAAAGCTGTAAAAACTTGAACAATAACTCAAGAACAATGGTGTAACAATAATGGAGAAATCAATCTTTCATTCACACTTTAGGCTTAGCTACAGTAAAATTTCCAACCCCCTTCCTGGTGGTCTTAGAATCCCTTTTATAGTTGGCTCTAATGGCCTTAGGTACATAGTGGTCCAGGGGACCAGGAGGTACATACATACTGCATTAGAGGAGTGGCTCCAGAGGTGGTGATCGTACATCCCGTACTGGAGCAGGTGTCAGTACGATATCTCCACTACTTGTCCGTACCCATTTCTGATGCGTGGTGGTAGGCGTAGTGGCGCAGGAGGTCGTGGTGTCGGCTCTGTCCTATGGCCGTAGACGTACGGGCCATGGCTCTTCCCCCAGCAATCTTACTGGTACTGATATCCGCACTCAATACTAGGTCGTACAAATATGTCTTCATTCGACCCGTACGGGACCTCCTAAGCATAGGGGTCCTAAGGTGCAAGGAATGGGACCCTCGGTGCAAGGCGGAGATCTTGGGTCCTTGGCGCGAGATGCCTGAAGTCTCCGAAGATCACTCACAAATCTTGGCGATAGGTATGTCCCCCATGTCTGACGTCTAAGGACGCATGACGAGACGCCCTGTTTGTGGCTCCCTTGACGGCGCGGCTCCCTAGTTGCTCAGGAGGCCCCTATCCCCTCGTACGGCCAAACAAGGCCATGCCTGGGCAAGGCCACTTGGTTACCTCGGCCTATGGCGAGGCCCTTAGACGCGAGGCGGCTAATGCGAGACGGTGGCATGGGCTTAGCATCCAAGTGAAGCCAGAGGGTGCTCCGTGCGCGGGGGCCGAGCGAGGCGACGGGGCTCCATGCGCGGGGGCCGAGCGAGGCCACGGGGCCTTGCGCGGGAGCCGAGCGAGGCCATGGGGCCATGCGCAGGGGCCGAGCGAGGCGACGGGGCTCCATGCGCAGGGGCCGAGCGAGGCGACGGGGCTCCATGCGCGGGGGCCGAGCGAGGCCATGGGGCCATGTGCGGGGGCCGAGCGAGGCCACGGGGCCTTGCGCGGGAGCCGAGCGAGGCCATGGGGCCATGCGCGGGGGCCGAGCGAGGTGATGGGGCTCCATGCGCGGGGGCCGAGCGAGGCCACGGGGCTATGCGCGGGAGTCGAGCGAGGCCATGGGGCCATGCGCGGGGGCCGAGCGAGGAGACGGGGCTCCATGCGCGGGGGCCGAGCGAGGCGATGGGGCTCTATGCGCGGGGGACGAGCGAGGCGGTGGGGCTCCATGCACGGGGGCCGAGCGAGGCGACGGGTGCCGTGCGCGGGAGCCGAGCGAGGCCATGGGGCCATGCGCGGGGGCCGAGCGAGGCAACGAGGCTCCATGCGCGGGGGCCGAGCGAGGCGACGGGGCTCCATGCGCGGGGGCCGAGCGAGGCCACGGGGCTCCATGCGCGGGGGCCGAGGACCTCTCGTAATTCTCATATTTTGGCTTGGTGGAATTTTGGCGTCCACACTTGCCCCCCAGTCTAGAAGAGGACCTTCAGGTGCTCTTGTAGACTATTCACCTTGATTCTTATAAATAGGCCTTCATGCACGTCCTAATATTTTCACTTTACTTCCTTGGCTTAGTGGTTTGGAGAACTCTTCATTTTTCAAGAGGTAAGAGGTTCAATCCTCCACAACCCCATTTTTTCTATAGTTTCATTTCAAAATTTTTTTTGTTTTATGGTGTGCCTACTTGATGACTAACACACTTTTTTTTTTTTGCTTACTTTTGCAGACGTCCATTTTCGCCCTCGTGGTGCTTTTCGCTCCCGGACTTTCTTTGGACTCCAGCTTCGCCCTCTCATTCGCTTGAGGTATATTTTCTTTCCTTCTCCCTTTTAAATATATATACATATATATATTTTTTGTGTCGGGTTCAAACTAGCAGTACTTGGGACGGGGTACCTTAGCCTGGGCTTGTAGTGAGTTTGATCATATGCACACCCCTCCTCTTTTTTTTTTTATATCCTGTAGTGGGTCATTTAGGGCGTTTGCATCTAGAGATATTAAGCCTATTCCTTTGTGTTTTGTAGCCTTTCTCTCATTTATACGTGAACCCTTTTTGCTGTTGGGACGTGGTTTCATGGCCAATGACGGCCCGTCCGACATGCCTCCCGAGCCTGAGTTTATTGACCTGTCCTCGGACTCAGAGTCCCCTGAGGGGGACCCTCACTAGGACTATGACTCCTTAAGGCAAGCCCGCATTCGCCACCTTGAGCACATGGCCAAACTTAGGCGTAAAATTTGGGTAGTGGAGAGTGAAATTGACTCGGTATCAAGAGGAGATGGAGGATCTTCCCCCCCAGACTTTAGTGATCACGTAGCGAGCCTTAGGATGACCCTCTTTGAATTGCAGTGGGAGTTAGAGTTTATGGAGGGACACCTTCCGCCTGAACCTTCCAGCCCATCCTCGCTTGGTGTCCGTCAGGGGGCTGTTTCTGTTTCTCCTCAGCCCTTAGTCTCAGTTTGTCCCAGCTTAGCGCTTCCGCAGTCGCTTCCTCGATGGAAGACTCTTGCTAGGAAGAAAAAATGGAGGGTCAAGTGCTCTGTCCCTTCCTCACCTTTTTCTTTTGATTTTGCAGATATGCCGAAGGCGCGCCGACAGATATCTACCCAAGAGGATGTCGACGCCCCTTTACTAGCGTCTGAGCTGGTGTCGTGCGTGACCGACAACAAACTGATGGACATCGTGAATGACTATCATGTCCCTCCAGATTATGCTCTGTACACCCCTTTGGAGGCATGCCGGGCCGACCGCCCTAGACTCGGTTTCGTGGCCCTCAGCGAGCAAATCCTAAAGGCGGGTGGTACCATTCCGCTACACCCGTTCTTCGTCGCAGTCCACAACTACTTCGACATTGATCCGCTTCAATTGGCACCCAATGGCTGGCTGACTTTTAGCTGTCTTTTCCTTGCGTATATGAAATTGTTGAAACGCGCTCCTACGGCCGCCGAGGTACACTTCCTCTACAACCTTATGCCCCTCCACAATTCAAAAGGCTTTTACTATCTACAAAAAGCCAACAACGGGGCCTCTTTGATAGAAGGTTCGGTGTCTAACCCGGGGGCTTGGAAGCGGGACTTTTTCTTTGTGGAAGGTCCACTCTCTGTTCGCGAGGTTTTCCAGAGCACTCCCAGTAAGTATTCTGACCGTTGTTTCCTTTCCCTTTTTTCTTTTGTGTAACTTATGGTTTCGTGCCTTATGCTCACACCGACTATGGCCCGTATTGCGCAGAGCGATTCGCCGAACCCTCCGTCGTCGGGTTTGAAGCAAAAGACATGAGACGGTTCCTCAAAGCTGATCCCGCCAGGAAAGAGGCGGCGCGCCTTTTCACTGTAAAGAATTTGAACCGCTACAAGCTAACTCCCGTCTCTGACCCCAAGTTGCTGTGGACCATCTCCGGGTCTACGAAGATGAAGGAGACCTTGGGTGAGCCTTGCCCAGATGACGATGAAGATGAGGAAGGGCCGGATGAAGCCCCCCTTGACCGCGGGGGATTCCACCAGCTGCCTCCATCTCCTGGGGGGTGTCCTCCATGTGCTCCTTATGGTCCGGACATAGCCCCTCCTTCACAAAACCAGCAGGACATTCCGGGGTGTAGTATTTACCCTGACCCTAAGGGCTGTGATGCCTCCCCTCAGGCTCATCCCGACCTCGGATCACCGGGGGTTGATTACGTCGGTCTTTTGGACCCCCCTTTCAATGTATCAGAGCCTCTGCCGTCCATTTTCACAGCGCCCCCTCCCACTTCGGCGAGTGGGTCGTCTATCCCCACCCAGCCAGATGCCCCTGGTACGGATGGGACGCCCTGGGTGACGCGGATGGCGGCGTCATTCGGACGGCGATACATCGAGCTTGCCTCGGGCCTTCCCGTGTCCGACTGGAGTGGCCTTGGGAATTTGGCTCAGGCGGACCTTGGGGAGGACTTAAGGCGCTCCATGGCTTGGGTGAGTCTTTGCTCCTCGTGCTGATCATATTATGTATAGGCGTTTACTCATATACTCTCTCTCTTTCTTCTTTTTTTTTGTGCAGACCTATACGTTGGGTATGCGGTTTGTCGACTCGTCTAACAACCTCTCTTTGTCTGCTGCTGAGAGGAACTGCCTTACAGCTCGGGTGCGGGAGCTTGAGGGAGAGCTTAGCGAAACCAATGCTAAATTGTCAGAGGTTCAGACAAAACTTTCCAACTTGTCATCGAAGAGGAAGGAAATAAGGGCTAAGACCAAGAGACTAGAAGGCAAGGTTGCTTGCTTGGAGCGTGAGCTCCGGGAGGCCAAGGACACTGCAGCCGCCTCGCAGCAGAGGGTTACCCTGTTGGAGGCCGAAGTCGAGGTCCTCAGGGCTGACCTCCAGTCAGCGCAGGAGAGGTGTGCTTCCTTGGAGGCGGAGAAGGTTAGCACCGAGCGCAGGTCCATAGACCGCGCCCTCTATAATGTGTGGAAGCAGGATCCTAGCTTCAACTTCTCCTCCTTTGGTGAACAAGTCGTTGCTCGAGCGGCCCTATGGAGTGCCCATATTAAGAAGCCTTGAAGTAGTCTTGCTTTGCCTCTGTTTTCTTTTTATTATGTAACATCATTATCAGTATTACTTCTCTTTTGGTAACTCTTGTACTGTTTTAAGAACTCCTTTTTTTTTTAATGTATAAATACATATGTTGCTTATTTATTTCTTGTTCTATTGCATTGGAGGCCCTTTTAAGCCTGTGTGAAGGGGTTTAGTTGATTCCCCTCTTTTATCTATCAGGCTGGAAGTCCTTTGGAGCCCATGTGTAAGGGTTCACTGGGACCCCTTTTGGTGCCTCTTGGTTGCTTTCATAAGGATATTTTGACCCCTTGGGTCTTAGTTATCCTTTCATGTTTTTCTTGCGCGCGCTTATTGTTTCTTTGCGAGAAGCGTCCCTCTCGTCATTATGTATAGTACTATTTCTGCAAGGGTCGCTTTTAGGACCCTTTTTGGCTAGACGGCTTGGCGGCCGCTCTAGACTTATTAGTGTTGTCACTATATATATATTTTTCTTTTGTGAGGCCTTTTGGCCTCCTTGATGCTTACAAGGGTAGCTAATCCTTGTAAACTCAGGGGAGGCCTTGCAAGGTCTTTTTACTGTTTTCTGTGTTTAGGGACTTCGCCTAGGGCCTCGATATAAGGGGTCCTTCTAGGATCTCCCATTAAACGGTCCTTTTCGGGGTCATGATCCCTCTCGGGTCCTCCTGACGCATAGGGGGTCGTTTTTAGGCTACTCCTAATTGAGGGCCTTTTTTTTTTTTTTTAAGATCATTTATTAGAGGGTCTTTTTTGGGAGCCTCTTTTTTAGGAGGGCGAGGGGTCCTTTCTAAGATCCTCCGTTAGAGGGCCCTTTTTAGGTTCCCCTTGCTGGCTGTGTTGTTTCCCCTTGTCCTGCCCCCCAAGTGTTTGGTGAAATTTATTTCGGCGGACACTTTGGTTGATGCCCGAGTATTGAAGAAAAATAACACACGAAGTTGCTAACAGTTTTTCTTAAAACATGCCGTTCCATTCATCATATTCATAATAAATAGTCTCGTACACATAGTTGCAACGGTACATAGGGGGTTTTCATATGAAACAAAATAAAAAGACTCACACCTACTTAGGAGGTTATCTAGGTAACCTCTTTGATTTCTTCCTACCATATCAAGGCGGCGTGCCACACTTGTTCTTTTACCATCAGGCATGGGCGCTTTACTGGTAATACTTCCTCAAGTGCTCTGCGTTCCATGCCCGGGGTATGATGGTGTCGTCCATGCGAGCCAGCTTGTAAGTGTTCGGGGGGATGCACTGAGCAACTTGGTAGGGCCCCTCCCAATTTGCCCCTAGCACTCCTGCACCTGGGTCTCGTGTGTTTGGGAGCACCTTCCTCAGCACCAGGTCGCCGACCCTGAAAGTTCTCTCTCGTACCCTCGAATTGTAGTATCTTGCGGCGCGTTGCTGGTATACCGCCACCCTCATTTGGGCTTTTTCTCTCTTTTCCTCCAGCATATCTAAGCTTTCGGTCAGGGCTACGTGGTTGGCTTCGTCTCTATATGCCTGTACCCTGTGGGACGTGACTCGCATTTCGACCGGGAGCACAGCCTCGCACCCATAGGCCAAGGAAAATGGGGACTCCCCAGTAGTCGTGCGTGGGGTGGTTCTGTAAGCCCACAACACATTTGGTAGCTCATCTGCCCAGGCTCCCTTCATCTTCTCCAGCTTTGTCTTTAGGTTCTTCTTCAGGACCCTGTTGATGGCCTCCACTTGCCCATTGGCCTGGGGGTGTACCACCGCGGAGAAGCTCCTCTTTATACCTCTTTCCTTACAGTACTCATCGAAGGCTCCTCCTTCGAATTGGGCACCATTGTCGGAAATAATCTTGTGGGGTACCCCATATCGACACACAATGCATTTGTTGACAAAAGAGGTGATGTGCTTAGCGGTTATCTTCACAAGGGGTTCCGCTTCTACCCACTTAGTGAAATAATCCACTGCCACCATCGCGTACTTCGCTCCACCCCTGCCTGTAGGAAGAGCGCCGATTAAGTCTATCCCCCAGATAGCGAAGGGCCAGGGGCTGGGTATGCTGGTCAGTTCGCTTGGGGGTCTTCGAGGGTAGTTGGAGTGTCTCTGGCACTTGTCGCATTTCGTGGCAAAGTCATGCACGTCTTTCTCCATGGAAGGCCAGTAGTATCCTTGTCTCATGGCCTTCCTAGCCGTGGAGGGTCCACTTTCGTGGTTGCCGCACTCTCCCTCGTGGATCTCTTGTAACACCTTCATCGCCTCCTCTTCTTCTACACACCGCAGGAGTGGCATGGAGAATCCTCTTTTGTAAAGGACTCCATCTATCAAGGCGTACCTTGCGGCCTTGTACACCAACCTCCGAGATTCGTTTTTATCCGCAGGCAAGGCTCCTTCCTCCAGGTACCTCTTGATTGGCTCGGTCCATGATTTCTTTGGGACGCTGATCATGTGCACATCTGCGCCTTCGATGCTGGGCTTTGGTAGGTACTCCACGGGTATTGATTCCAAGACATCACCATCCTTGGTAGATGCTAGCTTTGCGAGTGCATCGGCATGGGTGTTCTTTTCTCTGGGGATTTGCTCTATAGTGTATGCCACCATTCGTCCCAGGTAACCCTTCACCTTCTCCAAATATGCTGCCATTTTGGGCCCCCTTGCCTGGTACTCCCCCTTTATTTGGCATACCACCAATTGCGAGTCACTGAAAATATGAAGGCGCGTTACTTTCAATTCCTGGGCTAGACGCAGGCCAGCTAAGAGCGCCTCATACTCCGCCTCATTATTGGAGGCCTCAACCCCAAATCGGATTGCGCAGTACATTCTGTGTCCCTCGGGCCCGGTCATCATGATGCCCGCTCCCGATCCTCCTTCATTCGACGCCCCATCAACATGCAAACTCCATTTCTCTACACCTCCTAGTTCATCCTCCATAACAGGCTGCTCCCCTCCATCATTCTGTCCTTCATTCGGCTGATGGGTGAACTTTACTATAAAATCTGCCAGCACCTGTCCATTGATGGAGGCCCTTGGGGTGTAGACAATATCAAACTGACTTAGCTCAATCGACCATTTCATTAGTCTCCCTGAAGTCTCTGGTTTATGTAAGAATTGTCTTAAAGGACTATCTGTTAAGACATCAATTGTATGCGCATGGAAGTAAGGCTTCAACTTCCTCGACGCCACTACTAGCGCATAGGCCAGTTTCTCGATCTCTGGATACCGGCTCTCCGCGTCCACCAGACGCTTGCTGATATAGTATACGAGCTGTTGTTGCTTCTTCTCTCCCTTAACCAGGGCTGCACTGATGGCATGCTCAGACACTGCCAAGTACAGGTACAGCTTCTCGCCCTTCTCTGGCTTTGCCAACAGGGGCGGCCTCCCTAGGTGCTCTTTCAACCTGACAAATGCTTCCTCACATCTTTCATCCCAAGCGAACTTTTTGCTCCCTTTGAGGATGTCAAAGAATGGGAGGCATTTATCAGTGGACCTTGAGATGAACCTATTAAGGGCCGCCACCCTTCCTGTTAGGCATTGCACCTCCTTTTTGTTTTTCGGCGGGCTCATTTCTATGAGTGCCTTTATCTTGTCAGGATTGGCCTCGATGCCTCTGGAATTGACCATGAAGCCCAAGAATTTTCCTGAGGAAACCCCGAAAGTGCACTTGGCTGGGTTCAACTTCATCCGGTATTTCCTGAGCGTGTCAAACATCTCACCAAGGTCTTTGTTGAGCTCTGCTGCTGCTTTGGTCTTCACAAGCATGTCGTCCACATACACCTCCATATTCCTTCCTATCTGATTGGCGAACATTTTATTCACCAGCCTTTTGATAGGTGGCTCCCGCGTTCTTAAGCCCGAAGGGCATCACTTTGTATCAGTATAGCCCTTTGTCTGTAATGAATGACGTGTGCTCTTCATCTGCCGGGTTCATTGGGATTTGGTTGTATCCTGAGTAGGCGTCCATAAAACTTAGTAACTCATGCCCTGCTGTTGCATCTACTAACTGATCTATCCTGGGAAGTGGGAAGCTGTCCTTAGGGCAAGCCTTATTCAAATTCGTGAAATCAACGCAAGTTCTCCACTTCCCGTTCGGCTTCGGCACGAGTACTGGGTTCGATACCCACACAGGGTAGAAGGACTCACGGATGAAACCGTTGGCCTTCAACTTATCAACCTCTTCCTTTAACGCTGCGTATCTTGTTGGATCTAGCGCCCGCCTTTTCTGCCTGACGGGCCTTGCTCCTGGGGAGATGTTCAGGTGGTGGCACATTACGCTGGGGTCTATGCCCACCATGTCCTCATGACTCCATGCAAATACGTCTAGATTATCCTTCAAAAATCTTATCAATTCCTCCTTCACGTCACCTTGTAGGCTTCTCCCTATCTTCAATTTCCTTAAGGGTTCCTCTGTCACCGTAACCTCCTCCACTTCTTCTACTGGTTCTGCTCTTACCTCATCCACGACTCGAGGGTCCAGCTCATGCGGACCCCCCGTGGGCATACATAGTGCCTCATGTACTACCATGGCCATTGGCTCACGCGGCTTTGCAGGCGTGCGGAGTGAGGTGTTGTAACACTCCCTTGCCTCCTTCTGTTCTCCTTTCATACTTGCGACCCCTCCTGGAGTCGGGAACTTGACAACTAAGTGATATATCGAAGTTATGGCTTTCAATTCTCTTAGGGAGGGCCTCCCTAATACCGCGTTGAAAGCTGATGCACAATCTACTACAACAAAGTTAGACATGACTATAGTTTGACGGGGTTGCTCCCCCATGGTAAGTGTCAATTCGATCATCCCAAGGGGTTGCACCGAATCCCCTGTAAATCCGTATAGGGACGACTGGCAGGGCTTCAGGTGACGAATGCCCAGTCCCATCTTTTCTAAAGCAGGGCGATATAAGATGTCCACCGAGCTTCTGTTGTCCACTAGGACTCGATGCACACGCATATTCGCCAATTGGACTGTCAACACCAGTGGATCATTATGGGGAAAGTGTACCCCCCGTGCGTCCTCCTCAGTGAACATTATAGAGTCGTTTTCCCCTTTGAAACTCTTCAGGGGTCACTGTTCTAAACTCATGACGCAGGGAGGCGGACTTCGTCGAGCCTCTCTTGCATATTTATCTCGTCCTTTCCTAGAATCTCCCCCAAATCCTGGGCCTCCAAAAATAGTGCGAACTTCCCCTTGTATTTCTGGGGCTTGCTCCTGTGCCTGGGGCGCTGTGGGCTCATTTTCTGGCCTTTGCCTTTCCCTCTTGACATAGCGGCCTAAGTGCCCCCGGTGGATAAGCTCCTCAATTTCCTCCTTCAAGTGGATACACTCTGCCGTGGTGTGTCCAATGTCCTTGTGGTATTGGCAGTATTTACTGGGGTCCCTCTTGGACCGATCCTTTCTCATTGGTGGGGGCTTTTTGAAGGGCACTCGATCTTCGTTGGTGACGTAAATATGCTCCCTGGTGTCAGTGAGGTTCGTATAGTAAGTATAGGCCGTTGGCCTATGATCACCCCCTCGTTTGGTCTTCCTCTGCTGGTCATCTCTCGACCCCTCATACGTCCTCTTCTTCTTAGCTATATTCGGCCCGTCGTTAATTGGGGGCTTTGCGTGGGGCTCCTCCTTTCCGGCCTTCAGGTTTGCGTGGCCATCCTCCACACGGATGTACTTCTGTGCTCTTTCATAGAAGTCATCCAAGTCGGTGACTTCCCTCTTTAGCATGTTGTCCCACAACTTGCTCCCTGGGAGCACCCCAGCAGTAATGGCCATTTTTAACTCTCGGCGCGTTAGGCTCCCCACTTTTGCGGCCTCCATATTGAACCGGTGAATGTAGCTTTTTAGGCTCTCCTTGTCCCCTTGCTTCACGTTGGTCAAGCTGGTACCTGGCATCGTGTAGTCCCGCACGGCATGGTGCTGTTGGAGGAACTCGTCAGAGAACTGCTGCCAGGACCTGATGGACCCTGGCCTTAGCCTTTTGAACCATTTGTAGGCGGGTCCTTTCAGAGTAACAGCGAAGCAATGGCACCTGGCACCACTTCCAATCCCCCTCAATTTCATGAGATCGTTAAACGCATCCAGGTGGTATTTTGGATCCGCGTTCCCTTCGTAAGGGGTCATATTGGGCTCCTTAAAATTGGTAGGGAGCCGGATTGCCTGAATTTCTCGCACGAAGGGTGACTCATGGTCGAAGTCTTCCTCAAAGGCCTGGCCACCCGACGCGGTGACAATCTTGCTCCGCAAGCTCCGCAAGCTCCGCAAGCTCCGCATCTCCGTGTCTAAATCCTGCCTCCTTTTGCTGAGGGTGTCTCTCAGAGTGGATGGGCTAAGATCTACCTTTCCCTTGCCTTCTCGAGGCGCCACAGGGGGTGTGGTCCCTTTGTCCGCTCTCTTCTTATTGAGCTCCTCCCGCAAGTCTGGGGGCGTTCTTTTGGAGGTGACCTCATCCTCACGACGAGGGGCAGCGGTGGTTCTCGGCGCTGGCTTCTGGGCCTGCTTAGGCGGTTCGGGGTGATCATGTTGCTTCGCGCGGGGGGTGTTGCTAGTTGAGTGTCGGGTTCTTCCATCATCTACTGGCACAGTAGTCTCCACCCCATCCTTGCCTTTCTCCTTTCCCTTAGGCAAGGTTATGCTGGACTTACCCTGCAGTAGGCCGTTAAGGACCTCTTGCATGTTTTCTAAGGTAGTTTCTAACCTTTGGTTTTTAAGGTGGAGCTCACGTATCTCCTCTTCGTAAAATCGGGACTTTGAACTCGAGCTCACGGAGTGGACCCGGGGGTGTTTGTCAGGCCTATGGGCAGAAGGGCCCGGGTCTTGCCGGCCGGAGTTCGGTGCCCGCGGCGGTTTTGGAGGAGGGAACTCATCAGCGTGCACCGGTGGTGCTCTGGGAGGACTCCCTCCAGGTGGAGCGGCCGGCGATGAGGCCACTCTATCTCCTCCGTGAACCTCAGGGTCTTTTGGGGGCTCCACATCCCTGGGTGGAGGGGCGTCCTTCATGGAGGCCTTCAGCTGGACTCCATTTAGGTGAACCTCTACCTCCCGTGTCTCCCTCAATCGTTTCGAGCGTCTTGGCATCTTCTTCTTGTCGGAAACAATGGCGGAACAGTAGCTTGAAACTAACGTTCCCACAGACGACGCCAAACTGTTGACGGTGAGAACTCGTCAACGAAGTTAAGTTGGAAAAATGATCAAATCAAGATCGCTAATTGGAAAGCTGTAAAAACTTGAACAATAACTCAAGAACAATGGTGTAACAATAATGGAGAAATCAATCTTTCATTCACACTTTAGGCTTAGCTACAGTAAAATTTCCAACCCCCTTCCTGGTGGTCTTAGAATCCCTTTTATAGTTGGCTCTAATGGCCTTAGGTACATAGTGGTCCAGGGGACCAGGAGGTACATACATACTGCATTAGAGGAGTGGCTCCAGAGGTGTTGATCGTACATCCCGTACTGGAGCAGGTGTCGGTACGATATCGCCACTACTTGTCCGTACCCATTTCTGATGCGTGGTGGTAGGCGTAGTGGCGCAAGAGGTCGTGGTGTCGGCTCTGTCCTATGGCCGTAGACGTACGGGCCATGGCTCTTCCCCCAGCAATCTTACTGGTACTGATATCCGCACTCAATACTAGGTCGTACAAATATGTCTTCATTCGACCCGTACGGGACCTCCTAAGCATAGGGGTCCTAAGGTGCAAGGAATGGGACCCTCGGTGCAAGGCGGAGATCTTGGGTCCTTGGCGCGAGATGCCTGAAGTCTCCGAAGATCACTCACAAATCTTGGCGATAGGTATGTCCCCCATGTCTGACGTCTAAGGACGCATGACGAGACGCCCTGTTTGTGGCTCCCTTGACGGCGCGGCTCCCTAGTTGCTCAGGAGGCCCCTATCCCCTCGTACGGCCAAACAAGGCCATGCCTGGGCAAGGCCACTTGGTTACCTCGGCCTATGGCGAGGCCCTTAGACGCGAGGCGGCTAATGCGAGACGGTGGCATGGGCTTAGCATCCAAGTGAAGCCAGGGGGTGCTCCGTGCGCGGGGGCCGAGCGAGGCGACGGGGCTCCATGCGCGGGGGCCGAGCGAGGCCATGGGGCCATGCGCGGGGGCCGAGCGAGGCGACGGGGCTCCATGCGCGGGGGCCGAGCGAGGCCATGGGGCCATGCGCGGGGGCCGAGCGAGGCGACGGGGCTCCATGCGCGGGGGCCGAGCGAGGCCATGGGGCCATGCGCGGGGGCCGAGCGAGGCCACGGGGCCTTGCGCGGGAGCCGAGCGAGGCCATGAGGCCATGCGCGGGGGCCGAGCGAGGCGACGGGGCTCCATGCGCGGGGGCCGAGCGAGGCCATGGGGCTATGCGCGGGGGCCGAGCGAGGCCACGGGGCTATGCGCGGGAGCCGAGCGAGGCCATGGGGCCATGCGCGGGGGCCGAGCGAGGCGACGGGGCTCCATGCGCGGGGGCCGAGCGAGGCGACGGGGCTCTATGCGCGGGGGCCGAGCGAGGCGATGGGGCTCCATGCACGGGGGCCGAGCGAGGCGACGGGGGCCGTGCGCGGGAGCCGAGCGAGGCCATGGGGCCATGCGCGGGGGCCGAGCGAGGCGATGAGGCTCCATGCGCGGGGGCCGAGCGAGGCGATGGGGCTCCATGCGCGGGGGCCGAGCGAGGCCATGGGGCCATGCGCGGGGGCCGAGCGAGGCCACGGGGCTCCATGCGCGGGGGCCGAGGACCTCTCGTAATTCTCATATTTTGGCTTGGTGGAATTTTGGCGTCCACAAACACATTGCACAAAAATAGGAAAATCTCAAATAGTTAGTACCTTCCAAGAACTACCTCCATTTATTATAGATACTTTAACAATATAGCATTGAGAACCAAAGACAACTAACAGTAAACACTACCAAATTAAGTGTTTAAAAAAAAAAAAAAAAAGAATATCCATTTTGAGACTTAGTTCATCTCTAAACCAAATCTGTGAAACTAGAAAACTAAAAACATTCACATATTATTGAAGATTAGAACATTATTAATAATGGCATAGTAGATATTCAATATATTTATATTAAGTGCATTAACATATATTTCATTGAGAACCTCAAGCAAATTCAAAAGACTATATAAAAGATGAAACTCTTATCGTTATATTGGCTACCTAAGAGACTATAGTAAATAGACTTCCTTGCATGGATGTGTTGGGTTTTATGCCCTTAATAAAACCACATTTCTTATGTAACACGTTATTATTATCAATAAAAGAAGTAGAAATCATTTTATTTATTCAATTGCATTGTTCGCTTGTTTTATTACAGGTTTATTCAATTAATACAAACATTCATAAAATCCTGAGCATATGGATAGTTACAATTATAGTGACTAGGTCACAGTGGATTATAGTTGTAATTATATGTTCAAAAGAACGAGTCCTAGATTAGATCAGTGCATTGGATTTTCACTGATTAGGAAATCTACGATATGATCTACTTACACATTAGGAGTGTGATGTCTTGTCCAAGGCATTGACCAAGTAGATATGATCGGATGTATTTGGTTACATTAGACTAGGACTGATATTGATTATTGATTGATAAATAAGTATCTTTGTTATCGAATCTAATCAATATCACAATGTTGACCATAGGTTAAGTTGATCTTAATTCTGAGTGATAATATTCTGCTAATTATATTATTTAAATCTTTTGACTTGTTCGTTACCAGCTTACCCTACGGTCTAGCCCATACTTACATCTTGGAGATTTAGTAATGAAATTGAGTGGGAGTATTATTCATAGATATGAAATCTATAACTTCTGTATGAGAAGTGAAAAGATGATTTCCTTAATTGCTTTGTTTAAAAGGTTAAATGATTGAGATCTCATTTCTGTGATTAAGTTCACGGAAATATCATTTATAAGGAACTTAGTGGGAGTTAAGGATAAAATACTGATGAGGGGTAAAACGATAATTTTCACCCAGCTTGTTAGTAAGTCATCGATAGAGGATTGACTAACTGTAATGGTTATAACAATGGATAACGTATTTATGGTTTGGAAAATACGTTCTATGAATTCAAGAGTTCAATTCCAAGTCTATAGTGGAGTCACGAGGAATTAATAAGGTAGTGAAATTATTCGTAAATAAATTCACGATAACTTATTGGAGCTTGATTTCATGGATCCATGGTCCCCGCATCACCTTTGAGTAAATCATCTAGAATGTCTCAATTAATTGATTTAATTATCAATTAGGATTTTTTTTTAAAAAGTTGACTAGGTCAATTTTGGAAAATTTATAGAGATATAAGATTTAGAGAATAAAAGAGAATCTTTGGGTAAATTTATTAATATTGATAAATTGGTGTCAATATAAATAAATAAAAATTAAATCAAGTTTCAAATTATAATTAGTTAATTTGAATAAAGATTTAGTTAATTAATTAAAATAAATAAATAAATAAAAGGTTTTGAATTTAGGCCCAATTGAGATTTAAATTCAAAATAAAAGTATTGGGCCCAAGTCCTTTTGTGGGAGCCCAAGGCTTTTATCTTTTTGTTTATTAGTTTAATTAATTCAAAATTTAAATTTAAATTTAAATTTTGATAAAGCCCATTAAGTTGTCTATATAAGGAATATGATATCTAGGGTTTTCAGAAGTCAGTCTCAGTTGATTCATTGGGTAAGTGAAAACCTAGACACTCTAATCCTTTCTTAGCCACTTTCTCTTCTTCTTTTCTAGATCTCTCTCATGTGTTGAGAACCAGCCCACACTAGTTCTAGATTGATCAAAGGCTTGGTGAGGAAGACTGTGTTGCTGATCTAGTTCAATCTCTTGATAATACTCTGCTACAGAAAGGAATCAAGAGTTAGAGAGATTGAAGGAAGGAGTTGTTCCAGTTCCGTTGCGTATTCGTAAGTTTCTATATCATTGTGTTTATGTTAATTTACGAATCTAATGTTCATATGTATGTCATGTTATTCTATGTTTCTATTATGTGTTTGGAAAAATAATAGGAAGCATGCATCTAGATTTAAATTTCAAGATCCTTCAGGATGTTTGATAGTTTCATGGACTATGTCATAAACTATAACAAAATCATATTATATATGACATATCTACATGCATTATCTTTATTTACAAGTTGTGAAAATAATTGATCGTCAGCTAAAACACTTGCTTGAATTTTCTGCAATAACAAATTAATACAAGGACATATCATATATACCCTGAGTTGGAGGATGACATGAAAGCAAGATACCCTGAGTTATTTGGTAAGAAAGAATTTCGGGACGAAATTCCTTTTAAGGAGGGTATATTGTAGTGCACCAAATATTTTTTTTTAGATTATTTAAATTTTGTGCTTTATTTGATTTAAATGTTATGTGTGATGAATTGTTTTATTTAAGTGTTGTTATTTTATTTAATTGTTTATTTGTTTTATTTGATTGTTTGTTATTTTATTTAATTGTTAGAAATGTTTTGGTTAATTAATTTAACAAGTGAATAATTGTGTAACATGTTATTTTACTACTAGTGTTACATTTTATTTAAGTGTGACAAATGAGGTATTTATGTGAGCTATGGTGGAATGCACTAAGGTGCATGATAGATAGTAATGCACCCTAGTAATTTAGTGTGTGCTAGTGCATGGTAGCATGGTGCACATGTGTAGATTTTCTACACATTTTAGGTTTCCTTATTTTAGATTTAATTGAGTAATTTATTTATAAAAAAAAAAGAAGAAAAGAAAAGGGAAATGAGGAGTGGGCGTGTGACCTAGTGGGAATGGAATATTTCCTTAAAATGGTAAAAAATCAAGACTTGAAGACCATGATCATTTGGGGATAGGCATGATCATATCTTATCCCTTTGTATCTTTTTGAAATAAAGAAAAATCAAGGAAAATAAAAGAGAAATGGAAACTTACCTTAATATTGTTTGGGGAGACTTTATGAGAGGATTTGTGATAAAGGGGCTAAGAAAGGAGAGAAGAGCCATTGCTCTTGTGTGTGTGTGTGGCTGCCGTGACCTAGAGAGAGAGAGAGAGAGAGAGTGGCGTGTAGAGAGAGAGAGAGAGAGAGAGGAAGAAAGAAAGAAAGGAAGAAGGAAGAAGAAAGTGAAGATGAACCCCCCTAGAGTATGTCTTCTTGTTTTCTCTTTTACATAATCTTTTTATTTGATAATATGATTTTGATTGTGTTATTTTTCTTGTGTGTGTTTGGGTCTTTCCTTCTCTTCATGGTGGCTTTCCCATAAAAACCCTAGGCTTGAACAAGGGTGTGGAGTTTGTGGTATTGATCTTTTGTGTTCTTGATTCTACAATCAAGAGAGGTAATGGTCTTTTCCTTAGCCTTATATTGTTTTTGGTGGGTTGTATATGAGATTTTGCTAATGGTGCTAATGGTTGATTTTGGGTAGGATTGATGTATAGGATTTGGATTTTTGTGAGGGCATGATTTGTGTTTAAGGGTTGCGATGTTGATTTTGCTATGCATAAAAAAAATTGTTATAATCTATGAACACTTGTAAGGTGATTTCGGCCTAGGTACACCCAAGGGTGTTCTTGATATGTTGTGTGATTTTACAATATATTTGATCCATGTTTTAGGATCTATGATATATGGGTAAGAGAACAAGTGGTAATCTTGATATTTTGATCATGAAATTTTGTTAGATGCATGTTATGTTTTGAATGATTAAATTATGAGATGCATGAAAATAATGATAGAAATATGCTAGGTTAAAACAAGGCATATGTGAATATGGAATAAATTTACTATATGCTATTTTTATTGAAAAAGTTTTGTTGGCTTTCATGGAATTGCAACAAATGGTTTAAAAGGATTCAAGTGATTATGTTAGTGATATTAGAATCATGCATATTATAAGAGCATAATGAGATCTTAGGCATGAATGATTTTATGTAATTTTTGAGACAAAAGTTGAGTTTTGCAAAGAATTAAGCTTGCTGTTTTTTTCAAAATAATTGGGTAAAAGTTGATAAAAAGATGAGATTGCATGCATAAACAATGTTCTTAATGAATGTGTAAATTTTTATGAAATTAAAAGAGGATTTTAAGTTTCATGTTATGATATTTTACCCAATTAATTTCCTACATAATTTTTATTGAATTTTGAGAAAATATGAGTTTATAAAATTTAATATGGTGATTTTAATGATAAAAAAAATGGTTGCTGGAATTTTGTAATAAAATATGAAGTAAGTTTCACTAAAAATGAATTTGATTAATTTTTGGAATAAATTATTTTTCCTAAGTTATGGTAATATTGAAAAATGATATTTTAATGGTATGAAATGCATATTTTGATAAATAATGATTTTTCTTTATTTTGATTGAGAAAAATATTTAGACTCTATTTATTTGTGATTTTTGAATAAAATAAATAGTGGCTGAAAGTTTGTTTTAAAAAGGTTAACAATTGTTATTAAATTGTCACATATGGGTTTTTACTACTTAAAAACTAAGTCTTAAATAAATTAAATCAAAATGTATTTTTCCACACTTAAAATATATTTTTCACATCATTTTTGTAACACAATAATAAAATATATTTTTCTAAAGAAACATGTTAAAATAGGTATTTTAATTAAATCCAAGCTTGTTGGATAATTCTTGGTAAATTAATATTTATTTAATGAAAATGTCACATATTATTTATTGAGCTAAAATAAAATAAATTTATAAAATAAAATAAAGTTTTTGAGAAATTTAATCAACTTAGAAATTTTAAGAAAAATAAAGCATGTAATATGGCCATTGATTTTCAAACAATAGAAGCAAGAAATGTAGAGTTATCGTTTTTGAAAACGTCTTTATTACGCAACGTTCCCACGTATGCATGTTACATGCAAATCAACTTTTACGTCCAAAATCATGATTATTATTCAAATATGTAATTTTTATAAAGCAATCATGTTAGCAAAATGGGTAGAACGAGCATTATTCTTTTGGCGATAATTGCATGTTTTAGTGTAACTGTATTCATGAGTGCATGGCCCATGCACACATGAGTTGTATGGAAGGGAAAAATAGTAATTTTATGAACCTAAGAAACGTTATTTTGATTATGATATAGGCTCGTTGAAAAGATTGTGAAATTCTTAGCTTGGACCTGAGGTAAGGAAGTTAGATAGATTTTATGATTTTATGCTATGAATGGTAAGACTGTTATATGAATGAACTGTTATGAAATTATGAATGCCTTAATGTGATGATCTGTTGAATGTGATATGTGTATGGATGTTAGATACATCAAACAGAATGTGATGTTAGATACATCAAACAGATTTCGATGTCAGATACATCGTACGAGTTACTAAGGACATTGAGACGTGACTCCTAGGGCGGACGCGCCGAGGTTATTCAAGGACCAGTGATCTCCTGTTTACCTCATAGGGTGACATGGACAACTAGCGTTCCATGCTCATCATGTATGCTGTATGATTGTGATATGATGATATGTCACATTTATGTTATGATATGTTGATATGTCACATCTATGTTATGATATGTTGATATGTCACATTTATGTTATGATATGATGATATGTCACATTTATGTTATGATATGTTGATATGTCACACTTATGTTATGATATGTTGATATGTCACATTTATGTTATGATATGTTGATATGTCATATTTATGTTATGATATGATGAAATGTTACGATTATGTTATGCTATACCATGATGTGTTAGGTGAACGTTAGTGTTTGGTTGTTTGTTGTTTTTCTTACTTGCTTATTTGCTTGTACTTCCTTACTGGGCTTTTAGCTCACCCCCTTACTTTCCTTCCAGGTAGCAAATAGGATTTCTCTATGGCACGCGTGGTGACGTGAGGAGTTCTTCATCATGGGGTGTATGGCGTGGGGCAATCCTATGGACGATAAAACGATCAACGTGGAACGCCATTTAAATTATGTTTTGTTTTAAGGGACTTTTCCTAAATTATCAGTGGGACTCTGTTATTTAACTTAATTGGTTTTCTTTGAACTTTGCATAAAAACCTATGTTTTATTTTAAACTTATGGCGCCAACTTGCATGATTTTAAATAAGTCCCCCTGAGACTTTAATAATGGATGGTATTCTTTTATAAGCTATGTTATGCGAATATTTTGTAAGTATTAGTCTAGGGCGTTCTTTACATATGTAATGACAACTAAATTGTTTCAAGAGGTTCTTCCATTCATAAATCACATAAAAAACAATAAAAAATGGTAGTACATATGAAATATAAACACAAATATATATATATAGAGAGAGAAAGATGAAGACCTCACCAGTGTAAACAAAGCAGCTATTGATGTAGTTTTCGTCAACTCAATACTGCAAATCCCCAATCCAAGGGTTCTGAAAGTCGTTGTTGTCACCATTAGAGATACCTATTATACAATTTTTTTTTAAACCTAGACACACCAGCTAATACACAAAACCCAGAATAGCCCATTACTCAAAATCGTAGATAAACAATAGTAAGACCAAAATAGAAAATTTATCAATAAAAAAATATTCAAATACTAATTTGCATTAGATTGCTTCGTAACCCAAGGCCACCATCACCTGCGAAAAGCTCGAACCACCACTGCCAAGAAGTCGAGACTCCGTTGCCAGTCTCGCGCCCATGCTTTGTATCGCAATTTCATTGCTGCTGGAGGGCGAAAGGAGAAGAGAGAAGTCATGAGGTAGCCCTCCCTGCGTCGTCGACCCCCAGCCAGCCTCGAGCCCAGCCCAGCCGTCGTCCCTACCGAGTCCTTCCCTTCCCGAGCCCCTCCCTGCATCATCGACCCGAGCCCAGCCCAACCCAGCCCCGAACCCCTCCCTACGCCATCGACCAAGCCTCCTAGCCAGCCCCGAGCCCAGCCCCCTAGCCACCCCCATCAACCACCACCCGACCCCTAGCCCCTTCTCCTCTTTCTCTTTAAGGTTAGATCTGAAAAAATAAACCCTAAACTACTTAATTATAACTATTAATTAAGTGTGAATATTATGATATAAATATTTTTATAGTCATTTATTTATCAATAAGATGTGTTGGTGATGTAAAGGCTTAACTTAACTTATTGGGTAGTTCGAAACTTGGTAACACCATATAATTTTTTTTTAAAAAAAATCAAAATTGTAAAGATGAGATTAGAACCCTAGACCTACGGTAAGTTAAATGGGTAGCAAACCACCACACCAAACTATATTTGATGATACATAAGTATTATTTAAAATTTTATTATTACAAAAAATTCTTTAAGGACTCGTGTAGTGCAAGAGGTGTTTATTAAAAAAACAAAATAAAACTTGTAGGACACGCATCAGTTTTTAAGACTCGCAACGCGTGTCCTAAAAAGTCCAAGAGGTGTATATTAAAAAAAAATCAAACTTTTAGGACACGCATGACTTTTAGGGCTCGCGGAAAGAAATTATTTTGCGAGTCCTAAAAAGTCCATGAGCTTTTTTTAGGACTCGCTTCTAGGTGAATGCCCCAAAATTTTTTCCTAAAAGGATGTTTTTGTAGTAGTGCAAACCTAAACATACCCCTAGGCCGAATCCAATACACATACAATAGTAAAGCTTCTAACCCTTATCTTGCATCAAATCTCATCTAATACAAATAAAAACAAAACCTTTTCATAGTTTAAACATAACAAAATCTTTCCACGACCAATAATAAAATGATGCCTAGCACCAATACCATATGAAATTATAGAGCCATACACCTAGCCCAACCCTTCATTCATCAAAGCCCAAAATATCAATCAACCAATACAACCTAAGAAATCATAACAACAAAAGGGTTAGAAATCTCATTACCTCTCTTGATTATAAAATAAAGAATACAAAAGTGACCAACCCAAAAATTTATAGCCACCACTTGTTCAAGCACTAGGGTTTCGAACCCACATGAAGAAAAGAAGAACACCAACAAACCACAACCAATAACTCATCAAAACTCAAGAAACAAAAAGAAGAGAGGATCTAGAAACCACAAATACAAAAATACATACCCTAAGATTGAATCCTTTCTTCTCTTCTTCTTCTCCTCCTTCTTCTCTTCTCTCTTCCTTTCTTTCTCTCTCTATCTCATGCTCACTCTCTCTCCTTCTCTCTCTAGGCACATGGCAGGCACCAAGCCAAATGAGCCTTCAAGCTCTTTCTTATTTCTATTTAAATGCCCCAATTACCAAAATCTTGCTAACGAAAAGATAATTATCATTTCCCTTTATTTTCCATAAATTAAAAATAAAATCAATTAATAATTATACTCAGCCAATTAATCCCTTTGGTAATTGGCGGCACACTATTTCTCTCCTTCATTCATTGACACACCACACTAATAAGGAAATATTTAATTTACGTAGTTCTAGGATCCTGTGACTTGGGGTTGGGTTTTTACCCGTTTTCGTTACGTTTTAGGGAAAATATTATTTCTCAAAAAATTGTAGATAATTTAATTAGCTTTCTAACAGTACTAGTTGTGTCTAAATCAGATATCCACAGCTTAAGTTATACATGTTTTATTGAGGCTGGGTCCAGGGTTATTACAGAAATTAAAAAATGACAACTCTATCCCTTCTTACTATTTATTTCCCAATTTTTTTCTTGTTTCCCAATTTCTCTTTATTTCCCTTTCTTTTTATTTTCCCTTAGTTAAATAAAAATAAACCAATAAAAGGAAATTAATGTGTAGAAAAACTATTGCATGTACACCATGCAACCATGGACATGCACACACTCAATTGCTAAGGTGCATCTCCACCTACCATGCACCTTGGTGCATTCAAGGAAAACTCATTTTATTCAAAAATTAAATAAATAAAATAATTAACAATTATATTTACACAATTTCTACCAAATAATTCTAACAATAAAAGTAATTTATAACACTTAACAATTAAAAATAAAACAAAGCACAAAATCAATAATATAAAAAAAAATTTGGTGCGCTACATTAATCAATATAAAATCATAGAGGTCTTGATTTTAAGTCCAATGGGCTTATAATTAAATGGAAAATTTCACAGGCCTAAAGCCCATGATAATTAAATGGGCTTGATTTTAAGTCCAATGAGCTTATAATTAAATGGAAAATTTCACAGGCCTAAAGCCCATGATAATTTCGACCTGATGGCTGATATTACCTATTATTTTATTGATTTTTTAATTAAATAAATGATTTAATTAAGCATATAAAAGGAATGCTAAGTGAGAGTTGAAAGAAAATGGTTGAGATGTTCTGAACAGAAGAACATAACATCTAGTTTTGATGTTCTAGTTTTTAGACTCTCTCGACAATAAAAAGTCCTTTTCTAAGCCTCTAAATAAACACGATCCTGTTTATAACACGATGTTCTCTCGACAGAACATCTAGGTTATCTTATATTAATTTGTTTAATATAAAATTTACATGAAAATAAACACGATCCTGTATAAGTTTTCCCAACAGGAGGATGGATAAATTAAACTTTATTCATTTTTCTGGCTAAAAAAACTAAAACATATTTTTAATGAAAGACGACCTCCTCCTATGACTTCAAGGGATGCAAGGAAAGAGGAACACCAAAAAATATGTTGATTGGATGAGATCAAATCTGTAACGCCCTAGATATCCAAGATCGTTACACTGTGTGTTTAAAAATAATGCGAGACTTGCTAACCAAGTCATTTAAATAAAAATGTGAATCTAAAGACATAAACAGGTTAGGTTTAAAATATTTTGGTTACAAACGAATAATTTTCATTAAAATAAATGTTTGGTACATGGGATCCCAAATCAGGGTTTAGATGACATATTTACAAGATTTCCAAATGTTATAGATAACCAAGGCCACTCTAATGACAAAATACACATTTTAGGTTTCCGTCCCTGTACCATCCCTCAACCGTGGTGGCCGAGCAGCTGACAATGTACACCTCGCCCCCAGAGCTCTCCAACCCATGGTCGATTCATTTTACCCTTGCCTTTACTTGCACCATGTAGCATCCGTGAGCCGAGGCCCAACAAGAAAACTATAACATCATAGCACAATCAATATCGATAACCAAATAGTTCATAGAGCATAACCAAATGATTTACAAGACAATAATCAATTATCCAGCAAGCCATAGCATTAACTTAATCAAGGCAACAGTTGCTAAACCAGTGATCAATCATACATATATTCAGCATATCATATACATCAAATTAACAACATTACACACGTCATGCAATAACTAGAGTCGACGCCCTTAGGCCGCACCCTCTGTTTAATCCAGTGTCTTTGGCTCACTTAGGCCAAGCCCAGTGCTCAACCCACTGTCTCCGGTCTGCTTAAACCAAGCTCAGTGATTATTAAGCTGTCCTCGGCTTCCAGTGGCCGAGCCGCGTCCTGTGTGCTAATATAAACTCTAGCACTCTTAGGTCATTTGTTTTACATTCACATGGAAAAATACCACCTTAAATAATGCCTACAAGAATAGGGAACCCTTAGTCCCGTCGTAAACTCACAAACGGGTGCAGTTTTCTTACCTTTAATTCCGAGTGCTTTGATTAAGAAAGATGACCCTCGAGCTCGATCCTGCCTCGAGCCCTAGCGTACACCTAGTCACAACCATGATAAAGTATTCCATAAACAATAAATGAATAAAGGTTTCTGGACCAAGTTCTAGCCTTCGAGACATCAAATTCCACCAAGCACAGTAGTGGAATCGATCCCAAGCACCCTAAGTTAAGTCCCCGCATCTTAAACCTCCTCAAGGCCAAAAATACCTTTAAGAGCCGCGACCCTAGGCCCTCCATGCCACGGCCCGCCCCCTACCAGAGGCCCAGCCTCCCCAAACAACACACATGGGCTGCGACCCTAAGTTTCCCATGCCGCGACCCACCCTTCTTCTTGGCACACATCCGTTCTAGAGGGTCGCAGCACACCAAGAGCAGAGCTGCGGCCCGACTCCTTCGAACCCAGAAAATATCCATTTCCATCCACCAAATCTCAACCAAACTAACCCAAAATCACCCCAATAACATATTTTAATCATCACAAACACTCTAACCTATTTCCAGCAAAAAAAAAAAAACCCAACAAAAACCTAACTTAGAAACTCCTCAAAATCCCACTTCAATCCTTGAAACCCAAAAGCTCATAAACCTCTTAGGACAGATAGAAATTCCCTTAATTCAGATGCTAAACTATAATTCAAAGCTTACCTTTACTGAAGAACAAGTCCACCACGTAGTTGCTAAGCTAATTCCCAAGTCCTTAGCCTCAATTCAATCTTCAATATCAAGAACCCAAAAACACTTAGAACCAGCCAAGGCTACAGAATTTAAACAGCTAAATCATAACTCAATGCTTACCTAAATTCCTGGTTGAACCTCCAAATTTCTACTGAAACACTCCCTAAGATTCCAGCTCAAATCCCTGAGTTTCTAGCCCAAATCCCATTGGTTTCCACAAGTTAGCTTGAGAGACTTCTTCAGAGAAATGAGAGAGTAAGTGGAGAGGGAGAGTCGGTTCAAGCCGCCTTCTAAACACTTCTTACCTTTTGTTTTATCTAACTTAAGCCTCTTAAGTTAATCCCATGGCTCAGGGAACCAAAACCGTCCCCGATGGCAAAATGGTAAATTTCCCCAGTATTCCCCCTTAAGCTTCCTAACCTCAAATATATCTTCAATTATTTATTTTCATAACTCAATAAGCCAAATAAATATCTAATACCTAAAATACCCATTGACTCGCCCCGAGTCAAGTATTAGGTCTTGTTGTGACTTTCCCGCTAACTTGCTCCCTAGGTCGCCTCGTGTCGTATGCTGCAAATATATCCACATAATAATGTGGTCTCAATAGTTTATCACAAATATTTACATTTATGCCCTCAACAAGCCAAAATTACAATTATGCCCTTACAAGTTAAACAGAGCCCGCATGCTTATCTAATACTCATAAACATTCATCTCACATATCCATATAATCATAGGATCATGCATATCACTTAATCATTCATTTTACCAGTAATTCACATAATTACCAATTGTGCCCCCAGGCACACTAATCAAGGCCCTTAAGCCTTATTAGTAATTTTGGGTCGTTACAACTATCCCCTCCTTATAACAATTTCTTCCTTGAAATTTATTCGAAAACACCAAATAATAAGCCTCATACCTCTGACTATAATTCCAAGGTCCAACGCCTTTACCTTTTATCTTTTAATAACACTCTTACAAGAGTAATAATCTTGTTCCACAAGATCTTGTCTGATAACTATAATTTCGTTAACCTTCGCTTGCACATCTAATCTGCTGAAACTCCAGGGTCTGCTTATTTCATCAACGATTACTTTATTGTCTTGTCATCGATACCAAAAATACGCATGATTCATCACCCCGTACCAAGGTGAGATCAGCTTATAAGCCCCTGGCCTAACCCTTGGTACAACCTCAGAATTCCTGTCGAATTGAGACTCAGATTTCCCTTTTCTTTCCCAGAATATCATACTCTTCCTTGTCTGCACTCCTTGGAGAAATACAAATCTCTCATCCTGGAACTTTGTATTTCAAAATAAACAATTTGCAAGCTCTTATGTTCTTTCAAATATGCAGATACTCATGCCTTAAGAATTCCAACAACCTCTTTGATTTTCCCCCGAACCAATATTGAACCGTAGTATCCACTACCTTTCATTTCTTTACTTAGAACAATACTCCTTGCTTTTTATTTTACCATGTCCTATGTTGTGTCACCTTAGCTGCACTCTAGCATTCATCACTGTGACTATTTCATCAAGGATTATACTTTCTTTCCAAAACTTGGAAAACTATAGGGTTTCAACTCAGCATTATCAATGTTGTACCCCATTACCAGTTAACATGAACCAAATTACATTAACTCATTATGCTGAGTTATAACCTTCCCTATCCAATCACCTTACCTATAGTCTAATGTGGTCCATTCCTATGATCCACCACCATATCACTTTACCTTCCAATATCCAAGCATTTAAATTTTGTCACCCACTTAAACCTCCCGGTACAATATAACCTAGGAGGTGGAATGATATCCATTTAAAACTCTCATCTCCATGCCAAATTTCCATCAGACTACTCATCCGATCCTTGTAACTTAACTCGTATTACACTAATAGGGTTCTTCCCCGTCTCTACAAGATCATCACTCTAGATTCCATTGTCCAAAGGAATATGTATCTGCTCATCACCACACACAGATGCTATACCAATCTCAATCGTTATCTTTTTCGTCCCACTGTAATAAGTGACATTCTATTTAAGTGACACACACCTCCCAAGTAAGAGATCTGCCTCCAATTAAATCTCCTCCTCGTACAGTCGAGGATTTCTAACATCAACCATCCATCCATTACATTTCACTAAATCTTGGGCTCAAGGTTATCTTTCTTACTAATGACCAAATGCTCAACTACCTTACGCTATGCATTCACCGCCAACTTAATGTTCAATGTATATCGGCCACGTTCCCATTCTTTCACCTCTCATGAACTACGAACCATCCTCCTATCAGTCTTTGCCTGTGTAGAGTCCAAAGAATTTTACTTAGCTAATTAGATAGTAGTATTATAGTAATAGTAGTATTATTATTATGACTGTGGATTTTTTTGGTTCAGACCGGGATTTATTTGGACACTCATAGTAACACTTGTAGATTTTCTAAGCTTAACCTATAGTTTAAGAATATTAATTTTAACCTAAGGTTTAAATAATATGATTGATATTGAGGGTAATATTTATTATATTATAAGGTTTAGATAAGACCCAATAAGATAATAGCACATGTCATGTGTATGTTTATTAATGATTAAGTATTTTGAGGAATAAATTTATTAAGGTTAAAATTGGAATATCCTAGGGTCAGTCAGCAGCTTTGAAAACGTTAGAGGGCTTAGTCAAGGATGTTTACTCAATTCAAATTAAGCTAAAAATGTGTAATTTCGTGTTTAAATATTCAGCGTATGCCGATATATCGCAGCTATAGGGGCGATATATCGCAGCACGAAGATATGAAAAACACGAAACGTTGCACGATTGCCTCGGGCATACTGGTGCAGGCGATATATCGCCTACAGGGGGCGATATATCGCCTCTTTCAGGGCATTTTTAAACATTTTGAAAATGTTCTCCATTCAAATCTTCAACCTCTTGATAAGTCCAGCATCTTTCTGAACGAGTCTTCACCCTCTGCTGAACAATAATTCAAATGTTTTTCACTTAAAAAGCCATTATTTTTATTCAAGTTAAATGAAGATCTTTTTATTCCTAAACTCTATAAATAGGACCTAGTACCCAGCCATTTATTCATTCTTCAAGCTAAGTTCAAAGGCTGCAAAGTTACTAGGTTATTGTAAGAGTGTAAACACTTGGGTTGGGGATCATAAGCTTGATCACTATAAGCTTACCAAACACTTGGGGAAGTAAGGTTTATTCACATTTCGGTTAAAGGTTTAGATTGATCATATAAGTCTTCAAGGTATTTCCAAACTCTAGTTCAATTGGTATTATTTTCTTTAAGTTCTCATAGTCTTCTACTCAGCATTCTAACCTTACTCTTTATTCTTGATTAGGAAATCTAAAAACTTGCACATAAGTTTTTGGTAAGTATATTCTCAATGGTATAGTCCTTTCATTCTTTTCATCCCTTCTCTTCAATATACTCACCCTGTTATAAATGGTTTTTAGGAGTGTTCCAAAGTCCCAACTCTGTCTTCATATCCCGGTAATTTTGGTAAGGAAAATAGGATAAGATTTATGTGTTACATGATTTTATATGTTATCTTATGATTTTATGTTATGTAATATGCTATGTTAAGTATGTTTGTAGACTTGGGCATATGACCTATACAACTAACAAGCCCCAAATAGATTATGTTATATTATTTCATATAATATAATATTAGATTAAATAATGTGAGAAAATGTGATTTGTCACACCTTGTAACATATTATTGAGAGTCACAAAATTAGACACATGTGTGTGCCCAAATGTGACATATTTTGGAGTTACAAAATCAGTTACAAATTTGTAACTCCCAAATATTACCCAATAATGTGTATATTATATGTTACACATTTGAGATTGGATTTCACAAAGTCATGATGATATATGACTGTTGGAGACATGTTTTTAACTCCCAATAGGTGTTTGGAGGTTACAAAATCATGTGGGAAATGATTTGAGACGTTTTGGAACGTTTTGGAAAAATGACTTTTTTGTGCTGAAAATGGCCTGTGGCCGCGGCCACTGACTTTCAGTGGCCGCGGCCTGGGGGACAGAAGCCAATGGTCGCGGCCACTGAAAAGTCGTGGCCGTGGCCAGTGAGGCTGATAGCCTATGTGAATTTTCAGTTTTTTCCAAATTGAACAGTTCTAACATCCCAAATAACTCCCAAATCTCCATTTTAATTCCATAAACATCCAATTAAACATTGGTAATAGCCACGGGGGTTGGTGGAATTTGAAATTCAAAGGGGTATCTCAAACTCTATAAATAGGAGCCTAATGCTCACTTGTATGACACACTATTTTTTCATCCAGAAAGCACTTGGCTGAAAAATACACCAAAAGGCTTGATAATTCCAGAGAGCTATTTCCTAGAGAGATCCCTTAGTGCTTAGAGAATAGGGGGAAATAAGCTTTTGGACAAAGGTCTTGAACCTTGTTCAAGTTGGTGATCCCCACTACTCTACACTTTGGTTGTGTGAGAGTTTGTGTTTTCATTCTTTTGTTCTTCTTATTTACTTGTATTGTTATAGTATTGAGTTTGTAATCTTCTTCTTCTACTTGAGCAATTGAGTTGTAATACTTATTTAATCAATATTATCTTGTCCATTGTATTTTTGCATAGAGTTGTATTTGGTTTTTCCATAATTCCATTGAGCAATAAAATATATTCTCTAACAGATTATGGGCATGTGACTTGCTTAGCTAGCAAGCCCCACTAATCTAATGGGCATATGACTTGTTTAGTTTATGGGAACCCAAGTAATAATGGCCATTATAGTATGTATGTGACATAAGTGTTATGATATATTTTATGTTTCTTTATGAAATTTATGTATATGGTCTATGTGTTAGATTTTTCCTTGCTGGGCATTAGGCTCACTCCTTTTTATGTTTATATGTGCAGGAAAATAGCAGTGGTAGGAAAGGTTCTTGGAAGCTTGGGGAATGTGTATTGAGGCGGAATGGATTCAAAGAGCCGAGAGTTCGATTCGAGGATGAAGTTCTTTACTTATGGTTTTACGTGTATTTTTCCGCAATTATTTATGTAATCTCTTTTTAATTACCATAATGTTATGTTTTGTTTTTAAAACAATGGGATCCCATATCCTACTTGAGATTTTATGTAAGTTTAACATTTGTTTTTACAAGTTTTAATAAAGTTATGATCTTTTCACTTGTAAGTTCAGTTAAGGATTAGGGTCTATGTGTAGTTTTTTATTAATGGTCCAAAGTCTAGAGTAGTTGGGTAATTACAGCCTGGGCGCGTCACAGCCTGTGATGTACCCCTCACAGTTTCATGTCTTATCAAAATTAGGTCCTTCATGTCACCCCTCTGTATTCATCCATTACATGCAGATTCCTATATCACAAAGTGCTAATCAATCCTCACTCTATCTTCTGAACATCTGATCTGAAAATGTCCATTCAATCTAACTACAAGTTTTTCTGTCATTCTAATCTCTGGTGTAGCTGCCTTCAAAGATACTTACATAGTAGATGACGTGTTTGCCGGTCTCGTTGTGCTCCCTATCCTTCAGATGTTCTTCAGTAGCTTCTCTGTGGCTTCAGATTGAATCTCTTCATACATGACCCCTTCTCTTCTTATAGCATTACCTTGAATACCCTTGGCGAGATTGAAACTGACACTTCATGGAGCCTTACCTGTGACCTTGCTTCTTTAGTGTTAACATCACTGATGTAGTAGTCGTTCGCATTCCGCTTCTAACTGGAGAGTAATCCAACATATCGCCAATGAACCTGAAAGTGACTTGTTCACATTGTTCCTATGCTTTCTACTTGTAGAACTTACCTATGTTGTTGAAACTTAAATAAGTTAAGAACCTTAATTAATAACTCATCACACCCTACTTGGTACAAGTAGTAATTCTTGAAATATCTCTTTCCTTGATCCTCAGCTGGTAATAACCAGATGGAAGAGCAATTATTGAAGATATTGTCCTGTCTTGTAACCAGGCATTTAAACTCTTCATCCTTAGCGGATGATGCCAACAATTCCCACAATACGATGCTCCATCTGATCCACCCTGAAGTTAAAACTTCTTCGACTACTTCAGTAATTCTTTCTGTCAAACCATTACCATCTTCCATAAACGATAATACTTTTCGATTTATGGATTTATAAAACCTAACTCCCATTTTTACCATCTTTAAATCCATAACCTAGGATCTCTATTACGTCATTTTCAAAAAGAAAGGGCAATTGGACCGCGTGTTTAGAAAATGGTAAATTTGAATTCTCAATAACCTTAAACTAATTTGGGATTTGTTAGATATCCAAAAATTTATATATTTTTTAAAACAACTTCATTTCCAATTCCGAACCTAACTTTTTCACTATTCATTTTAACGTGATAAAAATACCGCTTTTATGCTCATATTCAATGTTAGGTTCTCTAACCACAACCCTTTAAAATCTCATTCACATTTTATGCATCCTAATGATGGGAACTAGGCAAAAGCTCACGTCAAAAATTCAATTTAGGTTAGGAGAGCTAACCTCCCAAAACTCTTTTTTTTTGTTAAGGTTAGAATTAATTATTTTTTCCCGTTTTTAGGTAACTTAGAAAAATGACTACTCTTAAACTGTGATATATTTTAATCTAAAATTTTACCAGGGCCTTAACACCTATCTTAAAAAATTTCTCACCAAGTTTCATAATTTTTGGGAAGGCAAAACTCATTAAACCATTTAAAGAAACCTGGGCAGTGGCTGCTGCCCAGCAATTTTTCTTAGACTTTTAGGGTTCTTTGAAAAATTATTTCTATTACACTGTAGCCCATTTTTTCCTAAACTTTTACCTGGATATTTAATCATATATAATTTAGTTTCTCTCAAAATTTCATAATTTCTTTGTTAGGGGAACCTATATAAAATGTAAGACAATCTGGACAATGTTTGCTGCCCAGAAATGTGTTTTCAGATTATTAGGGAAATCTTTGAAAAACCATTACTCTTTAACCATTTTTCATTTTCCTCTAAAAAAATTATGTGATTCTTTTACATATTGAAGCTAACAGTTTACTAAATTTCATGAATTTTGGCTCAGTAAAACGTGTTAAATATTCAAAACAATCTGGGCCTAGAAATTTTCCAGATTGCATCAAAATGCCAAAAAGTTCATAACTTAGGTTTGAAAACACTTTTTTTCAATTTTTCAAAGCCTAAACTCAAGCACTCATCTAGAAATTTGCAACCGTACAAATTTTTTCCACAAACAGAGGTATTAGGGTATGATCTGACCCGTTGGAAATCAGACCACGAAAACTTGGCAGCATGCATTTCTACACATTCTAGCAAAAATAGACACTACTAGCAAAACCCTAGTCACATGCATGCATGAAAATAAAAAAAATCAACTAATCTACCCCTAAAACATAAAGTAAACTTCAAAAACCAACATAACAACCTATCTAACATCAATAACAAAAAACAACTCAAAACTAACCAAAAATCTACCTTCAATGGTTTTAGCTTGGAGATAAGGTTCCCTTAGCCTTTCAAACTTCCTCCTTGTGTTCTATACACTCAAACCGAGCCCCAAGGTTCCATATGTAGATTTTTAAAAAGGAATGTTAGGGAAGAACTCTAAAAGCTTTACCTTTGTCCTCACTAAAACATCAACAAGCTTCAAATCTTTGAGATCCTCCTAGAACCACCACTCTTGAACCCTAGAATACAAGATCCATGCCATGCATGGCCATTAAAATCACATCCATGCATAGTAAAACCCTTAGGATTTCGGGTTTGAAAGAAAAAGAGAAGGAAAGTATGTACTAGGTTCGAAACTTACACTTGCCTAGTGTGCTCTTGAGTTTTCTTCCCTCCTTCAATGGAGAGTGAGAGCTCTTTCTCCTTGGAGAGAAAAATGCCAGAAAATGGAGAGGGAAGAAAGACCTCTCGGTTTTGGGGAGGGAAATGAAGAGAGTTTCTCTTTTTGTTTTCTTGAGAAAAATAAGGAAATAAAAAAAAATTGATTGGCGTGTAAGAGGAATGATTGGAGGGTTGGCGAATGGGTGAGGTAGCCTCTTCCTCTTCCTAGGATATGTGTCATAGACACTTGAGAACACTAGGGCATAGCCTAGCTTCCCATCACACCCTCTCTCCTCCTTTGGAAATGACTAAAATGCCCTTTGTAATGACCCACTAATCTAGACTATTTGGACCATTAACAAAACTATACATAAACTTACATTTTTACGAAAATACCACAATTTTATTTAGTAACTTGTAAAATAAGAGTTACTTACAAATAAATAAAATTCTAATAAGGATATGGGATCCCATTGTCTTTAAAAACAAAAGATGATTTTAAATAAAAGACATTACATAATTGGAGAGGAAAATACACATAAAACCATAAAAACATAAAATGAGACTACATCCTCGAATCAAATAACGCTCGGTCCCTTGACTCCATTCACCATCGATACACATCCTCTAAGCGTCACGAATCTTTCCGCCTCTAAAGCTTATTTCCTGCACATAAACAGAAAGGAATGAGCCTAATGCCCAGCAAGGAAAATCTAACACATAGTCATATACATAACTTCATAAGAAACATAAAGACTTAACATAATACATATAACATACACTTATCATAATGGCCATTATTACTTGGGGTCCCATAGACTAAACAAGCATATGCCCATGGAGTTAGTGGGGTCCTACTAGCTAAGTAGGTCATATGCCCATAATCCATTTGGGGTCTTGTTAGTCATATGGGTCATATGCCCAAGCCTACAAACATACATACATATCATAACACATTAATAACATAAAACGTATAGATAACATAAGCACATAACATATTGATTCTAGCCTATTTTCCTTACCAAAGTTACCGGGATATAATGGACTGAGTTGGGACTTTTTGGAACACTCCTAAAACCATAAGAAAGAGTGAGTCTAAAGAAAGGAGATGAAATGAAAGAGATGGAAAGACTAAACCATTTGAGAAACACGCTTACCGAACTTATGTGCTCAAGAACTTAGATACCCTAACCAAAATGAAGATTAAGGTTAGAGATTGAGTAGAAGACTATGAGAAAGAAAATAACATAATACAGAAAGGAACTAGAGTTTTGGTTACCTCAAAGACTTGAAAGACCAATCTACACCTCCACCGAAATACTATAGAACTCACTTCCCAAAGTGTTTGATAAGCTTATGATGTTTAAGCTTATAGTTTTCCCAAACCAGGTGTTTACACTCTCACACTCACTTAACACTAGCGGCTTCTGAACTTAGAGCAAAAGGTGAATAATGGCTGGGTACTAGGTCCTATTTATAGAGTTTGGGAATGAAAGTATCTTGATTTTACTTGAATAAAAATAATGGCTTTTTAGGTGAAAATCATTTGAATAATCGTTCAGCAGAGGCTGAAGACTCGTTCAAAAGATGCTGGACTGTTGAAGGAGTTTGAATGGCTGAAAGGAAATGAATTCAAAAACGTTTGAAAACATACTGGAGGAGGCGGTATATCGCCCCCTATAGGCGATATATCGCCTGGGCCAGTATGCCCGAGGCGACCGTGCATCGTTTCATGTTTTCCGTATTTACGTGCTGCGATATATCGCCCCCTATAGCTGCGATATATCGGCACACGCTGAATAATTAAACACGAAATTACACATTTTTAGCTAAGTTTGAATGGAGTAAACAGCCTTGACTAAGCCCTCAACGTATTCAAAGCTGCTGACTGACCCTATAACATTCAAACTTTACTCCATATTAAATTAAATCCTCAAAAATCTTTAATCCTTAATCACCATTCATAACATGTGCTTAAAATCCTATTGGTTGATGTCTAAACCTTATAATATAATAAATAAAATCCTTAATATCAGTCACATTAATCAAACCTTAGGTTATACTTAATATTCTTAAACTATAGATTAAACTTAGAAAATCTATAAGTACTACTATGAGTGTCCAAATAATTCCCGGTCTGAACCAAAAATCCAAAGTAACAAAGATAACACTAAACATACTATAACACTACTAAACAATTAGCTAAGTAAAGTTCTTGGACTCTACACCCTTGCCCCTTTTAACTCACTTCTAATGCACTCAAGGGCCCTTTAGTAACTTCACTCTCCAAATTTAACCAAAATTTTATCCTATAGTTTTTTAAATATCTCCAAGCTAAAATAAAATAAATGTGACCAAAAATAAAATTTTTCACATAACACATAATTTTTGTAATTTACCCAAATTGACGAAAATGCCCTTAGAGGCTCCAGCAAGAATTTCCATTCTTAAACCCAGTAGATTGGAATTAAATCCTCGATCAATTTTTCTTAAATTTACTGGCTTGACTATACAGTCCCAGTTTCCAAATATTTTTAAGCCATAGTGTTCCTCATTTTACCAAATCCAAGATTTTTTTCGTTATTAGGGTTTGCCCATCGGTCCAAGACCAATTTTCTTTGCATAGGCCTAAACCCTTTATAAAATTAGCACAACAGCTATAAAATTCACGAAATAACATAATTTCACTTAATATTAATTATCAAAATAATATTTCACAAAATTCTTCATCGGCTTCAACCGCCTACTAACGATGTTCAAAATATGGGATGTTACAAAAGATAACCCTAATCTGGGGGGCGACAAACTCACTACACAGTGATTGTGGCACCACACACAGGGATCTCCTATCCCTGGGATTTGAATTTTGAATTTCAAATAATTTGTTTATTTAATTGTATATATTTAATTATTTTTTAAATATGATTTAAATTAAATAATTAAATAGGTTATATTTCATCAGTTTAAATTTAAATAAAATAAAGAATAATTAAATTAGTTAATTATCTTCATAAAAATGAAAAGAGCAATACTTTTCAAGAAGAAGTGATTTTCATAGACTGTCAAACCCTATCTCAAAAAAGAAAGCGATAGTTTTTTTAAACCTAAAAAAATATTCAGTACATTCTCTCTCAATAAAACCTCTCTAGATCTCATGTGTTGAGTACTTCTAGAGAGTCCTAAATCAACCTTATGAATCCTACGTGCCAAAACATGCCCTTGTGTGTTTGAGGATTGCTCTGGAAGATCAAGGTGCGAGCTTTCAGAATCTAGATTGGAAGATCGTTGATTTATACAAAAAGATTTGTGGATACTTGATAGGCTTCAAGAGGTAATATCTAATCTATTTGTATGTGATTTAATATATCTATATATATAAGATCCTGGCTGATATTACCTATTATTTTATTAATTTTATAATTAAATAAATGATCTAATTGAGCCTCTAAAAGGAATGTTAAGTGAGAGTTGAAGAAGAAGATTGAGACGATCTGAACAGATGAATAGAAGAACAGAACATCTAGTTTTGATACTTTAGTTTTTAGATTCTCTCTACAGCAAAAAGTCATTTTCTAAGCCTCTAAATTGTCTTCTCTTCTTCTCTTTGTATCTATCTCATGTGTTGAGAATTACCCACTCTAGTCTAGGTGATTTTAAGGATACTGTGGAAGGTTGTAAAGAAATTTAAATATCGGTTCAGTTTCTTGGTGATAACCTGCGACAGAAAGGATACAAGAGTTAGAGAAACTGAAGGAAGGACTAATACATTCTGCTGCGTATAATGTAAGCGTTCTTATCATTATTTCTGTTTAAATTCAATTATAGAAACATGTTATAAGTTGTCTTATATTAATTTGTGTAATATATGATTTGCATGAAAATAAACAAGATCATGTATAAGTTTTCCCAACAACTAGTATGAGGCCTTTGGTAATTATTATTTTTATGCATGCACATGGTAAAAATTGAATTATTTGATGTGTTGAGTAATTGGATGGAATTCATGTTTTTAATGAAGCATATTGATTCTTATGTGATTATTAGCTAATTTGGGTTATTTTGTTATGTGTTTCTTTGCAAATAATTTTTATATAAATGCTTTATTTGATGTAAAACATGGTAAAATTATTTAGAAAACGTTTTTGGGTTGAAAAATTACACAAAAAAAAAATTAAATTTTTTTTTCGGATTGTGGTCGCGCCCTGGGTATCTGCGGCTAGTGGTAGCGCCCACCATTAACCCCTTGCTGCGACCAGAACGCGAAAAATGCCCGGAATTGTCCCATGTCAGTGGCCACCAACTTTCATTGGCCGCGACCTCGGATAATTTTTTTCTTAAAATTTGAATTTTGAATGTATTTCTTAATGGGTTAATACAAAAATGTCTTATTTTTTCTATCATTTAAAAATATCTTTTTTGAAATACGATATTTTTGTTGTTTGATCCTTAAAAAATTAAATATTTTCTACAAAGTTTCAAATTCAAATTTAAAAATAGGTTAACTAATTAATTTTAAATATTTTATAAATTAAAATATTAGAATTAAGTTATCAGATATTAAAGATATTTTTTTAATACTTGATATTTTTTTTTTAAATCTTATATTTGAAAATATTAATATCAGATTATGCTATGGATTTTAATATTTAAATTATTTAAAATTTCAAAATTTGTTGACTAGATATATTTATGCATATTTGAATTTTTTTAATTGTTTAAGATACTTTTTCAAAAAATAGTGTAACGACCCACTAATCTAGACTACTTGGACCATTAACGAATCTATACATAAAACTTACATTTTTGCGGAAATACCATAATTTTATTGAAAACTTATGGAAACAAAGGTTACTTTCATAAAATAAGTAGGATATGGGTACCCATTGTCTTTAAAACAAAAATAACTTAAAAACTAAAAAGAGTTACATAGAAAATGTGGAAAATACATTTAAAACCATAAAAAACATAAACAAGACTACATCCTCGAATCGAATAACGCTCGGCCCCTTGACTCCATTCACCATCGATACACATCCTCTAAGCGTCACGAATCTTTCCACCTCTAAAGCTTATTTCCTGCACATAAACAGAAAGGAATGAGCCTAATGCCCAGAAAGGAAAAATCTAACACATAGTCATAAACATAAACATAATTTCATAATAACGTAAAGACATATCATAACACATAATTCACTTATTATAATGGCCATTATTACTTGGGGTCCCATAGACTAAACAAGATTATGCCCATGAGATTAGTGGGGTCCTACCAGCTAAATAGGCATATGCCCACAATCTTTTTGGGGTCTTGTTAGTCAAATAGGGCATAAGCCCAAGCCTACAACAAACACATGCATAACAAATTCATAACACATTCATAACATATCATAACATAACACATATGATAACATAAACATAAACATATAGATTCTAGCCTATTTTCCTTACCAAAGTTACCGGGATTATGGACTGAGTTGGGACTTTTGGAACACTCCTAAAACCATAAGAAAGAGTGAGTCTAAAGAAAGGAGATGAAATGAAAGAGATGGAAAGACTAAACCATAAAAACATACTTACCAACTTATATGCTTAAGAGCTTGGATTCCCTAACCAAAATAAGAATAAGGTTAGGGGACTGAGTAGAAGGTTTTGAGAAAGGAAATAACATAAAATACAGAAAGGAACTAGAGTTTTGGGTTTACCTCAAAGATTGCAAGATCACTCTAACCTTCACCGAAATACTATAGAATTCACTTCCCAAAGTGTTTGATAAGCTTATGATGTTTAAGGTTATAGTTTTTCCCCAACCAAGTGTTTACACTCTCACACTCACTTAACACTAGCAGCTTCTGAACTTAGAGAAAATGGTGAATAATGGCTGGGTACTAGGTCCTATTTATAGAGTTTGGGAATGAAAATATCTTGATTTTACTTGAATAAAAATAATGGCTTTTTAGGTGAAAATCATTTGAATAATCGTTCAGCAGAGGCTGAAGACTCGTTCACAAGATGCTGGACTGTTGAAGGAGTTTGAATGGCTGAAAGGAAAAGAATTCAAAAGTATTTGAAAACATGCTGGTGGAGGCGATATATCGCCCCCTATAGGCGATATATCGCCTGGACCTTTGTTCCCGAGGCGACCGTGCATCGATTCGTGTTTTCCGTATCTACGTGCTGCGATATATCGCCCCCTATAGCTGCGATATATCGGCATACGCTGAATATTTAAACACGAATTTACACATTTTTAGCTAAGTTTGAATGGAGTAAACAGCCCTGACTAAGCCCTCAACGTACTCAAAGCTGCTGACTGACCCTATAACATTCAAACTTTACCCTTATTTAATTTAATCCTCAAAAATACTTAATCCTTAATTACCATTCAAAACATGTGCTTAAAATCCTATTGGTTGATGTCTAAACCTTATAATATAATAATATAATCCTTAATATCAGTCACATTAATCAAACCTTAGGTTATACTTAATATTCTTAAACTATAGGTTAAACTTAGAAAATCTATAAGTACTACTATGAGTGTCCAAATAACTCCCGGTCTGAACCAAAAATCCATAGTAACAAAGATAATGCTATAAATACTATCATACTACTATCTATCTTAGCTAAGGAAAGTTCTTGGACTCTACAATTCTCCCCTACTAAAAAGAATTTCGTCCTCGAAATTTACTTATCACATAACTCCGGATACCGGCCTTGCATGTCCTCCTCCAACTCCCACGTTGCCTCGCATTCAGAACTATTGCTCCATAGGACTTTGACTATAGGAAAGCTCTTGGACCGTAACTGCTTCATCCCCCTATCTAGGATGCTAACCGGTCGTTCCTCATAACTTAAGTCTTTCTGGAGCGCTATGGTATCGTATTTGAGGACGTGAGATGGGTCTGACACATATTTGCGTAACATTGAGATGTGGAAGATGTTGTGACTATCGGCTAATGTTGGCGGTAGGCTAGTCTATACGCAACTGTTCCCACTTTGTCCAATATCTAAAAGGACCTAAGAATCGGGGACTAAGCTTGCCTTTCTTTCCGAACCGCTTGACACTTTTCATAGGAGATATCTTGATCTCCAACTTGGAATTCCACATCGCGTCGCTTGGTATCCGCATATCTTTTCTGACGGCTTTGAGCAGCCAGCATACGCTGTCTAATAAGCGTTACTACTTCTTGAGCTTGTCTAACAGCTTCGGGCCTTAGAAGCTGCCTTTCTCCTACCTCGTCCTAGTGCAACGGTGATCGGTACCTTCGTCCATATAGCAACTCATAAGATGCCATTCCGATCGTTGACTGGTAGCTGTTGTTGTACGAGAACTCGATCAGCGGTAAGTACTTGTTCCACGATCCTCCGAAATCAAGTATACACGCGCGTAGCATACCTCTAAGATCTGAATCGTACGCTTAAACTGCCCATCTGTCTGAGGATGGAAAGTTGTACTAAGGCTTAATTTAGTACCTATAGCTTGCTGTAAGCTTCTCCAAAATCTTGACATAAATACTGATCCTCTATCTGACACTATCGTCTTGGGGATTCCATGCAATCGTACAATCTCCTGGATGTAGATGTCTGCATGTTGGTCTGCCGTATATGAAGTCTTAACAGGTAGAAAATGAGCTGACTTGGTTAGTCTATCTATGACTATCCAAGCGGAATCATGCTGTTTATTCTTCTTTGGCAGACCCGTTACGAAGTCCATGGCTATATCGTCCCACTTCCATTCTGGTATGCTAAGCGGTTGCAATAAACCTGCAGGCCGCTGATGCTCTGCTTTCACTTGATGGCATACCAGACACTTAGATACATACTCCGCTATGTCCTTCTTCATCCCTGGCCACCAATAGACTGCCTTGATGTCATGAGTCATCTTGGTAGACCCTGGATGAACTGAGTACGGGGTGCTGTGCGCTTCTTCTAGGATCGTCTTCTTAATACTCCGATCACTTGGCACGCATACCCGATCCTTATATCTCAATAATCCTTGGCTAGATATTGAGAAATCGGTACTCTTGCCTTCTCTGAATGCTTCCATATGTGCTGCTAGTGTGTCGTCATGTCCTTGACCAATTCGTATATCCTCTAACAAATTTGATTGGATAGACAGGTTAGCCAGCTTGTCTACAACCACTTCTATTCTGGCACTGATAAGCTCCTGCTGTAGCGGCTTTTCTATTCCGGATAAGGCTGCTAAGTTCCCATAGCTTTTCCTACTAAGCGCATCGGCGACTACGTTCGCCTTCCCCGAGTGGTATAGGATTTCACATTCGTAATCCTTGACTAATTCTAACCACCTGCGTTGCCTCATGTTGAGCTTCTTCTGCGTAAAGAAGTATTTTAAACTTTTGTGGTCCGTATAAATCTTGCACCATTCTCCGTAAAGATAATGGCGCCAGATTTCTAACGCAAAGACCACCGCTGCCAACTCCATATCGTGAGTTGGATAGCGTTGTTCATACTCCTTTAACTGATGTGAGGCATAGGCTATCACCTTGTCGTTTTGCATCAACACGCATCCCAATCCTAGCTTTGATGCATCGCAGTAGACAACGAACTTATCGTTGGGTGTTGGGACACTAAGTACTGGTGTTGAGCAAAGCTTATCTTTAAGCAACTGGAAACTTTCTTCACACTTATCGTTCCAGTTAAACTTTTGTTGCTTCCGGGTCAGGTTGGTGAGTGGAGTGGCTATCTTAGAAAAAGCCCTCTACAACTTTCTATAATAACCTGCTAGCCCTAAGAAGCTTCTTATTTCTGACGCGTTCTTTGGTCTAGGCCAATCTTTCACGGCCTCTACTTTTGATGGATCTACTGCAACTCTGTCTTTCGATATGATGTGCCCGAGGAACGCCACTTGTGAGAAAGCCAAAACTCGCATTTCTTGAACTTGGCGTAGAGTTGATGCTCCTTCAATCGCGTCAAAATCATCCTCAAGTATTCCTCGTGCTCCACTTCATCCTTGGAGTAAATTAAAATGTCGTCGATGAACACAACGACGAATTTACCCAAGTAGTCCTTGGAGACCCTATTCATTAAGTCCTTAAACGCGGCTGGCGCGTTAGTAAGACCAAAAGACATAACCAAGAACTCGTAGTGTCCATAACGAGTCCTAAAGGCTGCCTTAGGAATATCTTCTCCCTTTACCTTGAGCTGATGATACCCGGACCGTAGATCGATCTTAGAAAATACAGTTGCGCCTCGGAGTTGATCAAACAAATCATCAACCGAGGTAGCGGGTATTTGTTCTTAATTGTTACTTTATTCAGCTCTCGGTAGTCTATGCACATGCGCATACTTCCGTCCTTCTTCTTTACGAATAGTACCGGAGCTCCCGATGGTGAATGGCTTGGCCTAATGAAACCCAAGTCTAGGAGTTCTTGTAGCTGTGTCTTTAACTCCTTGAGTTCCGTAGGTGCCATTCGGTATGGTGCCTTAGAGATAGGCTCGGTGCCCGGTACTAATTCTATCGTGAAGTCTATCTCTTGAGTTGGCGGCAATCCTGGCAAGTCATCGGAAAATACCTCTGGAAATTCTTGTATAACTCGAACATCTCCATCCTTAAGTGGCGTCTTCTTTTCCATGTTCGTGCTGCTGGCTAAGAATACTTGACATCCTTTCTCTATCCTTTGTTGAGCTTTGAGAGATGACACTAAATTGGTGCGTAATCCTGAAGCTTGTCCCATGAAGCATCGTCTCTGGCCGTCAGGAGTCTCGAACATCACCTTCTTGCGTTTGCTGTCGATCGTTGCGCCATGCCGTGCTAGCCAATCCATGCCTAGTATTACGTCGAAGTCCTTGATCACTAGCTCTATCAGGTCTCCTTCTAGTTCTATGTCCTCAATCTTGATCGGTACGCCTCGTACTATTCGTGATGATAGAACTACTTTGCCCGAAGGCAACTCGGTTACAAACCTAGTTCTAAATCTTTCACTAGGTTTGTCTAGTTTTTCTATCATTCCTAACGAGATCTACGAGTATACAGCTACCAATCAAGTGATACTAGAACATATACTATCGAGGATAGGATCTGACCTGTAAATCCTTGTTACTAGCATGGGTTCCTCCTTGGGTCAATGCAAAGACTTTGGTCTGGAACCATCGTTTAATCCTTCTTCTCCTCACTAACATTCATCAGAATCCTTTCTACTTCAATTGTCGTTTCTAGAACATTGGCATAGGTAGTGGTTCCCAGGTTTGCTAACTTAACCCCTAATTCCATCTTTGGTCTAAGTCCTCTGATGAACTTGGTCAACCTCGTAAAGTTGGTTGGTACCAACTCTGGTGCAAACTTGACCAATCTGTTGAACTGATGAGCATATTCTTCTACCATTAGCGATGACTGCCAAGGAGTAATACTTCTTGTGGAACGGCTCCACAAATCTTGTCCATATTATGGTGGTGACATCGTTAGTCAGGTGAACTAAGTCCCACCATATTTTGGCATCCTTCTTGAGTAATGACGAGACGCAGGATATGCGGTCCGTATTACTGAGGTTCATGCGCATAAGAATTGGCTTCACATTCCTTAGCCACTCTTCTGCCTCAAAGGGGTCTATAGTCCCTTCGAAGTTTGGAGCGAGCTGCTTGCGGAATCTTCTCATACACTGACTCCATATTCGGTACTGGATGTGGCGCGTAGTTCGTCACTAGCCATCCCCCATATGGACCAACATGTTGGGGTGCTAGGGCCATTTGTTGTAGCTGCGGCTGCGGTTGCGGCGGAGGCTGAGGCTGCGCCTGTTGATGTTGTTGCTGCAAGAGTTCCTCGATTTGTTGTCACCGTCTAGCGATTTCCGCGGTGTTGTCAGCTGACGGTGTCGGTGCGTTGCGGCTAGTAGTAGTACGCACTCCTCTTCTGCGAACTGGAGGGCATCATTGATCGTTGGAACAACGTTGGAGGCGTTTCCGTTGGTGCGTGCAGATCTTCGGAGCGACATCTTCACCAAAAGTTCTAACAGTCGAGAACTTGTTAGAACTTACCCTAATAGGCTCTAAGGCAAAAACTTATTCTAAAACAAACATATCTCGGACCTATTTATTATGACTTCTTATGAAAAATTATATAGGTCTTTATTTATTATTAGAGTGGGTTTCTATACTTAGAAAAACAAGTCATCTTTATTTTCTAGGTGTGTTTCTAATCATCCTATATGACTTAATTCTCAGGCTCGAAACTTATCTTTGTTCCAAAGTTAACCATATTGAGGGAGGGCTGGGATCAGTAAAATCGTTCCCACTACTAAGGCCCCCTAACTCTCAATAAGGAAACTTGGTTCATTGATTTGTATCCACCCTCACTGAACTTAGTCATTATTCATTTTATTTATTACTTATTATGATTGCGAAAATAAAATTAAACTCATACATGAAAATAAAATAACATGAAATCAATTTGGAAAAAGATTTTCACTTATTACAATCATAAAATAAAGAAATAAACAAAACAAACAATGAAAAACTAGCTATTCTAAAAATCGGGATCTTCTACATCCGATCCTTCATCTAGCATATCATTATCTATCTCCTTATAATCATCATTGTCTTGAGCCTCAAAATTTCCTCGGGGAAGATTCAAGAAGATCCTTTGCTCATTAGTGAATTGAAACTCTAAATCATAGGTGAACTTAAGTATGAGAGAATAATATCTTAGGGCTGCTTGTAAGTCATCATCATTATTTATATTCTCCCATATTTCTTCTAAAGTTAAAATTGCTGAAGGAAAATCTTTTAAAAGCCTAATTACTAGGACATATTGTTCTGCAGCTCTCATCATAATTTGCCTAGATTCTTGAAGGTGACCTATCTCTTTGTGGAACAAGATCAATCTTCGAGTGATCTTTTCTAGTGCTCCTACGGTGTTTCTTGGCTCCCTTATTCTTTTTAAAGACTTAATGGCTCGGATATCCTCATTGCTTAAAGCTCCATTCATTCTTAACTGAAACATAAACACTAAAGTCGTTAGCTATACACATAGACAAAGTAACTTGTAACTTGTAACTTAAACACTTACTTGGCGGTCCGATTCGGAGCTTTGAGCGTGTGTATCGAGGAGAACTTCATGCGAAGGAACCGTTTGCTCTGATACCAACTGTAACGACCCACTAATCTAGACTACTTGGACCATTAACGAATCTATACATAAAACTTACATTTTTGCGGAAATACCATAATTTTATTGAAAACTTATGGAAACAAAGGTTACTTTCATAAAATAAGTAGGATATGGGTACCCATTGTCTTTAAAACAAAAATAACTTAAAAACTAAAAAGAGTTGCATAGAAAATGCGGAAAATACATTTAAAACCATAAAAAACATAAACAAGACTACATCCTCGAATCGAATAACGCTCGGCCCCTTGACTCCATTCACCATCGATACACATCCTCTAAGCGTCACGAATCTTTCCACCTCTAAAGCTTATTTCCTGCACATAAACAGAAAGGAATGAGCCTAATGCCCAGCAAGGAAAAATCTAACACATAGTCATAAACATAAACATAATTTCATAATAACGTAAAGACATATCATAACACATAATTCACTTATTATAATGGCCATTATTACTTGGGGTCCCATAGACTAAACAAGCTTATGCCCATGAGATTAGTGGGGTCCTACCAGCTAAATAGGCATATGCCCACAATCTTTTTGGGGTCTTGTTAGTCAAATAGGGCATAAGCCCAAGCCTACAACAAACACATGCATAACAAATTCATAACACATTCATAACATATCATAACATAACACATATGATAACATAAACATAAACATATAGATTCTAGCCTATTTTCCTTACCAAAGTTACCGGGATTATGGACTGAGTTGGGACTTTTGGAACACTCCTAAAACCATAAGAAAGAGTGAGTCTAAAGAAAGGAGATGAAATGAAAGAGATGGAAAGACTAAACCATAAAAACATACTTACCAACTTATATGCTTAAGAGCTTTGATTCCCTAACCAAAATAAGAATAAGGTTAGGGGACTGAGTAGAAGGTTTTGAGAAAGGAAATAACATAAAATACAGAAAGGAACTAGAGTTTTGGGTTTACCTCAAAGATTGCAAGATCACTCTAACCTTCACCGAAATACTATAGAATTCACTTCCCAAAGTGTTTGATAAGCTTATGATGTTTAAGGTTATAGTTTTTCCCCAACCAAGTGTTTACACTCTCACACTCACTTAACACTAGCAGCTTCTGAACTTAGAGAAAATGGTGAATAATGGATGGGTACTAGGTCCTATTTATAGAGTTTGGGAATGAAAATATCTTGATTTTACTTGAATAAAAATAATGGCTTTTTAGGTGAAAATCATTTGAATAATCGTTCAGCAGAGGCTGAAGACTCGTTCACAAGATGCTGGACTGTTGAAGGAGTTTGAATGGCTGAAAGGAAAAGAATTCAAAAGTATTTGAAAACATGCTGGTGGAGGCGATATATCGCCCCCTATAGGCGATATATCGCCTGGACCTTTGTTCCCGAGGCGACCGTGCATCGATTCGTGTTTTCCGTATCTACGTGCTGCGATATATCGCCCCCTATAGCTGCGATATATCGGCATACGCTGAATATTTAAACACGAATTTACACATTTTTAGCTAAGTTTGAATGGAGTAAACAGCCCTGACTAAGCCCTCAACGTACTCAAAGCTGCTGACTGACCCTATAACATTCAAACTTTACCCTTATTTAATTTAATCCTCAAAAATACTTAATCCTTAATTACCATTCAAAACATGTGCTTAAAATCCTATTGGTTGATGTCTAAACCTTATAATATAATAATATAATCCTTAATATCAGTCACATTAATCAAACCTTAGGTTATACTTAATATTCTTAAACTATAGGTTAAACTTAGAAAATCTATAAGTACTACTATGAGTGTCCAAATAACTCCCGGTCTGAACCAAAAATCCATAGTAACAAAGATAATGCTATAAATACTATCATACTACTATCTGTCTTAGCTAAGTAAAGTTCTTGGACTCTACAAATAGCTATTGATATTTGATTACAATTTATAACTGGTTAAAATTTTAAAAATGTCATGTTTTACAAACCAATTAATAATAAAAAATTAATGGGATTTAAATTAAATTTGGTTAATTGTTGATAAATTCTATTTAAATTAAATTAATATTTTTCAAAATGAACCAAACTAAGTTGATTGTTGATAAATGAAATTTAAATTAACTTTTGTTAATTGTTGATAAATTTCATTTAAACTGGCTTATTTATTTGTGCAAAAATTTAATTAATTCAAATTTTGGATAAATTCTAGAAAATTAATTGTGGTATTTTTGTAAATGAAATAATGTGTGGTATTTTTACATAGATTTGCTCATACAGTAACATGCTTAGACTCATCCAATTATAACATGTCTGTTTGCACTATATATGGTATTTTTGCCATTGGGCTTATATGCATATAATGGGTAATAAGTTTGCTTACTATATGAATTTTGGTAAATAAAACATTCATAAAATGATAGGTTATATTTGGGCTAATTAGAAAATGCAAAGTTTAAATTCCTCTCTTTTGTGTGGTTCCACTTGTGAATGCCCATTTACTTTGCATGACTATAGTGGGCATAATCAATTAATAAAACGAATGTTTAAAATCCTATCTTTGGACCTTGTATGGAAGTATGAGGGCCTTAGTAGGGGGAACAGCATACTGGACCCAACCCTCCTCCACACAATCCTAGTTGTTAAGGCCCATTTTGTAATGACCCAACTACTCTAGACCTTGGACCATAACGAAAACTATACATAGACACTAATCTTTGACAAAACTTACAAGTAAAAAGATCAAAACTTTATTAAAACTTGTAAAAACAAATGTTAAACTTACATAAACTCAAAGCAAGATATGGGATCCCATTGTTTTAAAAAAAGGAAAACATAACTTAATTGTAATAAAAAGGAGATTACATAAATAGGTGCGGAAAAATACACATAAACCATAAAACAAAGACTTCATCCTCGAAATCGAAACTCTCGACTCCTTGAATCCATTCTGCCTCAATACACATTCCCCAAGCATCCACGAACATTTCCCGCCACAATAGCTATTTTCCTGCACATATAAACATAAAAGGAATGAGCCTAATGCCCAGCAAGGAAAATCTAACATATAGCCATATACATAAAAATTCATAATGCAACATAAAAACATACCATAACACTTATGTCACATACATACTATAATGGCCATTATTACTTGGGGTCCCATAAACTAAACAAGTCATATGCCCATTAGATTAGTGGGGTCTTGCTAGCTAAGCAAGTCATATGCCCATAATCTATTTGGGGCTTGTTAGTCATACAGGTCATATGCCCAAGTCTACAATCATACTTAGCATAACATATTACATAACATAAAATCATAAGATAACATATAAAAGCATATAACACATAAATCCTATCCTATTTTCCTTACCAAAATAACCAGGATATGGGAACTGATTTGGGACCTTGGAACACTCCTAAAAACCATTTATAATATGGTGAGTATATTGAAGAAAAGGGATGAAAGTGTAATGACCCACTAATCTAGACTAATTGGACCATTATCGAAACTATACATAAAAACTTACATTTTACGAAAATACCATAATTTATTGAGTAACTTGAAAATAAGAGTTATTTACAAAAAAAACGAATACTAAGAAGGATTTTGGGATCCCATTGTCTTTAAAACAAAATTAGATTTAAAATAAAAGACATTACATAATAATGCGGAAAATACATGTAAAACCATAAAAAAACATAAAAGGAGACTACATCCTCGAATCGATAACGCTCGGCCCCTTGACTCCATTCATCATCGATACACATCCTCCCAAGCATCACGAATCTTACCGCCTCTAAGCTTATTTTCCTGCACATAAACAGAAAGGAGTGAGCCTAATGCCCAGCAAGGAAAAACCTAACACATAGTCATATACACAATTTCATAAGAAAACATAAAGACTTAACATAATACATATAACATACACTTATTATAATGGCCATTATTACTTGGGGTCCCATAGACTAAACAAGCATATGCCCATGGGGTTAATGGGGTCCTACTAGCTAAGTAGGTCATATGCCCATAACCCATTTGGGGTCTTGTTAGTCATATGGGTCATATGCCCAAGCCTACATACACATATACATATCATAACACTTTTAATAACATAAACATATAGATAACATAAGCACATAACATATTAATTCTAGCCTATTTTCCTTACCAAAGTTACCGGGATAAAATGGACTGAGTTAGGACTTTTGGAACACTCCTAAAACCACAATGAACAAGGGTGAGTCTAAAGAAAGGAGATGAAATGAAAGAGAATAGGAAGACTAAACCATTAAACGAAAATATGCTTACCACCACTTAAGTGCTTAAGAACTTGGATTCCCTAACCAAAAATAAGAATAAGGTTAGGGGACTGAGTAGAAGGTTTTGAGAAAAGAAATAACATAGAATACAGAAAGGACTAGAGTTTTGGGTTTACCTCAAAGATTGCAAGATCAATCTAACATCCACCGAAATACTATAGCACTCACTTACTTCCCAAGTGTTTGATAAGCTTATGATGTTTAAGCTTATAGTTTTTCCCCAAACCAAGTGTTTACACTCTCTCACTCACTTAACACTAGCAGCCTCTGAACTTAGAGCAAATGGTGAATAATGGCTGGGTACTAGGTCCTATTTATAGAGTTTGGGAATGAAAATATCTTGATTTTACTTGAATAAAAATAATGGCTTTTTAGGTGAAAATCATTTGAATAATCGTTCAGCAGAGGCTGAAGACTCGTTCAGAAGATGCTGGACTGTTGAAGGAGTTTGAATGGCTGAAGGGAAAAGAATTCAAATGTATTTGAATTCATGCTGGTGGAGGCGATATATCGCCCCCTATAGGCGATATATCGCCTGGACCTTTGTTCCCGAGGCGACCGTGCATCGATTCGTGTTTTCCGTATCTACGTGCTGCGACATATCGCCCCCTATAGCTGCGATATATCGGCATACGCTGAATATTTAAACACGAATTTACACATTTTTAGCTAAGTTTGAATGGATTAAACAGCCTTGACTAAGCCCTCAACGTGCTCAAAGCTGCTGACTGACCCTATACATTCAAACTTTTACCCTTATTTAATTTAATCCTCAAAAATACTTAATCCTTAATTACCATTCAAAACATGTGCTTAAAATCCTATTGGTTGATGTCTAAACCTTATAATATAATAATATAATCCTTAATATCAGTCACATTAATCAAACCTTAGGTTATACTTAATATTCTTAAACTATAGGTTAAACTTAGAAAATCTATAAGTACTACTATGAGTGTCCAAATAACTCCCGGTCTGAACCAAAAATCCAAAGTAACAATGATAACACTAAACATACTATAATACTACTAAACAATTAGCTAAGTAAAGTTCTTGGACTCTACAGAAAGTGAAAAAGGGACTATGCTATCAAAATATACTTACCAAAAACCTTGTGCTTAAGAACTTGGATTTCCTATCCAAGAATAAGAATAAGGTTAGAATGAGTAGAAGACTATGAGAATTTTTAAAGAACATAATACAGAAATGGACTATAGTTTGGAAATACCTTAAAGACTTATATGACCAATCTAAACCTTGAACCGAAATGTGAATAAACCTTACTTCCCCAAGTGTTTGATAAGCTTATAATGGTCAAGCTAATAATTCCCAACCCAAGTGTTTACACTCTCACACTCACCTAGAAACTTGCAGCCTCTGAACTTAGAGTAATAGATGAATAATTGGCTGGGTACTAGGTCCTATTTATAGAGTTTAGGAATGAAGAGATCTTCATTTAACTTGAATAAAAATAATGGCTTTTTAAGTGAAAAACATTTGAATTATCGTTCAGCAGAGGCTGAAGACTCGTTCAAAAAGATGTTGGACTTATCAAGAGGTTGAAGGTTTGAATGGAGAACGTTTTTAAAAACTTTCAAAATATGCTGAGAGAGGCGATATATCGCCTCCTGTAAGCGATATATCGCCTGGGCCAGTATGCCCGAGGCAATCGTGCAACGTTTCGTGTTTTTCGTATCTTCGTGCTGCGATATATCGGCATACGCTAAATATTTAAACACAAAATTACACATTTTTAGCTTAATTTAAATTGAGTAAACAGCCTTGACTAAGCCTTCCAACGTTTTCAAAGCTGCTGACTGACCCTAGGGTATTCAAATTTTAACCTTAATAGATTTAATCCTCAAAATACTTAATCATTAATAAACCTATGCATGACATGTGCTATTATCTTATTGGTTCTTATCTAAACATTATAGTATATTAAATATTATCCTCAATATCAGTCATATTAATCAAACCTTAGGTTAAAATTAATATTTCTAAACTATAGGTTAAACTTAGAAAATCTACAAGTACTACTATGAGTGTCCAAATAAATCCCGGTCTGAACCAAAAACATAAAGATAATACTATTATTACTATTATACTACTATCTAACTTAGTTAAGTAAAGTTCTTGGACTCTACACGCGAATCTTGTGTAAGCATGAATGTCAATGTGTTCATGTAACTTTGAGGGGTGTAAAGAAATATAAGAAGTATTCAGATGGGAGGGGTTGCAGTTAGCCTTAGCATGGAAAAGCAGAGAATACATTTTTTTTTATCTAATATATGAACCTGAGAACAAGTATGTTTTGTCCAGTGGTGTAATTTTGTAGTCAGCTTAAATAGAATGAACTTAATATGTTTTCGATCATCCTCTCCTCTAATTGCGTGAACTGAGAGAGTAGGTGCTGAATTTGATTTGACCTTTCAATTAATGTGCAAATCATTTTCCTACAAGTTTCATTGGGTAGCCCTTTGGCTGGTTTCCTTCTCTGATTTGTTAAGAGAATGGATATCTTTATTGCATTGGTGGAGTGTGCTTGTCCTCTCTTCTAGTCAATACTAGTCTTTGATTCATCATCATGCAACAAAAAATAAAATTGACATCATATTTATGGTGTACTATATTTGTTATCTCCTGGATGCTAGAGGGCTAGTTAGATTCAAAAGAAATCAGTTGGTAGTTTTAGCTTTCTAGCTAATAGGACTATTTTCACTTCTTTTTTTTTTTCCTTATGTCATTTTATGCACTGTTTGGAAATTCGAGGTTATGATTTTTCAACAGATAATGAAACATGCTACAAGCTTAGGTTGACAAAAGATGAAACCAATTACTCCAAAGTAGGCTAAATATTATATTATTCTGCTCTAATTCTTGAAATGACATTTTTGAATTCATTTATACTCTAGTTCCTTCTATTCTTGTTCCTTTTCAGTCCGTATGGTTTAGCAGATGGGCTTAAAGGAGCTTATCCTTAATTAGACCCGTTCAGAAACTTATTTTTTTTTAAAAAGACCCTTTCAGAAACTTCAATAGTTTTTCAAATGGCAAGTCTTAAGTGTAAGAGGAATAGAAGAGAGGGTGGGGAGTCTGTAGTGCATTTAGAATTATTTCATTGGGTAAATTTTTGGTTAGATTGGATTTAAGGTTGAGCATAGCTGTGCTATAGCTGTGTATTCTCTTTCTTGATTAATACAAATATCTTCTTATTAGTGAAAATAAAAAGAAGGTTAATTATGGATTCTTACCTCACTAGTTACCAGAACCACCAGACCCTAATGAGCTTTATACTTGACAATCTAGCAGGCAAGTCATAATATAGCCTTTACTTTACTTACTTGTCCTATGATTATTTGTACAAAAAATTTTATTTTCTTTTTTGTTGTTGCATGCAGGTTCTGATCTGTAGATTGATTGATAGGCCTTTACGTCCAACAATGCAGGTTCTGATATGTAGATTGATTGATAGGCCTCATGTGTAATGACCCAACTACTCTAGACTTTTGGACCAATAACGAAACTATACATACAAATCCTTAATGAAACTTACTTTGCGAAAATACCATAATTTTATTAGGAAGCTTGTAAAAATAAGAGTTACTTACATAAAAATATTAAGTAGGATATGGGATCCCATTGTCTTAAAAACAAAACATAACATGTTATATAATAAGAAGGGGTTACATAATAAGTGCGGAAAAATACATATAAAAACCATAAAGACTACATCCTCGAAAATCGAACTCTCGACTCCTTGAATCCATTCACCACCGATACACAATCCCCAAGCATCCATGAACCTTACCGCCACTATAGCTATTTTCCTGCACATATAAACAAAAAGGAATGAGCCTAATGCCCAGCAAGGAAAATCTAACACATAGTTCATATACATAACTTCATAAAAAAACATAAAGAAATAACATAACACTTTATCATACACATACTATAATGGCCATTATTACTTGGGGTCCCATAGACTAAACAAGTCATATGCCCATTAGATTAGTGGGGTCCTACTAGCTAAGTAGGTCATATGCCCATAATCTATTTGGGGCTTGTTAGTCAAATGGGTCATATGCCCAAGCCTAAAAACATACATATTTCATAACATGTTTTATAACATATTTCATAGCATAAAACATAAGATAACATAAGCATATAACATATAGATTCTATCCTATTTTCCTTACCAAAGTTACCGGGATATGAGGACAGAGTTGGGACTTTTGGAACACTCCTAAAACCATAAATAACAGGGTGAGTAGATTTGAAGAAAAAGAAATGAAAGGAATGGAAGGACTAAACCTTTGAGAAACATACTTACCAAAACTTATGTGCTCAAGAACTTAGATTTCCTAACCAAAATAAAGATTAAGGTTAGAGGCTGAGTAGAAGACTATGAGAACTTAAAAGAAAAGTACAGAATTGAACTAGAGTTTTTGGTTACCTTGAAGACTTGTAAGACCAATCTACACCTCAAACCGAAATACTATAAAACCTTACTTCCCAAAGTGTTTGATAAGCTTAAGATGATCAAGCTTATGATTCCCCAACCCAGGTGTTTACACTCTCACACTCACTTAGCACATGCAGCCTCTGAACTTAGAGCAAAAGATGAATAATGGCTGGGTACTAGGTCCTATTTATAGAGTTTAGGAATGAAAGGATCTTAATTTTACTTGAATAAAAATAATAGCTTTTTAGGTGAAAATAATTTGAATTATCGTTCAGAAGAGGCTGAAGACTCGTTCAAAAAGGTGTTGGACTTATCAAGAGGTTGAAGGGCTGAATGGAAAACGATTTCAAAATGTTTCAAAATAAGCTGAAGGAGGCGATATATCGCCCCCTGTAGGCGATATATCGCCTGGGCCAGTATGCCCGAGGCTGTCGTACATCGTCTCGTGTTTTCCATATCTACGTGCTGCGATATATCGCCCCCCATAGCTGCGATATATCGGCACACGCTGATTATTTAAACATGAAATTACACATTTTTAGCTAAATTTGAATGGAGTAAACAGCCTTGACTAAGCCCTCAACGTATTTAAAGCTGCTGACTGACCTTATAGCATTCAAACTTTACCCCTTATTAAATTTAATCCTCAAAATACTTAATCCTTAATCACCCATTCATAACATGTGCTTAAAACCCTATTGGTTCTTATCTAAACCTTATAGTATAATAAATATTATCCTTAATATCAGTCATATTAATCAAACCTCAGGTTAAAATTAATATTCTTAAACTATAGGTTAAACTTAGAAAATCTATAAGTACTACTATGAGTGTCCAAATAATTCCCGGTCTGAACCAAAAATCCACAATTAAAAAGATAATACTATAAATACTATAATACTACTAAACAATTAGCTAAGTAAAGTTCTTGGACTCTGCAATTCTCCCCTACTAAAAAGAATTTCGTCCTCGAAATTTACTTACCAAATAACTCTGGATACCGGCCTTGCATGTCCTCCTCCAACTCCCACGTTGCCTCGAGTTCAGAACTATTGCTCCATAGGACTTTGAATATAGGAAAGCTCTTGGACCGTAACTGCTTCATCCCTCTATCTAGGATGCTAATCGGTCGTTCCTCGTAACTCAAGTCTTTCTGGAGCGCTATCGTATCGTACTTGAGGACGTGAGATGGGTCTGACACATATTTGCGTAGCATCGAAATGTGGAAGACGTTGTGACTATCAGCTAGTGCTGGTTGTAGGGCTAGTCTATACGCAACTGGTCCCACTTTGTCCAATATCTCAAAAGGACTTATGAATCGGGGACTAAGCTTGCCTTTCTTCCCGAACCGCTTGACACCTTTCATAGGAGATATCTTCAGGAAGACTTGATCTCTGACTTGGAACTCCATATCGCGTCGCTTGGTATCCGCATAGCTTTTCTGTCGGCTTTGAGTAGCAAGCATACGCTGTCTAATAAGCGTTACTGCTTCTTGAGCTTGTCTAACAGCTTCGAGCCCTAGAAGTTATCTTTCTCCTACCTCGTCCCAGTCCAACGATGATCGGCACCTTCTTCCATATAGCAACTCATAAGGTGCCATTCCGATCGTCGACTGGTAACTGTTGTTGTACGAGAACTCAATCAGCGGTAAGTACTTGTTCCACGATCCTCCGAAATCAAGTATACACACGCGTAGCATATCCTCTAAGATCTGAATCGTACGCTCGGATTGCCCATCTGTCTGAGGATGGAAAGTTGTACTAAGAGTTAACTTAGTACCCATGGCTTGCTGTAAGCTTCTCCAAAATCTCGACGTAAACACCGATCCTCTATCTGACACTATCGTCTTGGGGATTCCATGCAATCGCATAATCTCTTAGACGTAGATGTCTGCATATTGGTCTGCCGTGTATGAAGTCTTAACAGGCAGGAAATGAGCCGACTTGGTTAGCCTATCTATTACTATCCAAGTGGAATCATGCTGCTTATTCATCTTTGGCAGACCCGTCATGAAGTCCATGGCTATATCGTCCCACTTCCATTCTGGCACGCTAAGAGGTTGTAATAAGCCTGCAGGGTGCTGATGCTCCGCTTTCACCTGCTGGCATACCAGACACTTAGATACAAACTCTGCAATGTCCTTCTTCATCCCTGGCCACCAATAGATTACCTTGATGTCATGAGTCATCTTGGTAGACCCTGGATGAACTGAGTATGGGGTACTGTGCGCTTCTTCTAAAATCGTCTTCTTAATACTTTGATCATTTGGCACGCATACCCGATCATTATATCTCAATAAGCCTTGGATAGATATTGAGAAATCGGTATTCTTGCCTTCTCTGACTGCATCCATATGTGCTGCTAGCGTGCCGTCATGTCTCTGACCAATCCGTATGTCCTCTAGCAGATTCGATTGGATAGACAAGTTAGCCAGCTTGCCTACAACCATTTCGATTCTGGCACTAATAAGCTCCTGCTGCAGCGGCTTTTCTATTCCGGATAAGGCTGCTAAGTTCCCATAGCTTTTCCTACTAAGCGCATCGGCAACTACGTTCGCCTTCCCTGGGTGGTATAGGATTTCACAGTCATAATCCTTGACTAACTCCAGCCATCGGCGATGCCTCATGTTAAGCTCCTTCTGAGTAAAGAAGTATTTTAAACTCTTGTGGTCCGTATAAATCTCGCACCGTTCTCCGTAAAGATAATGGCACCAGATTTTTAACGCAAAGACCACCGCTGCCAACTCCATATCGTGAGTTGGATAGCGTTGCTCATACTTCTTTAACTGACGTGAGGCATAGGCTATCACCTTGTCGTTTTGCATCAGCACTCATCCTAATCCTAGCTTTGATGCATCATAGTAGACAACGAACTTATCGTTGGGTGTTGGGACACTAAGTACTGGTGTTGAGCAAAGCTTATCCTTAAGCAAGTGGAAGCTTTCCTCACACTTATCATTCCAGTCAAACTTTTGTTGCTTTCGGGTCAGGTTGGTGAGTGGAGTGGCTATCTTAGAAAAGCCATCTACAAACTTCCTATAATAACCTGTTAGCCCTAAGAAGCTTCTTACTTCTGATGCGTTCTTTGGTGTGGGCCAATCCTTCACGGCCTCTACCTTTGATGGATCTACTGCAACTCCATCTTTCGATATAATGTGCCCGAGGAACGCCACTTGCGAAAGCCAAAACTCGCATTTCTTGAACTTTGCGTAGAGTTGATGCTCCTTCAATCGTGTCAAAATCATCCCCAAATGTTCCTCGTGCTCTACTTCATCCTTGGAGTATACTAAGATATCGTTGATGAATACAACGACGATTTTATCTAAGTAATTCTTGAAGACCCTATTCATTAAGTCCATAAACGTGGCTGGTGCGTTAGTAAGACCAAAAGACATAACCAAGAACTCATAATGTCCATAACGAGTCCTAAAGGCTGTCTTAGGAATATCTTCTCCCTTTACCTTGAGCTGATGATACCCGGACCGTAAATCGATCTTAGAAAATACAGTCGCGCCTTGGAGTTGTTCAAACAAATCATCCATCCGAGGTAGCGGGTATTTGTTCTTTAATCGTTACTTTGTTCAACTCACGATAGTCTATGCACATCCGCATACTTTCGTCCTTCTTTTTCACGAATAGTACCGGAGCTTCCCATGGTGAATGGCTTGGCCTAATAAAACCCAAGTCTAGGAGTTCTTGTAGCTGCGTCTTTAACTCCTTGAGTTCCGTAGGTGCCATCCGGTATGGTGCCTTAGAGATAGGCTCAGTGCCTGGTACTAATTCTATCGTGAAATCTATTTCTCGATTTGGCAGCAATCCTGGCAAGTCATCGAGAAATACTTCTGGAAATTCTTGTATAACTCGGACATCTCCAACCTTAAGTGGCGTCTCCCTTTCCACGTTCGTGATGTTAGCTAGGAACGCTTGACATCCTTTCTCCATCATTCTCTGAGCTTTGAGAGATGACACCAATGGGGTGCATAATCCTGAAGCTTGTCCCATGAAGCATCGTCTCGGGCCGTCAGGAATCTCGAACATCACCTTCTTGCGTTTGTAGTCGATCGTTGCGCCATGGTGTGCTAGCCAATCCATGCCTAGTATTACGTCGAAGTCCTTGATCACTAGTTCTATTAGGTCTCCTTCTAGTTCCTTGTCCTCAATCTTGATTGGTACGCCTCGTACTATTCGTGATGATAGAACTACTTTGCCTGAAGGAAACTTGGTTACAAACCTAGTTCTAAATCTTTCACAAGGTTTGTCTAGTTTTTCTATCATTTCTAACGAGATATACGAGTATATTGCTACCAAATCAAGCGATACTAGAACATATACTATTGAGGATAGGATCTGACCTATAAATGCTTGTTACTAGCATGGGTTCCTCCCTGGTTCAAGGCAAAGACTTTGGTCTGGAACCATCGTTTTCTCCCTCTTCTCCTTACTAACATTCATCTGAATCCCTTTTACTTCTATTGCCGTTTCTAGAACATTGGCATAAGTAGTATTTCCCGGGTTTGCTAGCTTAACCCCTAATTCCATCTTTGGTCTAAATCCTCAAAACGAACTTGGTCATCCTCATAAAATCGGTTGGAACCATCTCCAATTCAATTTAGCTAAGCGGTCGAACTGATGAGCATATTCTTCTACCATTAGCGATGACTACCGAGGTGTAATACTTCTTGTGGAACAACTCCACAAATCTTGTCCATATCATGGTGGTGACATCGTTAGTCTGCTGAACTAAGTCCCACCATATTCTGGCATCCTTCTTGAGTAATGACGAGACGCAGGATATGTGGTCCGCATTACTGAGATTCATGTGCGTCAGAATCGGCTCCATGTTCCTTAGCCACTCTTCTGCCTCAGAGGGATCTGTAGTCCCTTCGAATTTTGGAGCATGCTGTTTGCGGAACCTTTCATACACTGACTCCATATTCGGTACTGGATGTGGCGCGTAGTTCGTCACTGGCCATCCCCCATATGGACCAACTTGTTAGGGTGATGGGGCCATTTGTTGTGGCTGCGGTTGCGGCTGCGGCGGAGGCTGAGGCTGAGTTTGAGCCTGTTGGCATTGTTGCTGCAGAAGTTCCTCGACTTGCTGCCGTAGTCTGGCAATCTCCGTGGTGTTGTCAGCTTGTAGTGCCGGCGCGTTGCGGCTAGTAGTAGCACGCACTCCTCTTCTGCGAACTGGAGGGACTTCATTGGTCGCTGGAACATCGTTGGAGGCATTTCCGTTGGTGCGTGCAGATCTTTGGAGCGACATTTTCAACAAAGTTCTAACAGTCGAGAACATGTTAGAACTTACCCTAATAGGCTCTAAGGCAAAACTTATTCTAAAACAAACATATCTCGGACCTATTTATTATGACTTTTTATGAAAAAATTATATAGGTCTTTATTTATTAGTTAGAGTGGGTTTCTATACTTAGAAAAACATGTCATCTTTATTTTCTAAGTGTGTTTCTAATCATCCTATATGACTTAATTCTCAGGCTCGAAACTTATCTTTGTTCCAAAGTTAACCATATTGAGGGAGGGCTAGGATCAGTAAAATCGTTCCCACTACTATGGCCCCCTAACTCTCAATAAGGAAACTTGGTTCATTGATTTGTATCCACCCTCACCGAACTTAGTCATTATTCATTTTATTTATTACTTATTATGATTGCGAAAATAAAATCAAACTCATACATGATAATAAAATAGCATGTTATTCATTTGGAAAAACAATTTTCACTTATTTACAATCATAACATAAAAAAGAAATAAAACAAACAATGAAAACTACTATTCTAAAAATCCGGATCTTCTACATCCGATCCTTCATCTAGCATGTCATCATATATCTCCTCATAATCATCGTTGTCTTGAGCCTCAAAATTTCCTCGGGGAAGATCCAAGAAGATCCTATGTTGTTGCTCATTAGTGAATTGAAACTCTAAATCACAGGTGAACTTAAGTATGAGAGAATAATATCTTAGGGCTACTTGTAAGTCATCATCATTATTTATAGTCTCCCATATTTCTTCTAAAGTTGAAATTACTAAAGGAAAATCTTTAAAAAGCCTAATTACTAGGACATATTGTTCTGCAGCTCTCATCATGATTTTCTTAGTAGTCTGAAGATGGTCTATCTCCTTGTGGAACAAAATCAATCTCCGAGTGATTTTCTCTAGTGTGCCTATGGTGTTTCTTGGTTCCCTTATTCTCTTTAAAGCCTTAATGGCTCGGATATCCTCATTGCTTAATGCTCCGTTCATACTTAACTGAAAACATAAACACTAAAGTTGTTAGCTATACACATAAGCAACATAACTAGTAACTTACATACTTACTTGGCGGTCAGATTCGGAGCTTTGAGCGTGTGTATCGAGGAGAACTTCATGCGAAGGAATCGTTTCTCTGATACCAACTGTAATGACCCAACTATTCTAGACTCTTGGACCATTAACAAACTATACATACAAATTCTTACTAAAACTTACATTTGCAAAAATACCATAATTTTATTAGAAAACTTATAAAAATAAGAGTTACTTACAAAATATCAAGAAGGATATGGGATCCCATTGTCTTAAAAACAAAAGATAATTTAAAATAAAGAGTTACATAGAAAGTGCGGAAAAATTACATATAAACCCATAAAGAAAAGACTACATCCTCGAAATCGAACACTCGACTCCTTGAATCCATTCACCATCGATACATAATCCCAAGCATCCACAAACCTTACCGCCACTAAAGCTATTTTCCTGCACATAAAACAAAAAGGAATGAGCCTAATGCCCAGCAAGGAAAATCTAACACATAGTCATAAACATAAATTTCGTAATAAACGTAAAGACATATCATAACACTTAATACATACACTTATTATAATGGCCATTATTACTTGGGGTCCCATAGACTAAACAAGCATATGCCCATGGGATTAGTGGGGTCCTACTAGCTAAGTAGGTCATATGCCCATAACCCATTTGGGGTCTTGTTAGTCATATGGGTAATATGCCCAAGCCTACAAATATATAGGCATACATATCATAACACATTTAATAACATAAAACATAAGATAACATAAGCATATAACATATTGATTCTAGCCTATTTTCCTTACCAAAGTTACCGGGATATGTGGACAGCGTTGGGACTTTGGAACACTCCTAATAACCATAATGAACAAGAGTGAGTCTAAAGAAGGAAAAGAGATGAAAAGGAATGGGAAGACTAAACCATTTGAGAAACATGCTTACCGAAACTTTATGTGCTTAAGAACTTAGATTTCCTAACCAAAATAAGAATGAGGTTAGGAAACTGAATAGAAGGCTATGAGAAAGAAAATAACATAAAACAATGAGCTAGAGTTTTGGTTTACCTCAAAGACTTGAAAGACCAATCTACACCACAACCGAAATACTATAGAACCTCACTTCCCAAAGTGTTTGATAAGCTTGTGATGTTTAAGCTTATGATTTTCCCAAACCAGGTGTTTACTCTCTCACACTCACTTAACACTAGCAGCTTCTGAACTTAGAGCAAAAGTTGAATAATGGCTGGGTACTAGGTCTTATTTATAGAATTTGGGAATGAAAGTATCTTGATTTTACTTGAATAAAAATAATGGCTTTTTAGGTGAAAATAATTTGAATAATCGTTCAGCAGAGGCTGAAGACTCGTTCAAAAGATACTGGACTTATGAAGGAGTTTGAATGGCTAAAAGGAAAAGAATTCAAAAATGTTTGAAAACATGCTGGAGGAGGCGATATATCGCCCCCTGTAGGCGATATATCGCCTGGACTATTATTCCCGAGGCGACCGTGCATCGTTTCGTGTTTTCCGTATCAACGTGCTACGATATATCGCCCCCTATAGCTGCGATATATCGGCATACGCTGAATATTTAAACACGAAATTACACATTTTTAGCTAAGTTTGAATGGGGTAAACAACCTTGACTAAGCCCTCAACGTATTCAAAGCTGTTGACTGACCTTAAAGCATTCAAATTTTACCCTTATTTAATTTAATCCTCAAAAATGCTTAATCCTTAATTACCCATTCATAACATGTGCTTAAAATCCTATTGGTTGATATCTAAACCTTATAGTATAACAAATATTATCCTTAATATCAGTCATATAATCAAACCTTAGGTTATACTTAATATTCTTAAACTATAGGTTAAACTTAGAAATTCTATAAGTACTACTATGAGTGTTGAAATAATTCCCGGTCTGAACCAAAAATCCACAGTTACAAAGATAATACTAAACATACTATAATAGTACTAAACAATTAGCTAAGTAAAGTTCTTGGATTCTACATTACCTTTTCTAACGAAGGAAATTCGAACAACTTTGATTAAGCTATGTCAATTCTTTCAAAAGATTTGTGCAAAAACTATTCAAGTTGATGATATAATTGAATTGAAGGATGGAATTTTTATTATCTTGTGTAAATTGGAGAGAATATTCCCTCCATCATTTTTTACCATAATGGTTCATCTTTGTGTGCACCTACCAGATCAAGTGTTGCTAGGTGGCCCAGTGGCTTCACGGTGGATGTTTGGGACTGAATGTCATATGGGGTTGTACAAAAAGTATGTGCAGAAACATGTCACGACCTGATGGTTCAATTGCAGAAGCCTTTGTTATAGATGAAGCTGTAACTTTCTTGTCAAGATATGTTTCTAACATAGAGACGAGATTCACGCGTTTTGAGCATAATTGGGATTTTCCTTCTACAAGTCATCAATTTGACATTTTCAATTCCATTGTTCGTCCAATAGGGGCATCATTTGTCAAATTGTTGGATTCTTTCAGTAAAATCGTTCAATGGTATATATTGAATAATTATGTTGATGTTATTCAAGACTATCTTGAGGAAGTAATAATCTTCTTTACTACTCCAACAATATACATTTATATTTCACTTACTAATTCATATCAATTTGATATATGTAGTGAGCATAAAACATTGTTGGAAGAAAAGGGCCTTTCAAGTGAACAAATTCTTACTGCCCAAATGGAAGAATTCCCTTCTTGTATTAAGACAAAGGTATATATGGGGTTATCATTAGAATTGTTTCCCCATTTAAGAAATTTCTAAGTAATATGTTTCTATATTCATGTAGATATCTGAACTGTGAGTCCAACAATCTTCTCTCGCAAATGATGATTTATATTCTCTATCTCAAGGTCCATTAGAACGATACATTAGTTATCATAGTTGTATTGTAAATGGTGTTCGTTTTTGGTGCAAGGATCGTGATGATAATCTGCGTACACAATATTCTGGAGTTTGCACTGAAGGGGACCATGACAACGATACTATTATGTATTATGGGGTTTTGCTCGAGATTTTACAATTGTCATTCCTTTTTGATCGGAAAGTGTTTTTATTTCGTTGCAAGTGGTATAATTCAAAGTTAAAGGAAATTCTATTTTTGTGGACCATAACTTGACATTCATTAACACGTCCACAAATTGGTTTCCAGACGAACCATTCATTATGGCAACTCAAGCACAACAAGTTTTTTATTTGCTTGACATGAAGCATGGTTTAAATTGGAGAATTTTTCAAAAAGTAAATCATCGATCCATTTATGACATTCCAGAAATATCCCATGTCGAGGATGACTTCTTGAATAAAGATGTTTTTCAAGAAGACCATTCATTTCAGTTGCAACCATTTCAACCGACTGAGGATTTGATTGAAAGTTCCTCTTTAGTGCGTAGAGATGTTGCACCTTTAACTCTTTCAAGCGAGTTTGTTCAAATGAATATTGGCGGGGAAGTAGATGAAGATGAATATATTGAACTTAACAATGATTTTGATGATGGAGATATCTTCTTTGATGGAGAAGTGATATGTTCTAGTGATAGTGAGACAGAAAATGATTTAGAAGAACAATTTGATGATGACACAGAATCTTAAAAAAATTGTTAGTTATCATTTTTTTTATTTTACATGCGTTCTATACATGTAGTCTCTATATATGTATTCTAATCTTTTTTTTATTTTATAAAATTGTAAGTTATCATTTTTTTTTTATTTTACATGTATTCTATGTGTTCTATACATGTAGTCTCTATATATGTATTCTAATCTTTTTTTTTATTTTATAAAATTGTTAGTTATCATGGCACCTGGACGTCGTACATGTAGAGTCCAAGAACTTTACTTAGCTAAGATAGATAATAGTATGATAGTATTTATAGCATTATCTTTGTTACTGTGGATTTTTGGTTCAGACCGGGAATTATTTGGACACTCATAGTAGTACTTATAGATTTTCTAAGTTTAACCTATAGTTTAAGAATATTAAGTATAACCTAAGGTTTGATTAATGTGACTGATATTAAGGATTATAATTACTATATTATAAGATTTAGACATCAACCAATAGGATTTTAAGCACATGTTATGAATGGTAATTAAGGATTAAAGATTTTTGAGGATTAAATATAATAAGGAGTAAAGTTTGAATGTTATAGGGTCAGTCAGCAGCTTTGAGTATGTTGAGGGCTTAGTCAAGGCTGTTTACTCCATTCAAACTTAGCTAAAAATGTGTAATTTCGTGTTTAAATATTCAGCATGTGCCGATATATCGCAGCTATAGGGGGCGATATGTCGCAGCACGTAGATACGGAAAACACGAAACGATGCACGGTCGCCTCGGGCATACTGGCCCAGGCGATATATCGCCTACAGGGGGCGATATATCGCCTCCTTCAGCATGGATTCAAACTCTTTTGAATTCATTTCCTTTCAGCCATTCAAACTCCTTCAACAGTCCAACATCTTTTGAACGAGTCTTCAGCCTCTGCTGAACGATTATTCAAATGATTTTCACCTAAAAAGCCATTATCTTTATTCAAGTAAAATCAAGATATTTTCATTCCCAAACTCTATAAATAGGACCTAGTACCCAGCCATTATTCACCATTTGCTCTAAGTTCAGAAACTGCTAGTGTTAAGTGAGTGTGAGAGTGTAAACACCTGGTTTGGGGAAAAACTATAAGCTTAAACATCATAAGCTTATCAAACACTTTGGGAAGTGAGTTCTATAGTATTTCGGTGGAGGTTAGATTGATCTTGCAAATCTTTGAGGTAACCAAAACTCTAGTTCCTTTCTGTATTATGTTTCCTTTCTCTTAGTCTTCTACTCAATTTCCTTACCTCATTCTTATTTTGGTTAGGGAATCCAAGTTCTTAAGCACTTAAGTTGTGGTAAGCATATTTTCTTTTAATGGTTTAGTCTTCCTATTCTCTTTCATTTCATCTCCTTTCTTTAAGACTCACTCTTGTTCATTATGGTTTTAGGAGTGTTCCAAAAAGTCCCAACTCAGTCCATTTTATTCCGGTAACTTTGGTAAGGAAAATAGGCTAGAATCAATATGTTATGTGCTTATGTTATCTATATGTTTTATGTTATTAAAAGTGTTATGATATGTATATGTGTATGTTTGTAGGCTTGGGCATATGACCCATATGACTAACAAGACCCCAAATGGGTTATGGGCATATGACCTACTTAGCTAGTAGGACCCCACTAATCCCATGGGCATATGCTTGTTTAGTCTATGGGACCCCAAGTAATAATGGCCATTATAATAAGTGTATGTTATATGTGTTATGTTAAGTCTTTATGTTTTCTTATGAAATTATGTATATGACTTTGTGTTAGATTTTCCTTACTGGGCATTAGGCTCACTCCTTTCTTTTTATGTGCAGGAAAATAAGCTTAGAGGCGGTAAGATTCGTGGCGCTTGGAGGATGTGTATCGATGATGAATGGAGTCAAGGGTCCGAGCGTTATTCGATTCGAGGATGTAGTCTCATTTTATGTTTTCTATGGTTTTATGTGTATTTTTCGCACCAATGATGTAATGTCTTTTATTTTAAATCATCTTTTGTTTTAAAGACAATGGGATCCCATAATCCTTCTTAGTATTCTGTTTATTTGTAAATAACTCTTATTTTGCAAGTTACTCAATAAATTATGGTATTTTCATAAAAATGTAAGTTTTATGTATAGTTTCGTTAATGGTCCAAATAGTCTAGATTAGTGGGTCATTACAGTTGGTATCAGAGACAACGGTTCCTTCGCATGAAGTTCTCCTCGATACACATGCTCAAAGCTCCGAATCTGACCGCCAAGTAAGTGTTTAAGTTACAAGTTACTTTGCCTATATGTATAGCTAACAACTTTAGTGTTTATGTTTCAGTTAAGAATGAATGGAGCTTTAACCTACCAAGATATCCGAGCCATTAAGGCCTTAAAAAGAATAAGGGAGCCAAGAAACACCGTAGGAGCCCTAGAAAGGATTACTCGAAGGTTGCTTTTGTTTCACCAAGCGATAGGTGGCCTTCAAGAGGCTAAACAAATAATGCTAAGATCAACCGAGCAATATGTATTAGTAATTAGGTTGTTTAAGGATTTTCATTCTGTAATAGCAGCCTTAGAAGAAATATGGGAAGAAATGTGTGAGGAGGATGAATTGCCTTTAGCAATGAGATATTATTTCCTCTTAGTTAGGTTTACTGCGAAATCTGAGTTTCAATTCACCAATGAGCAAAAGAATAGGATTCTCACCAACCTACCTATAGGACGTTTCGATGCTCATGATAATGATGATTATGAGCAAATAGATGATGATATGTTAGATGACGGATCGGATGTAGAAGATCCCGATTTTTAGATTAGAAGTTTTTAATGTTTGTTTTATTTACTTTTTGATTGTAATAAGTGAAATTGTTTTCCAAATGAATAACATGCTATTTGAATATCATGTGTGAGTTCGATTCTATTTTCGCAATCATAATAAATACTAGATAAAATGAATAATGACTAAGTTCGGTGAGGGTGGATACAAATCAATGAACCTGGTTTCCTAATTGAGAGTTAGGGGGCCTTAGTAGTGGGAACGATTTTACTGATCCCAGCCCTCCCTCAATATGGTTAACTTTGGAACAAAGATAAGTTTCGAGCCTGAGAATTAAGTCATATAGGATGATTAGAAACACACCTAGAAAATAAAGATGACTTGTTTTTCTAAGTATAGAAACCCGCTCTAATAATAAATAAAGACCTATATAATTTTTCATAAGAAGTCATAATAAATAGGTCCGAGATATGTTTGTTTAGAATAAGTTTTTGCCTTAGAGCCTATTAGGAAAAGTTCTAACATGTTTCTTTCAACTGTTAGAACTCTGCTACGATGTCTCTCCGAAGATCCGCACGCACCAACGAAAACGCCTCCAACGATGTTCCAGCGACCAATGCGGTCCCTACCGTTCGCCGAAGGAGAGTACGTGTTACTGCTCGCCGCAACGCACCGACACAGCCAGCTGACAACACTGCAGAGATTGCCAGACTGCGACAGCAAGTCGAGGAACTTCTGCAACAACAACGCCAACAGGCTCAATCTCAGCCTCAGCCTCCGCCACAGCCGCAGCCGCAGCCAATGGCCCCAGCACCCCAACAAGTTGGTCTGTATGGGGGATGGCCTATGACGAACTACGCTCCTTATCCTGTACAGCACATGGAGCCAGTGTACGAAAGGTTCCGCAAGCAGCACGCTCCGAACTTCGAAGGGACTACGGACCCCTTTGAAGCAGAAGAATGGCTAAGGAATGTGGAGCCGATCCTAGCCCACATGAACCTCAATAATGCTGACCGCATATCCTGCGTCTCATCTTTACTCAAGAAAGATGCCAGGATATGGTGGGATTTGGTCCAGCAATCCCACGATGCTGCCACTATGACGTGGACCCGATTTGTGGAGCTCTTCCACAAGAAGTACTACAATTCAGCAGTGCTTGCTACGAGAGTTGAGGAGTTCACCAATCTGAAGCAAGGGAATTTAACAGTGGCGGAATATGCTCGTCAGTTTGATCGCTTAGCCAAGTTCGCGGCAGAGTTAGTTCCGACCGATTATCTGAGGGTGAACAAATTCGTGAGAGGACTCCGACCAAAGATCGAGATGGGGGTGAAGTTAGCAAACCCGGGAAACACTTCATATGCCGACGTTCTTGAGACGGCAATCGAAGTAGAAAGGCTGCAGGCCAATATAAACAAAGAAGAAGCCAGTAAGCCAGAACCTAGACAGCCGAGCCAACCTCAGGCCAGTCGGAACAACAATCAGTCCAGCAACAGTCAGTCCAACAACAACGGTAACGGAAAGAAGAGAAGGCATCCTGACAACAAGCAAGCTGACAACAATAAAAGGGCACGACCAAATAATGGGGGAAACAAGTCGGGCTACATGGAATACCCGCCATGTGCCAAATGTCAGAAGAAGCACCCCGGAGAATGCCGTGCCAACACCAAGGAGTGTTTCAATTTTGGTCAAGAGGGGCATCGCAAGAAAGATTGTCCTCAGCAAAAGCCAGACGGAAAGAAGGATGAAAAGATGGTTCCTGCTCGGGTTTTTGCTTTAACCCAAGGAGAGGCGGATGCTAGCAACAAGGCGGTCACAGGTCAGGTTTCCATCCTCAATAAATTTTTTCATGTATTATTTGATTCGGGAGCCACTCATTCGTATATTTCGTTAGGAATGATAGATAAACTAGACAAACCTAGTGAAATATTTAGAACTAGGTTTGCAACCGAGTTGCCTTCGGGCAAAGTAGTTCTATCATCACGAATTGTACGAGGCGTACCAATCAAGATTGAGGACAAGGAACTAGAAGGAGACCTGATAGAGCTGGTGATCAAAGACTTCGACGTCATACTAGGCATGGATTGGCTAGCACGGCATGGTGCAACTATCGACTGCAGACGCAAGAAGGTGATGTTCGAGACTCCTGACGGCCAGAAACTGTGCTTCATGGGACAAGCTTCAGGACTACGCACCCCGTTAGTATCATCTCTCAAAGCTCAGAGAATGATGGAGAAAGGATGTCAAGCATTCTTAGCCAACATCACGAATGTGGAGAAGGAGACATCACTCAACGTTGGAGATGTTCGAGTCATACAAGAATTTCCAGAAGTATTTCCCGATGACTTGCCAGGATTGCCGCCAACTAGAGAAATAGACTTCACGATAGAATTAGTACCGGGCACCGAGCCTATCTCTAAGGCACCATACCGGATGGCACCTACGGAACTCAAGGAGTTAAAGACACAGCTACAAGAACTCCTAGACTTGGGTTTCATTAAGCCAAGCCATTCACCATGGGGAGCTCCGGTACTATTCGTGAAGAAGAAGGATGGAAGTATGCGCATGTGCATAGACTACCGTGAGCTAAATAAAGTAACAATTAAGAACAAATACCCGCTACCTCGAATTGATGATTTGTTTGATCAACTCCGAGGCGCGACTGTATTTTCTAAGATCGATTTACAGTCCGGGTATCATCAGCTCAAGGTAAAGGGAGGAGATATCCCTAAGACAGCCTTTAGGACTCGTTATGGACATTACGAGTTCTTGGTTATGTCTTTTGGTCTTACTAACGCGCCAGCCGCGTTTATGGACTTAATGAATAGGGTCTTCAAAGACTACTTGGATAAATTCGTCGTTGTGTTCATCGACGATATTTTAATTTACTCCAAAGATGAAGCGGAGCACGAGGAACACTTGAGGATGATTTTGACGCGATTGAAGGAGCACCAACTCTACGCGAAGTTCAAGAAATGCGAGTTTTGGCTCTCACAAGTGGAGTTCCTCGGGCACATCATATCGAAAGACGGAGTTGCAGTAGATCCATCGAAGGTAGAGGCCGTGAAGGATTGGCCTAGACCAAAGAACGCGTCAGAAGTAAGAAGCTTCTTAGGGCTAGCAGGTTACTATAGAAAGTTTGTAGAGGGCTTTTCTAAGATAGCCACTCCACTCACCAACCTGACCCGGAAGCAACAAAAGTTTAACTGGAATGATAAGTGTGAGGAAAGCTTCCAGTTGCTTAAGGATAAGCTTTGCTCAACACCAGTACTTAGTGTCCCAACACCCAACGACAAGTTCGTTGTCTACTGTGATGCATCAAAGTTAGGATTGGGATGTGTACTGATGCAAAATAACAAGGTGATAGCCTACGCCTCACGTCAGTTAAAGGAGTATGAACAACGCTATCCAACTCACGATATGGAGTTGGCAGCGGTGGTCTTTGCGTTAAAAATCTGGCGCCATTATCTTTACGGAGAACGGTGTGAGATTTATATGGACCACAAAAGTTTAAAATACTTCTTTACTCAGAAGGAGCTTAACATGAGGCAGCGCCGGTGGTTGGAATTAGTAAAGGATTACGACTGCGAAATCCTATACCACCCGGGGAAGGCAAACGTAGTTGCTGATGCACTTAGCCGAAAAAGTTATGGGAACTTAGCAGCCTTATCCGGAATAGAAAAGCCACTACAACAGGAGCTTATCAGTGCCGGAATAGAAGTGGTTGTAGGCAAGCTGGCTAACTTGTCTATCCAATCAAATCTGCTAGAAGACATACGGAATGGTCAGAGACATGATGGCACACTAGCAACACACATGGATGCAGTCAGAAAAGGCAAGACTACAGATTTCTCAATATCCAGTCAAGGTTTATTGAGATATAAGGATCGGGTATGCGTGCCAGACGATCAAAGTATTAAGAAGACGATCCTAGAAGAAGCGCACAGCACCCCATACTCGGTTCATCCAGGGTCTACCAAGATGACTCATGACATCAAAGCAGTTTATTGGTGGCCAGGGATGAAGAAGGACATAGCGGAGTATGTATCTAAGTGTCTGGTATGCCAGCAAGTGAAGGCGGAGCATCAGCGGCCTGCAGGTTTATTGCAACCACTTAGCATACCAGAATGGAAGTGGGACGATATAGCCATGGACTTCGTGACGAGTCTGCCAAAGACGAATAAGCAGCATGATTCTGCTTGGATAGTCATAGATAGACTAACCAAGTCAGCTCATTTTCTGCCTGTCAAGACTTCTTATACGGCAGACCAATATGCAGACATCTACATCCAAGAGATTGTACGATTGCATGGAATCCCCAAGACGATAGTATCAGATAGAGGATCAGTGTTTACGTCAAGATTTTGGAGAAGCTTACAGCAAGCCATGGGTACTAAGTTAAGCCTTAGTACAGCTTTCCATCCTCAGACAGATGGGCAGTCCGAGCGTACGATTCAGATTTTAGAGGATATGCTACGCGCATGTGTACTTGACTTTGGAGGATCGTGGAACAAGTACTTACCGCTGATCGAGTTCTCGTACAACAACAGCTACCAGTCGACGATCGAGATGGCACCTTATGAGATTTCTATATGGAAGAAGGTGCCGATCACCGTTGCACTGGGACGAGGTAGGAGAAAGGCAGCTTCTAGGGCCCGAAGCTGTTAGGCAAGCTCAAGAAGCAGTAACGCTTATTAGACAGCGTATGCTTGCTGCTCAAAGCCGACAGAAAAGCTATGCGGATACCAAGCGACGCGATGTGGAGTTCCAAGTTGGAGATCAAGTCTTCCTGAAGATATCTCCTATGAAGGGTGTCAAGCGGTTCGGGAAGAAAGGCAAGCTCAGTCCCCGATTCATAGGTCCTTTTGAGATATTGGACAAAGTGGGACCAGTTGCGTATAGACTAGCCCTACCGCCAGCACTAGCCGATAGTCACAACGTCTTCCACATCTCGATGTTACGCAAGTATGTGTCAGACCCATCTCACGTCCTCAAGTACGATACCATAGCGCTCCAGAAAGACTTAAGTTACGAGGAACGACCGGTTAGCATCCTAGATAGAGGGATGAAGCAGTTACGGTCCAAGAGCTTTCCTATAGTCAAAGTCCTATGGAGCAATAGTTCTGAATGCGAGGCAACGTGGGAGTTGGAGGAGGACATGCAAGGCCGGTATCCGGAGTTATGTGATAAGTAAATTTCGAGGACGAAATTCTTTTTAGTAGGGGAGAATTGTAGAGTCCAAGAACTTTACTTAGCTAAGATAGATAATAGTATGATAGTATTTATAGCATTATCTTTGTTACTGTGGATTTTTGGTTCAGACCGGGAATTATTTGGACACTCATAGTAGTACTTATAGATTTTCTAAGTTTAACCTATAGTTTAAGAATATTAAGTATAACCTAAGGTTTGATTAATGTGACTGATATTAAGGATTATAATTACTATATTATAAGGTTTAGACATCAACCAATAGGATTTTAAGCACATGTTATGAATGGTGATTAAGGATTAAAGATTTTTGAGGATTAAATATAATAAGGAGTAAAGTTTGAATGTTATAGGGTCAGTCAGCAGCTTTGAGTACGTTGAGGGCTTAGTCAAGGCTGTTTACTCCATTCAAACTTAGCTAAAAATGTGTAATTTCGTGTTTAAATATTCAGCGTGTGCCGATATATCGCAGCTATAGGGGGCGATATGTCGCAGCACGTAGATACGGAAAACACGAAACGATGCACGGTCGCCTCGGGCATACTGGCCCAGGCGATATATCGCCTACAGGGGGCGATATATCGCCTCCTTCAGCATGGATTCAAACTCTTTTGAATTCATTTCCTTTCAGCCATTCAAACTCCTTCAACAGTCCAGCATCTTTTGAACGAGTCTTCAGCCTCTGCTGAACGATTATTCAAATGATTTTCACCTAAAAAGCCATTATCTTTATTCAAGTAAAATCAAGATATTTTCATTCCCAAACTCTATAAATAGGACCTAGTACCCAGCCATTATTCACCATTTGCTCTAAGTTCAGAAGCTGCTAGTGTTAAGTGAGTGTGAGAGTGTAAACACCTGGTTTGGGGAAAAACTATAAGCTTAAACATCATAAGCTTATCAAACACTTTGGGAAGTGAGTTCTATAGTATTTCGGTGGAGGTTAGATTGATCTTGCAAATCTTTGAGGTAACCAAAACTCTAGTTCCTTTCTGTATTATGTTTCCTTTCTCTTAGTCTTCTACTCAATTTCCTAACCTCATTCTTATTTTGGTTAGGGAATCCAAGTTCTTAAGCACTTAAGTTGTGGTAAGCATATTTTCTTTTAATGGTTTAGTCTTCCTATTCTCTTTCATTTCATCTCCTTTCTTTAAGACTCACTCTTGTTCATTATGGTTTTAGGAGTGTTCCAAAAAGTCCCAACTCAGTCCATTTTATTCCGGTAACTTTGGTAAGGAAAATAGGCTAGAATCAATATGTTATGTGCTTATGTTATCTATATGTTTTATGTTATTAAAAGTGTTATGATATGTATATGTGTATGTTTGTAGGCTTGGGCATATGACCCATATGTAATGACCCACTAATCTAGACTAATTGGACCATTATCGAAACTATACATAAAAACTTACATTTTACGAAAATACCATAATTTATTGAGTAACTTGAAAATAAGAGTTATTTACAAAGAAACAGAATACTAAGAAGGATTTTGGGATCCCATTGTCTTTAAAACAAAATAAGATTTAAAATAAAAGACATTACATAATAATGCGGAAAATACATGTAAAACCATAAAAAAAAAAAAACATAAAAGGAGACTACATCCTCGAATCGATAACGCTCGGCCCCTTGACTCCATTCATCATCGATACACATCCTCCAAGCGTCACGAATCTTACCACCTCTAAACTTATTTTCCTGCACATAAACAGAAAGGAGTGAGCCTAATGCCCAGTAAGGAAAATCTAACACAAAGTCACATACATAATTTCATAAGAAAACATAAGGACTTAACATAATACATATAACATACACTTATTATAATGGCCATTATTACTTGGGGTCCCATAGACTAAACAAGCATATGCCCATGGGGTTAATGGGGTCCTACTAGCTAAGTAGGTCATATGCCCATAACCCATTTGGGGTCTTGTTAGTCATATGGGTCATATGCCCAAGCCTACATACACATATACATATCATAACACTTTTAATAACATAAACATATAGATAACATAAGTACATAACATATTAATTCTAGCCTATTTTCCTTACCAAAGTTACCGGGATAAAATGGACTGAGTTAGGACTTTTGGAACACTCCTAAAACCACAATGAACAAGGGTGAGTCTAAAGAAAGGAGATGAAATGAAAGAGAATAGGAAGACTAAACCATTAAACGAAAATATGCTTACCACCACTTAAGTGCTTAAGAACTTGGATTCCCTAACCAAAAATAAGAATAAGGTTAGGGGACTGAGTAGAAGGTTTTGAGAAAGAAATAACATAGAACACAGAAAGGACTAGAGTTTTGGGTTTACCTCAAAGATTGCAAGATCAATCTAACATCCACCGAAATACTATAGCACTCACTTACTTCCCAAGTGTTTGATAAGCTTATGATGTTTAAGCTTATAGTTTTTCCCCAAACCAAGTATTTACACTCTCTCACTCACTTAACACTAGCAGCCTCTGAACTTAGAGCAAATGGTGAATAATGGCTGGGTACTAGGTCCTATTTATAGAGTTTGGGAATGAAAATATCTTGATTTTACTTGAATAAAAATAATGGCTTTTTAGGTGAAAATCATTTGAATAATCGTTCAGCAGAGGCTGAAGACTCGTTCAGAAGATGCTGGACTGTTGAAGGCGTTTGAATGGCTGAAGGGAAAAGAATTCAAATGAATTTGAAAACATGCTGGTGGAGGCGATATATCGCCCCCTATAGGCGATATATCGCCTGGACCTTTGTTCCCGAGGCGACCGTGCATCGATTCGTGTTTTCCGTATCTACGTGCTGCGACATATCGCCCCCTATAGCTGCGATATATCGGCATACGCTGAATATTTAAACACGAATTTACACATTTTTAGCTGAGTTTGAATGGAGTAAACAGCCTTGACTAAGCCCTCAACGTGCTCAAAGCTGCTGACTGACCCTATACATTCAAACTTTTACCCTTATTTAATTTAATCCTCAAAAATACTTAATCCTTAATTACCATTCAAAACATGTGCTTAAAATCCTATTGGTTGATGTCTAAACCTTATAATATAATAATATATTCCTTAATATCAGACACATTAATCAAACCTTAGGTTATACTTAATATTCTTAAACTATAGGTTAAACTTAGAAAATCTATAAGTACTACTATGAGTGTCCAAATAACTCCCGGTCTGAACCAAAAATCCAAAGTAACAATGATAACACTAAACATACTATAATACTACTAAACAATTAGCTAAGTAAAGTTCTTGGACTCTACAATTCTCCCCTACTAAAAAGAATTTCGTCCTCGAAATTTACTTACCAAATAACTCCGGATACCGGCTCTGCATGTCCTCTTCCAACTCCCACGTTGCCTCGCGTTCAGAACTATTGCTCCATAGGACTTTAACTATAGGAAAGCTCTTGGACCGTAACTGCTTCATCCCCCTATCTAGGATGCTAACCGGTCGTTCCTCGTAACTTAAGTCTTTCTGGAGTGCTATGGTATCGTACTTGAGGACGTGAGATGGGTCTGACACATACTTGCGTAACATCGAGATGTGGAAGACGTTGTGACTATCGGCTAGTGCTGGCGGTAGGGCTAGTCTATACGCAACTGGTCCCACTTTGTCCAATATCTCAAAAGGACCTAAGAATCGGGGACTGAGCTTGCCTTTCTTCCCGAACCGCTTGACACCCTTCATAGAAGATATCTTCAGGAAGACTTGATCTCCAACTTGGAACTCCACATCGCGTCTCTTGGTATCTGCATAGCTTTTCTGTCGTCTTTGAGCAGCAAGCATACGCTGTCTAATAAGCGTTACTGCTTCTTGAGCTTGCCTAACAGCTTCGGGCCCTAGAAGCTGCCTTTCTCCTACCTCGTCCCAGTGCAACGGTGATCGGCACCTTCTTCCATATAGCAACTCATAAGGTGCCATCTCGATCGTCGACTGGTAGCTATTGTTGTACGAGAACTCGATCAGCGGTAAGTACTTGTTCCACGATCCTCCGAAGTCAAGTACACATGCGCGTAGCATATCCTCTAAAATCTGAATCGTACGCTCTGACTGCCCATCTGTCTGAGGATGGAAAGCTGTACTAAGACTTAACTTAGTACCCATGGCTTGCTGTAAGCTTCTCCAAAATCTTGACGTAAACACTGATCCTCTATCTGATACTATCGTCTTGGGGATTCCATGCAATCGTACAATCTCTTGGATGTAGATGTCTGCATATTGGTCTGCCGTATAAGAAGTCTTAACAGGTAGAAAATGAGCCGACTTGGTTAGTCTATCTATGACTATCCAAGCAGAATCATGCTGCTTATTTGTCTTTGGCAGACCCGTCACGAAGTCCATGGCTATATCGTCCCACTTCCACTCCGGTATGCTAAGTGGTTGCAATAATCCTGCAGGCCGCTGATGCTCCGCCTTCACTTGCTGGCATACCAGACACTTAGATACATACTCTGCTATGTCCTTCTTCATCCCTGGCCACCAATAGACTGCCTTGATGTCATGAGTCATCTTGGTAGACCCTGGATGAACTGAGTACGGAGTACTGTGCGCTTCTTCTAGGATCGTCTTCTTAATACTCTGATCGTCTGGCACGCATACCCGATCCTTATATCTCAATAAACCTTGACTGGATATTGAGAAATCTGTATTTTTGCCTTCTCGGACTGCATTCATGTGCGTTGCTAGTGAATCATCATGTCTCTGACCATTCCGTATGTCTTCTAGCAGATTCGATTGGATAGACAAGTTAGCCAGCTTGCCTACAACCACTTCTACTCCGGCACTGATAAGCTCCTGCTGTAGTGGCTTTTCTATTCCGGATAAGGCTGCTAAGTTCCCATAACTTTTTCGGCTAAGTGCATCGGCAACTACGTTTGCCTTCCCCGGGTGGTATAGGATTTCGCAGTCGTAATCCTTTACTAATTCCAACCACCGGCGCTGCCTCATGTTAAGCTCCTTCTGAGTAAAGAAGTATTTTAAACTTTTGTGGTCCGTATAAATCTCGCACCGTTCTCCGTAAAGATAATGGCGCCAGATTTTTAACGCAAAGACCACCGCTGCCAACTCCATATCGTGAGTTGGATAGCGTTGTTCATACTCCTTTAACTGACGTGACGCGTAGGCTATCACCTTGTCATTTTGCATCAGTACGCATCCCAATCCTAACTGTGATGCATCACAGTAGACAACGAACTTGTCGTTGGGTGTTGGGACACTAAGTACTGGTGTTGAGCAAAGCTTATCCTTAAGCAACTGGAAGCTTTCCTCACACTTATCATTCCAGTTAAACTTTTGTTGCTTCCGGGTCAGGTTGGTGAGTGGAGTGGCTATTTTAGAAAAGCCCTCTACAAACTTTCTATAGTAACCTGCTAGCCCTAAGAAGCTTCTTACTTCCGACGCGTTCTTTGGTCTAGGCCAATCTTTCACGGCCTCTACCTTCGATGGATCTACTGCAACTCCGTCTTTCGATATGATGTGCCCGAGGAACGCCACTTGTGAGAGCCAAAACTCGCATTTCTTGAACTTCGCGTAGAGTTGGTGCTCCTTCAATCGCGTCAAAATTATCCTCAAGTGTTCCTCGTGCTCCACTTCATCCTTGGAGTAAATTAAAATGTCGTCGATGAACACAACGACGAATTTATCCAAGTAGTCCTTGAAGACCCTATTCATTAAGTCCATAAACGCGGCTGGCGCGTTAGTAAGACCAAAAGACATAACCAAGAACTCGTAATGTCCATAACGAGTCCTAAAGGCTGTCTTAGGAATATCTTCCCCCTTTACCTTGAGCTGATGATACCCGGACCGTAAATCGATCTTAGAGAATACAGTCGCGCCTCGGAGTTGATCAAACAAATCATCAATCCGAGGTAGCGGGTATTTGTTCTTAATCGTTACTTTATTCAGCTCACGGTAGTCTATGCACATGCGCATACTTCCGTCCTTCTTTTTCACGAATAGTACCGGAGCTCCCCATGGTGAATGGCTTGGCCTAATGAAACCCAAGTCTAGGAGTTCTTGTAGCTGCGTCTTTAACTCCTTGAGTTCCGTAGGTGCCATCCGGTATGGTGCCTTAGAGATAGGCTCGGTGCCCGGTACTAATTCTATCGTGAAGTCTATTTCTCTAGTTGGCGGCAATCCTGGCAAGTCATCGAGGAAAACTTCTGGAAATTCTTGTATGACTCGAACATCTCCAACTTTGAGTGATGTCTCCTTCTCCACATTCGTGATGTTGGCTAAGAATGCTTGACATCCTTTCTCCATCATTCTCTGAGCTTTGAGAGATGATACTAACGGTGTGCGTAGTCCTGAAGCTTGTCCCATGAAGCACAGTTTCTGGCCGTCAGGAGTATCGAATGTCACCTTCTTGCGTCTGCAGTCGATCGTTGCGCCATGCCGTGCTAGCCAATCCATGCCTAGTATGACGTCGAAGTCTTTGATCACCAGCTCTATCAGGTCTCCTTCTAGTTCCTTGTCCTCAATCTTGATTGGTACGCCTCGTACAATTCGTGATGATAGAACTACTTTGCCCAAAGGCAACTCGGTTGCAAACCTAGTTCTAAATCTTTCACTAGGTTTGTCTAGTTTATCTATCATTCCTAACGAAATATACGAATGGGTGGCTCCCGAATCAAATAATACATGACATAATTTATTGAGGATGGAAACCTGACCTGTGACCACCTTGTTGCTAGCATCCGCCTCTCCTTGGGTTAAAGCAAAAACCCGAGCAGGAACCATCTTTTCGTCCTTCTTTCCTTCCGGCTTTTGCTGAGGACAGTCTCTTTTACGATGCCCTTCTTGACCACAGTTGAAACACTCCTTGGTGTTGGCACGGCATTCTCCGGGGTGCTTCTTCTGACATTTGGCACATGGCGGGTATTCCACGTAGCCCGACCTATTTCCCCCATTACTTGGTCGTGCCCTTTTATTGTTGTCGGCTTGCTTGTTGTCAGGATGCCTTCTCTTCTGTCCGTTACCGTTGTTGTTGGACTGACTGTTGCTGGACTGATTGTTGTTCCGACTGGCCTGAGGTTGGCTCTGCTGCCTAGGTTCCGGCTTGCTGGCTTCTTCTTTGCTCACGTTGGCTTGCAACCTTTCTACTTCAATTGCCGTCTCAAGAACGTCGGCATATGAAGTGTTTCCCGGGTTTGCTAGCTTCACCCCCATCTCAATCTTTGGTCGGAGTCCTCTCACGAATTTGTTCACCCTCAGATAATCGGTCGGAACTAACTCTGCCGCGAACTTGGCTAAGCGATCAAACTGACGAGCATATTCCGCCACTGTTAAGTTCCCTTGCTTCAGATTGGTGAACTCCTCAACTCTCGTAGCAAGCACTGCTGAATTGTAGTACTTCTTGTGGAAGAGCTCCACAAATCGGGTCCACGTCATAGTGGCAGCATCGTGGGATTGCTGGACTAAGTCCCACCATATCCTGGCATCTTTCTTGAGCAAAGATGAGATGCAGGATATGCGGTCTGCATTACTAAGGTTCATGTGGGCTAGGATCGGCTCCACATTCCTTAGCCATTCTTCTGCTTCAAAGGGGTCCGTAGTCCCTTCGAAGTTCGGAGCGTGCTGCTTGCGGAACCTCTCGTACACTGGCTCCATGTGCTGAACAGGATAAGGAGCGTAGTTCGTCATAGGCCATCCCCCATACGGACCAACTTGTTGGGGTGCTGGGGCCATTGGCTGTGGCTGCGGCTGCGGCTGTGGCGGAGGCTGAGGCTGAGATTGAGCCTGTTGGCGTTGTTGCTGCAGAAGTTCCTCGACTTGCTGTCGTAGTCTGGCAATCTCTGCAATGTTGTCAGCTGGCTGTGCCGGTGCGTTGCGGCGAGCAGTAACACGTACTCTCCTTCGGCGAACGGTAGGGACCGCATTGGTCGCTGGAACATCGTTGGAAGCGTTCCCGTTGGTGCGAGCAGATCTTCGGAGAGACATCGTAGCAGAGTTCTAACAGTTAAAAGAAACATGTTAGAACTTTTTCCTAATAGGCTCTAAGGCAAAAACTTATTCTAAAACAAACATATCTCGGACCTATTTATTATGACTTTTTATGAAAAATTATATAGGTCTTTATTTATTATTAGAGTGGGTTTCTATACTTAGAAAAACAAGTCATATTTATTTTCTAAGTGTGTTTCTAATCATCCTATATGACTTAATTCTCAGGCTCGAAACTTATCTTTGTTCCAAAGTTAACCATATTGAGGGAGGGCTGGGATCAGTAAAATCGTTCCCACTACTAAGGCCCCCTAACTCTCAACAAGGAAACCAGGTTCATTGATTCGTATCCACCCTCACCGAACTCAGTCATTATTCATTTTATTTAGTATTTATTATGATTGTGAAAAAAATTTCAAACTCACACATGATATTCAAATAGCATGTTTATTCATTTGGAAAACAATTTCACTTATTACAATCATAACATAAAAGTAAATAAAACAAATAAAAACTACTAATCTAAAAATCGGGATCTTCTACATCCGATCCGTCATCTAACATATCATCATCTATAGCCTCATAGTCATCATTATCATGAGCATCAAAATGCCCTCTAGGAAGGTTTGTGAGAATCCTATTCTTTTGCTCCTTGGTGAATTGAAATTCAAATTTTGCGGTGAACCTAACTAAGAGGAAATAGTATCTCATTGCTAATGGTGATTCATCCTCATCATTCATTTCTTCCCATATTTCTTCTAAGGCTGCTATTACAGGATGGAAATCTTTAAACAACCTAATCACTAATACATATTGTTCTGTTGATCTTAGCATTATTTGTTTAGCCTCTTGAAGGCCACCTATTGCTTGATGAAACAAAAGCAACCTTCGTGTAATCCTTTCTAAGGCTCCTACGGTGTTTCTTGGCTCCCTTATTCTTTTTAAGGCCTTAATGGCTCGGATATCTTGGTAGGTTAAAGCTCCATTCATTTTTAACTGAAACATAAACACTAAAGTTGTTAGCTATACACATAGACAAAGTAACTTGTAACTTGTAACTTAAACACTTACTTGGCGGTCCGATTCGGAGCTTTGAGCATGTGTATCGAGGAGAACTTCATGCGAAGGAACCGTTTGCTCTGATACCAACTGTAATGACCCACTAATCTAGACTAATTGGACCATTATCGAAACTATACATAAAAACTTACATTTTACGAAAATACCATAATTTATTGAGTAACTTGAAAATAAGAGTTATTTACAAAGAAACAGAATACTAAGAAGGATTTTGGGATCCCATTGTCTTTAAAACAAAATAAGATTTAAAATAAAAGACATTACATAATAATGCGGAAAATACATGTAAAACCATAAAAAAAAAAACATAAAAGGAGACTACATCCTCGAATCGATAACGCTCGGCCCCTTGACTCCATTCATCATCGATACACATCCTCCAAGCGTCACGAATCTTACCACCTCTAAACTTATTTTCCTGCACATAAACAGAAAGGAGTGAGCCTAATGCCCAGTAAGGAAAATCTAACACAAAGTCACATACATAATTTCATAAGAAAACATAAGGACTTAACATAATACATATAACATACACTTATTATAATGGCCATTATTACTTGGGGTCCCATAGACTAAACAAGCATATGCCCATGGGGTTAATGGGGTCCTACTAGCTAAGTAGGTCATATGCCCATAACCCATTTGGGGTCTTGTTAGTCATATGGGTCATATGCCCAAGCCTACATACACATATACATATCATAACACTTTTAATAACATAAACATATAGATAACATAAGTACATAACATATTAATTCTAGCCTATTTTCCTTACCAAAGTTACCGGGATAAAATGGACTGAGTTAGGACTTTTGGAACACTCCTAAAACCACAATGAACAAGGGTGAGTCTAAAGAAAGGAGATGAAATGAAAGAGAATAGGAAGACTAAACCATTAAACGAAAATATGCTTACCACCACTTAAGTGCTTAAGAACTTGGATTCCCTAACCAAAAATAAGAATAAGGTTAGGGGACTGAGTAGAAGGTTTTGAGAAAGAAATAACATAGAACACAGAAAGGACTAGAGTTTTGGGTTTACCTCAAAGATTGCAAGATCAATCTAACATCCACCGAAATACTATAGCACTCACTTACTTCCCAAGTGTTTGATAAGCTTATGATGTTTAAGCTTATAGTTTTTCCCCAAACCAAGTGTTTACACTCTCTCACTCACTTAACACTAGCAGCCTCTGAACTTAGAGCAAATGGTGAATAATGGCTGGGTACTAGGTCCTATTTATAGAGTTTGGGAATGAAAATATCTTGATTTTACTTGAATAAAAATAATGGCTTTTTAGGTGAAAATCATTTGAATAATCGTTCAGCAGAGGCTGAAGACTCGTTCAGAAGATGCTGGACTGTTGAAGGCGTTTGAATGGCTGAAGGGAAAAGAATTCAAATGAATTTGAAAACATGCTGGTGGAGGCGATATATCGCCCCCTATAGGCGATATATCGCCTGGACCTTTGTTCCCGAGGCGACCGTGCATCGATTCGTGTTTTCCGTATCTACGTGCTGCGACATATCGCCCCCTATAGCTGCGATATATCGGCATACGCTGAATATTTAAACACGAATTTACACATTTTTAGCTGAGTTTGAATGGAGTAAACAGCCTTGACTAAGCCCTCAACGTGCTCAAAGCTGCTGACTGACCCTATACATTCAAACTTTTACCCTTATTTAATTTAATCCTCAAAAATACTTAATCCTTAATTACCATTCAAAACATGTGCTTAAAATCCTATTGGTTGATGTCTAAACCTTATAATATAATAATATATTCCTTAATATCAGACACATTAATCAAACCTTAGGTTATACTTAATATTCTTAAACTATAGGTTAAACTTAGAAAATCTATAAGTACTACTATGAGTGTCCAAATAACTCCCGGTCTGAACCAAAAATCCAAAGTAACAATGATAACACTAAACATACTATAATACTACTAAACAATTAGCTAAGTAAAGTTCTTGGACTCTACACCATATGACTAACAAGACCCCAAATGGGTTATGGGCATATGACCTACTTAGCTAGTAGGACCCCACTAATCCCATGGGCATATGCTTGTTTAGTCTATGGGACCCCAAGTAATAATGGCCATTATAATAAGTGTATGTTATATGTGTTATGTTAAGTCTTTATGTTTTCTTATGAAATTATGTATATGACTTTGTGTTAGATTTTCCTTACTGGGCATTAGGCTCACTCCTTTCTTTTTATGTGCAGGAAAATAAGCTTAGAGGCGGTAAGATTCGTGGCGCTTGGAGGATGTGTATCGATGATGAATGGAATCAAGGGTCCGAGCGTTATTCGATTCGAGGATGTAGTCTCATTTTATGTTTTCTATGGTTTTATGTGTATTTTTCGCACCAATGATGTAATGTCTTTTATTTTAAATCATCTTTTGTTTTAAAGACAATGGGATCCCATAATCCTTCTTAGTATTCTGTTTATTTGTAAATAACTCTTATTTTGCAAGTTACTCAATAAATTATGGTATTTTCATAAAAATGTAAGTTTTATGTATAGTTTCGTTAATGGTCCAAATAGTCTAGATTAGTGGGTCATTACAGTACAACTCGTTCCATTGCCCATGCTCAACAAGATGGACCAGTTGATGAGTCTAATACTGCTAGGCAACAACCTGGTCACACTACTCGTTCCACCATTCATACTCAGCAGCCTAGTCAACAACCAGATGTTCGTATCACTCGCTCTACTATTCATGTTCTACCACCTCGACCAAATGCTCCCACCACCCACTCTACTACTCAGGGTGATCCACCTGAAGTTAGCATTCCCCCTATTGTTCAGAGTCAACAAGTTGTCTCCGCTGCCGACTCTGCCATTGAACATAATGTATCTCAAACACCATCTGGTATGTCTCATACATTTTACATATGATTGTTTTAAAATTAGGATGAATTTAAACTTACAGTTTTTTTCTATATAGAATCAACTGCTCCTAGTAGTAGCAAAACACGTGGGCCTACTCGTGGATACAAAACTACTAGTGATGCTAAGGCAACTCAAAGTGGGAAGTTACCTGTTGTATTTGAAGCTGAGTGTCGTCAGTCTGTTTGTGGAAATGCTGAAAAATTTAATAATGAGATTGGATTTGTTGTTCGCAACCATGGTACATTTCATTACAAGGATTGGAGATTTGTCCCCGAGGATGTGAGAGCTCCATTATGACATTTTCTTGTGGTAGGTTTTATATTAAAAAATTTTCAGTTATAAATTAAACTAATATAATTTTTTTTTATTAATTTTAGTTTATATAATTGTAGGATTCATTTGATATTAACTTGCATGATGAGACCACTATAAAATGCATTGATGATCAAATGAGAAAATCTTGGAAGAATTTCAAGTACAAGTTACATGGATATTTCAAAGAAATTGGAGGAGAAGAAGATGTTGAAATGGCAAAGAGGAAACGACATCCTGATTTGAAGGATGATCGCCAACAAGATTGGGAGATGTTGTGTGATCGTTGGTTTTCCAACGAATTTAAGGTAATTACTTATTTTCTTAAAATTACAATTTTATTTGTGTTAATAACTTTTCTTATTCTCTTTTTTAGGAAAGGTCGTCGAAGAATACTGCTAATCGTTCAAAGAGAAAGTGGGAGTCTAGAAATGGATCAGTTTCAACACCACGACATCACATTAGAAGGGGAATGGTGTTAGCTTCTTCCACTGGCCAAATCGAGACTTGGCGTCTAAAACATTATGATGAGAAAAAAGGAATATGGACTGGACCAGATTTAGCAGAAATATATGTAAGTAAAAATTTTAATTTTTAATTTTGTAACTTTTTTATAATTATCATTACTAATTAGAAAATAAAATGAGTATATAGGATAAAATGATGGCGTTAAGGGCTCAACACACTCCAGAAGAAATGTCTAATAAAGACATTATGGAGCGTATTCTTGGACGCTCTTATGCACACTTGAAAGGTTGGGGTCGATCTTTTTCAAGTACAACTTCTACTTCCCAACGCAATCCAACTGAGTCAAATAAGCCAACATATGATGAGCTAGCCCAACGCCTTGATGAAGCAAACAACCGACTTGATTCTACAAATGACCAACTAAGTATTGTTGTAGAAATACTAAGGATAAACAATATGATGCCACCGCCTCCGTTAGATCAATGTTCTGATGCAAATGTCGGAAATTCTCCCGTCTCTTCAATGTTAGAGGAATAAGATGATTCTTAGTTTTTTTATGTTTTTAATTCAAAACTTTAAAGATAAATTATTATGGACATTTTATCTTTTATGTTTGTTTGTTTGTTTGTTTGAACATTTTATAATATATGTTTATTTAATTTTATAAAAGCTGTTTGTTTTTTAATTAATTAAATTAATTTATCATCTATAAATAATTAATTTTAAATATTTTCCAAAATAATAATTCAATACTACCTACCAATAAATTATACTATTGCCTACACATATTTAAGTGTAGGTAAATGTGAGACCTTAATACCTACTAATAAATTAAATTACTGCCTACACATATTTAAGTGTAGGTAAATGTCCAACCCTGATACACTGCCACGTCATCTGCCACGGTGGAAGACACGTCATTTTCCATGTCAGCTTCCCTGATACATAATTGCCACGTGGAGTGCCACATCACTTGCCACGTATAATGGCACGTCAAACACTAGGTCAATGACGCTGACTCATTTTTTGTGGGGCCTACATGATTTTTACCTACCAATATACTAATCGTAGGTAATAATACCTTTCTCGACTAACTATTACCTACCAATAGGTTATTGGTCAACATTGGTAGGTAAAGGGATTTACCTACCAATGCACCATTTTTACCCACAAATAAAATTGGTAGGTAAAGGCCGAATTTCTTGTAGTGGCGTCTAGGGCTGCGGGGCGGTTGCCCGACCCTATTTTGCCTCTAGTGCTGGGGATTGCCTCAACCAGCTTGAGATGGAGGCTGCTACTTAGGATCCCGAATTAGGACATCATCCTGAGCCACAGGTGGCTGCTCAGGCCTTTGGGGGTGTAATGACCCACTACTCTAGACTATTTGGACCATTAACGAAACTATACATAAAATCCTTAAAAGAACTTACATTTGCGAAAATACCATAATTTTATTAAGTAACTTATAAAAATAAGAGTTACTTACAAAGTAAATACCAAAACGGATATGGGATCCCATTGTCTTTAAAACAAAAACATAATTTAAAATAATAAGACATTACATAATTAGTGCGGAAAATACATGTAAAAAGACATAAAACCGAAACTACATCCTCGAATCGAATAACGCTCGGCCCCTTGACTCCATTCACCATCGATACACATCCTCTAAGCGTCACGAACCTTTCCGCCTCTAAAGCTTATTTTCCTGCACATAAAACAAAAAGGAATGAGCCTAATGCCCAGCAAGGAAAATCTAACACATAGTCATATACATAATTTCATAAGAAAACATAAAGACTTAACATAATACATATAACATACACTTATTATAATGCCCATTATTACTTGGGGTCCCATAGACTAAACAAGCATATGCCCATGGGATTAGTGGGGTCCTACTAGCTAAGTAGGTCATATGCCCATAACCCATTTGGGGTCTTGTTAGTCATATGGGTCATATGCCCAAGCCTACAAACATATATACATGTCATAACACATTTAATAACATTAAACATATAGATAACATAAGCACATAACATATTGATTCTAGCCTATTTTCCTTACCAAAGTTACCGGGATATAATGGACTGAGTTGGGACTTTTTGGAACACTCCTAAAACCATAAGAAAGAGTGAGTCTAAAGAAAGGAGATGAAATGAAAGAGATGGAAAGACTAAACCATTAAAAACATACTTACCGACTTATATGCACTACAAGAAAAAGCTTCATTAATAGCATTGCATTTGGACATTATTAAAAAAACGCTATTAAAAAGTTACATAATATATACAGCACACTGTTCATTAATTGGCGGGAGTATTATTTCATTGGAGCTTATTGTTTTTCTTTTTTTTTGTCAAAGCAGCTTAATTGAAAAAGGAAAAGACAAAGAAAAACCCATTTCCCCTCCCTCATTCCCGTCTCTCTCTCTCTTCCCACGTTACCCGTCTCTCCCATTTTCTCCATTTTCACTCCACAGCATAATCCATCTCTCTCTCAGAGGAACCCAGACGAACCCGCCTCTCCCACCCGCTCACTGTGAATCTCTCTCAGAGGAACCCAGACGAACCCAGCGCCGACGAACCCAGTGCCACTCCCACCCGCTCACTGTGAATCTCTCTCAGAGGAACCCAAACGAACCCAGCGCCTCTCCTACCCGCATCTCGGTTCTCTCAGTCAGTACAGCCAAGGGTCTCTCTCGGTTCTCTCAGTCGGTGCCTCTCCTGTCCGATCACTCTCTCTCAGTTAATCAAGCAGCTCCGAAGTACACCTCTACCAAGCAAGTAAGTGCATGCATTTTTGTTTCTTCTAATTGTATACATTAAACTCATTTTTAAAAACAATTCTCTCTCTTTCCTCTAACTCCTTGATGTATAACTTGTTTTCTTCAATAATTTGAGCTTGTTTCTCTGTAAGACTCTGCAATCGATGTCTGACCTGGGCATAGTGCTGATGTTAAGTAATAGAAAACACCAAAAAGAAACTCCAAGGGGCATAGAAAGATGTGAACAAATAGAATTGTTTTTAAAAATGTTGTAGTTTTCTCTTTAGTAATTGAATGGTAAAGGGTATACCTGGATTCTTCCAAAGATCGCCTCAACTTAGTTATCTCAAGCCGTAAATTCTTCATTATCCTCTCCACAGTTGATGCCTAATAAGAAAATTTCAAAATGACAGTAATTTGATAGTTTTAACATTTGTCCGATTCTCAAAGGTCAATCATCTAGTTCCAGTTTCAGGCTAATAATGAAATTGGTGTTGGCCATTCTTAATCAACTAAAGTAAGGTAATCTTAGTACATACATACCAGGCTTTTATTCGTGGAGAGGATAGAAAATTTACAACCTTATATCACTAACAAGCTCAACTAGGCACCACAACGCACAGGTCAAGTAATTTCTATAAAATTTGTAATGAACCCACAGCTAAAATTCACAATTACTAGAAGAGCCACACCCTTATACCTCATCAAAATCCTGGAAACTTCTATATATTTTCAAAAACCCCACTATCTTAATTACATATATGTCTAGATCTCCAATCCACCTAAAATCTAAAAAGTAAAAATTCCCCTATTTTCTACGTCAGAGTATGAGTTTACATACAAATAAGTAAATCATCCTGTCAGAATTTCAAAATCAAGTCCAGATTTTAGACCCAATAAAATAAATCAATAAGAAGCATGGAGCGTGGTGATCATATAAGAAAATTCTGAACCAAAATTCTCTCGGGTATGATTTGGTGAGACAGACCATGGGGAATGGGGAGCCAGATCTATATAAATTTTATTAACTACCCAATTAAGTCAATTGTAGAATACAAACCAAAAATCAGCAAAATCTAATAGATACGAATAAAAACAGTTACGAAATATTGCATCCTCTTCACACTCACTGCTATCTGACTTGGTTCCTGAAAAACTCTCTAGTGATTGCTAAGTGTTCCCAATTCCCATCATAAACCCAAAACCAACTCTCTGCAAACCTCGCTCCGCAATCTGCAAAAGGGCAACTCTCTTCTGCTCGCTATTCACCTTCAACCTCTTCTCCACAGCTTCCTTCTCCAACAAGGCTGCTCTCAGCAAACTGTTGGTATCTCTATTCTCCTCTGTCAAACTCACCACACTATTCTCCAACTCCCTCTTCTCCTTCTTCCTCAATTCTTTGTACTCATTCACCTTCTCTTCAGCCTCAGAAGCAAGTCTTGTAACTACCAATAGCTCTTCAGTCAATTCCAATTCCAAACTCATTGAATCAGTCTTTTCTATGCCTTTAATGAACTTGCCATCATCATCATCATCAATTTTTTCTACAGCCACATTTTTTATGATCCTTTCCAAGCTCACATTTGCTGATGAAAGAGACTCCAAGAATTTAGACAAAATCTCATTGCTTTGCTCTGTCTTCATTTCCATGTCTTCAATTCTCTCCCTGAAAATTTCAACTTCCTTTTCAAGTTTTTTCCAATTGTGCCCTAATGGTTTGTCTCCCAAGCATCTTTTGAGTTGGCTTTGCTCAAAAAAAGAAGAAAAATTGGCCTCTTTTACTTGTCGATCTTCAACCCAAATACAGTGCTTGCTCTTCATACTCTTTTTTTTTTCCCTGAATTCTCAGGAAAAAAAGGAAAGGGAAAACGGAAAGGAAAGAAAGAAAGAAAACTTCACCCCCTAAATTCTCTTCGTTGGTTCTCCGCATTTCATCTCTATCAGGTATCTAATGTTACTCTTTAATTTCCATATCTATGTTTTGATTAATCTAATTTATGTATATCAGCATTTGGGTTTTCAAAAAATTTTAATAATGTACTGAGCTGAGATTCTCGTAGGTGAAATGAAATTAAGTCAATTTTTGGTGGAGTTTGTTTCTTAGAGGTTTCTCTCGTGATGAAATGATGGGATTATTTATTTGTTCTCAATTATTTTTTATCAAATAGACAATTTCTGGGCTGTTGAAAAATATTTTACTTGTTTTTTGTTCTTTTGATTTTGATTTATACATTTATAAGCCAATACTTTGTATGTAAACTAACTAAAACAATATTGGCATATTATCTACTTTCTTATATGAGTTTGCTCTATTTTTGTCATATACTCTATGATGAGTTCTATTTAATATCCAAATATAAAGGTAAAGTGAGCTATTTCATTCTACTTGGAGTGAATTATATGGTACTAATTAAAGAAAACAAATCAAAACTATGATTGGATTCAGAAAACTTAAAGTTGTACTTCCATCTTAAAGTTATCTACCAACTTTGATACAAGAACACTTGATGGGCACTAAATTGTTTCTCTCTCTCTTTACTGTTTTCTGGCTGGAATTGAATTATGGGTTGGTCTGGATTTTATTGCTGTTTTTTTCTCTGAATTACTGGGTTAGCAATTGTTTGAAGCAGGAAGATCTTATCAGTTTTGCCTAATGATAAAAGCAGTTTATATGAGTTCTGTTTCAATCATTTCAGGACCACAAGAGTACAATAAAAGCAATTTACACGGGTTGTTTATGCAAAAACAATCAATAGAATATTCTTTAGATATTTTAATTAATTTCTTCTTTTTGTAGAGAAAGAAAGAAAGATAAAACTTGTTCTAATTGTAGCTTAAATATTAGGATATTAATGTTTATGCATTTTTGTTGAGTGTTCTACAATTCTAACATCTACTTGTCTTCCTAAAAAAAATAGTTGTTGGGTTTATTATATCTGTGTATTTATATGTATTGAAAGAATGTTAGCTACTTGTTGTCTTTGGTTGATTTGTGTTGAATTTCATTTTCTTATCTATAGTATTTACAAGTTATATTAAATATAAGAAAGTGAAACTAATTTTCATTTCCATTCAAGATATTTGGTTTCGTTTGTCTATTAATTGTTTTAATGTTTGCACAATAACTCTCTCCTTTGCTCATTATTGTATTCTCTCAAACTTGTTCCTTATTTTTTTTTAAGGTGGCATAAAATACAGGCAGTAACTTATATATCTTCTCTGTTATTTTATTATTATTATTATTTGTTATCATTTTGTTGATTACACCCTAAAAACTTCATATTGTGCATTGTTGCAGGTACTTTTCCTTCGGTTAAAGAGTGAAGACATTTCTACCTTAGGTTAAAGAGAGAGAGAGAAGACATTTCTGTAGAGCATCAGGTTTAATCCTTAATGGCCTTATATGCTTATAGAGATTGAATTATCTTATTTGTTTATTATTCTGTTTAAATCAAACTTGAACTAAATTTATTGTTTGTATTGGTATTATCTCTTGTTCTAAATGTTATACTCATGATCAAATAACAAAGTCAGTAGTTAAAAGGAAACTCTTTCTCAAAACTAGAACAACATATTCAATGGCACATTTAAATAAATGTGTAGAGTGCAGAATGTAATGTTAGTAAAAACAGAAGTGAACCAAAATGAATATATCCCAGAAAACTAAATAGAGAAGAAGAAAAGAAATAATGAAACCAACACAAGAATTATATTGGTTGAAGAACAAAGATCACTGTGATCTTTGTCTCTACTCCAGTTTTGAACTTGATCTCATATTCTTTATTGAACAATTGATAAAGTATGAATCCTATAAGGCAAAGTATCTTTGCCTATATATGTCACACTCCTCACATATAAATAAATTTATAAACAACTAAATATCTTTGTCCTTTTTTCTCTTGATCTGATTTTTTTTTTTTTTTTTTTTTTATTATGAAGAAGACTAGGACTTATATAGCTAGCTTAGATAGCAGCTAAGTGAAGAAAATGTTGAACAAAAATTGGGTGAAACTAAACAGGTATTATTTCAAAAATAACTTTAAATTTCAAGTAATATTGAAGGCTTAAGAAAATATATTAAGGTTAATCTCTTTTTTTAAAAAAAATATGTAGAGCTACAAAAGAGTACACGGATGCGGCATGGGACTTTGTGAAAATGGTAGAAAGAAATTATGGTTTTCCAAATAAAATTATCTGTCCTTGTAAGAAGTGTCGAAACTTAAATCATCATTGTGTTGATGATGTTTTTGAGCACTTAGTTATAACTGGAATGGATCCAACTTATCGTATTTGGGTTCACCATGGAGAGCAACCCATTGATACTCAAGTTGACGAAGTTTCGAATGATATGGATGCATTTGATTTATACACGACTGCTGCCATGGATGATGTGGACAATAATATAGGTTGTGGAGGTGGTGAAGATGATGAATTTGTTAACGAAGATCTTCAGAAGAAGTTGGAGGATGCAGAAACTCCTTTATATGAAGGGAGTGAGAAATACACAAAACTTTCATCAATTGTAGCTTTATATAGGTTGAAGAATCTGAATGGTTGGACAGACAAAAGTTTTACAAAGCTTTTAGAACTCCTTTGTGATATGTTTCCCAAAAACAATGTACTTCCTGATTCCATGTACTCAGTTAGGAAATTTTTGAGAAATTTCGATTTGAAATATGAAAAGATTGATGCTTGTATTAATGATTGTTGCTTATTTAGAAAGGAGAAGGCTAAAATGGATGTTTGTCCTAAGTGTAGTGTTTCTAGATGGAAAGTTGATAAACACACAAAGAATGTTAAAGTTGGTGGGGCTGCCAAAGTTTTGAGGTATTTTCCGATAATACCCCGATTGAAAAGATTGTTTAGATCAAAAGAAATGGCTGAAAACTTAAGGTGGCATTTCACTCATAAAAGTTTTGATGGGAAGATGCGACATCCAGTGGATACACCTGCTTGGGATTCCATTAATGAAAGATGGCCAGAGTTTAATCTTGAACCACGCAACCTTAGGCTCGGACTAGCTGCTGATGGAATTAACCCCTATAAAAGTCTAAGCTCCACTTATAGTTGTTGGCCAGTGATGCTTGTTATCTATAATTTACCACCTTGGTTGTGCATGAGGGACGAAAATACATTTTTGTCATTATTGATTCCAGGTCGTAAACAACCTGGAAACGATATTGATATTTATTTGGAGCCTCTTATTGAAGACTTAAACAAATTATGGAATAATGGAGTGCATACTTATGATGCATTCGACAAAAGCTTCTTCAATTTGAAGGCAATGTTGTTGTGGACAATAAACGATTTTCCTGCATATGGAAATCTTGCTGGGTGTACAACCAAAGGCAAGACAGCTTGCCCGATTTGTGGTAATGATACATGTGAAACTAGGCTGAAACATAGTAAAAAAATTTCATACCAAAATACTAGGAGATTTCTCCCGTTTGATCATCCATATCGGTCTAAGAAAGCATGGTTCAATGGAGCTACAGAAGAAAGAGGCCCCCCTAAAGTTTTGAGTGGCAGTGAAATTGTTGAAGAACTAAATCAAATTACCAACGATTTTGGAAAAAATATGAATCCCAAAAAAAGGAGTCGGGATAATAAGGTGGAAGGAATGTGGAAGAAGAAATCTATATTTTTCAATCTACCATATTGGGAGGTTAGTTTAATATATTTTGAAGTTATTTAAAATTGAAAGTTTAAGCTTATAAAATGTAACTTCAATTTGTTGATGATGTGTCTTTAATCTTTGTAGGTTTTGTTAGTTCGTCATAATTTGGATGTTATGCATATAGAAAAAAATGTGTGTGATAGTATTATTAGCACATTGTTGGACTTGAATGGAAAATCCAAAGATCATCTTAATGCTCGATTGGATTTAAAGGATTTGGGTATCAAGAAGGCCTTGCATCCGGTGGAGAAAGATGGGATTATACGACTTCCAGCAGCTACTTACACACTTTCTAGATCAGAGAAGAAAATGTTTTGCCAAAGGTTATTTGATTTAAAGTTACCTGATGGTTATAGCTCAAACATTAGTAACTGTGTAGTAGTTGAGGAACGTAAGTTGATGGGGCTTAAATCTCATGATCTCCATGTCTTAATGCAACAATTGCTGGTAGTGGCCATTCGAGGATTGATGGAGGATGGTCCAAGAGAGGCAATTATAAGACTTAGCAAATTTTTTAATGGAATATGCCAACATGTGGTTGACGTAAAAGAAATCATAGAATTGGAAGCAGAAGTAGTTGAAATAATTTGTATGTTTGAAAGATATTTTCCTCCTTCATTCTTCGACCCTATGGTACATTTAGTTGTTCACCTTGGACGAGAAGTGTTATTATGTGGTCCTGTTCAATTTCGATGGATGTATCACTTTGAAAGGTAAATATTCTTAGTAACCTTTCAATAGTATAACATGAATTTCCCTTAACTAATGAGGAAGGTTCCTTCTTTATTTGTAGATATATGAAGTTACTTAAAGCGTGTGTGATGCAACCTACACATCCCGAGGCATCTATTGCTGAACGTTACATTGCAGATGAGTCAATGCGCTTTTGTGCATCATTTTTGAAACAATCTAATGACGAAGGTTCCTTCATTGGACGTAACGAATATAATGATAGTGATGTGATACTTGAAGGTCGTCCACTTCATCGTGGTGTAACTGTTACACTAAATGATAAGGATCTAGCTAGTGCACATCGCTATGTATTATTCAATTTAGCTGTCACAGAGCAATATTTAGAGTGAGTGGATAAACTTATTATCTTCTAATTTCACTGTCGCTTAATTATTGATGGTGATTAATTTTTTTTTAAAATATAGGATGCATCTACAACAACTAAAAAATAATAACACTACTTTAAGAACCAATCACACTCTACTTTGGAAACAACATACTGAGCTTTTTCCCTTGTGGTTAGAAGAAAAGGTATGGGCCAATACACTATTTAATTTGTATTAATTTGAAATTATGATGAAATTATGTGATAAAAATGTTTCCTTCTGTAGTTTTCTACTGCAGAATTTGATGCTATGTTATCAAGATTAGCACATGGTCCTCGTAAAGCAGTCATATCCTATAAGGGATATGTTATTAATGGGCATCGATTTCATACTAAGGATGCAGAGAGAACGACACAAAATAGTGGTGTTTATATGGAAGCAACAACAATGTGTAGATCTAGTGCTAAAGATGATGCACAATTGGCTGATGTTGTAGGATATTATGGGTTAATTAATCAGATTATACTCTTGGACTATTACAGTTTTCATATCCCTTTATTTAGGTGCAATTGGGCACATGTTGGCAAGGGTGTAAAAAAGGTTGATTGGTATACTCTTGTAAACCTACACCAAGGACAAAAAGAGTTTATTAGATAACCATTTATACTTGCTTCACAAGCTAAACAGATATTTTACGTAAGGGAGAATGAAAATTCAAATTGGTATATTGTGTTAAAGGCTCCACCAAGAGGACACTACGAATCAGAAATATATGATGACCAACATGATGAGAATCTGATTGCTCAAAGTTAAAAAGTACAACATTTTCTTATTAATCATAAAATGTATAGTCATTACTTTTTTATGATTTTTTTTATTATTGTACTTATTAAGTTTCTTGAACTGCTTTAAAAATTGTTTCCTTAACTTGAGCATTGTGATTGTCATATTTAAAATACATGTTTTTGTATGATGCAAATTTAGTGCATATTTCAAATTACTTTTAACTAAATCTCTTAATCTCTTAATCTTATACAGGTACAATATGGAGACTAGAAAAAAGAAGCAGGATGGAAGTTTAGTCAATGAAAAGAATGGAGGTTTAGTCAATGAAAAGGAGGTTGGATCACCTTCAACTCAAGTTCACTTGCAACCTGGTGCTTTGAAAGCAATTGTGGCAGAAAAGAGGAGGCAATTAGCAGCTAAGTTTGGAAAGTTGGCAAAGAAGAAGAAATCGAAGCTTCGTTTTGCATCCTCTACTAAAGTTGTAATGGATTCACCACCTGCATCTAAAAGATCTTATGAAGCAGCGTTTGGTATAAATCCAACAAATGAGGATGACAACGAAGATGAAAACATGTCCCCACAACGAGCAACTGCGTTAGGTAGAACCCAAGCAACATCTCCACTCCACAACCTGAACAAAACAAGAAGATCTCTGCGCCATTTTGTTGACAATGATGTTGAAGATGATTTTAACACTCCACAAAAGAATTCAGAAACTATGATGAACGAGTCACCCAAGTCTAGGTTGATTAGGCCATCAACCAAAGGTTCTCCTGCTGCTAATACAAGGTCCTCCCATCGCCAATCTATTGCTCATGAAGAAGATGTGCCTCTCAATAATAATCAGGAAGAATTTCTAGTTAACTCTACAGAGCATGTCACTCAAAACAAAAGAAAAAGAGGCCCAACAAAGCTGAAAGGTATTGCTCTCCAACCTGATGGTCGTATTACTGTAAGGTTTAATGCAAGAGGGCAAGCTGTAGGGGAAGGCTCAGTTAGTCTTTCATCATTTATAGGTCCTCTTGTAAGGGAACTTTTACCATACACAATAGCTGATTGGCGAAAGGTTCCAAAATCATTGAAAGATATTTTGTGGTCAACAATCCAGGGTCTAAACTTATATTTATTCATGTGTTAATAGCTAAAATTTTTAGGTGAATACTCATAAATTAATATTTAATGTGAATGCAGACAAGGTATAAGGTGGACAAAGATTGGGAACGAGACTGGTGTATGAAAGTAATGGGAGACCTGTGGAGATCTTCCAAGTTCAGGCTAGTTACTAAGCTGAACGAGCTACCAAATGAACAAGAACGACTAAAATTAAAGCCTGATAATATCAAATAAGAAACTGAATGGAGAGTATTTGTGCGTGAAAAAACCAGTAAACAATTTCAGGTAACCAAAATTTCGATATATGTATTATATAGATTCTGCTTATTACAAATAAATTGGGTACCATACTTATTTCAGTTTGGTTTATTATCAGGAGAAAGATTGAGAAAAAAAAAAACACTCATTGCTTACTTAGCTGTTACATCTCTGATATTGATGAATTATAGTTTTAATGCTTTTGGTATCTATAATCATGGTGTTCACTATAAACAGTAGCAGGTTTAATTTTCATTAAAGTTGTATTTAGCAAAAGAAGTTCATTATTCTTTTGCACTTGATGCTAAGGTTGTTTATAGTACACATTAAGTTATGCTTTCCCTTGTATTTAAAAATTGAATTGAGTATATATTTAAATGTATATATTTGAGCAATAGTTACATTGTCATTTAAAACTTGAACTGAATATATATATTCTATTTAATATATATATATAAAATTTTGAGTGCATAAATAGAATAAACAATAAGAAGACATATTCTATTTCAACCCTCAAGGAAATATATATTCTATTTCCATTTCCATCTGTATTTAATAACATAAGCCACATAAAACCAAAAATGAAGTCTTAAGGAGGCTGCAATATTGACTACCATTCTAACTTGGTCAGCTCATTGTTCTCTACTAGTCATTTTTAAGGAGACTGAATGGAGTGTTTGGGAAGGGGGCAGGATTTTGTTGGTATAATAAATATAATGAGGTCAGTCAAGTCAGGTTATGCATTACTTGAGGGCATAAATATAATTTTTCGTTGGTTAACTCATTTTTTGCCTTTAGAAGTAGGAAAACGACTGGCCTATATTGTGGTAGAGAGTTTGCCTGTTAGCTGTACATGTAGAGACTACTAGTTGTTTTTATTTTGGAAAGTGATATGATTTATCATCTCCAATCCAAAACTATATAATAATAATGTAATTACATTATACTAAGTATAATGGGCTTTTAGCATTTCAACTCTTTCCAAATCGGTCTATGAATTATAAAATATAGTAATTAAGTCTCTAATCTCGTTAAATAATGGTAATTAAGTCTTATGTATGTGAATTTTTTTACGCATTATTGATGGAAAAGATTGCATGACATTGCTAAAGGGTCAATATAGAGATCTTGGGTTTATAGTTTAAGATGTCATAGTTTGATGTATTTTGTATTTTTGCTCAATCATATTTATCAATTTGGTAATGTAATACAATCAATCAGTAAAAATAATCATATTCAGGAACTTAATTGTTAAATTTTATAATTTAGGAACTAATTTACTAAATCAAATAGTTTAAGAGGCTGTTATGCTAATTTTTTTATTTTTGAACTTGTTACACTCGATGAAAATATTGTTAGGAATGAATTTGATGTAAAAGTATAACAGACAAAATACCCTTAAACTGAATGGAGAGACTTTGTATAATTATGAAACCTTGGTTTCTTCTAATGGGGTGTTTGAGCTAGAATTCTTCAGTTCTGGTGATTCAAGTAATGAGTACATAGGAATCTGGTTTAAGAATGATAAGGACAAGAAGGCAGTTTGGGTTGCAAAAAGAGCAAGTCAACCAAGGGTGTAGTTTCTTTTGTCATGGCTTAATCCTGATGATCCAGATAAAGGTTCTTTTTTTAAGGCTTTCACAGAGAAAACAAAACCCAGTTCAATATCTGGTTAGGTGAAAATGTTTATCAAGAGATTGGATAAGTAAGATATTTTTTTCTTGGTGTTATGGAGTATATAATATTCTTATTCTAGAACAATGCATTATGCTATATCAGTCAATTAAAACTATTTCAGGTCTGATCAAATTAAGGCAGTAGAATTCCTTAGTAGTTTCTGCATAATCTTAGCAACATTAGATTGTCTTGGCTTGATATGCACATATGAAAGTTAAACTCTATTGGCCTCAAGAGCTGCATTGAGACTACAATTATGGTTAGTTTTTAGAATATTTTTATGCTCTAAATTTGAACTCTTGCAACCACAAACAAATTTCAGATTCCAAATTTACAATTGGCTTAATTGTATTCAAATTATGTGAGCAGTTGCTGCCCTGTTTTCATGAAACTTTTGTACTTTAAATGATTTATTTTTTTCCAATTCTCTTCTTGAAAATGTGTTTCTAAATTTATTTGACAAAGTTATTCAAGAGACACTATTATCACCATTCACAGTCCACCAACTATCCCATCCCTGTTCAGGAGGAGTTGTACTGTGTTTACTATTTCATTGCTAGAATACTGGTTCTGTATGTTTCTTTTACTGCTGGAGTGTTTACTGTTGGAGTGTTTATTACATACTCTTTTCTTTGCTGCCATAGTTACTGTTTTATTGTTGAAAAACTATTATGTGTACTGTGTTTACTGTTTTATTGCTAGAATACTGGTTTAGTTTTTTTGTTTTACTGCTGGAGTGTTTGGTATTCTATATGTTCAATCGCTGGTTCATTTCTTATTTATTTTAGGCGATTAGCAATAAGTTTAAAGAGATGAGGAAGAAACAACTCCCACATACATGCAGCAGGAGAGGATATGCTCGAACAATGGATGGCATGGTAAAAATTTAATAAATATTTTTGGTAGCTAAACATAAGAAAATATATGTTCTCTTTCTGAAAAATGTACTTGGATACAGAGTAGGGAAAGCTCAAAACCTGTAACAAGAGTTCAAGCTTTCTTAAAGACACACACAAAGAAGAATGGTGAACCTGTGAATGCTCAAGCTGCTGAAGTTATTGTAAGTAATTTACCCTTTGTTTGTAGAAACATATGTATTTGTATGTACATAGACTTATTTAACAGTCAACTTGAAATGATTTATAGGAGAAGCTACAAGTTCTTGCAAATGAAAAACCAGATTCATGCACAACACAGAATACTGTACAAGATGCTCTCACTATCATATTTGGTCCTTACAAGAATGGTAGATCATTAGCTAATGGGAGGGGAGTAACTAATACAAAGTTAGCTATTCTAAGAGCAAGAGATGACCATATTTCACAATTGGAATCAAGTCAATGTGAGATGAAGAATAAAATGTCTGAGATGATGAATCTTATTAATACTATTGCAAAAAGTGTAAACATTCAGGTAAATTAAATTAATTGACTTCTGTTTATTTTACTCTATTCATTGAAAATTATAAATGACTAAATTATTCTCAAACTTGTAGGGGTTTACTCAACCAAGTGAAGCGGAGTCACACATGCCTTCTCCTATGGTAACTACAATTTTAATTACTACCTATCATTTCACTTTTAATTTTTTAAGTATCAATATTATCTATAAATAAATATATGTTTTATCATGTAACAGAGTGTTAATAATCTGAAGTTCACTCCTGAAAACAATGCTTGCAATTTACTTGATTGGAATGGAAGTGGAGAAATTGTTGCAGAAGGTCGATGGTCTTCTAGTGATCCTTTATGTGAGGTGCATCATCTTCGTCTTGGGCCTAATGCAATGAGAGTTTGGGTTGATGTTGCTAAGAAACCTACTGCATATTTATGGAGACCAACATCACATATGAGTACAATTGAAGAAGCGGTTGGTTGCACTGTTGCTTGGCCTTCTAATAAAGTTACAATGAGGTAAAATTTCATGCAACTTAAAAATTATTTATAAATAGTACAACAAATCAGCTGTAGTAACTAATTATATCATCAAAATATATAGGAAATGAACATAATGGATGAAATTCAATTGTTTCTTGGTAGATATCTTTGGTACGTATCTTTGCATAAAATTAACTAATGAATGAACATGTGTTTTCAACTATTTTGGCTACATTTGTTTTCTTAATTTTATATATTTTTCACTCTTATAGGTGCACAACTAATGAATGAAGTGTAATATTTTGGAGGGACGCCCATGATCAACAAATTATGAATCAGTTTGTTTTAAAACTTTTGCTTATGTATTTTGTCTTGCAATATACTCGTACTTTTGGGATATTGATATTTTAGCTTTATGTAGCGAACATATTAAGAATATTTGAATTTATGTTAAGGTATAATTTTTAATGTGTTATATGTTTATCATTTGTTGCAATTATTCATATGTTAAAAGATAAAAAAATATAAAAGTTTTTGTTATGCCATGAAATTGTTCATATGACAATTAATAAATGTTAGGAAAATGATTAATGATAACAATTTTAAAAACGCTATTAAAAGTAAGGATGATTACAAACAAAAAACGCTACGACTGATAACTAATTACATTCTTAAAACGCTATTGTATATCTTTACATAACAATTTAAAAACGCTATTCACAGTAAGTACGACTACAAACATAAAACGCTACGACTTATAATTAATTGCATTTTAAAAACGCTATTACATATCTTCACATAACGTTTTAAAAACGCTATTAAAAGTAAATAATACTACAAACATAAAACACTATGGTTGATAACTAATTACATTTTAAAAACGCTATTGTATACCTTTCAACATCATTTCTTCATAACGTTTGAAAAACGCTATTAAAAGTAAGTATTTTCAATTTAACATAATCAATGACTACATACATAAAACGCTATGACTGACATCTAATTATATTTTTAAAACGCTATTATATATCTTTCAATAGCATTTTTACATCACAATTTAAAAACTCTATGAAAAGGTCCAGACTTTTAATAACATGGGATAATATAGCGTTTGTAATAACGCTATCGTTTGTTAAAGACAGCGTTTTAAAAATGCTATGGAATCCAGTTTTTCTTGTAGTGATGCTTAAGAACTTGGATTCCCTAACCAAACTAAGAATGAGGTTAGGGGACTGAGTAGAAGGTTTTGAGAAAGGAAATAACATGAAATAAATGGAATAGAGTTTCGGGTTTACCTTAAAGATTTGCAAGATCAATCTAACCTCCACCGAAATACTATAGAACTCACTTCCCAAAGTGTTTGATAAGCTTATGATGCTTAAGCTTATAGTTTTTCCCAAACCAAGTGTTTACACTCTCACACTCACTTAACACTAGCAGCTTCTGAACTTAGAGCAAATGGTGAATAATGGCTGGGTACTAGGTCCTATTTATAGAGTTTGGGAATGAAAGTATCTTGATTTTACTTGAATAAAAATAATGGCTTTTTAGGTGAAAATCATTTGAATAATCGTTCAGCAGAGGCTGAAGACTCGTTCAAAAGATGCTGGACTGTTGAAGGAGTTTGAATGGCTGAAAGGAAATGAATTCAAAAACATTTGAAAACATACTGGAGGAGGCGATATATCGCCCCCTGTAGGCGATATATCGCCTGGGCCAGTATGCCCGAGGCGACTGTGCATCGTTTCGTGTTTTCCGTATCTACGTGCTGCGATATATCGCCCCCTATAGCTGCGATATATCGGCACATGCTGAATATTTAAACACGAAATTACACATTTTTAGCTAAGTTTGAATGGAGTAAACAGCCTTGACTAAGCCCTCAACGTACTCAAAGCTGCTGACTGACCCTATAACATTCAAACTTTACTCCTTATTAAATTAAATCCTCAAAAATCTTTAATCCTTAATCACCATTCATAACATGTGCTTAAAATCCTATTGGTTGATGTCTAAACCTTATAATATAATAAATATAGTCCTTAATATCAGTCACATTAATCAAACCTTAGGTTATACTTAATATTCTTAAACTATAGATTAAACTTAGAAAATCTATAAGTACTACTATGAGTGTCCAAATAATTCCCGGTCTGAACCAAAAATCCATAGTAACAAAGATAACACTAAACATACTATAACACTACTAAACAATTAGTTAAGTAAAGTTCTTGGACTCTACAGGGGGCTTACTGGCTGGAGAGGAGGACTTGGATTGGGAGCGCACTGCAGCGGCGCGCTCGGTGGCTGATCTGGTTGAGAGGCCGGCGCAACCTGCCCTCGAGCCAATTGAATGGCTGCTTGGAGAGCAGCCATGGCATCCCTCTGCCCATGGTCCATGTGCGCCTACCGCTCACTCAGCTCCTGACGCTGACGTTCAATTTCTCTCTGCTGTAGCGCCATTGTCTCCGCTATGTTCTCCTGATTGGCCCTCAGATTGGCCAACTCATCCTGCAACACCCCCAGTGTTGCCCTCAGTGTTTCTGTATCCAACTCCTCCTCTTCAAACTCTAAATGTGGTTCATTGTCCACCACATTTGGAGGAGGTTGAGATGAAGCAGCGCCAGCGGCCAGTCCATCTTTCTTAGATATCTTTGCCATTAGATTTTCTTACAGTTTCTTGATCAATCTCTCAATGAAAGCACCAGAATGTTGACCCTCAATTTGGCCAACGACACGGAGTCAAGAATGCGACAAGAAATGAGATAATAACCAAGAGTTTAATCTAATGGTAAAAAATCAGCACATACGATTTATAGTGGTTCAACCCCAATGAATAGTAATGACCTACGTCCACTTAGTGATATTATTAATATTGAATTCCAATGTCGTGATCATGGAACTAGGGTTCTTGAGTTTCACAAACCTTGGAAGAATTATAACAAGACGATGGATAATCGCACTATATGCTCTCTCTCTCAGTATTCAGGAAAAAGATTAAAAGGTCAAAAGTCCCCTCCTTGAGCTATTTCAAGCATATTTATAGGCTCGAGGGCAGTTACATGGCCAATGGGCCTTAACTATCCTTAATATCCGTGTATCAAGGCAATAAAGAGGAAATAATCAACGTAGTTATTACAAGATTACAATCTTTTAAGGAAATAGACCTAAGCATACGACCAGCCTGGTCGTACCTAATAGTCAGGCTTGACGAAGCAATGTGTAGTTGGTCGATAATTGAACAACATCTCCTTATTTCGACTCTGCCACGTGTCAACCACGTGTGAGAAATCCTTGCCACGTCATTAGTAACCATTTTTGGGTAAACAATAATGTTATGATGAATATGTATATGATGATGATGTTTGTGATGATTATGCTTATGATAATGGTGGTTATAATAAGAATGTTTATGATGTGTAACAATGTATGAATATGAATATGTTTTGTGTGTATACTTGTGTGTTATTTGTACTTCCTTACTGGGCTTTTAGCTCACCCCCCTTACTTTCCCTTCCAGGTAGCAAATAGGATTTCTCTGTGGCACGTGTGCTTGTGGCACGTGTGGTTGATAGGATAGATTTTTAATACTTTTTAGTCTTAGTTTTATTATTATTATTTTATATTTTTAGTTCTTTTTATGTGTGGTTATTGTATTTTTCAGGTTGTCATTTGTTAAATGGATATTTGAGAAATATTAAAAATTTATTTGAAATATTATCTTCAATCAAGAGAAAAAAAATAAAAAAAATATATTTATTTGAGAATATTTAAACATAAATTATTGGAAAAATCTGAGATATTTTGAATGTGAGATAGTTTCGATATTTTGACAATATCTCTCGGCTCACATATCTAATTTATGTGTTCTTTGTGGCATTGGAAAGCTTATTCAAAGACCTACAAAATCTTATTTCACAAGAAAAGTCAAATGCGGATGTTTACGTGGTGATATTTGACCTACAAGATTACGCAAGCTAGAGTTACGAGATTTGAAATTCAAATAAAGATATTTTGGAGCATTATCAAGTAACAAATGGAAACATCTAGAAAACTCTTTTTTCACAACCTTATCACTATAAGAAGAATGCTTTAGACTATTTTAGATCTCTCTCTCTTTCTTCTTGACCTCTCTCTATTTTCTCTATTTCTTCTCTTACTTCTTTTTCTATTCTTTTCCATGAACTAATTTTCTTATCTAGGGTTTAATGTAGTCACTTGGATTTCTATTTAATTTAATTATGAATTTCTATTGATTTTTCTTCTTTATTCTAATCTATATAATGTGTGTTTAATGCTAGTGAGTACTTGATCAATATTTGCTTGATTTATGATTTTGATTCAAAATTTAAAAGATGAGAATTGAATATGCTATCATTATATAGACATAGGTTGCATATTGGACGAAAGTACATGTATGACTTGTGTAGTAATTAGGTTTTCATGCTTAATGTCTTCTATATGTTTAAGTTTATCACAGAGATGTAGAAAACATGCATATAGGTTGAGATCTTATTTTGAAAAAGAATAGGAATCGATTTATGTTAACCTATGATTAGAATAGGAAGAAAGAAATCTAGAATTTATTAATAAAATTAATAGAATGAAAAGTTGATGAAATTAACACCCAAGGTCTTTTTAATATTGATTTCCATCTTTAGTTAATTTTGTTCATAATTATTTATAATTTTTAAATTAAAATTCATTCATCTAAACTTTGTTTGCCAAATAGAAATTAAAAGAAAAATTGTTGGTAATTGGAAAATAGTCTTCGTGGGAACGATACTCTATTTTTCATCTATATTACTTGAATCGATTGCGTGCACTTGTGTATCATATTTTCACGAGCAGTTGTGATGTGGGAAGTTCCAACATCAGGGTGTGTATGGTGTGGGGGCATCCTATGGATGAGAAACAATCAGTTTAACGTCAATTTCTAAAGAATAATGTTATGTTTATTTTAAACTTTTAGAACTTATCAGTGGGACTTAAACTTTAATTATTTTTAAAACGTTGCAAAAAAATTATTATTTTCTTTTTAAACTATTGGGCCCAACTTGCATGTTTTTAGCAAGGCCCCACTGGGACATTTATAATAAGTGGCTTTTCTTCTATAAACTTATGAGCATGCAAATTTTTTTCAAAGTATTAGACTAAGGAGTTTTTACAGATTTATAATAAAGGATTTGTGGTTACTTGATAGGCTTTAAGAGGTAATCTCTAATCTATTTGTATGTAATATATCTATATATGTATGATCTTGACTGGTATTAATAATTTTTTTAAAAGCCCACCATTCCGTTGCGTATCTCTGATTTATACTTTTAATACCAACAAAGCCCATGGTCATCCAAATCGGTGGAGAAGAAGGGCATCGATGCACGCTCTGTCGCAATAGCAGTCAGAAAGTTATCCCACTTAAAGGGAAAAGAACAATGCAGTGAGGATCGCTAAGACTCCCCCTGCGCTTGACAAGGTCCCAAAGGGCTAGTCACAGAGGACGTCCTGCAGGCACCGACCTCTAGTGGCGTCAAAGTGTCGCAAAGTTCTCAGGATGACGAGTGGGCCTAGCGAGTAGCTGAAGGACCTCCCACTTTAGGGGTTGTTGATCGCCGGTTGCCAACTGCGATAGGCCTATCGTAACTGGTCACCCTCATGCCTACATCGCGAAGTGTCGACACTCCATGTCCCACGACAATAGTGCCAGTAAGTGCGATGATCGAAAAGCCACTCTCATCAATGCACTCTATAGGCACCCAAAAACCACAAAGCCATAAGGTATGGTCAGAAAGAAGAAACTGCGCGATCTTACACTCTGTCGCTACTCCAGCATGTAGAAATTTTAGGCAGTCCATGTACTCGGGCCTCGTCGTCAGACGAGTAAGGGCACCTGTCAAAAACAACACACGTTTAAAAATGCAAGTCAAGTACAGTCAGGTAATCCCTAACACCCTCACAAGGGAGCTCTCCGGTCACCAATGGCGAGGACTCCCACACATGATGGCAGGAATAGCACCCCAATACTCCTAAGAAGTCTCTCAAAAAGAAGGGAGGTGAATTACTTACCAACTCTCTTAAAGACTCTGTGGGTGGAGTGGATGCCTCCCATGAAAAAATATATGTACGAGAATTCCCCAACGTTGGACTTCCCGCTGATCACCAAATCTGCACATCCCACTCTGGACACAAAGGTGATAAAATCCAAATGTCCTCCCCTCCAGATTGAACTGAATGTGATAGAGATAATAAATCTCAAGGGTGTAGGAGGCTCCCAGCCTAAACTACAGTACAATACATGGAGCCTGAGAATACTGCTATAGGAGTTGAGCGACAGCTGAAATGGCGCCACCTGAAAGTAGTTGGCAACACTAGCCAAATAACCCTGGATTGGAGAATTGCCCGGGGTAATAGTGTCGAGGACTCCACAGCTGCCAACCCTTGGAGAGTGATCCGGATGCTCATCGGGCCTGGGAAGCCTACACTTGACAATATTCAATAGAACATGCGGGGATTCCATCTACACAAGCCGAGCCGCTCTCATAACAGATGGACTATAAGCAAAGTTGCCCTCAACTGATGAGGGAGGCGTGTTGAGGACACGCCAGGTGACCACGTAAGAATCTTCGATGGAAGATGACCCTGACTCGACAATGGAGGGTCGAACGACACCGTTCTACGGGCGAGCCCAATTCCGAGGAGGTTGCTGGGGAGCCATGAGAAGAATCAAAAGGGTATCTGAAGCAGACAACGTTAAAAGAGTCATTGCAACAACCTGCTAAAGCAAATTCACCAGAAATATGTAAGGTCCCTCACCCACCATCCCTATTAGATTGGCAAGGGAGTTTGAGATCCCATGGCTCAACCTGGGAGAAGCGCCTTGAGGCGACGGAAACACCATTCCCTAGTAAAGTGCAGGTGTTCAGAGCCAGCGATGGCTCATGCACCACCATATGAGAAAATATCAAATCATAAAAGCTAAGTCCCACTAGCCAAGACGGCCTGAGCCACAGGCCTTCGCTGACTTCCCCCATTTGCACCCAAAGGCCCTCTCTAGCCGCTTGGTGAGCGCGCCTCGTGAATCTCGTGCTCAAAGAGCCCTCGCCATCGTGCCCCAAGGGCCCTAACCACATGCACCCTTCACGCCTGAACCTCCTCGCCAGCCGTTGGGCGAGCGCGACTCATAAATCTCGTGCCCCAAGTTCCTCGCCATTTGTCGGGGGAGAGAACCTCACAAGCCTCGCGCCCCCAAGGGCCCTCGCCATTGAGCCCTCGTGCCCCAAGTGCCCTCATCATCTGCGCTCCATGGGCCCTCACCTGCCGCCGTCGCCGAGACCCTCGCGCACCTCTCCCACGTGTTGATCTCTACCTGCCAAGCCCACCATCACCAGTCGATGGGCATCCCATGCGAGCCTGTAGGGCAAAAGGACGCCCCCCTTGCCGCAAGACTGGGCATCGAAACGGGAAAATTCCCAAGCAAGCCACCCCGCCACCAATGACCTTAAGGTCATTGGCCATGGCCAAATTCAAGCCACAAATCACCCCATATCATAATTGGGATGCCCATAATGCAATTTTGAATAGGAATTATCATAATTCTACCTATCCCACTCAATCTCTACCATCAATTTCATGGTTCAAGCAAGATATTGAGATATCAATAAATAACACATGCATTCAACAAGAACAAAGTGTATTTCTAACAATGTGCGAAATTAATGGGCAATGATGCTTACCACGATGGAGAGAACGTTGAAGAAGATGACCCATTAACGAAAAATGCGACCCAATGGTGGGAGAAGACCCAATGGGAGGGGGGGGGGGGGGGGGGGTTGGCTAGCTTGTCGAGGGAGTGAAGATGGAAAGTCCCTTGGAGCAAACTCTCAATGAGGTTGGCAAGGCACCACCTTTATAGGTCCATTTGGCTAGCACTTCACCACAACATTTTTCAGCAACTGAGTGGTTCCTCATGATGGAGCAAGAAGCAGAGGAGGTGGATCAGTTTTTCTTGAAGCAAGAAATGAAGCCAGTGAGAGTGCATGACCCCTCCCCCGTCGCTACTTTATAAAAGGGAAGTGCTTAGGAGGCTCCCTGCCATCGCCTACGAATGTATTTTTGAGGCAGGACCCACTCAGTTTCGATGGGAAATGAAATTGTAAATGCTCAAAAGGACACAAATTAGGAGGCAGCGCCCGGGACCCCGTCCCCGTTCTGCACCACGCCAACAGCGACCACAGTCATAAACAGTGAAAAAAGACGCGAATCAAATTCGTTGATCGTGGGCAGACCATGTGAGTACAATTCGAGCATCCATCCCATCAACCATCTAGGCATCAAGACCTGTAGATTCCAAGAACTTTACTTAGCTAATTGTTTAGTAGTATTATAGTATGTTTAGTGTTATCTTTGTTACTATGGATTTTTGGTTCAGACCGGGAATTATTTGGACACTCATAGTAGTACTTATAGACTTTCTAAGTTTAATCTATAGTTTAAGAATATTAAGTATAACCTAAGGTTTGATTATGTGACTGATATTAAGGATTATATTTATTATATTATAAGGTTTAGACATCAACCAATAGGATTTTAAGCACATGTTATGAATGGTAATTAAGGATTAAGTATTTTGGAGGATTAAATTAAATAAGGGTAAAGTTTGAATGTTATAGGGTCAGTCAGCAGCTTTGAGTACGTTGAGGGCTTAGTCAAGGCTGTTTACTCCATTCAAACTTAGCTAAAAATGTGTAATTTCGTGTTTAAATATTCAGCATGTGCCGATATATCGCAGCTATAGGGGGCGATATATCGCAGCACGTAGATACGGAAAACACGAAACGATGCACGGTCGCCTCGGGCATACTGGCCCAGGCGATATATCGCCTACAGGGGGCGATATATCGCCTCCTCCAGTATGTTTTCAAATGTTTTTGAATTCATTTCCTTTCAGCCATTCAAACTCCTTCAACAATCCAGCATCTTTTGAACGAGTCTTCAGCCTCTGCTGAACGATTATTCAAATGATTTTCACCTAAAAAGCCATTATTTTTATTCAAGTAAAATCAAGATACTTTCATTCCCAAACTCTATAAATAGGACCTAGTACCCAGCCATTATTCACCATTTGCTCTAAGTTCAGAAGTTGCTAGTGTTAAGTGAGTGTGAGAGTGTAAACACTTGGTTTGGGGAAAAACTATAAGCTTAAAAATCATAAGCTTATCAAACACTTCGGGAAGTGAGTTCTATAGTATTTCGGTGGAGGTTAGATTGATCTTGCAAATCATTGAGGTAACCAAAACTCTAGTTCCTTTCTGTATTATGTTTCCTTTCTCTTAGTCTTCTACTCAAGTTCCTAACCTCATTCTTATTTTGGTTAGGGAATCCAAGTTCTTAAGCACTTAAGTTGTGGTAAGCATATTTTCTTTTAATGGTTTAGTCTTCCTATTCTCTTTCATTTCATCTCCTTTCTTTAGACTCACTCTTGTTCATTATGGTTTTAGGAGTGTTCCAAAAAGTCCCAACTCAGTCCATTTTATCCCGGTAACTTTGGTAAGGAAAATAGGCTAGAATCTATATGTTTATGTTTATGTTATCTTATGTGTTATGTTGTGATATGAATGAGTATGTTATGAATATGTTGTGCATGTGTTTGTTGTAGGCTTGGGCTTATGCCCTATTTGACTAACAAGACCCCAAAAAGATTGTGGGCATATGCCTATTTAGCTGGTAGGACCCCACTAATCTCATGGGCATAAGCTTGTTTAGTCTATGGGACCCCAAGTAATAATGGCCATTATAATAAGTGTATTATGTGTTATGATATGTCTTTACGTTATTATGAAATTATGTTTGTGTTTATGACTATGTGTTAGATTTTTCCTTGCTGGGCATTAGGCTCATTCCTTTCTGTTTATGTGCAGGAAATAAGCTTTAGAGGTGGAAAGATTCGTGATGCTTGGAGGATGTGTATCGATGGTGAATGGAGTCAAGGGGCCGAGCGTTATTCGATTCGAGGATGTAGCCTCATTTTATATTCTTTTTATGGTTTTACATGTATTTTCCGCACTATTATGTAATGTCTTTTATTTTTAATCATGTTTTGTTTTTAAAGACAATGGGATCCCAAATCCTTCTTAGTATTCAGTTTATTTGTAAATAACTCTTATTTTGCAAGTTACTCAATAAATTATGATATTTTCGTAAAAATGTAAGATTTATGTATAGTTTCGTTAATGGTCCAAATAGTCTAGCATAGTGGGTCATTACAAGACCGCTCGTCTTTGACTAAGTTCTTGCATAGTAAAGGCGTACGAATCTACAAAGGACAGAGTTTCGCGGTCTATAAACAAGAGCTGGTTGTGCGCCAAGAGAAGGACCATTCACAACTCGCCTCCAAGGATCCACCATACGCTCTCAACGACCAACACAACACAGCTTACACAATCTCTCTCAAAGGAGCCAAAGTTAGGGCGAGTGCAGAGACAACGAAGTGACGAACTGCAACAAGCAGACCGCCCCTCAGTCATTAAAGTCAGCCCCACGCCAACGAGGAGCCTGAATTGGGGGGAAATGTTATACCCAAAATTTGGCACTTCCACGTGGCGACCCTCAATGCAATGATGTGTTAAGACAAAGTGTCGAGACACAACACTCACCACCAGCCGCCATAAGGAATGGCCCTCGCCACTTCCCCAATACTCAAGAATAGGGAGGACTTATCAGTGCCTACCTACTTCTCCCATCGTGTGAAGCGAAATGATCCCTAGACGGCCACGCCAACTTCAACCGTAAGAAAAAAAGGGCCCTAGCCAATGGCCATAGCCCGCATAATTCGGACAACCATATGTCACAAAAATATGCTAAAGACGCCATCAACCATAGCTGATCCTCGAGGCCCTTGCCATCCGTGCCTCATTCCGCACCAGAATGCGCCTTCAACCATTAAATGAACAAGGCACATCAGGCTACCATTTTTGGTAAGACGCAAACCTGTCTCCAAGCTAAGTGTACCAAAATTTAGCTTGATCAGAAACAATGTGCCAGCCCTTCCCATCTCCGCAGCTATAAATAGTGCAAACCTCACTTTAGTATGGGGGGTCGAAAAGAGAGAGAAAAACAAGTCAGTAACTACTCATTTTCGAAGAGAGCTCCTACACTCCATCTTTGTAACTACCCCAAGAGAAAGATCAAACTCAGCTTGATCTTGAGGGTTCAAAGTTCATAAATAATACTGACTAAAGTGAACATATGTCATCTTTTTTTGGTCGAACCACTATAAATTTGTCTATTCATTTATAGCTTCACTTATTCCTCTTTTCTTTAGCTCACTGATCATCATTAAGATCCGCTCTTAGGTATTACACACAAAATAACTCTTCATTTATTACTCCATGTGACTTGATGAAAAAACGAGTCAATATTTTGGTGCTTTCATTGAGAGTTTGAGTCTCACAGTAAGATCTCCTCACTGACCACCCAATGTGGCCCACCCGCCTCATTGGTCATGGCACCTAGGCATGGTCCAGCTAAAGAGAACGACCCTACGACTCCACCAAATCCTCCTCCTTCCCCTCCTTCATGGGACATTGAGGAGGACCCTCATGAGAATCTGGATAAAGGGAATAGCAACCACATCCCCCAACAACCCGAGGTGTCACGGGAAGGTGTCGCCACCCTAAGAGAAAAGATGGCACGATTGTGCGCCACGAACATCGCTGATGTAGATTATCTAACAAAAAAAATGTCTTAGTTTTTTTCAATTTGTTTTTTAATTATTTTATATTAAATAATAGTTTTAGATTTTTTTTGTAATTTTAAGAAGCAACGCAATGATTGATGAAAAATATTTTTGCCCAAACAAAATATTTAGTCAAACCTAATCCTCAAAAAATATTAAAGTATGTACTAAAAAACTAGATCACATGGAAAGAACACATTGAACATTCAACTATCTCAACAAGTACATGATTGTTAGTCTATTTTATAATTTTCTTTTGAGAAATGTTAAATACACTTTATAATACACTTGTTTTTGTAATTTCTTAAATTAATGAATGATATGTAAATTTTACTAATAATTTTAAAAAAATATTAAAATATAAAAAATTGAATAATATTCACATATCATGTATAGATAAAAGATAGTATAAAAAAGAGTGGAATAGAAAATTTATAGTTTTTTTTTTAAGCTTTAGATTAGTGCCAAGTATATGTTGAACTTTCAAAGAAATCATAATATATAATAAAACAAAAGTAGGGCCAGCTTAACCAAATGTAAAACCGCATCATCATTTATTGACAAGCAATATAAAATTGGAAAAAGAAGAACAAATAATGTTGAAATCAAATTTGGATTGCGTTTTTTTTTTCTTTCTTTCTATCTAACTCGTTATGACCTAATTAAAAGATGATTTAATGGAGATAATACGCATTCATTGTTTCATTTGACCTAGTCAAATTTATAAATGTCCAATTAATTCTAATTTGTTGGACATATGCAAAAAGACAAAAACAAATTAGTTATTAATTTGTTTTTATAACTAATTTGTTTTTGTTTTTCCCCATTTACCATACTAAATGTTTATTAATGACATTAATGACATTAAATTATACGTAGTATACATTTACATCATGTATAAATTACATGTGCGTCAAATTTCAAATTTGTGCTTCATCAAATTTTGTATAAATATATATAAAGCATTTTTTACTTTATATCTTATTGTCACACTAATCGAAGAAAATGTTTATTTATTAGTTGGCCGTTACGTTTATATATTGAAATACACGTAATCGACCTTAGAATCGTTCAAGATATAATTTACTTTTTAACTTTTTATGTTGAGTTCATATTCTGATGACCTGCAATATCAATTTTGCTAGTCAATATACAATAATAATAATATATTTGTGAATAATTGTATGGTGCACTCAAAAAGATGTGTGCTGGTATGTATATAAATATATATATATACTAGTTAAAAGGTACGTGGCTACTGTTGATTTAAAAATAATTAGTAATATATTTATTAAATTATATTTATAAATTGATAAATATGTGTTTAACTTTTTTGTTGAAAAAAAATGCCTTTTTCAAATTTAAAGTATAACCCAAATTAATAAATTTTAAAATATCTGGTAAAGATTAGACTACTTTATATATTTTTTTTAGTTTATTTTTGATCGTTTAGTTAATACAAAAATGTTGTTTGGTATAACCCAATTATTTTGAATACATATATATATTTTTTTAAAATCTAATGCAATGTTTATAGAATTATTTTTATAAATTAATAAATATGTGTGTAGATTTTTTGAAAAATAAAAGATTAATATTTACTTTGCAAAATTGTGAATATAACTTAAATCAAAAGATTTAATGGGTGTTTGGTAGATATTATACCACTTTATTATCGTATTGTATTGTTTATTTATATTTATGACAATCATATAATTTATTTTTGCAAATATATATTTAGTAACAAGGATGAATAATAAATAATATTATTTTGAAAACTACCTAAGACTTTATGTTTATAAATTTCTGGAGGACAATATCAAAGCATAATGCAAAAATTAATAATACTATTTGTACACACGATATATATATACAATATTTATAATGTTTGGTGCTATTAAATATGAGTATATGTATATACGTGATTATAAGTAATAAAAAAAATATAATATCTTTTCTTTCTAAATATAATTGATGAAAATTTTAATAAAAATTAAAATTATGTATTATATATATAAGTGTCACTATAGTAATGATTGTTTTTAATCACTACTTATAGGTACTTTAGTACTTTTGGTACATTGATAAGTTGTAAATATATTTCTTTTTACATGACGGTATATAATGTAGTTACAAGAGATTTTCTATAAATTTTTAAAAAATTATGAATAATTTAAAATACCATAATTAAAATTTAAACAGAATGTTGGACACATACTTATTTGATATTTATCTATTAAATTAAATATATATAAAAAATCAGCTGACATGTTATAATAGGGCAAAAATGATTGATAAACAAAACAACTATTTAAGAGGATTAATTATTAATAGTCTTTATTGTATTTAAGAGAAAATACAATTATCTTTGAAAAATAATTATCAATAAAACACAGTAGAAAAATAATAATATCTAAATAAATAATGGCAAATGGAAACAATAAAAAGCAATAAAAATAATTATCTAAGTGCGAATAATAAAACAAAGAAGCTGTAATCAAGTTTGTATATATGTTAGTTAGAATAATAATAATAATATATATATATAAATATATAAAAACTTTTCATTGGGCTTTTAAAATTAATCAATGACACGAATAAAAACAAAACAAAAAAAGATAAAAATAAAAAGTAATAAGGAATATTCAAAGTTATATATAATATACTATAAATAAATATAGGTGAGGACAGTTTTTTTTTTAAATAGTAGATTATGGTGTTTAAAATACAAAATATATAAATGTTTTTTAAATTAAATATGTATATGAAAAGGACAAATGCAAAGGCTGAAATTTGTTGTATTATAATTAGATGAATTATTCTGAGCAATATTGTCCACCGGTGCTTATTTATTGAGTTAATAGTCAATAAAATTTTATTTAAAGTACGTAGCAACATATTTGATTTCTTGTGTGAATTAAGGTTTGATTAAATAATATTTTGATTGTATGAGAGATCTATCATCATATTTCGAACTAATATATTTGATATTTGTTCTTTTTAAATTAATGTTGGTATATGTACATATAAACACATTAGATGTTATTTGTTGTTTATATGAATACTGTTGGTCATATTTTGTCTATATATAATTATAAACTATTTAAAAAAAGATATTTGTATCTCTATTGTATGAATAAGAACTAATTAGTTGTATCTCTATAATTCTCTAATAACTTAACAGTCAAGAAAAAAAATAATACATAAAAAGTGAATAAAAATGCAAAATATGTTAAAATTATTCACTTACACGTTTACAACTCTCTCTCTTTCTGAACAAATAAATGCAAAATTATTATATTTTTTTAACGTTTTCTTTGCACAGAAACACAAAATCTAGAAAATACATGAGAATAGGGAATCTAGAATTTTTGTTTTCTACTAAATAATGTATAGAAGACAAAAATTTGCAAAACAATAATAAGTGTATTAGTCTCGAATTAATTATAATAAGTGGAGTCATATATTTTTTTTGGAAGGTGCACAATAATTTAATTGTTTTTTTTCCTTTCATTTTTTACACTTTGCACGTTTTTGGATTTTGATGCTACCCCATATAATTATACCTATTGTATATTTATGCCACCTCGTGGCCACATCATATCACGAGATAATGCTAAATTTTATGATATTATATAATTAATACGGTGTTTCTAACAACAATAGTGATAAGATGTATTTTACCAAACATAAATAATATTAAAAAAATAGGTTGAATGAAATGAAGAGCAAAGAGAAGAAATAACACAAAAAGATAAATAATACATGATAAAATACTGAATGACTAATGAAAAAGTAACAAATCATATATAATAATTATATATTTTTTTAAATAAATACAGAGAATATTCTTTCACTGAGGAATATTCTAGGCTATATTGAATATCACGGCTTCTATATATTACTATAGATATTTTTTTTTTTTGTTTTCGGGATATTAATAGTAATAATTTTATATATATAATGGTATGCATAATATTAATATTTAAAAATTGAGAATAATTTACAGTATCGAAAATAATATTCAAATTGTTTGTTTGACACACATATAGAATAAAACAAGCATGCATACAATAAAATGTTTGAATTTTGTTTTCAGGTGTGTTTTTAATCTTTAAGGTGGTTTGGTGTAGTATTATGCTTATGTTCGTGTGTATTTCCAAGACTTAGAAATTACTCAAGGAATGGAGTGGATGTGGTGTGAAGTGTGCTAAATTAAGCATGATTTTGGTTGTTTTTGCATTTAGTTTGATGATTGGTTGTTCTTGGATGCCTAGAGAAACTGAACAGAGAAAATGGAGTTTAAAATGTGAGTTAAAAATATTGGACAATAGGGTCGCGACGCTTGTAAGTAGAGTCACGGCGCATGCAAAGTTAAAGAGGTTGCTAAATACTGGAAATGGAACTGTCGCAGCAGCAAAGAAGACGGAGGCTAAAGAAATCTGGGCAACTGGAGACGGGCCGTGACGCTTGATTGCTAGGCCGCGGTGCTTGAGTCCGTACAACGTACGAAAATCCTATTTTTATGAAGGCAAAATGTCTTTTCACAGGGAATCACTAGGGTTATTATAAAAACATATTTATGAGCGATTCAAATCACTTCTAGCTGTTGGAGAACAAGAGGAACTTGGAGATCAAGATTGGGTAATTCATCAAGAGTTGTTCTTCTTTTCTTCTTTAATTTCTTTTTCTATGTTATTTTTTTGAATCAATGGATATTATGAATTCAATTATGAACTAACTTTATTTTCTAGGATTTTAATGTAGTCTCTTGATACTTTATTATTAGTTAATGCAATTTCTATGATTTCCTCTTCTTCCTTGTGATCTATTTAATTTGTGCTTAATGAATGTAAATAATTTGATGTCATTGTTTGCATTACTTATGAATTTAAGTCAAAATATGAAAGGTGAGATTTAAATATGCTATAGTTAAATAGACATAGATTTTGATATAGGACGAGAGTACCTATATGGTTTGTGTAGCTCTTAGGATTTCTATTCTCAATTGCCTTATGTTTGGAATTTATCACAGAGATGTAGAAGATTCGCATATAGGTTGAGAGATTTGTATATCCTAATAAGAATATAGATTGTATCAGTAAATCCATTATCACAATAAGAGAAAGAATAGTGAAATTGTATTGATGAAATAATAGAGTGGATAGATGATGAAATTAAATACCCTAGGTTTTCATCCATTGAATTAATTTTTCCTTTATTTGTTTTTGTTATTTGCTAATTGTTAGTTTTGTCAATTCTTGTTTCTGTTCTTCATTTGTTGAATGTATTTAGAGAAAAAAAATACATTTGGCTGTGGGTATTAACTCTCATGGTTTCTTGCTGCTTCTTGACAGATTTTGACTGGAGTTTTGTCATTGCAATGTATTTTTGAGCTTCAAAATAGGTATGAATTACTAAAATATGGTTTTGATGATAATTTTTTTATTTTTCTATTTTTTTTATTATTCCAAATTTTATAATTAAAATTATTAATATTTTATTAACTTTTCTAATTATTTGTTTATTTTGTTAGGTTAAATAATGTGATAAAAATTTGATTTATTATAAATATATATATATATGTGTGTATATTAGTAAATTTTAGAAATTGTGACAATAGATAAATTTATTTTTTAAATATTTGAAAAAATAAATAGCTTGAAGATGATCAAAGTGTTGTTCATTAGTTTCTTTAACTAGTTTGATTTTTTATTTATTTATTGGTTTGATAATTAATTATGTAGTTTACTAATTATGTAAGTAATGTTTTAGTAGGGTCGTTAATTGAGTGGTGAACTTTGTTGTTCATTTCGGATGAATTGAAGAGTAATATTGAAGGTCAGTTATTTTTTATTTATATTTATATTACTACAAGATTTATGTATAAAGATAAGGCTAATTAAATCATGCATATTGGATTTAGTGAAAGTTATGTTTGAAAATTAGTGAAGAAGGCTCTGAGAAATTTGCGTGCTGTGGTGATATAAGGATGGATTCATTTATGCTTGATTATTGTGTTTGTTTGTGTTGTTTTTATAGGAAATTATGAAATTGCGGTATGCTATAGAAACAGAGGATACTCTGCCGAATTTTTTAAAAAATTTATAAGACTAGAACCTAATAATGATGGATTCATTTATGCTTGATTATTGTGTTTGTTTGTGTTGTTTTTATAGGAAATTTTGAAATTGTGGTATGCTATAGAAACAGAGGATACTCTGCCAAATTTTTTAAAAAAAATTATAAGACTAGAACCTAATAATGATGGATTAATCTATGCTTGATTATTGTGTTTGTTTGTATTGGTTTTATAGGTAATTATGAAATTACGTTATGCTATAGAAACAGAGGAAACTCTGTTGAATTTTTTAAAAATTTTATAAGACTAGAACCTAATATAAGTTTTTTTCTAACTTATTAGGAATTTAATATTGTTATCAGTATGGATAAATCATGGATGCTTGAGAGGAGAGAAACATCACAATTTCAAGATGGATTCAACAAATTTTTAGAGTTTTGCCTAAAGAATTATAGTGATCCACAAAAAATTCGTTGTCCTTGTATCGATTGTGGTAATGGAGTAAAGGGGAATATTACCATGATAAAGGATCATGTATTTTGTCGGGGATTTGATATAAGTTATAGTAAATGGTATTCGCATGGAGAATTATTAAATGATGACCCATATCCATTAGGTAGGCGAGGTGTAGATGATTTTGAGAGTAATGATTTTGATGATCATCCTATAGAATTGCTTGATGAAGCACAAGAAGAGTTTTTTCATAATCCAGAAAAATTTGATAGTATAGTTAGAGATGCAGATAGACAATTGTTCAGTGATTGCAATAAACTAAGATTGCCAACAATGGTTAAATTTTATAACATAAAAGCAGAAAATGGAGTTAGTGATAAGTGTTTTAGTCAATTTTTAGTTGCTTTCAAGGAGATTTTGTCGCTAGAAAATTGTTTTCCAGAGTCTACATATGAATTAAAGAAAACATTAAGTTTGATAGGGTTGAAGTATGAGAATATTCATGCATGTTCGAATGATTGTATTTTATATCGTAAGGAGTATGCAGACATGGACACTTTCCCAGAATTTGGTTTATCACGGTACAAACCTAACAAAAGTAATGAGATTAGGAAACTCATTCCTCAAAAAGTGCTATGGTACTTACCTTTGATTTCGCGGCTGTAGCGATTATATCGAAGTGCAGAACACTCTAAGAACTTAATATGGCACGAGACTGGACGAGTGAAAGATGGTAAACTCCGACATCTTGCAGATTCACAGGCCTGGAAGAAGGTAGATTATATCAATCCAGAATTCAAAAATGAACCAAGACATCTTCGTCTCAGTTTAGCTGCTGATGGAGTAAACCCGCATAGATCTCTTAGTAGTAGGCATAGTTCATGGCCTGTCTTCCTGGTTATGTACAATCTTCCTCCTTGGTTGGTCATGAAAAGAAAGTTTATGATGCTTTCATTAATGATTTCAGGCCCAAAACAACCAGGACACGATATCGATGTTTATTTGGCACCATTAATTGATGATTTGAAAGAGTTGTATGAAAATGGTGTTGAGACATATGATGGTTTTAAAAAAGAAGTTTTTAATTTGAAAGCGGTGTTGTTATGGACTGTTAATGATTTTCCAGCATATGGTAACCTATCAGGTTTGAGCACAAAAGGTTACCAAGCTTGTCCAATTTGTTGCACCAACACAAGGGCCCGTCGCTTGTCAAATGGATGCAAAATGTGTTATGTGGGTCATAGACGATATTTGCATTTAAGTCATCCCGACAGAAATAAAGAAAAAGCATTTGACGGTACTGTGGAATGAGGCCTTGCTCCTTTGCCATTTTCAGGTGAGCAAATTCTTAAGGAAGTAGAAAAAGTTAACTTTAGTTATGGGAAGAAGAATAAAAACAAAAAAGTCAATGGATGTTTTCAAAGAAAATTAATTTTCTTTCAACTTCCTTACTGGAAAAATTTACTCGTTAGACATTGCTTGGATGTCATGCACACAGAAAAAAATGTATGTGAAAGTATAATCAGTACATTACTTGATATCCCAGGTAAAACCAAAGATGGTTTGTCTAGTCGTTTAGATCTTGTTGAGATGTTTATAAGACACCGCTTGGCACCTGAAGAAAAAGGTAAACACACATATTTGCTTCCTGCTTGTTTTACATTGTCTAAAGAAGAGAAGCAAGCCGTATGTCAATCATTGGAAGAGATGAAAGTGCCTGATGGTTATTCATCGAATGTTCAAAACTTGGTGTCTATGCAAGATTTGAAGTTAATTGGAATGAAATCACAAGAATGTCATATATTAATGCAACAATTACTTCCAATTGCCATTCGGTCAGTTTTACCAAAAATAGTTCGAGATAGTGTGACAAGTGTGTGCATCTTCTTAAATCAACTATGCGGAAAAGAATTGGAAATGAAGAAGTTGAATGCATTGCATGATGAAATATTTGAAACTTTATGCAAGCTTGAAAAATATTTTCCACCATCTTTTTTTGACATCATGATACATTTGATGGTCCATTTAGTAAGAGAAGCGAAGTTGTGTGGGCCAATTTGGGCGAGATGGATGTATCCATTTGAAAGGAATATGAAGGTGTTGAAAGGATATGTACGTAATCACCATCGCCTTGAAGCTTGTATGATTGAGTGTTATTTAGCAGAAGAAGCTGTGGAATTTTGTTCAGAGTACATGGTTGGAATCGACACAATCGGAATTAGCAAACCACGGAATAACTCAGATGGAGTTGATAGAGGATTACGAGGGAAAGGAACACTAGTGACCATATCTCGTGCAGAATTAGATCAAGCTCATTTAGTTGTGTTGGAAAACAATCCTGAGGTTCAACCATATATAAAGTAAGTTATAAATTTAATAAACATTATGCTCATTTTTATGTATAATTGAAATTTTAATGTTGTACTTTGTATTTGTAGTGAGCACATGGAGTTATTACAATCAATGATTCCAAACAAGGTTAAAAATAAACAAAAATGGATTTTAGATGAGCATCATTAAACATTTAGTCGATGGTTGAAAAATACTATTCTAGCAAGGTTGGGAGAAGAAAACCATGGAGTGTCAACAGAGTTAAAATGCATATCATTTGGATCAAGTGTTCATGTAATAAAGCACCATGCTTACATTGTTGGAGGAAAAAGATTTCACACAAAGTCAAGAGATGATGCTCGAATGGTTCAAAATAGTGGAGTAAGTATTGTTGCAGAAGCAATGCATTTCGCTAGTGCAAAAGACAATAATCCAATAGTTGGTACTATGACATATTATGGGGTTATTGAAGAAATATGGGAGCTTGATTATTCCTTATTTCAAATTCCCCTTCTCAAGTGTTCTTGGGTGGAAAACAATGTTGGGGTTAGAATTGATGAACTTGGATTCACTTTGGTTGATTTAAGTAAGAAAGGTCACAAGAATGATCCTTTCATCATGGCTACCTAAGCAAAACAAGTGTTTTACATAACTGATCTTGCTGATGATAAATGGTCAGTTGTTTTACGAACCCCGGAAATGCAGTTTATAGAAGATGAAAATGACGAAGAAAATGATGATTTGTTTCATGATAATATTATTGTTGGGCAACCAATACATGAGCAAGTTGAGCAAATCCATGATTTCAATGAAGATGATGATGATGATGATGGGGAATACATTAGAAATGATATTAGAGATGGAATATGGGTAGATTGTGAATCAGCCAAGAAAAGAAAAAGAGAAAGAAAATGTGTTCAGTGAGTAATGTATTCATTTTTATGTTAAATATGTATTTATTTATGTCATAATTGTAACGTTAATTATTGTTTATGTGCAGATGACAAATTCTGAAGGGGAGAACACACCAAATAGGCGAGGCCCAACAAAGAAGAACAATATCAATAATAAAAAAGCTAAGGGAATAAAGAGAAATATTAAGTTTAATGATAAAGGTCAACCTATAGGGAAAGCATATAGCGAGATGCAATCGTACCTTGGACTTAAAACTAGGAGAACAGTCTCTCTCAATTATAAGGATTGGAGACAAGTCCCACAAGAATTAAAGAATAGAATATGGGAGGATGTATATGTAAGAAAATATTTTAATTACTTTAATATATTGATAATTTTCATGAATTACTTTGTATTTCATTAATCATTTTCTTTCTATTTCAGGGTGGCTTTAACATTCCAAAAAATTGGAAACCATAATTAATTAAATGTATGAGAAGAATGATGAGAGATTTTAAGACCAACATCACTAGTGACTACATCTACCCTTTGGCAAAAGACGGTCTGATAGATGAACTCCAAATCCTTCCTAAGAAATATCCAGAACTTGACCTAGAAGATTGGAGGACCTTTGGTAGCCACCGTTTATCTCCTGAGTTTATGGTACTATTATGTATATCTATTACATATATGATTTATTAGTTTTGAATATTAATAATTGCTTAAAAATTTACCGTTACTTATTTTATGTAGGCTTTGCGGGAAGCACAACGTGAAAGAGCTCTCAAATATACTTCGAGGCATCGTACATCTCATAGAGGGCTTGCTAATGTTAGAGAGGACTTGGTAAGTAATTCACATCACTATTTTACAACTGTCAACCTGTTATGAAGAATATTGTACTCACCAACTTTAATTAATTGTTGTATGTTGTAGAAAAATGAACTAGGTGTGGCAAATGTAGAATGGTACCAGGTTTGGATAAGAGCATGAGAAAAGAAGAAGGTTCTTGTCACAGATTTGGACAAACAAATTGAAGAAAGAATTGTAAGTGGTTTCAAGCAAGTATTTTAAAGTAATGTAGGAATGATAAAGTCCTTATAAGTTACTAATATAAGCGATCACTGGTTTGTTTGACAGAATGAGGTGAAAGAAAAAGTTAGTAGTGGATAAATCATTACAAAGGGTCGGAATGACATATTAACGCAAGCTTTAGGGACACCTGAGCACCCAGGCCGTGTTAGAGCACTTGGGTATGATATTATTTTTTATTTGTTGCATTTAACTTCATTCTACAATATTTTAGTTTTTAAATAATTGGGTTGATTATTTGTGAAGATTTCGTCCGTCTTTGGTCATTTGTGAAGATTTCGTCCGTCTTTGGAAGAAAACAAAAATTAGAAAAAGAAATGGTTGATGTTGTTAGTAAGAAAGATGTAGAAATTGCGAGGCTCAAAGCAGAACTTAAAGCTTTAGAGGAGGAAAGAGCTAAACAAGCAGGTGGGATAGGTGATATGGATGAACACGACAACGATGATGAGCAGAATGACGAAGAATATCACACACCGTACATGCAAGATGACACACCGTACATGCAGAATGATGAAGAATATCACACACCGTACATGCAGGATGTGTTACTTTCTTTAGATAATTTTCATAATGTGGTGGCAGATGGTGTTATCATTGATGGGGTGGGTCCACTGACTATTCATGGTGTTCAACTGACAGACAAATACGCGAGGGTGCGAGTCACCAAAATGTTACAAGAGGATGCTGAAATCCCATGTTCTGTTGGGGAGATACGCTATGTTCGAGATACCTATGACGTATTCATTCCTTGGCCAAAAGAATTAGTTATGACTGATTAGGTATAAACGAATTCTTTAATTTGTTACCTATTAAAATATTTGTTGGTCCATTATTTTAATATTATTTTTACTTGATGTTGCGTAGGGTTCTCTAAAAAAGAAACCTCCTATATGAAAAAGCCCATCCAAGGATAAGACGAACCGTAATTCTCTGACTAGCCCACATCTGTCATCAGCTGGGTCTCACGTCAATCCAGAAAACACTCTGACCGAAGGCCAACCATTTGCCGATCACATCATGAATCGCATCCATGTTGGCCTTCAGTTTTATGGTGAGAGAATTTTGCAGAGTTAAGAGAATAAACACAGTCGTCTCAATTTCAGTGGACCCATCATTCATGAATCGTGAGTCAATCTTTATAACTTCAGAGGATGTGGAACAAGTTGCTACTTTGCATATGATTGGAGGCTCAGCAATGATATTCGGATTAAGGTATCCTTTCAACTAATTCTTTGAAATGATATGAAATTTAGAATTGTTATGAGTAATGCTCTGTAATCTGTTGCAAATTTTCATAGTAAATTGAATGTTTACAGGTTTGGGTAGTCTTATTTATAGGGGAAGCTCTGCCGAACTTTTTCAAAAATATTTAACACTTAATAAAATTTTGCAGATGCATTTGGGAGTCCCTATTTCCAAATCAGCGTGTCTTTTACAAGTTTTTTGACATTGAGCGTCTTAGCATTAATAATGTTAACGATGTAGAACGATCAACCATTGACTTGGCAAATTGGTTGATGACCATGGATAGAGTTTGTCAACTATACTTTATACCTTGGAACATACGGTAAGAAATACTATAAACTTTTCTTATTTTATTATTCATATATTAAAAATTTAATTATTTTATTTAGCACGCTTATCACTTTAGGGAACATTGGATGTTGGTGATTGCTATGCCAAAAGGAAAAATCGTGTTCTTAGATCCACTGAAAGCACACAAACGTGTTGAAGAAATTAATTCAGTGATAATGAGGTAAGTTTTAAATTTTTAAAAATATTTCTTAATATGCAACAACTATTACATGTTACTACATTTTAATAACTTTTGTTAATTTTATTTTTAAATAGTGTATATTATAAGGCTTATTCCAATGAATTACTCGGCATCCTACAAAGATATTCAATGTTTCATGTCCAAGACAACCACAAAGTCATGAATGTAGTTTTTATGTGTTGAAGTACATTAGAGATCTTGTACGGGCATCAAATGCAATCAAACCTTAAAAGAAAAAGTAAGTTCATTTTTTATAACTTATTTTTGTATCAATAATCTATAAAATTAATAAATATAAATTAATTTTATATGCAATATTGTGATTCTAAAATAATTTTATAGATTATCAATACTAAAATAAGTTATAAATTAATTTATATTTATTAATTTTACAGTTTGATGGGAAGAAATAATATTGTGAGATTGCAGACGTTTTGCCAATCCAACATGAATGGTTAGGTCGATTGATGACATACATTTATTAGTAAGCCTATTTTGTTTATAAGTTCGTTTAGTTGTAAGTTTAGTTTTATGTAAATGTATTAATGTTAATGCTAGCTATGTTACTTAAGTACTTGTGTTTTATATACTTATGTATGACATTTTTAATTAATGAAAGTTAGCATATTTTCATTCAAAAAAAAAATTCTTAACCAATTCCAATTGTAAAAATATATAACTATAAATTCATATAATTAGACCGTTGAAAAAAAATTAGGCCAAAAAATATATACATATAATTATACCATTTAAATAAAATTAGGCCAATATATATATATATAAATAGAATTGGGTTATTTAAAAATAATCAGAAGTAATTATTAAAACAAAGAGACACTTTCTACTTCGGCTTTTAGGTAAAAACCGAAGTAAAAAGTGCCCAGGATGGATGCGTGCCCTACTTTCTACTTCGGTTATTATGTGAAAACCGAAGTAGAAAGTGGAGATTCTACTTCAGTTTTTAACTACTTTTTACTTCGCTTCGAACTACTGCGGTTGCGAATTTTAGCAAAAACCGAAGTAAATCAAGCTTAAAAACCGAAGTAAAAACCATTTTTTCTTGTAGTGAATCTTGGTCTATACCTCTTTTCTATTATCATTCAACTTTGATCTAGAGCACTTACACACAAGGCAATTACTAGCATCGACAAACTTATTCCTGAACCAAATGCAATCATTTGAGTATGTATATATCTTTTCATACTCCTTGCTCAATGAACGCAATATCTTTTTTACCTCACAAGTATTATTAGGCATTGGAGATATTGTTATTTTCAGCAAAAACTCATCTCAGGAAAGAAAGTAATTGAGAAAACTAGACCACATGAAAAGAACATACATTGAATCCACTCAACTACCTGAACATGAATATGAATGTCGGTCTATCTAGAATTTTCTTATGACTTTAGTCTAAAGAAGAAAAGAAAATAAAAAAGTACTGCAGTATGTTGAATTTTCAAAGAAATCATAAGATATAATATAATAATGTAGGCAAAACATCATCATCATTTATAGACAAGCAATAGTAAATTGGATAAAGAATAATGTTATAAAATCAAATTTGGATTGCATTTTTCTTTCTTTCTATTTTCATCATACCAAGTAAAAGATGTTTGATGGAGACAATTGGTAAATAGATATATAGTCAATATATTATCATGGCATTGTTTCATTTGATCTAGTCAATACATACATATATATATATAATTATATGTATGTATATGTGTGTCCAATTCTAATTTGTTGCAAGTTAATAAAAAGACAAAAACAAATTAGTTATTAGTTTTTGTCTTTCTCCATTTAATTATATTACTCAGTCTTTGTTAATAACATTAATACCTAGTATACATGACATGTGCGTCAAATTTCAAATTTGTGCGTCATCAAATTTGTATAAATATGTAGAACATTTAATTTTCACTTAATTCTTATCGACACTCTAATGGAAGAAAATGTTTATTTATTAGTTTTTTCGGCTAAAACATGTTTATTTATTAGTTGATAGTGTATTTTATAGATATATTTAAGAATAAATAGTATTTTTATCTTCCAAACTACAAGCACTATATGATTGTATCCCTGAATGATTGATTTGTAACATTAAAAATTTTCAAGAATTATGTATTTTATTGAAATATGATACTTTTATTAGATTTCATCCTAAGTGACTAATAGATTAATGATGTGACATTTTGTCTATTGATGTGATACTGCCATGTGTAGAATAATCAATTTTGCCATGTCTTAAAAGAAATTAATTAGTTTTAATGAAAATGGTACAATTTGCTAGTGGTCAAAATTTAGAGGGTAAAATTACTCATTATTCTACATATGACAGTGTCACATCAACAAATAAAATATCACATTATCAATCTGTTAGCCACTTATGACAAAATTTAACAGAAGTCCTATATTTTAGTAATGTGTACAGTTCGGAGAGAATTTTCAATATTGAGAACCATTCAGAGCTACAATCATATAGTGATCGTAGTTGAGTACAAAAATATTATTTATTCTATATTTAAATACACGTCAGAAATCCACCGTAGAATCATTCTAGATAGAATTTACTTTTAACTTTTCATGATCTGCGTTCATATTATAATGATGAGCTAATATCAATTTTTTCTAGTTAATATACAATATAATAATAATAATAATAATAATAATAATAATAATAATAATAATAATAATATATTTATACATATAGCCAGCCGGCGGCTCAGGTATTAAAATGGTAAATATTTAGAGTTTTACTAGCTAGAAATATATTTTTTAAGGGTTTATATTTTTTTTTGGATTCTGTGTTTATTTTATTATTTATTTGGACTCTGTCTTTTGACAAATTATTTTTTAGATTATATGTTTTGTAAAATAGTTAAAATAGAACCCTAAACCCAATTTTGGTTAATGTTTTTTCAACTAAAATCATAAATAATTTACCAAACTAACAATTCAGAACAAAAATAAAATCATACTGCTTAAAACCTGTGTTGTTATATTCAATTTTTTCTTCATTAAAATTGAGTTAGGGTTCTATTTTAACTAATTTACAAAATATAGGATCCAAAAAGTAATTTGTCAAAATACATGATCCAAACAGGTAATAAAAAAAAATACAGAATTAAAAAAAGTATAAACCTTTTTTTAACCATCTGTTCCTAGTTTAAGTATAAAAACAAAGTAAGAAAAGAAAGATATGATATTAAAAATAGTCTAATTAATGAACTATCAAACTCGGCCAAAGCAAACATGCAGGGTAGGTACTGGAAATTTCAAAATATACAATAACTAATTAGAAAATTTTAAGTAAAAATATATTATGTAATTAATTTTATTGTTGTGAATATATATTTTCATATTATTTTTATCGATATATGTATATAGCAAATAGCAATAATTAAAATTTATCTTTTTTAAAAAAACTAATAAAAAACTGGGCGCGGCCCTCTACGCTCCCTTGTATGCATGTAAATGTAATTAATGACGTGAGAGGCGAAATAGCAATGTAATGTATATATATATATATAATAAATTTTTTGAAGACGTACGATATAAAATGTAACCGTGAATAATTATTTATACAAAAAAAATTATAATTTATTAATAAACTAGCTATGTGATAAACATACATATAACTAATTCATCTTGTTGTCTGTAAGGCAACCTACGCGTTTGGAATCCACCATCTTTTTACACCTTTAGTTATATGTGTATAAATATATAGGAGAATTCTTTTTCTGGACTTCACTTTAAACTCTATTGGTAGAGTTATCAGTGTTCTCGACTCGTGAATAATTTTTGATGCGATTTTTTTTTATGACCGTCATATTGTAGCTATTTAAAATATATTGCAAATTTCTAGAAAATTCTGAATAGTTTATAATACCGAAAATTAAGTTCAAATATGTTGATACACGCGTGACTAATTTTTTTTTATGTGAGTGGAAAACAACATGTTTGAACCTAGTTTTCGAGTCGAGAAACACTTAGAATCCTACCGGTAGGACTTAAAGTGAAACCCTTATAAAAGAATTGTACTAAATAAATATATATTACTTTGCTTTTACCCCATATTGACCAACTCAACATTCAAATTAATTACCTAAAAGTAGTATAAGATATGTCATGATGATAATCGATTGGTTATAATTAACATGTTTTTCTTTGCATTGTGTAGAATATAATTAAATTTTAATGAGCAATCTTCCAAAAAATCTACCTGCCCCAACGATTTTTGTAAACCTAATAATCCAATTAACAATTATATAATAGAACCCAAGGATTTAAATGTTATAATTATATATTAATTGGTGACCATAAGGTGTGGACTCTTGACTCCTAAATCCTAATTATGGTCCACCAATATCAATAAAATAAAATAAACTTTTTTTTACGTTGAATGTTGAGCTCGTCAATGAGTAAAAAGCAAAAACTTTATGTTAGTTGAGCATGAATAATATTGCAGAATTCCAGTAATAATTAAACAATCTATTTAATTTATAAAGGAAAAAACAAGTGGGTGGACTTGTCAACATATTTACATATATTGAGTCCACGTACGTAAGACATCGAAAGAAGGTTTGGCTTATAAATAGATGAGATTGCTTGCCCTCAAATATATCTCTGCTAATTCTATATTTGTCTTCATAACTATTGTTGTTTCTGCAAATCCAAACTATTATTCTGGTTATTCTACCCATAAATTACTCTGTTACTCATATAGTGCGGAAGAATATTATCAATTCTTCAAAAGGGTTAGTTTATATACACAGCACTGTTATAAGATATATTGTTATTTTTTGGGGGGCTTATAAATTATAAGACATACATCATAATTTAGCTAGCTGGGGTTAGACAATTTTTTTCTTTCAAGTATATATATATATATCCGTACTTTTATTACTTATATAAGTAGTATGGTTTATTAATATTTGCATGCCTTTACGTTTTATAATTTTTTAATTTTTAGGTGAATTCTTGCATGCGTATATATAAACTACTTAGGGAAAATCAGGATGGTATATGTAACCTGTATAATTAAATATAAATACTGAATCTTCACGAGTGTAGTAATATATAATAATTAATAATAATAATCTTTTAATTGCTTGAATTTGCAGAAAGAAATTATATATATATAAATCAGCAAAAAGAATATAATGGCCGATGAGCAGCCTTCCCAGTTGGCCAATTATGAATGCGGCGTCAAGAAGAATTTAGTGATCATCAGGTAATTATTTAAATATTTATTAGATTTTGTATATATATTTATATAAATTTATAAAATATAGCTAACTAATCATTATTATATTATAAATTAAATTGATTGAATAGTGAGAAAGCCGAAAGCGAAAGCGAGGAAGATGAAACATTTTCTGATGTAACGCTGATCAGGAATGGACAGGATCCCAACGGCTGCTGCTTTGATCCTGTTGAGAGAATTGCCCATGGATTTAAGCACTTTCTCTCAAATAAATTTTAGTAAGAATATATATATATATAACATGTTTATTTATAATTAATATCATTGATGTTAAAAGTAATAATTAAAAAAACAGGTGCCTAAGTGGCTAATTATTTGACGGAATCATTTTGCAGTAAGTATCCATGCTTGTTTAACGAACTTGCCGAATCCCAACATCCTAAGGTATGCACACATAGCCTAATTAGAATTTTTGTTCCCGAAAATAGAAGAAAAATACAAATACACATGCATTATTTTCTTTTTCTTTTTTTGAGATAGAACAAGAAATTTTATTTTGCCTTAATCATACACCATTACATGTACGTCTACATAATTATATATCGATCTTATATTTAACTACTATTAATTAATTCAACAGTTTTTGGTGTTCGCATGCTCTGACTCTCGAGTGAGTCCTTCCCATATCTTAAATTTTCAACCAGGTGAAGCTTTTATGGCCCGTAATATCGGCAACTTGATTCCAATTTTTGACACGGTAATTATTTATTAAAATTTATAATCAAACTTGAAAATATACATATATATATTCTCAATTCAATCTTCATTTACTATCAATTACTTCACTTTTAACCTTTATCATTATTTTAATTATTTTTACAGTTGAAATACTCTGGAGTTGGTTCAATCATTGAATATGCAGTAGAAGAACTTAAGGTAAAATTTTAATTTTTTCTTTTCTTTTTGAATACTATCAAAGTTATGTATCTTACATTCTCTGTGTTTTATTTTTTGGTATCACGTTTTAATTATGGTTAAATTGTTTATAAATTAATATTAAAAATTTAATTAATAGGTGGAGAATATTTTGGTAATTGGACATAGTCGTTGTGGTGGCGTAAAAAGACTTATGTCTTATCCTGAAGATGGTTCTCCTCGTTTGTAAGATTTTTTTTTAATTCGGATCATTTACATGTTGAGGCTAGAATTATTTATATATAATAATAATTTAATTCATGTTAATTTTGATTCAATACTCTAACATGTTGATAAATTCTACAGTGACTTCATTGATGATTGGGTCAATATTGCGCAAGTTGCCAAAGATAAAGTCAAAGCTGAACACAGTGATTTATCATTTGAGGAACAATGTGAAATATGTGCTGAGGTAATAAATCTAAATAATTAACCAAATACAAAAAAAATCATACACTTTATGGTTCCATAATATTGACACAAATTTTATTTTATATACACAAAAATTTGTACAAAACATATGAAAAATAATGTCCTCGTGGTAAAGTTATGAGCAGTTTCAAACGTGCATCATCAATATGAATGTGATTTTGGACATAAAATATATGTATATTTCTTTATTAATTTTAACGTTAAGTTCCAATGATCTTAACAATACTCTAATATATATTATTATTGAATAATTAAATGTGCAGGAAGCGGTGAATCTATCTCTGAAGAATCTACATTCTTATCCATTTGTTAAAAAAGGAGTTGAAGAGAAGAAGATAGCACTTAGGGGTGGATATTACGATTTTGTGAATGGATCTTTCAAGCTTTGGGAACTTGAGTGAATTATTAATTATAATTTCAAACTCCCAATTTCCATTTGATTTTCTCACAACTTATGTTTTCATATATAATTAATGCGTAGTGTGTTTGATCGTTTGTAGTGTGTTACTTAATTAGTTAAGCATCATTTTCCTTATTTATTATCGAAAGTAATAAAGAATTAGGAAAGCAGTTATTCATTGCTTTTCTTTAGTTTGTTTCCTTCTCTAATTGTAATATTCCGTCCAATAAGATTGAAGAAATCTTTCTCAGCTTCATGTTCCCATTGGCTATTATTCTGTTTCTTTAATATTTTTTTTAAATTAATAGTTTAATGTTTTCAATAAACTACTATTTTTTTAATATAAGAATAACAATATCAAGGAAGCGTTGATGTAGAAAAATGAAGAAAATGGCATGATTATTACTAACTTAAAAATTAAAGAGATATCAGATAGGGGGAGAAACAGAGAGTCTAATATACTAAGACAAATAAACAAATAAAAAAGAGACAAGCTATATAAATAATCTTGGGAATTTTACACAGAAAACTGTTTAAAACTGTTTTAAGCAAAAAAAAAACAAAAAACAAAAAACAAAAATACGGTTAGACGGTACTTTTTTCTTTTATACTATTCAAACTTTTTTCATTTTTACGGTATTCACTTCCGGCAGCACCTCAAATCTTCTTAATGATCCATCGATTTTCAAAGCTTTATAGACCGGGATGATGGGGGAGTTTGATCTTGTTTACGTCGGCAACCGTGAGTGCCACCACTAACCGCGACCATGGATGATGAGTCCCAGTTGGAGAACAATCAACAACAATTTCTGGCTGGAGACCCGAAAGGATCCTCTGCGTTTTGTTGGGAGCTTTTTGTTTCTTAATACATATATGGGTTTTCTTCTCTGGAAGTGGTGCGATGCGGCGTTGAAGAAGACAATCACTAGGGTTGTAAACAGAGCGTTGGTGACTTCGGAATCCCCAGAGTACTCCATGACCATGACTCAAACATGAGCACCACACTTGTGATGGGGACTGGGTATTTAGCACCAAAGCTACCCATAACGGAAAGAAGCCACGACGAACTCAGACGTAATCACGTTTAGAGTTCATATACACATTTTAGTATATTTGTTTAGTCTTTTATTATTAGTCTCTTGTTCCATTGAGTCAAATGCTCCATCAAAGGAGTTTTATTTTATATGATCTTTCAAGATTGACTGCGTCTGGGGCTTGCGTCTGGGGCTTTTACAAAATTAAAGACATGGAAGTAAGGAGAAGACTATATGTATATAGTTGAAATCCAATACTGTAATAATATATATATATTTAAACACACAAGCATATATAGAAAATATTATTTTATTTACTTGACAAAACAAAAGGTTTCAATATTGTTTTTGTTGTTTCTAGCAAAGAAAAAAAAATTGTTTTGTTCTTGTTTTTTAGTTTATGTTGAGATGATACAATGTAAAGATTATATTGTTGTGGGGATGTCTTGTTGATTTTAAGTTACTTTTTCAACAATGTATTGTTTAGGTTTAGATTTATGTAATTGTCTAATATCATTTTATTTTTGTGTTATTTTTTAGTTTAGATTTTATGTATAGTTGTTTTTATATTGTCTTTTAGTTGTTTAAGTTTATATATAGTTTGTTGTGTTGTTGTGTTAATGTCTAATTAATGTTTATACTACAAGAAAATAAGGTATTTACCTACATATAGTTTGTTGTGTTGTTGTGTTAATGTCTAATTAATGTTTATACTACAAGAAAATAAGGTATTTACCTACACATTTTTTACTTACACATAATTTTAATATATGTGTAAGTAAAAAATAAGGTATTTACCTACACATTTTTTACTTACACATAACATCGACATGTGTAATTAAGAATTTTTTGTGTTGTTTCTCTGTTTTACTATCATTGATTTTAGTTTGAACTAAGATAATTTTTTGTGTTGTTTATCTGGTTTGCTATCATTTATTTTAGTTTCTATACTTGATTTCTTTCATTGCTTTGTTTGTGAGTCTTGATTGATATTGGGTGAGTCTTTTGTTGATCATTCTCGACATTCAACTACTTTGTTAATGATGTATGATTATTCTTGATCAGGTTTGGTCGAAGAAGAAAACAGAGTCAATCAAAGAGAAAGTAGGGATCAAGAAATGGGTCAGGTTCCACTCCACGACATCACATTCGTAGATGATTTGTGTTAACAACTACCCTGTGGTCAGATTGAGACATGGAGACTGAAGCATTGTGATCCTGACAATGGATGGATAGCCCCAGAGCTTGAGGTGATCTATGTAAGTAGTTCTTTTAACTTTATTTGACTTAAATGACCTTTTGCTTAAAGTTTTTTTTAAAAAAATATTTTTATACTTTTAACCCACTGCCTTTGTGTTAAGGTGATATATATAGGCAAGATAGTTTTCATTATATACCAAAACATGAGTTGTAAAGTGCAATGAGGTTATGAGTGTTGAAAGACAATATGTGTTGAGATAGAGAAAGAGAAGTAAGGAGTTGTACAATAATTTTATATATCTTAAAACATATTTGTTTTTGTGCCCAATTATTATGTGGGAAATATATTTTTATTGATGAACTAGGATAAACTTGGTGTGATATTTTTCTTTATTAAGTTTTTTTTTTCATATTTGATTTCTCTATCATGTATGCTCTGCTGGTTTTGTTGTTTGTTTTTGGGACTATTGTAGGTTCAAGAAATCTCGGTGTTGAGTCAAATTAAAACATTCTTCATAAGTTTAAAATTTAATATTTATAAGTTGTATAATTATATTATGATTTTTGGTAGGATCATATGATGTCTTTACGAAATGACATCCTCCAGAAGTATTGTCTGATAAGTATATCATTGAGTGTGTTCTTGGGCAGAATTATGTTCGCCTACGAGGGTGGGGGCACTCACCTGCTTTCACAACCACTTTTAATACTAATTCAAGGGCTTGTAGATGTCCGGCGTATGATGAGTTACATGAGCAACTTCAAGAGGTTTTGAAGGGTCTTAATGATTGTCGAGAGGTGCTAAAAGACAACAATCTCATGCCACCTTCAAGACATTGCATGTCTGTGTCTCATTTGAATTCGGATCATGCTCATACACTTGGTGTTCCCTCCCTAGAGTTTTCGAAGTATTATGATGACTTGTACTATGTGTTTTGGAGACTACTAGCTAGGATACTTGGTATATACATGTGCTTTAGATATTACTGTGACACTTAGTATATATGTTTTGGAGACTATAATGACTTAGTATTTGTGTTCTATACTTTCATATGAGAGAACTCAGTCTTTGTATTCTACAGGTTACGATGATGACTTGGTATTAGTTTTTATTTTGTAGATTACTCTTATATGACGTGTTTTAGAGATTAATCAAATGAGCCATTTTATAATAAATATTGTTAGCTTTTTTTAAACAATAAGATATTGTTAGTTATTTCGATCTATTTCAAAATAATTTTAATATTAAAGTTAAATAAAATTTAAATACTCTTGTTGACGCTGCTTTTCGCCAACTTAATTATGTAGAGCAATAAACAATAAATTTAAGAAGAATAGAAGAAATAAGAGATTTTTAATGTGGTTCACCAGTTACAATCTGCCTACCTCCACGAGTCACTATTATTATGAACACTCTGTAAAAGCTTCGGATGAAAGCAATTTGGCAGACTCTCTTCTCACTACAAAATTATGCGTGAGTACAAATGTCCTAGTCCATGCTATTTATATACCTAGTTGTAGGAATATCTCTCCCCCCCCCCCCCAATTCAGGGAAATTACAATCAAATATTTAAATTTAAATAAATATCCAAATTAATAATAAAAATTAAATGCATTAATTAAATAATAATCCCATAAAAATAAGGATTCATCACATGGTTTTAACAATCTCAAAGAAATAGGGATTTCCTAACATATTTTTCATGTGGTAAACACGTCATCGAGCTCGAACATTGCTTCAATGCTCTTTTGAGATCACTCATAGCTTCGAGCTCATAATTCCAATTGTTGCCTCCTCCTCACTCGCTAAGTCGATCAAACTCGTACCTCGGAGAAGGTTGGTATCTTTGAGCTTGCAACTCATGCTCGATTGTTGATAACAGATCTGGAACTGTTCGACAATTTGTACAAGTGTACTGCTAACACTTGTTATTCCCGAGCTTACTCTTTACGAGCCTACATTTCGAGGCTATTTATTTAATCTCAAAATTTGGGAGTAACATTTTCCCCCCTCAAAAGTGTTGGTTCGAATCCTGTGAGAAGGAAACTTTTGAGCTTCACTTTTGGAAAACATGCCCACCTACCACACTCCAGTGTGGTGTTCCTAGGGGATTGCATACCAAGAGTACTCGATTACTCTTTTCTCTACACACGTCCTTTCCTATTCCCTTTTTGCCGCCAATTCTGGAAATCATAAGTGGTCCATCAGATCACGTTTCATCCTAGATCAAGGGCTCAAATTTCCCTTTGGATATCACCTTTTTTGCCTATTTAAACCCCTTCTTCATCTCCTTTCATCCCTACTTTTACACTCTCGCCTTTCAGAAAGAAAACCAGAGCCAAAAAGAAAGCAAAATATTTTTATGTTTTCCAAACACAAGAAGCAAAATCAACATTGGTTCATTTGGTTCTGTTGCATCGTTCCTACTTTCAATCCTTCGATCGAACATTTCTTCATTCCCCGTGTCAACTTTGTGTAATTTCATCAGATTTTATCACTCATTTTTTGTACGATTTTCTTTTATATCTTCATGCATGAAAGTAAAGAAGATAGTCCTAGTCCTTGTTATAATAATTATGTGAGCTTTACTATATATATGAGTTTTTTTATTCGTAGGGTGTATAGTTTTTTATGGGTAAAAACTTGTTTATGGTGAAAAACCGGTAAAAATGGCCTCTTTATGATCATGGGATATTCATATATAGGTTTCGTGTGGAGTTAGAAATAGGGCTTTGGATTAGGGTTTTCACGCACGTATCCCGGTAAGATCTCCTTTTTGGGTAACTGCTCATTTCTTCCTAGAAATTCGAGATACCCCATACTGACAGTAACTCACTACTACAAAAATGGGATTTCTCGACAGTTTTTAACTGTCACTATTGAACAATGACGACAGTCGACTAACTGTCGTATTTTCCTATGCTAGCGTAGGGGTAGCTACACCGACAGTTAAAAATTGTCGCTGATGTGGGCAACGCTGACAATTATTAGGTGTCGTTGTTGCTAGCAACGCTCACAGTTATTAGGTGTCGTTGTTGCTGGCAACGCCGACAATTATTAAGCATCGCTGTTACTGGCAACGCTGAAAGTTAAAAAGCAATGCCGACAGTTATTAGGTGTCGTCATTGCTTGCAAAAAAAATTAATTTTTGAAAAATTTATTTATTTTTATTTTCAATTACAAAATTATGATCTAAATGAAACATTTATATACAAGTCTAAAAAATTATAGATTAAAATAACAAAACTTATACAAAGTATTTACAAATCTAATAAAAAAAAAATTGGAACAAATATAATACTACTACTTGACTCAAAATCTTATAGCATTGTCTATAAACATAATCATCTTGACCTTAAAAAATATATAACTAGATTTACAAAGTAAATAATTAACCACTCAAAAAAGAATCCTTTTACTCTAATAAAAATTACAAATAAAATAGAACACTAAATTCATTGTCAAACAACATATCTTTCTTCTTCTTGTCCTTGTACTCACCTTCGTCACCAATAGTCTTTCCAAAGTAAAGATTGGCTGCCATGAATTTCGTTCTAAAATCATCCTTGAAACATGAAAAATCACATTATAATACACCAAACATGAAAAATTATAACTAGAAAATATATTTTCTAGAAAATCGGGCTCTGGCTGCAGCTTGGGACATTGTTGGCTGCGACCTGGAATAAGGCTGGTCGCGGCCGTAGCAATTTTTTTAGTTTTTTGGTTTTCTTCTACTGCAGCGAGTGAAAGTATTTTAAGCATAACTTCCTAGATACACTAAAACTTATATGGAAAGCTAAGAAAAAGTTCTAAAACTTATATTTCTAGGTATATTTCCAAAAGAGTATTGGAAAATTATCAAAATCAAGAGACATTCTGCTCTTGTCACTCATCTATTCAAAGTTGCTAATCTATTCAACCCAAACTAAAGTTATTCAACACATTACTACTAGTCAAGTCATCAAGGAGCAATTGTTAAACAATACCCAATAAGTAAGCTATGAAGTGTCAACAATCACAATTTAAACAAGAGCATACATACAAAATAAGTCAACATTTAACAAATACATTAAAAATTTCCATATTCTCAATCACTATCTCATAAGTTAAAGCTTATTCAATATTCAACAAATACATTAAAAACTAAATAACTTTTTTTTTTTTTAATATTCTTCCATACTCAATAGTTTCAATGAACTAATTTTATCTCTCTAATACTTTATATCAAAACAAAATCAATAAATTAAAATTTTCAGACTAGAAGAAGACAAAGAAAATATAACGACCTCCTTTCTTAACATACATATATATAGTGTAAAAACAAAGTTTAACATGAATATAACAATACTGAAATTCTGAATTTACAAAAAACTTTATTAAACAATACATAACTAATGTTCATAACCTCAAACCATACAATACTTTTATCTTACATACAAATCTTAATACTTTTATAAATAATTTTCGTGGCGTTACTACACCTTAATGTAGAAATGAAGATACATCCAACCGATAAATTGAAAAGTTTTATGTAAATTACAAAGTTCATGAAATACTTTTAAAGCTTTAAGTAAATTATAAAGTTCACAAATTACTTTTAATGAAATATAATTATAAAATCAAGTTTCTCGTTTATTGATAAAACAGCATAGCAGAACTCCACTCCCTTCAGGTCAGCCCCATATGTACAGTCATGTTGGCTCCACGTATACTCATCAACAATTTATATTTGGGGCCTCTTACCTACAATACAAAACATTATCTGATGAGCTAAGGCCCAGTAAGTAGAATAACTACCTCATATGCATTGAAATAAACGTGCAACATGCTATGTATTTTCTTTCTTTCTTTCACTTTCCTTTCTTTTGGGCCCTAGAGGATGCTACTGCCGACCTTACATAGGGAATCACATTCCCACCTGAACATAAACATGATAATAGGGAATTTCTCCCTCATAAACATTCATTATATAGGGAAGTACATCTCCCTCCTTACATTTTTGGGACGTAGGTCTCCCAAGCAGCACGTCTACTTTAACGCTTTCAATAACTTGTTTGTGAACATTAAGCGTGCTTATGCATAAGAAATATAACATTCTTAAAAATAACTTATGCATAAAAACATGGCAGGATAACATATAAAGCATATAAATGCACATAAGACACATAAAAGACTTGTACTGTAGATGAGGATTCTACTTACCTTGCCTCTTGATAAAACAACCGAAATTGTTAGCTTCCTGATAAAAACACAAACTATTAACTTACATAAAATCTACATTATGAAATGTTAGCTTATAATTGTTATTATTCTATTTTTCTTATTTTATTGTTTATTTTATGTCTAGGCGTATGGTCATACTATATTTGTCCATGGGAAGGTTCTGGTCTAAAAGTCGTGGTTATGGTCATACGGAAAAGTCCAGGTCATAATACTTGTCCATAATAATAGGGAATAAGGTTATAAGAGTCCATAATAATAGTCCAAAGTATGACCATAGCCTATATAAGTTTAGTATTATGAGGATACATAAAAAAATAGTTCATATTTCAATTTTAGCATTGTAAAATATGACGACATGGTAAAGAAATCTATATATAAATTTTGGTATTATAACGGCATAGTAAAATAATCTATATATAAATTTCAGCATTATAATTGCATGATAAAATAATCTATATATAAATTTTGACATTATAACGACATAGTGAATTAATCTATATATAAATTTTTAAACATAGTAGCATAATCTATATATAAATTTTGGCATTATAACGACATGATAAAATAATCTATATATAAATTTTGACATTATAAAGGGATAGTAAAATAATCTATATATAAATAATAGTTAAATAACTGAACTGAAAGGCTCGGGAAGGAGCTTACCCAAAAAGGTCTTCGTAGGCTAGCGTTACAAACAGAACTTCGCCTAGATTTTAGAGATTTAAAACTTTAAAAGAGTGTTAAGAAGAGTTTTAGGCAGAGTGAGAGAAAGAAAGATTTTTCGTAATTCAAAATGAATTCTGAAAGGCTCTATTTATAGGAAAACATTGGGTTACTATGCTGCATAGTAAAATAATAAAATATTAAAAATATCAAGCATAGTAAAATAATAAAATATTCAAAATATCAAGCATAGTAAAATAATAAAATATTCAAAATATCAAGCATAGTAATATAATAAAATATTCAAAATATCAAACATAGTAATTTGCTTAAATCATCACTATATCACTACTGTATCAACATGTGGGACCCATGGGGTGGACCCCGCTGTGGGACCCATGTGGAGCCTACTGTGGGACCCTTGCGGACCCCATTGTGGGACCCACTATGAATAGTACCTGGTGAATAGTAAAAAATGAAAATTTCTCAATCTTCTTATATTACTTAGTTTAACATTTTTTACTCACAAACTTTTCTGAAAATGTTTCTCTAACACCCATAAATTAATTATTCCCACCTGTTAGTTACTCCAATCAACTTAGAATTGTTAAAATCCCATAATAGAAAACAACTATATCCCCAACGGTCAGGATCACTATTCACCAACGGTCATAAACGGCTAGTTTTTGTCCTATAAATACTTGTTCCTTCAACCATTTACTTGCACAACTTCTTCATCTCTTAACCTTCTAGATAAAATTCATCATCAAATCATGAATTTCTCTTTATTTTTCATAACTTTAGTGATTGTTTACTTGTATTTAGCATCATTCTATGGGTATTATACTAATGAAATGCCCATGAATGTTATAGTTGCATATTCATTAGTTATTCTTCCACTTTACTTAATAGCTCTAGCATTCGGTTAGCATTTTAATGCACTCAAAAGTATGAATAAAAATATCTTCTCTTATTTTTCATAATTGTTGTAATGTATTTGCAAAAAAGAAATGGGAGTTGCAGAAAATACAAAGAATCAAGGCAATACACTAAGTGCATTTTATCAAACACTTTGTGTGCAACTCAAAATCCAAAGGTAATGTGCATATAAATGAATGTTATTTTGCATGAAAAATGTATACTAACCTTGAATTTATAAGAACGAATTCAGACCCTAAAATTTGAGATTTTAATGTTCTAAACTTTGAAATCTTTAAATCTATACAAAGAAATCAAATAATAGATCAAAAATACAATTAAACACATATAAAACATAGCTTTCCATACCAATGTAGAAAATAAATGGGATGATATAACCTTGGGCAAAGATGGAGAGACTCAATCGGCTAGAGTACCTTGGACTTTGATCAGCTGGAAGATGGAGGAGTCACCGACATCGCACGGTGGCTGGAGGATCGCCAGAGTCGCACACAGTGGCTGCTGGAGGGGCTCTTCACTTCGATGACAGTGGATGGAAGATGGAGTAGTCACATGAGACAGAGAGATAGTGAGAGAGTAGTCGCACGAAAGAAAGAGGGAAAGAAACTAAAGACTTTTACGTGTGGGGGAAACAAATTAAAAACTACTTTTTTTAAAATGGAGCAATGTCGATAGCTATAAGTTGTCGCTATTGGCTCCAATAGCGACAACTTATAGCTGATGGCGTTGCTTCAATATGTCGATTCATAAAAGAAAATGTAAACATATATTAAAAAATTATAACTAATAAATTTATATATTAAAATTATTTTACAATATTTTTCCAATCAATAAAACAACTCATTTATAAGTAATACTAATTTTATAAATTTGTTAAACAATAATATAGTTAAATTAAATTAAAGTAATGTTACTCTTAATATCATAATTAATTTAAAGTTTGATATAAAAATTATTATAAAAACAAAAGTTAATAATATGAAAAATTAAGAAACAAAAAAAAATCTAGTTTTAAAAGTGTTTAATAAATACATATTTACATAATTTCGTTTATTTTTAAAATTTTATTATTCATTAATTATATTTTAAAATTTTTTATTTGAATTTTGGCGACATTTTATAACTGTTGGCATTGGTCTTGAATTAATTGTCAACGTTGGGGTCAATAGCAACAATTTTTAACTATTGGCATTGGTCATGAATTAAGTGTTAGTGTTCGGGTCAATAGCGACAATTTTTAACTGTCGGCATTAGTCTCGAATTAACTGCCGGCGTTGGGGTCAATAGCGACAGTCAAAAGCAACGGTGACAATTATTAACTGTCGGCGTTGGTTTCTATGCCTACAATTTTTAACTATTGGCGTAGGGTCCCACTAAGCAATTATGACAGTCAACAGAGTTGACTGTCGTGGTTGGGTGTCTAGAAAGCCCAATTTTGTAGTAGTGACTGCCCCACTCTCGCGTGGGTCCATTCTCGATGCCATGAACTTTTAATAGCTCAATTTTGGCATTTTAACTAATCTCGCTATTTTGAGCCTTAAGGTTCGATTAATGCGATCTCGTTGTCCCAAGCTTGCGAACTCGAGCTATCAAAAAAAATTAATTCTTCCCATTCTGTCTAAATGATGGGCCCTCACCTTTTTCTTTCTTTTTAGATGTCACAGTCTTCAGAGAATTCGTGGGGGCCCGAGCTTGCGATCCTTTACCATCCACCGTCTCCTCAAACTGAGTCACCATTTTCCCGTAACCAGCGACTGATCAGGGAGCACAAAGAGGGCCTCAAACGGGAAGACATTAGGGCTCACTTTTGACGCCAGATTGATGAAGTCGAAGAGGGAAAAAGAAGGAGGTTATGATTTTCCATGCATCTTGACCTGGACCCCAAAATCCGACCAGTTCTGCTAGACCCCAAGTGTAGGGTTACAATAGCCTTTTCATGAGGCGAAATCTCTTTCAAATTCATGGAGAGTACATCAAACTAGCCAACCACACACACTGCCTCCAAAGCTCTTTCCATCCCAGTCTCAGAGAGCTATTTCTATGAGGCTGAACATTATCAAAGTTCCATCACTTCCACTGTAACGCCCTGGATAGCCAAGACCGTTACATTGTGTGTTTATAAAGGTGCAAGACTTGCTAATAAATCCAGTTAGTTAGAAACGTGTTACTGGAACTATAATTGAACTAGGGTTAAAAGATTTTGGTTACAAAAGTTACATTTCATATAACTTAACATTTTGTACATGGGATCCCAAAAGAAATAGAGTTTAAAAGACAGTTTACAAAAATTCCAGGTTATAAACATGTACTGGCCACTCTAAAGGCAAAATAGACATTTAGGCTTCTTTCATCCTGTATCACTCCTCGGCCGTGGCGGCCGATCAGCTGACTATGTACATTCAGCCTCAAAGCTCTCTAACTCAGGACTGGTCCACATTGCCCTTGCCTTTACCTGCACCACGTAGCACCCATTTTCCAAGGTCCAGTAAGAAAACAAGATAACAAAGCATAATCACCAATCAACCAATACGATAACTCATAGAGCATAGTCATATATTCAGCAATCCATAATATTCACATAATCAGGCATTTAGCATACCAAGTTCATCAAATTAACATTAATAACCAATTCATATATCAACCAGGGTCGACGCCCTTAGGTCGCATCCCCTAGTTATCTCACTGACTCTGGCCCGCTTAAACCGAGCTCACTAAAGATTAAGCTGTCCTCAGCTACCAGTGGCCGAGCCGCGCCCTGTGCGCAAATATTGATTCTGGCACTCTTAGGTCGTTTATCACATGTCCCATGGCATAATACCATCTCATGACATCACATATAGGGAGCTCTTAGTCCAAACATTAACACATAATCGGGTGTCGTTTCTTACCTTTAGACTCCAATAGCTTGATTAGTGAAACTGACCCTCAAGCACGATCACATCCGAGCCCTGGTGTACACCTAGTCATAGCCATGAATAAGAACCATCACTAAACTTCAATTCCAAAACCTAACCTCGGGACCAATCCCTAGCCCTCAGAAAGCCCTAATTCCACCAAACGGGGTGGTGGAATCAAACCCCGAGCCCCTGGGAAAAACCCCTAAGAAATAACCCAAAAGTCCACTTCTGAAGGCAGGGTAGCGCTACAACGCCACTAAGTGGGCGCTACAACGCTACATGAAGAGCCAAATTGCCCAAAAATAACTAAGCCTAGTGCTGTAGCGCTCAAAGGCTAGCGCTACAGCGCTAGTTGCAGCACCAAATTACCCTGACATTTCTCCTTCGAATTTCCTCGAACCAAAACCCACCAAAACTCCTCCAAACCTCAACCATACATTAAAATGAGCCTACCATCCCCTTCATCTCATCCCACATAACCCATCAATACAAAAACCAGCCACATGCACCAACAAACAAAGAAAACAAAGTTTGAACTCAAAAACTCAATAACTCAATCAGAAACTCAGAACAGCCCAAAAACTCAAGTGACCAAGTCCATAATTTCATACCTTTGATGGGAAAACGACCCTAGGTTATCCTCCAAACCTCTCCAGCCTTTAGCTCCTCAATTCCTCAAGCTTAATTCCCTAGAATTCCCATCCAAAACTCAATTCAAACACAACTCATCAAAACTAGAAAAAACTCAGATCAAACATTAAACCTGACCTTTACTTGGGAATTAACTACAACTAACCCACTTGATCACCTCAAGAACCAAGGTACCAACTCTAGCTTAAGTTCCCACTGAGTTACAGCTTTAGAAAATCCTCAAGAAATGGTGGAGAATGGCCTAACCGAGAAAGAGAAAGGGTAAGCTCAAGAGTTCTGCTTTTTCTTTCCTTCTTTTCTTTTCTTTCAGCTTCCACTGGTTTCTAAACATTCCACTAAGTCCATAAAGGCTGAATATAACTTATCCCTTTTAAGCCAAATGACCATATTGCCCTCCCATTAAAATCTAAACCTTAAACATTATAAGGGTATTTTGGTCATTTGTTCCAATTCCCGCTAATTCCTCAAGTGTCTCTAATATTTTCTGCTTGCCTCCCGACACCTAACTAATCCCCAATTATATTCCTCAATATCAAATAGCCTCCAAATATATTTCCCAGATTCCTAAAAATACCCCCAGGCTGCTCGAGCCGGGTATAAATCCCCACCGTGACTTTTTCGCTAAACCACTCACCAAGATCGCCTCGAGTCACAAGTTGCAGATATATCCACGTAATAATGTGGTCTCAACAATTTATCACATATATTTACATTTATGCCCTCAACAAGCCACAATTACGAGTATGCCCTTATAACCTAATCAGGGCCTATATGCATACTAATACTCATAATCATGAATCTCACATATTCAAATAATCATATAAGCATGCTTATCACATAATCATGCATTTAATCATTTAAATAACACATAATGCAGTTATGCCCTCCCGACACACTAATCAAGGCCCTTAAGCCTTATTGGTAATTTTGGGTCGTTACATCCACCAGGTAAATTTCAAAATTGTTGTTCTGTCATGGATCAAAGTTATTAGGAAAATTTGTATGTCGGCCCGCTAGCTCCAGCGAGAGGAGTTTCTTCGCTCCAGGTGAAGATGAATTTGAGAGGAAAGTCATGCTCGCGGCCTGGAGTCAAGAACATGTGCGAGCTGGGGCATTACTGCCCTTGAAGGACTATTTTCAGAATTTTACTGACTACGTCGATATCGCTCCGTTCCAGCTTCAGTCCAATTCATAAAGAGTCCTGGCCGCTCTGAGGTCGCTATACCATAAGATGAAGTGGGATGGACTCTCAGCACATGAGCTCCTATATCTCTTCTACCTTAAAAGTAATCCTTCTTGAGCTCATGGAGGGGATGTCTTTTATTACCTTTCGAGCTACCCAAAGGAGAAAAGGTTTTTCAAGGACATTCCTAACCATCCTCCCAACTTCAAAACTATCTTCTTCTAGACAGACGATCTCATTCCTTCTTGATTCTTTTCATTTCAACGGATCCGTAACTATCTTGTCATAGTTCTCTTTGATTTTTTTTCGTTTCAAGCTCAAAATGCTCATTCAAACTTTCCATGCAACCAACTATCGCTGCCCACAGCCCACAAAGGACATGAAGGACCACAGAAAAGAGATTCTCAAGCTCCCGTACGGTCGGTGGTCCCTCAACTATCTCATTCGTGAGGATAAGCTCTGACTATGCAGTCTCCTTGGTGAAGGCGAGTTCACAGACGACACGAGAATCCACAAGTTTTCAAAATGGGAAGACGTCCCTGTCCAAACCACCAAGTTTCCCTCCAAAAGGAAACTCTCAAGCTCGCACATCTGGACCTTTATTCCTCGCTTAGCTGACCCTCCATGCTTGGAAACTGAAGCTCAGAATGAGGCCTCACCGAGCTCGTTCAACGGAGGTAAAGTTGTTTTAGATCTGTCCAAGTGATCTCCCACTCTTCTTAGACAGGAGCCTAATGTTGTAGTTCTGTTTAACGATCCCTGGAATAATTTTATGGTGTGGTCAGGAGTAGATCTTAAGGTGCATAGGTTCGATAGGCGGTTAGGGAAATACCAAACTATGTATAGTTTGAATGAAGTTTGGGATGGGATAGATGTCCAGTATGGGAATAAGGATTATAGGGACCTATCGAGGATGTCCCCCACTTATAGAGAGGGAACCCCTTTAGAATCATGTGAAAACAGAGGGTTTTCCTGGTCCCCGAGCTCAAGCTCGAAGGAATCTTCCAGTTAGGTTTCTTTCACCAAGAAGTTTCAACATATATTTTAAAATATAATCAGCTCTTGATGTCTGTTTTTCTCCTTTTCAGGTAAGATGGATTCGAACCTTGACAACATCCTCAACTAACATGTTGCATCCAGGGGAGTCAAATGCCACCGGTTGTCCTCAAAGGGAGGTCAAACTTCTAAGGTCACCGAAAGGTCTGAGGCATCCTCATTGACCTCAAAGCAGGCTGATTTGGGCCTTGCCATTGATCCTCCAGCGCATCTGGAAGTTGCAGCCCCTCCTCCCGCAAGATATCCAAAGAAAGTTCGCCTAACCCAGCCTCCAATCCGAGACCGCAAACTTACTGACTCTATCTACGTCCCTGAGTTTGTGGTCGATAATGTCGTCAGCATTCCCGGAGTCCTACTCGGTTCTAGTGCCAACACTATTTTTGACAAATGCCTCAACAACCTTGGGGCTCTCCAGTGGGAGTTCTTAATGAGCTGCAAGAGTTCCAACACTCTTTTTGACAAAAGTGGGAAGTTACTTTCTTCGATAAGTTATTCTTTAAGAATTGATAAGTGTAATGACCCACTACTCTAGACTTTTGGACCATTAACGAAACTATACATACAAATCCTTAATAAAACTTAAATTTGCGAAAATACCATAAATTTATTAGAAACTTGTAGAAATAAAAGTTACTCTCATAAAATAAGTAGGATATGGGATCCCATTGTCTTGAAAACAAAACATAATTTAAAGTGAAAATGAGTTACATAGAAAGTGCGGAAAAATACATGTAAAACCATAAAAGGTAAAACAAGACTACATCCTCGAAATCGAACTCTCGACTCCTTGAATCCATTCACCATCGATACACAATCTCAAGCATCCACGAACCTTACCGCCACTAAAGCTATTTTCCTGCACATAAAACAAAAAGGAATGAGCCTAATGCCCAGCAAGGAAAATCTAACACATATTTCATATACATAAATTTCATAATAAACATAAAGACATAACATAACACTTTATCATACACATACTTTAATGGCCATTATTACTTGGGGTCCCATAGACTAAACAAGTCATATGCCCATGAGATTAGTGGGGTCCTACTAGCTAAGTAGGTCATATGCCCATAATCTATTTGGGGTCTTGTTAGTCTTATGGGTCATATGCCCAAGCCTACAAACATACATATCATAACACTTATCATAACATAAGATAACACATAAAGCATATAACATATGCATTTCTATCCTATTTTCCTTACCAAAGTTACCGGGATAAGAGGATAGCGTTGGGACTTTTGGAACACTCCTAAAACCATATATAACAGGGTGAGTAGATTTGAAGAAAAAGAAATGAAAAGAATGGAAGGAATGGAATGACTAAACCTTTGAGAAACATACTTACCAAAAACTTATGTGCAAGTTCTTAGATTTCCTAACCAAAATAAGAATAAGGTTAGAAGACCGAGTAGAAGACTATGAGAAAGAAAATAACATAAAACCAATGAACTAGAGTATGGAAATACCTTGAAGACTTGTAAGACCAATCTACACCTCAAACCGAAATACTATAGAACCTTACTTCCCAAAGTGTTTAATAAGCTTATGATGATCAAGCTTATGATTTTCCCAAACCAGGTGTTTACACTCTCACACTCACTTAGCACTTGCAGCCTCTGAACTTAGAGCAAAAGATGAATAATGGCTGGGTACTAGGTCCTATTTATAGAGTTTAGGAATGAAAGGATCTTAATTTTACTTGAATAAAAATAATAGCTTTTTAGGTGAAAATAATTTGAATAATCGTTCAGCAGAGGCTGAAGACTCGTTCAAAAAGTTGCTGGACTTATCAAGAGGTTGAATGGCTGAATGGAAAACAAATTCAAAATGTTTCAAAATATGCTGAAGGAAGCGATATATCGCCCCCTGTAGGTGATATATCGCCTGGGCCAGTATGCCCGAGGCTGTCGTGCATCGTCTCATGTTTTCCATATCTACGTGCTGCGATATATCGCCCCCTATAGCTGCGATATATCGACACACGCTGATTAATTAAACACGAAATTACACATTTTTAGCTAAGTTTGAATGGAGTAAACAGCCTTGACTAAGCCCTCAACGTATTCAAAGCTGCTGACTGACCTTATAGCATTCAAACTTTTACCCTTATTAAATTAAATCCTCAAAATACTTAATCCTTAATCACCCATTCATAGCATGTGCTTAAAATCCTATTGGTCCTTATCTAAACCTTATAGTATAATAAATATTATTCTTAATATCAGTCATATAATCAAACCTTAGGTTAAAATTAATATTCTTGAGGCCTTCTCTTGAGGAAATGAGGATTGAGATTGAACAAGCCTTCAAATCTCTATGTCAAGCACTTTCTTGGAGAGTTCTTGGAGAAAACTAGAGATTCTTGGAGCTAGAGAGAGAGAGAGAGAGAGAGAGATTGGAGTGAGTTATCAAAAATCTCCCAAATCACTGTTTTTGACCCTTATATAGAGTAGGCACCGTCATTAAGTCCAACCAATAGGATTATACTTGTAAAACATGTAATTTGGAACATTTACGTAAGTCCACGTTATACAGCAGGCGACGTGTTGCCTGCAAGCAGGCGATGCATCACCTGCTAGGGTTTCTGGAAACCCTAGCCTTCAAGCGATGTGTCCCCTCTTGGATGGCGACGTATCGCCACCCCCTCTGACTTTGGACACTTCCAAAGGTCCAAAAAATGCCTCAAATGTCACCAAACGTTTTGGGAGCTCTTAAATAATTTTATGTATCACTTTGGACCCAAATTTGCATTTTATAAGTGCCTACAATTTAAACTCAAATTCACATCTTCACTATGTGAATTCTACTAAGTGTTTATACCTTGCTTATATTTTAACACTTTATCATTTGTATTTAACCAATCATAATAATCCCCCACTTGGTTAAATACAAGCCACATTCTCTAGCTTAAACAATTTTGATGCATAAAATAAAGTGCCTTTCGGTTTGAACTTTATCTTAGTGAAAATACCACAAAGTATTATCGAAATCATTAGTAGCTTCAAGCTTCAACCAAGTATTCCATATGATAACACCAGTGATACCTCACACACCTCCACCACATCTTTTATTTTCCCACTTTCTCGCTTAGCACTATCATGGCCATGTGCTCATCTCTTCGTAGACTTTCCAAGGAGAGACTCCAACTCTTATGAGAGGCGGCACCGCCTCTAAGTCCACATAGGTGAAGTTCTTATAGCAACTTTGATACCTTTATAGATGCTGGTTGCATTCAACTGAACTTCACTAAAAGCCCTAGGCTTAACCCTAACTCGGTAGCAACCAACACTAACCATCTCGGATGGAACTCATCATAAATTTTAGTGTTGAAACTATTCACTTATCAATGACTTGTTCTTACCCATTGCACTCTTTCCCTTGATTTGTAAAAGTTGAGAGTTGGATTCCCATCATTGGTGAATCTATTCTTCTAAGAGTTTCAATCCCATCCCTTTTGAAGTAGAGCGTACTAACCTTCTCACAAGAGGTTTTGTAAATGGGTCCGCTAAGAGTTCACTTGTTTTAACATATGAGATCGATATGATTCCTCCTTAAATCAATTGTCTCACATAGTCATGTCTTAGACTAATGTGTCTAGAATTTCCATTATACACACTATTATATGCTCTAGCCAGTGCAGATTGGCTATCACAATGTATTGAAATTGTTGATACCATATCCGTGGGTAAACAAATATCTATCATGAGATTCCTAAGCCACTCGATCTCTTTGCCAGTTTCCACTAAAGCTATAAACTCCGCTTCCATGGTTGAGTGTGAAATACTCGTTTGCTTCTTGGAGCCCCATGAGATTGCACCTCTTCCAAGAGTGAACACCCAACCGGTGGTGGAGAGATTATATCCAATTCCCAAGATCCAATTAGCATTGGAATATCCTTCAAGTATCTTTGGAAAGTTTGTATAGTGGAGACTATACTCATTGGTACCCTTAAGATAACAAAGCATTCTCTCAATAGCTTTCCAAAGCTTGATACTTAGATTCCTAGTAAACCTACTAAGTATTCTAACTGCATGTGCAATATCCACTCTTGTGCAATGAGCAATGTACATTAGGCTACCTATTGCACTTGCATATTCCAATTGAGCCACCACTCTTCCTTAATTCTTTTCAAACTTCATGTTTGAATCAAATGGTGTACGTGCCTCTTTGATTTTGAGATGACTGAATTTGTTGAACACTTTCTCAACATAGTGGGTTTGACTCAACACAAAACCTCTACTATTCCTTCTAACTTTGACACTTAGAATGGTATCCACCTCTCCAAGGTCTTTCATTTTAAAGTTAGAAGATAGAAAACTCTTTGTTTCCATTATTCCTTTCATGCCATTACTCAAAATCAACATATCATCTACATATAGGCATAGAAGTATGACAAAGTCACCACAAGTCTTAGAGTATAAGCACTTCTCTGCATTGTTGTGTCTAAATCCATTACAAACAACGACTTTATCAAACTTCTCATGCCATTGTTTTGGAGCTTATTTCAAACCATATAATGATTTGACAAGTCTACACACTTTATGTTCATTTCTTTGAAGAACAAAACCTTCTGGTTGCTCCATATAGACCTCCTCTTCGAGATCCCCATTTAGGAATGTCGTTTTGACATCCATTTGGTGAACATAAAGGTTGTATATAGATGATAAGGCAAGCAACAAACTTAGAGAAGTAGTTCTTGCTACCAGTGTATATGTGTCAAAGTAATCTATTCGCTCTCTTTCTTTGAAACCTTTGGCTACTAGCCCAGCCTTGAAGGTTTGTATGGTGCCATCAATATAATATTTCTTTCTAAATACCCATTTGCACCCAGTTGGTTTGGACCCCTTTTGAAGGTCAACCAATTCCCAAGTGTGGTTTGACATAATTGAATCAATTTCATCATTAATTGCCTCCTTCCAAAATGCAGAGTCCCTTGAGGACATTTCTTCCTTGAAGGTTTTGGGACCATCTTCTATTTGAAGTACTATTAGATGTTTCCAAGTAACTTCCTCATTATCACCTTCAACAAGGTATAGTGTCTCTATTGGAGAACACTTCCCACTTGATCCCAAATCTTTGAGCCTTTGGCTCCTTCTAGGAAATTGAAGTTGCTCACCAACTATTCTAGGAGTCTTCTCTTGAGGCTTTCTAGTTTGAGTTGGTTCTAGCTTGTTCTCATCGCATGACATGTTCTCAAAGAACTCAACCTGTCTAGATTCAATTATTACATTAGAATCCAAGTGTAATAATCTATAATCTTTTCTATTTTGGGCATAATCCACAAATGCACATCTTATAGCTCTTGGACCCAACTTGGTCATTTTTTGATCGGTGCTCTTGCAATAAGCAAGACACCCCCACACTTTAAGATAACCAATGTTTGGTTTCTTTCCTTTCCATGACTCATATGGAGATATAATATTTTTATTCATGGGAATATGATTCAAAATATGACAAGAAAATAGCAAGGCTTCACCCCACAAACTAAAATTCAATTTAGAGTGTAAGAGCATAGCATTAATCACCTCAATAAATGTGATATTCTTTCTTTCCACAATACCATTTTATTGTGGAGTATAAGGGGTTGTACATTCATGAATTATTCCATCTTCTTCACAAAACAAGTTAAATTCATTTGAAAAATATTAACCACCCCTTTCACTTCTAAGTATTTTAATTTTCCTTTCAAGTTGATTTTCAACTTCCACTCTATACACTTTAAACATATCAAATGCTTCATCTTTATTTTTAAGCAAATATACATATGTGAACCTAGAGCAATCATCAATGAAAGTAATAAAATATCTACTTCCTCCTCTAGTCAACATTCTATTAAGTTCACATAAATCACTATGTATCAAATCTAGCAACTTAGAGATTCTTTCAACACTAGGAAAATGTTTCTTTACAATTTTAGATTTTACACATAATTCACATTTTTCATGCTCAACATTATCACAATCAATTATTCCACATTTGACAGCCCTTTTAATTGTGCTAAATCCTATATGTGCAAGTCTAACATGCCACAAAGTAATAGAATTTGAGTCAAACATATAATAATAAGAAGAAACTTTATTGTTCACATGGTCAATAGAAGTAAGAAGTTTGAACATGCCATCACAAGCATATCCCTTTCCCACAAAAACATTGTCTTTAGATAAAATAAGCTTGTCGGAATCTATCACAACCTTGATTCCTGGTTTGCCTAGTAAATTTCCACTCACAAGGTTTCTGCTCATCTCTAGTACATACAAAACATTGGTGAGTAGAACCTTCTTGCCGGATGTGAAGAACAAGGCAATAGTTCCCTTTCCTTCAACCTTGGACCTTTTCTCATTGCCCATTTGGCTTTCATGTCATTCCATTAAAGATTCAAAGGTATTGAATAGAGATCTATCATAGGTTACTTGAATGGTGGCACAAGTATATCATACCACCATCCACTCACATTTCCATGTATGGAATTAACCTTACTTAGTGTTGCCACTAGTTCCTCTTGCGCTGAGTTGAGTTTTGCCTCATCGTTCTTGCTCCTTTTGAACCTACAATCTCTAGCAAAGTGACCATTCTTGCCACACACAAAGCAAGGTCCCTTGGAACTATTGAATTGTCCCTCATTCTTCTTGGGCTCCAAGGGTTTTTGGCCCTTGCCCTTGTTCTTGCCATTTCCTTTTCCCTTGTTAGGAGGATTTGCCACAACATTGGCCTTAGAAGTCTCTCCATTGGACTTCTCATCATTCATATCTCTAGAACAAGATTCTTCCTCAATTCTCAAGTGTTTGAGAATTTCCTCCAAAGAAATCTCTTCATTTCTATGGAGCATCTTTTTCCTATAGCCTCTCCATGAAGGAGGAAACTTGGCTGTAATGGCTCCCACAAGAAATTCTTCCAGCAATACAATTTTAAGAGTAGACAATTTATTCACAATAATTTGCAGGTCGTGAATTTGAGGGAGAAGGGGTTTATCATCATAAAATTTAAATTCCATATATTGAGTAATAAGGAATTTCTTTGTACCATCCTCCTCCGCTTTGTACTTATTTTCCAAGGCCTCCCAAATCTCCTTGGCGGTCTTGGTGTTGGTGTAGAGATCATAGAGCCTATCTGATAAAGCATTGAGGATGTGACCCCTACAAATCAATTCATCTTCTTTGCGCTTCTTCCTTTCTTTAACAATTTCTTGAGTATCATCTTCCTTGGGCTCTTCAAAGGTTTTTAGGTCTTTATCCAAGACATAGAACACTTTCAAAGTAGTGAGCAAGAAGCTATTCTTGTCTTGCCAACGAACAAAGTTAGTCCCACCAAATCTATCTAATCTAACGAAGTCTTGAGTCATGAATCTCAATGCCGAAAGAGAGTTAGATTCTTCCATGATATGCTATCATAGATTATAGAGTGTTAGAATGTTTGGGGAAAGTGAGATAACACCACCAAAAAAAATAGAATCTACACAAAATTTGGATTGACAAAGACTTAATTTTTTTTTAGAAAGAACTTGCAAACCCAAGTAGATCAATGTAGTTCTTCAATCTTTGACGAAGCTTTAAAACCCTAGGAAAGACCACCACTTTCTTTGAGCAAATTCTTCAAGCAAATCAAAACCACAAACCAAGGCTTATACACATTGAGAAATGTTGTCCTAATACTCTATTTCCCATCCACCATTCATGCTTGAGGCCTTCTCTTGAGGATATGAGGACTGAGATTGAACAAGCCTTCAACTCTCTAAGGAAAACACTTTCTTGGAGAGTTCTTAGAGACAACTAGAGATTCTTCGAGTTAGAGAGAGTGATAAAAAATATCCCAAATCATTGTTTTTGACCCTTATATAGAGTAGGCACCGTCATTAAGTCCAACCAATAGGATTTGACTTGTAAAACACGTAATTTGGAACATTTACGTAAGTCCACATTATACAGCAGGCGACACGTCGCTTGCAAGTAGGCGATGCATCGCTTGCTAGGGTTTCTAGAAACCCTAGCCTTCAGACGATGTGTCGCCTCTTGGGTGGCGACGTATTGCCACCCTCTCTGACTTTGGACACTTCCAAAGGTCCAAAATATGCACCAAATGCCACCAAACTTTTTGGGAACACTAAGATACTTTTATGTATCACTTTGGACCCAAATTTGCATTTTATAAGTGCCTACAATTGAAAATCAAATTCACATCTTCACTATGTGAATTCTACTAATTGTTTATACCTTTCTTGTATTTTAACACTTTATCATTTGTATTTAACCAATCAGAATAATAAGTTCCATGTTTCAATGCCAACTCTATATTTCTTTACTTCTAACATCAAGTTTTGATTGCAGGCCCTTATAACTGTCATTCAGCATAATTATGTGCTGAATCATGAGGTTGCAACAAGCAAGGTGCACGCCCAAGAAGTCAGAGTTGCATAGCTCAGGGCTGAAATGTCCTTAAAAATACTCGGCAGGAATTGGAAACGGCTTAGCAGGGGCTGGAGGCGACTCGGCGGGAGCTGGAAACGATTCGACGGGAGGTGAAGGCTAAGTAGACGAAGATTAAGTGGGTCCAAGAACTGAACGCCAAGCTCGAGGAGGACAAGACAAAAACTTTTGAGTTCATAGAGAATGAGAAGGCTCATCTTCTTAAGGAATTCTGGACCAAGAAAGACAACACCTTCAACATGGCTATGTATCGCATTCGGGCCACAAATCTCGACTTTGAAACTAGCTTCCTGTCCATCAAGGAGACCGCGTATGTCAACAGATGGCAAGCTCGACTGGAGGAGGAAGAAGCCAGGCTCGAAGCTCAAGAAGCGGCGGAGGCAACGAAACAAGTTGGGACGGTGGACGCTGGAGTTGCCAATCCTTGAAGGCCAACTTATGGGCTGTGACCCATAGTTTTTTATTTTGTTTGTAATTACACTTTTTGGTGCCCTTGAGGAAAGAAAAATTATAACTCGAGCTTGAGTTATTTGCCAAATTATATTTTAATGGTAGTATTTATGCTTAAATCTTTTTCTTGAAATCTTTATGCATATTATCTACATATAAGTTTTGTGTTACCTTATGCATTATACTCCAGGTTCGAAATATTCTAAGCATACATGGACTTGTTTTTATATCTATTTATTTATACAAATAATGTCGTGCTTAATGTTCAACTTCCATATATTCGTACACAGTTCATTCGATTGGACATTTTCAACTTCGTTATCCTCAAGGTCAAATATCACTTTTACCACGTATTTTTGTTAAAAAAAATGATTGGCGTGCAACCTCGTTAGTCTAGTTATTTATTGCTTTACTATAGTAACTTTTCCTCATCCTCAAGTGTGGTCTCAAGGATGCGAGGTCGAAACTTATTTGCCAAAATTTACAGTTCTATCTCGACCCATGAATTTCGTTGGTTTATCTAGAATTCCAACTTTTAATCGTGTCGATTAGAGTTTGCTGGATTGTTCCTGACTTATTTAATTCGTGTTTGGTTAATAATCCATACATTGTTATTAATTTTGTTTTTTATTGATGCTATATTTTCGAGCCTATGGTATGATTGTATACCATTTATTCCCCCTTAATATCCTATGATTGCAATCTTAGGTTATTGGATTTTGGGAGCTTGCAAAAAATATAACTATAAAAATATAAAATATAAAATTGGAATAAGAATCAGTGTGTTATTAATGTAAAAAAAAATTAAGTACAAGCTTGGTTACAACTAAATAAACATCATTCCTACAGTACTGGTAATAAGTTCGTAGATGTTCACCATTCCAAACTCGGGGAGTCACTTATCCATTTAACCTCGTTAGTTTATAGATACCAGTTCGAATAATGGATTAAATTTGGTATGGTCTCTACCAATTAGGCCCAAGCACACCTGCAAAGGGGTCTCATGTTGCCAAAAACACGCGCCTAAGCACCAGATCTCCCAATCCAAAGTGTATGTCTTGAACCCACTTATTGTAATACCTTTGTAGCCATTTGCTGGTATGTAGCGTTTTTGAGTTGGGGCTTCGTCTCATTTTTCTTCAATTAGGTCTATAGTTTATTTGAGTTGAGGTTGATTTGAGGTATGGTCGTATGCTTCGCGTCTGATCATTGGGATTTTGACCCCAGTGGGAAACATAACTTCGCACCCGTAAGCCAGGGAGAAGGGAATGTGTCCTGTTGTGGTTAGAGTTATTGTTCTGTAATTCCATAGGACTTGTGGTAATTCTTTTTGCCATTTTCCTTTAGCTTCTTCAAGCATTTTCTTAATGGAGCTCTTTAGAGTATTGTTCACAGCTTCGACCTGGTCATTTGCTTGTGAATAGGCTACTGAGGAAAAACTCTTGATTTTCCCATTCTTTTTGCAGAACTGTGTAAACAGTTTGCTATCGAACTGGATTCCGTTGTCTGACACTATTTTCCTTGGTACCCTGTATCTGTAGATTATACGTTTTACCATAAGTCCAAGACTTTTCTTCGAGGTGATTGTGGCCAGAGGTTCGACCTCAATCCACTTAGTGAAGTAATCAACAGAAACTAAGACATATTTTACTCTCCCTTTCCCTATTGGTAGGGATCCAATGAGATCGATTCCCCACACCATGAATGGCCACAGGGAGCTCATTATGGTGAGCTCGGTTGGTGGAGCTTGCGGGATTGAAGAAAATTACTGATACTTGGCTCAACGTTTGACGTATTCAAAATATTCCGCTTTTACTGTGGGCCAGAAGTATCCTTACCTAATCACCTTCTTTGACAAACTATGCCCCTGGTGTGATCCCCGCAAAACCCTTCTTGGATTTCTTCTAGGATTTTTCTTGCTTCTGGTGGAGTTACACACCTTAATAGTGGCACAGAGTATCCTCTTATGTAAAATCTTCTCTCCAAGATAGCGTACCTTAGTATCTTGTACAATAGTTTTCTAGCCACATTCTGGTCTGCTAGGAGGCTCCCGGTTTCAAGGAAGTCTATTATGGGAGTCATCCAGGTAAGTTGTGAGGCTATCATGTTGACATCATATCCTTCAGGCTCAGCTATGCTCGACATCAATAAGAATTCAACTGGTTGATTGTGAAAATATGTACGGAAGTATACGCAATTGATTCAAGTAATATAGATGATAAATAGAGTATCGCTCCCAAAAAGACTATTAACCAAGTACCAATAATTATTCTTTGATTTCTATTTGGCAAGCAATGTTTAGATGAATGAATTTAATTTTAAAATTGTAAATAACTATGAACAAAAATAACTAATTAAAAAAATGAAAATCACTAATAAAAAGACCTATGGTGTTAATTTCATCAACTTTTCATTCTACTAATTTCATTAACCAGTTCAAAATTCTTTCTCTCTATTCTAATAGCAGGTCAACATAAATCGATTCCTATTCTTTTTCAAGATATAAGATCTCAGCCTATATGCAGGTTTTCTACAGAACTGTGATAAACTTAAACATATAGCAGCATTAAGCATGGAAACCTAATTACTACACAAGCCATATAGGTACTTTCATCCAACATGTAACCTATATCTATATAACAATAGCATATTCAATTCTCATTGATATCGCCCAATACTCCTAAGCGGTCGCAGTAGTAATCGGGCTGTGTCGTATCCACAGAGAGGTAAAATACAAGTAAAAAGAAAGATTAGTTAATCAGAAATAATAAACTTTGAAATGATGTAACTTTGAAAAAGAATATAAACATTAAATAAAAAAAATCGAGAAATTAGAATCAGAAAGAAAATATGGAAGACATAAGTTTCATTCATGCAAACATATATATATTTTAATAAAATTGATTCATTATACTCAACTATAATTCTACACCATTAATTATAGTTGGAAAATATATATAATAAACCTCACCTTAAAATATGATCTTTAATTAAATTATACTAACTTCTAATTTTAAAAACCTATAATATTATATACCATAGAGAGACAAAATACTAATGGCAGAATGCAGTAAAAAGCATATAATATAACAAATATCCTAAATTAAATTAAAAGCCTAAATTACATAAGAAGAGCATGACTAGACTTATGTAAAAGACATTAATAAATTTAGAATAAAAATTAGAAGAAAATAAATTTAATTGTAACAAAGATATAGAAATGAAGAACAAAATAAAGAATCAATATATTAAAAATATAGTGTGAAACATGAACTTCACTCTAGCCTTTCCACAAGAGAATTTATTCTAAAATAGGCATTGTTTTCACTCAAAGTAATGTAAAGGAAATGAAAGAAAAATAAGAACAAAAATGCTCTTTTCTCTCACTATACTCTCCACACTTAATTTTCACAATCTGATGCTTTTTTACTCCATTTGGTTCTCTATTTATAGTGGAAATAGGTCCCATAAATGTGCAAAATCGTGTACTTAAGAGTGGGAAAAATGGCTGCAAAATAGGTGCAAAGTGGGACAAGTGGGAAACAAGTGCCGCAGACTTGGCCACATGTTAAGCACTGATTGGCTCGACAGAATGTGGTAGACGCTTTGTTGGGACGTGGGGAGCAGCCGCAGGCGAGTGGGACGCGTGTCCTTCTCTGGTTGGCTCAGCATGCATGTACGTTAGGAGGTGGCAGGCGACTTTCAGGCGTGGCAAGTGATGTCAGGCGCTTGTGGCTCGGCTCAGCTCGGCTTCGTCAGGCACTGGTGGGACGCGTGTCGCCTACTAGAGGAACGACTCGGCTGGAGTGGCTTGGCTGGGCGAATGGCAGGCTGCCATGTGGCACTTGCTGAAGGCTTGGGTCTGGGTTGTTTGGCCTTGATTTTGGGCTTATTTCTCCTTCAAAAATACCACTTTATCATCATTTTTTCAATTATATTTCTTTCTTTCTTCTTTCTTTTTGTTTGTGTCAAAAATACATTTTATTTCCTAAAAATTAAACACAAATTAAATCAAAATTAATATTTTCAAATATAAAATATATTACAATAAATCCATGAAAATATTAATTAAAACTTAATTAATTTTAAACTTTAAAACTAATAAAATGATATTTTTGAGCACTAATCACATCCCCCAACCAGCTTATTGCTAGTCTCTAGCAATTCAAGCGAAATAATGAATGTCAACATAATATATTTCAAGTCAAACATTATAAAAGAACTTAAGTATTAACACAAAATGTTAGTAACAAGTCAACAAGAGTTATCAACACTACTTCGAATAAATCTAGAGTTGTGAGTGTGTGCACCAAACTTGTACCTTTTTACCGCAAACCATAGGACATAAAGCCTTCGAAATTATGCCAAGTAAAAGTCTCAACTCCATTAACCTCTCATGTAATTGAAAATATTTAAAGTTTAAGGGTTTCACTCATGGAGTTGGAAAAGAAGTAAGCACTGATCAAATGGGTATGTATTTAGGACAAACTCTTAAATAATTATTGAAACGAAGATAGGAAATAAACTATTTGGACAACCACCATAAAGAGTACCACAAAATCAAGTTTTCGGGATTTTAAGTTAAATAGACAATCTTTACATTTATTCTAAGAGCCATAAAATAAAACATGAAATTAATAAACACTTTTTTTTTCAACACAAGAGACAACATAATTGTAAATGATAGAACTATTGCTCTTGTGTTTTTTTTTTTTTTATGAAGAACATAACATAAGACTCTCTAATAAGATTTCTCTATAGAAAATATTATCCCTAAAACATCATCCATTCATACCACAATACCTTGTCCAAATAATTATAACTATTTCTAAGAATCAATAAAAATTTAAAATTTGTTTTCTCAAGTCTCACCTCTCACACAAAAGAATGGATTCTTAAACGTGGAAAATTTCTAAGCAAATATGTGCTAACAACCATCTTACCACAATGTTTGGTATGTGCATTAGGTAACTCTAGAGAAACTCTTAGTAATACGGATAACAAAAATTGACTCAAAAGTAACATTTTGCAAAAATAAACAAGTAATTTTTAAAAAAAAATTGACCGTGAAAATATTAATATGAAAAAAATCAACATGAACGTGCATGAATATGCTCACCACCCCCAACCAAAATCTGACAGTGTCCTCAATGTCTCAAAAGATAATAAATGTAAAAGAGCAGGGAAAGAAAACACCTGGATAGTGAGTGTCGAGTGATAGAGCGAATATTGATTCTCTAAAACATGAAAAATTGAAAACACAAAATGATAACAAATAAAATAAAATGACAAAATGGAAATAAATAGAAAACAAACCTATGTACAAACAATTTGGAACACTACTAAGATTTGGTAAATCGGTTCCACAAGAGTGACTTCTTCAGGCTGAGTCACCCTCTCTATGTAGTGTTTCAGTCGTTGGCCATTTACTTTGAATTCTCTCCCAATTAGTTGGGTCTATGACCTCAACAACATCGTTGGGAAAGACAGTTTTCACAACATATGGGCCAGTCCACCTTGATCTCAGCTTGCCAAGGTGGATATGCAAACGAGAGTCATAAAGATGCACTCGTTGGTTTGGCTCAAATTCTTTTCTTAGGATCTGCCTGTCATTGGTCGCTTGCATTTTAGCCTTGTAGATCCTAGAGTTTTCATAAGCATCGTTTCTTAATTCTTCAATTTCTGACAACTGAAGCTTACGATTGAGTCCTGCCGCCTTGAGATCAAAATGTAGGCTTTTAACTGCCCAATAAGCTTTGTGTTCTAGCTCAATAGGAAGGTGGCAGGCTTTGCCACATACTAGCCTATAAGGAGACATACCAAGTTGAGTTTTGTAAGCAGTGCGATATGCCCAGAGAGCATCGAGAAGTCGTGAGGAGTAATCTTTGCGGTCAGGATTAACCGTCTTTTCTAAAATTTGCTTAATTTCTCGGTTGGCTAACTCAGCTTGGCCATTTGTCTGTGGGTGATAAGGCAATGCAACCTTATGAATTACACCATATTTTTGCATTAAGGTCTCAAAAGAATAGTTGCAAAAATGGGTGCCTTGATCACTTATGATAGCTTGTGGTGTGCCAAACTTAGATAACACATTTTCCTTTAAGAATTTCACAACAGTTGTGTTATCATTATTTCGACAAGGCATAGCTTCCACCCATTTTGAGACATAGTCTATGGCGAGGATAATGTAAAGGTAGCCAGAAGAAGGTGGAAATGGTCCCTTAAAGTCTATCCCCCAACAATCGAATATTTATATTACAAGAATTGGGTTTAATGGCATCATATGTCGTCGGGACAGGGCACCTAATTTCCGACACCTTTCACATGATCGACATAAATTGTTAGTGTCATTGAACAAAGTGGGCCAATAAAGACCACACTGTAAGATTTTTGTAGCAGTCTTTTTCATAGAAAAATGACCACCACAAGCTTCATTATGACAAAACTTCAGAACACTAAAAATTTCATCATTTGGAATGCAATGTCTCATAATTTGGTCGGGGCAATACTTAAATAGATATGGATCATCCCAATAGAAGTTACGAACCTCGACCAAAAATTTACGTTTATCTTGTGCACTCCATGCAGTTGGAAGTTCGCCAATTACTAAGTAATTAACGATATGAGCGTACAATGGCAACTTAGTGACTGCGAAGAGATGTTCATCAGGGAAGTCATCTCGAATGGTTGGGCCATCAGCGGAATCAGAAAATTGAAGACGAGATAAGTGGTCTGCTACCATGTTTTCAACTCCTTTCTTGTCTTTTATGGTCAGATCAAATTCCTGTAACAGAAGGATCCACCTAATTAAACGCGCCTTAGCATCCTTTTTGGAAAGGAGGTATTTTAAGGCGGAATGCTCCGTAAAGACTATGATAGGTGAACCAATTAGGTAGGAACGAAACTTGTCAAGTGCGAATACTATAGCAAGTAACTCTTTTTCAGTGGTAGAATAGTTCATTTGAGCACTGTTAAGAGTTATACTTGCGTAATAAACAACGAAGGGCTTCCCTTTCCTTCTTTGACCAAAGATGGCCCCTATAGCATAATTTCTAGCATCACACATGACTTCGAACAGTAAGTTCCAATATGGTGGCTAAATGATAGGGGCAGAAGTGAGTGTTGCAACGATTGTTCGGAAAGATTCCTCACACTCAGGTGTCCAACTGAACACAACATCTTTTGCTAAGAGGTTTGACAAAGGGCGAGCAATTGTCGAAAAAATTTGTATGAACCTCCTATAGAATCCTGCATGCCCAAGAAAAGATCGAATGTCTTTAACAGTCTTGGGGGTGGGCAGCTTTGATATGAGTTCAATCTTTGATTGATCGACCTCAATTCCTCGTTCCGACACGACATGCCCCAAGACTATGTGTGATGTCACCTTGAAATGACATTGTTCCCAGTTGAGTATTAAGCCTTTCTCTTTGCAACGTTTAAGCACAGACTCTAAATTGAGAAGGCTTGATTCAAAGGAATCTCCAAAGACTGTCAAATCATCCATGAATACTTCTATACATTTCTCGATCATATCACTAAATATGCTCATCATGCATCGCTGGAAAGTGGCTAGAGCATTGCACAGGTCAAATGGCATTCGCCGAAAGGCAAAAGTACAAAAGGACAAGTGAATGTGGTCTTATCCTAATCTTCTAAGGCAATCTTGATTTGGTAATACCCTGAATAACCATCGAGAAAACTATAGAAAGGATGACCTGCCACACTTTCCAATATTTGATCGATGAATGGAAGTGGAAAATGGTCTTTGCGGGTGGCTGCATTTAATTTTCTATAATCAATGCACATGCGCCACCCAGTTGTGACCTTGGTACGAACAAGTTCCCCTTTTTCATTTTGTACCACTGTTACCCCAGATTTCTTGGGAACAACCTGAGTTAGGCTGACCCATTTACTGTCAGCAACAAGATAGATTATGCCAGAATCAAGAAGTTTCAAGACTTCAGTCTTAACTACTTCATTCATTGTTGGGTTCAATCTTCTTTGAGGGTCACGACGTAGTATAGCCCCGTCTTCCAATTGAATGTGATGGGAGCAAATTAAAGGACTAATACCTTTGATGTCAGCTATCGCCCATCCTAATGCATCTCTTTGTTCTTGCAACACATTGATGAGTTGGCGCTCTTGTGTGGCATTGATCTTGGAGGATATTATGACAGTAAAAGTATTGTCAGCTCCCAAGAAAACATGCTTAAGACCCTCGGGAAGTTGTGCCAACTTTGGTTGAGGAGCTTGTTCAATAGATGGTTTTTGTGTTTCTCGATCTTGAGGGAGTTCCTCAAAGATTGGATTCCAAAACATGGTTCTTCTGGCCTGTGAGTGTTTGACGATTTCAGGGTTGATTGTGGACTCATCGGGCTTAGAACTTTCTGAAATTTGGAAGAGGTGATTAAAACGATTAGACGTTTATTTTGATCGACCTCTTCCAAAATAAGTGTATCGATCAGATAGGATTGGAAACACTCATCGCTGTCAGGTGGTTGTTTGCCGATGTGGAAAACATTCACTTCTAGAGTCATGTTCCCAAAATAGTTTTTCATGAGACCATTTCTACAGTTAATGAGTGCATTTGCTGTTGCGAGGAAAGGTCTACCGAGAATGATGGGAATTTTGGACTGTATACTTACTTCAGATTGAGTGTCCAAGATGAGAAAATCAACAGGGTAATAGAATTTTTAATTTGAATAAGAACGTCTTCTACTATTCCCCGAGGTTTCTTAACTGATCGATCGGCCAATTCTAGCACCACATATGTGGGCTTGAGTTCTCTTAGACCTAATTGCAAGTATATTGAATATGGCATGAGATTTACACTTGCTCCTAAGTCTAGAAGGGCTTGACCAAATTCCTGCTCCCCAATTTGACATGAGATGGTGGGACAACTAGGATCTTTGTACTTAGGCAGTGTCTTGCAGTCAATTACCGCGCTAGCTTGTTCTGCCAAGAATGCAGTTTTCTTGACATGGTGCTTTCTTTTAACAGTGCGCAAATCCTTGATAATCTTGGCATAAGCCGGCACTTGTTTGATCACATGCAACAATGGCAAGTTGATCTTCACTTATGTTAAAAGGTCTAGGATTTCACCATGATTTTCCAGTACCTTTCCACTGGATTTCAAAGCTTGAGGAAAGGGTGCCTTTACTAGAATGCTTATTGGAACATCATCATCTGGAGTGGGCATTGACGTACTCATTGTCTTAGTTAACGGTGAAACCGTACTTTGACCACTTCGACTAGAGATGGCATTAACCTCTTTGAAGTTTGTATCTGCAGAGGAGGAGGTTTATGCAATGTTTTGCCCTTTTTGATGATTAGAGGTTGAGCGGGAAGTCTACCATGCTCTTGAATCGCCAAAGTAGTGTTTAGCTTTGTCATTAGGATTTTCATGTCTTTCGTTTCCTCTACCATTTGTGTGAAACAAGATTTGAGCTCATGAGTTGAGGTTATTTGAGTTTGCGCAAGCATCTGCAAAGTATTCTATAGAGAATTACTTGACTGCATGTTATTTTGAGGAGCAATGTATGCTTTTGGCGGTTATTGTTGCTCAGGCCTTCATTGGCTCCCAGATGCTTGGTTTGAATCCTTCCAGCTAAAATTTGGATGGTTGCGCCAACCGGGATTGTAAGTGTTTGAGAAAGGGTTATAAGGCTTCTTGTAATCCCCTAAAGCATTGCATTGTTCCTCATTTCCTCCTCTTAACTCACCAAGAGTTGGGCACTCTTGTGGTTGATGTTCCGTCCCTCCACATATGAAGCATGGATCTCGTGTCTCTACCTTTGCAGCCATATGGATTCCTCTACCTTCTTGAGATTTGAAAGCCTCGAATTGTTGTCTCAATGATTCAATTTTGCTTTTGACGTTGTCATCTTCCTTTAATTGGTAGATTCCAGTTGATCGTGGCTTGTCCATAGGACTCGGTCCATTCCATGTGTAGGACTTTTCAGCAAGATCGTCGAGGTACTCGAAAACTTCATCGAGATCTTTTTAAAGGAATTCGCCATTGCACATCATTTGCACGAATTGTCTTTGTCCGGTTGTGAAACCGTCATAGAAATAGCTGATCAGACGCCAGCTTTCGTATCCATGATGTGGGCATTGATTTATCAAATCTCTAAACCTCTCCCAGACCTGATGGAAAGTTTCATGGTCTTTCTGGATGAAGGTAGAGATTTTCCTCTTAAGGCTGCTAGTCTTATGGGGCGGGAAATATTTGGCAAAGAATGCTTTTGTCATTTCGTCCCATGTTCCGATAGATCTAGGCCTTAAGAAATACAACCAGCTTTTTGCTTTGCCTTTGAGAGAGAAAGGAAAAAATTTCAATCTCACAATGTTGGTGACATCAGCTTGGTTGTTGAATGTAGCCACCACCTCTTCGAATTCTCGTATATGCACGTACGGACTCTCATTTTCCAACCCATGGAAGGTTGGTAAGAGGTTAATCATGCCGGGTGTGAAATCAAAATTTGGCATATTATTGGGATACATTATGCATGAAGGTGTGGCTGTACGCGTAGGATGTAAATAATCCTGTAGCATTCTTGGTTGGACTTCATCTTGATGAGCCATCGTGGGTGGTTCAGGAAGTCTCGGTGAATCGGGAGTGTTTAAACGAATGGAAGAAAACAATGAACTAGGAGAGTTTTCTAAAGTTTCTACTTGTTGTCTCACAAATCTCCCTAGTGCGTCTCTGTTTCGTGGCATAAATATTTTTTTATTTCGTAAGTATTATAAGCGCAAGTGTGTAATAATGTAATGAGTATACACCAAAATGCTCCCAGGACAATTGGAAAGGCTGCCAAGGTACCACTTTAGGCCCAAGAGCTTTTCTAGAACTCCCCGAGGTTCTTAGAAAAGATTGGAGGGTAACGCTAACACAAACCTTATTTAAGAACCAATTTTTCTAAAACAGAACAAGTTTGGTTTTAACTAATTTCCAAAATTACACAAATGTTCTCAATACTTTGTTTTTTTTTATATTTTATGATTTAAAATTTTATGCTTTTTTTTTCGGAAAAAACCTAAATCTAGAAAATAAAATTCTAAACCTAAAAAAAATAAAAAATAAAATGAATAAATAAAAATAAAAATTACTAAGGAAAAATAAAATAAAAGAGAAATAAAAAAAATTATACTATTTTTTTTTTAATAGAAAAAAAATTAATTTACTATGCAAACCCTTAATTGTAGAATTACCTCCCTGGCAACGGCGCAAAAAATTGATATCGCCCAATAACTCCTAAGCGGTCGCAGTAGTAATCGGGCTGTGTCGTATCCACAGAGAGGTAAAATACAAGTAAAAAGAAAGATTAGTAAATCAGAAATAATAAACTTTGAAATGATGTAACTTTGAAAAAGAATATAAACATTAAATAAACAAAATCGAGGAATTAGAATCAGAAAGAAAATATGGAAGACATAAGTTTCATTCATGCAAACATATATATATTTTAATAAAATTGATTCATTATACTCAACTATAATTCTACACCATTAATTATAGTTGGAAAATATATATAATAAACCTCACCTTAAAATATGTTCTTTAATTAAATTATACTAACTTCTAATTTTAAAAACCTATCATATTATATACCTTAGAGAGAAAAAATACCAATGGCAGAATGCAATAAAGAGCATATAATATAACAAATATCCTAAATTAAATTAAAATCCTAAATTACATAAGAAGAGCATGACTAGACTTATGTAAAAGACACTAATAAATTTAGAATAAAAATTAGAAGAAAATAAATTTAATTGTAACAAATATATAGAAATGAAGAACAAAATAAAGAATCAATATGTTAAAAATATAATGTGAAACATAAACTTCACTCTAGCCTTTCCACAAGAGAATTTAGCCTAAAATAGGCATTGTTTTCACTCAAAGTAATGTAAAGGAAATGAAAGAAAAATAAGAACAAAAATGTTATTTTCTCTCACTATACTCTCCACATTTAATTTTCACAATCTGATGCTTTTTTACTCCATTTGGTTCTCTATTTATAGTGGAAATAGGTCCCAAAAATGTGCAAAATCGTGTACTAAAGAGTGGGAAAAATGGCTGCAAAATAGGTGCAAAGTGGGACAAGTGGGAAACAAGTGTAGCAGACTTGGCCACGTGTCAAGCACTGATTGGTTCGGCAGAATGTGGCAGACGCTTTCTTGGGACGTGGGGAGCAGCCGCAGGCGAGTGGGACGCGTGTCCTTCTCTGGTTGGCTCGGCAGGCATGTACGTCAGGAGGTGGCAGGCGGCTGTCAGGAGTGGCAGGTGGCGTCAGGTGCTGGTGGCTCGGCTCGGCTCGGCTTCGTAAGGCACTTGTGGGACGCGTCTCGCCTGCTGGAGGAACGACTCGGCTGGAGTGGCTTGGCTGGGCGAATGGCAGGCTGCCATGTTGTAGAGTCCAAGAACCTTACTTAGCTAGTTAGATAGTAGTATAATAGTAATAGTTGTAGTATTTTTATGACTGTGGATTTTGGTGCAGACCGGGATTTATTTGGACACTCATAATAACACTTGTAGATTTTCTAAGTTTCACCTATAGTTTAAGAATATTAATTTTAACCTAAGGTTTGATTAATATGACTGATATTGATGGTGATATTTCTTATATTATAAGGTTTAGATAGACCCAATAAGAAAGTACACTTGTCATGTGTATGTTTAATGATAATTAAGGATTTTTAAGGAATAAGTTTATTAAGAGTAATATTTGAATATCCTAGTGTTTACCGAGATTTTCGGAAACTATATTAATGTATTTTAGGTAAGACTAATGATATGAAATTTAGAAGATAAAAAACAGGATTTTTACGTGGTTGGGGCGTTAATGAGCCTTAGTCCACGAGTCAGTAGTATTAGAGCTTGGAAAGCCTTTTACAATGGAGTTTCTCTCTATATTTTTTGATAGAGTAACTGTATCTTAGTTGAAGAGAGATCCTTTTTTCCAGTGTTCTATAGCCTGTATTTATAGGCTTATGGGAACACTGGGTCTAGGCCGGGTATGGCTCGGGCCCATCAGAGATATGGATACTCTTGGCCTCTCTAGTGGGAGCCCAATATAAAAGATAAAACATACATGAATTCCAGACCAGTTAAGGCCCAATGAGTTGGCCCAAGAGCTATATTTCGCTTGAAAAAACGGTGCTTTTGGTCTGGACACTTCGGGTTACGAGGCAGATTCAGGGGACAAGATCAGTCAAAGTACTTGGCAGTGCAGATCTAAAACAACGGTGTGCAATCCCAAGGTGCCCTTTTCCACAGGCGAAAAGTGGGGACAACATCCACGCGGAGTGGGGCAGCTTTAGGGTCCTGGACACTTTTCCCACCAATCGGGGACGACATGATCCGGGTTCGTTTACCTTTGTCCCTCTTCATTTACCACAGGCCCGGACAGTTACCAGGCTCCGGGACCATGCATGTATGTCGTGGGGGGTTCAAACTGTCTGCATGTCTCCCGGATGACGGGTCCTGGATGACCATATCGGACCCCCTTGTGGGCCCAGAATTGCACCCAGGCCCGTACCCCCTTATACATTCCCGTACCAGAGAGGCCCTGGGCTGGGCCCACATTTTGAACAGCCCCTGACCATGGGCCCGGACGAATGTCCCAGGTCCACACAGGAAATGGGGATAACACCTAGGGTCTGTCAGCATCTTTGAAAACGTTAGAGGACTTAGTCAAGGCTGTTTACTCAATTCAATTTAAGCTTAAAATGTGCAATTTCGTGTTTAAATATTCAGCGTATGCCGATATATCGCAGCTATAGTGGGCGATATATCGCAGTACGGGCATACAAAAAACACGTAACTTCGCACGAGCACCTCGACGAGCCTCGGGCATGCTGGCCCAGGCGATATATCGCCTACAAGGGGCGATATATCGGCTCCTTCAGTGTACTTTTGAATATTTTTGAAAACGTTCCCATTTTAATCTTTAACCTCTTGATAAGTCCAGCATCTTTCTGACCGAGTCTTCAGCCTCTGCTGAACGATAATTCAAATATTTTTCACTTAAAAAGCCATTAATTTATTCAAGTTAAATGAAGATCTTTTCATTCTTGAACTCTATAAATAGGACCTAGTACCCATCCATTCATTCATTCATCAAGCTCAGTTCAGAGGCTGCAAGTTGCTAGGTTATTTTGAGAGTGTAAACACTTGGGTTGGGGATTATAAGCTTGATCATTATAAGCTTACCAAAACACTTGGGAAGTAAGGTTTATAGCACATTTCGGTTCAAGGTTTAGATTGGTCATAGAAGCATCCAAGGTATTTCAAACTCTAGTTCATTTGGTATTATTTTCTTTAAGTTCTTATAGTTTTCTATTCATCACCCTAACTTTATTCTTTATTCTTGGATAGGAAATCTAAGATCTTGAACATAAGGTTTTTGGTAAGTATATTTTTGTAATGACCCACTAATCTAGACTTTTGGACCATTAACGAAACTATACATACAATCCTTAATAGAACTTACATTTGCGAAAATACCATAATTTTATTAAGTAACTTGTAAAAATAAGAGTTAATTACAAAATAAATACCAAGAAGGATATGGGATCCCATTGTCTTTAAAACAAAACATGATTTAAAATAAAAAGACATTACATAAATAGTACGGAAAATACATGTAAAAAGACATAAAACAAAAACTACATCCTCGAATCGAATAACGCTCGGCTCCTTGACTCCATTCACCATCGATACACATTCTCTAAGCGTCCACGAATCTTACCGCCTCTTAAAGCTATTTTCCTGCACATAAAACAAAAAGGAATGAGCCTAATGCCCAGCAAGGAAAATCTAACACATAGTCATAAACATAAATTTCGTAATAAACGTAAAGACATATCATAACACTTAATACATACACTTATTATAATGGCTATTATTACTTGGGGTCCCATAGACTATACAAGTCATATGCCCATGGGATTAGTGGGGTCCTACTAGCTAAGTAGGTCATATGCCCATAACCCATTTGGGGTCTTGTTAGTCATATGGGTCATATGCCTAAGCCTACAAACATACATATTCATAACATACTCATAACATATTTATAACATATTTCATAACATAACACATAAGATAACATAAGCATAAAACATATAGATTCTATCCTATTTTCCTTACCAAAGTTACCGGGATAAGAGGACAGCGTTGGGACTTTTTGGAACACTCCTAAAACCATATATAACAGGGTGAGTCTAATGAAGAAAAAGAGATGACATGAAAGGGATGGAAAGACTAAACCATTGAAAGTCACACTTACCAAAACTTATGTGTTCAAGAACTTAGATTTCCTAACCAAAATAAGAATGAGGTTAGGAGAATGAGTAGAAGGATATGAGAAAGGAAATAACATAAAACAAATGAACTAGAGTTTCGGTTTACCTTAAAGACTTGTAAGATCAATCTACACCACAACCGAAATACTATAGAACCTTACTTCCCAAAGTGTTTGATAAGCTTATGATGTTTAAGCTTATGATTTCCCCACCCAAGTGTTTAACTCTCACACGCTCCTATCACTTGCAGCTTCTGAACTTAGAGCAAAAGGTGAATAATGGCTAGGTACTAGGTCCTATTTATAGAGTTTGGGAATGAAGGAATCTTAATTTTACTTGAATAAAAATAATAGCTTTTTAGGTGAAAATAATTTGAATAATCGTTCAGCAGAGGCTGAAGACTCGTTCAAAAGATGCTGGACTTATGAAGAAGTTGAATGGCTGAAAGGAAAAAAAAATTCAAAAACATTTGAATTATACTGAAGGAGGCGATATATCGCCTGGGCCAGTATGCCCGAGGCGACCGTGCATCGTTTCGTGTTTTCCGTATTTACGTGCTGCGATATATCGCCCCCTATAGCTGCGATATATCGGCACACGCTGAATATTTAAACACGAAATTACACATTTTTAGCTAAGTTTGAATGGAGTAAACAGCCTTGACTAAGCCCTCAACGTATTCAAAGCTGCTGACTGACCTTATAACATTCAAACTTTACTCCTTATTAAATTAAATCCTCAAAATACTTAATTCTTAATCATCCATTCATAACATGTGCTTAAAATCCTATTGGTCCTCATCTAAACCTTATAGTATAATAAATATTATTCTTAATATCAATCATATAATCAAACCTTAGGTTATACTTAATATTCTTAAACTATAGGTTAAACTTAGAAAATCTATAAGTACTACTATGAGTGTCCAAATAATTCCCGGTCTGAACCAAAAATCCACAGTTACAAAGATAATACTATACATACTATAATACTACTAAATAATTAGCTAAGTAAAGTTCTTAGACTCTACAATTTTTGATGGTATAGTTCATCCATTCTTTTCATCTCATTCTCTTTAGTATACTCACCCTTTCATTTATTGTTTTTAGGAGTGTTCCAAAGTCCAAAATCTGTTCTCATATCCCGGTACTTTTGGTAAGGAAAATAGGATAGGATTCTATATGTTATATGTTATCTTATAATCTATGTGTTATGTTAACCTATGGTTTATGTGATGTTATGTATGTTTGTAGACTTGGGCATATGACTTGTATAACTAACAAGCCCCAATAAATTTATGGGCATATGACTTGCTTAGCTAGCAAGCCCCGCAAATCTAATGGGCATATGACTTGTTTGTTTATGGGACCCCAAGTAATAATGGCCATTATAGTATATGTGACATATGTTTATGATATGTTTTATGTTGCATTATGAATTTTATGTATATGATCTATGTGTTAGATTTTCCTTGCTGGGCATTAGGCTCACTCCTTTATGTTTATATGTGCAGGAAAATAGCTTTGGTGGCGGGAAAGGTTCTTGGAAGCTTGGGGATGTGTATTGAGGCGGAATGGAGTCAAAGGACAAAGTGTTCGATTCGAGGATGTAGTCTCTTTAATTATGGTTTTATATGTATTTTCCGCACTTTATTATGTAATTCATTTATTTACAATTATGTTGTGTTTTCCTTTTAAAACAATGGGATCCCATATCCTACTTTAAATTTTATGCACTTTAACATTTGTTTTACAAGTTTTAATGAAGTTATGATTATTTCACTTGTAAGTTTTATTAAAAATTAGTGTCTATGTATAGTTTTCGTTAATGGTCCAAAGTCTAGAGTAGTTGGGTCATTACACATGTGGCAGTATGGCACTTGCTGAAGGCTTGGGCCTGGGTTGTTTGGCCTTGATTTTGGGCCTATTTCTCCTTCAAAAATACCACTTTATCATCATTTTTTCAATTATATTTCTTCTTTCTTTTTGTTTGTGTCAAAAATACATTTTATTTCCTGAAAATTAATCACAAATTAAATCAAAATTAATATTTTCAAATATAAAATATATTACAATAAATCCATTAATTAAAACTTAATTAATTTTAAACTTTAAAACTAATAAAATGATATTTTTGAGCACTAATCACTCATCTTTCGAATTTTGAATCAAAATCATAAATCAAGCAAATATTGATCAAGTATTTACTAGCATTAAGCACATATTATATAGATTAGAATAGAGAAGAAAAATCAATTGAACATCATAATTAAATTAGATAAATATCCAAGAGACTACATTAAACCCTAGATAAAAATGTTTAGTTCATATCAGACATGACTATATCAACAAAATAATAATTCAAGAAAATAAGATTCAAAAACTTGAAGAAGAAAGAAAAATATAAAAATGCAGAACAACTAGTTTAAGAATCAAAATTAGTCTCTAAAAACGTAATTAAAATCTAACCTTATGACCTAATTAAACCCTAAGTCTGAATTAATAGTAAAAAATACAAATGCTTTGTTTTTCATATTCGGGCTGCGACTTGGCCTTCTCTAGGTCGCGACCCGTGTCAATTTTTGAAGCTTCTCCAAATGTGAATAAGTCTTCAGGCGCCACAACTCAGGCATATCAAGTCGCGGACTGTGTCCATTATGTCCCCTTACTTATCTCTAACTCCCCTTGCGATGTGACTTATAAGTTCAAGTCAGGACACTAATTTCCTTCAGCAGCCATGTGTTTCTGACTTGCCTAGAGTCGTGACTTATAAGCTCTAGTCGCGGCTCTAATTCCATTATTTCTCAATTTAAGTCTTTCAACCTCATTTCTTCATCATAAACTGACTTTTACTCATGCTTAGCATCATTTTGAGTCGAATAACCACCAAGAGCTTTGTTTTTCCACCATTTTCTCTTCTTTTTACATTTTCTCATGATTCTACACACTGACCTACAACAAAGACAAACAAAAGAGTAATCTTTCACAAAGCACACATAAAGCTCAAGATTACCATAAAAACACATTCTAAAATGACACTAAAATTAATTTATCAAACTCCCCCAAACTTACTCTTTGTTCGCCCTCGAACAAAGGACTCAAAACAAACCTAGACTCTAACAACTCAGACAATTTCCACAACATGAATTATACCAACAACAACAATTATGCCTCAAAATCAGGAATGCTATTCATATAATTCTCATAATACTACTCAAAAGTTCATTTAATCTAGAAGTTAAATCAAACACTCCATCAATACACTTTAGTCTACTAACATTTTAGATTATCAAATCATGATCATTAAATAAACGTATTTGAAATCAATTATGCTAACCAAATTCTTTCCAAACAAACCATTCAAACCAAATAATTCCATAAGCTCACTTTACTTGCTATTCTCCACTAATGTAAATCATGATATGCATAAGAATCAATAGGACTTGTATAAGCTTGTAATTATGGCTTAGGTAAAGGTAGATGAAAAAGTAATCTTTAAGCTCACTTTACTATAAGCACATGACCAAAACTCACCAACTTTACTTCCATAGTAATACAATCCCATAGTCTCCTTTCTTGTTTTTATTTAGAGAGATATAAAATATATATTGTTTTTTTTTCAATAATTACTACACTCCCCTAAACTTGATTTTGCTATATATTCATATTGGGAGTGTATTGAACTTTTTTTCTTTTTTTTTTTTCAATATATATACTCTCTCTAACTTGTTTTAGTTTTCATTTTCTAAACCCACTAAATTCACAATTAAACCCCATTATAAATCAATCCCCATAATTTTTTCAATCATATGCTCATAGTATATTAGGAATGGATATATAACCAGGTTTCAAGCATTAGGCTTACATAATGCCTTAGAACAAAAAGATACAATATTAGGCTCAAAAGGGGTAAACAAAGGATCAATTATTATAAGGTCGGCAAGAAAAGCTTAAACGGTCCAAATGATAGCCTAAATCATATTCTTAAGCATACATGATATATTATTTCACCTAAAATAATAAGTAAGCAAGTTCTAGAATCGTAGAAAATAATTTCCACTTTCCATTCATCATTCCACTAACCAATTTCAGCAAGCATAATCAATATCAAAAACATTAATTTAAATATCATGACAAAATATTCAACAAATGTTATTTAAACTAAAATGAACTAACAGAGTGTTCAATCAAGCACACAATTTTTTTTTTCAGATTTCATTTTCTTTGGATTATACTTATAACATTCACTTTATTCTCATTGGCACTTGTTGTCAATCATCATTCATGTTGATACTAGACACACTAAAACCAAACTCCAAACACTAACATAAACTAAACAAACCACACAAACAAAGCTAACAGAAAAATAAGCTCCCTCCCTGAAACTTACACTAAACATTGTCCCCAATGTTTAAAAATAAGTAAAGAAAGAAAACTTACCTAGTGTGAATCACTTCAAAAATGTGGTGGATTTGGAAAAGGATGCCAAGGTGGTGGATAAGGAAAATACTATTAGTCCACCTCCTGATTTGACCATAGGTAAATCAAATCATTTTGCCTGTCAACCTAAGCTCTATGATAATCATGAAGCTCTCCCAAATAAGTATGAGTATGTTGGTTTTGCCAAATGATATAATCTGATCTGGCCAAGTGCGGATCTGATGGAGCCTCAAGTGCCAAATATCTTCTCCTTTCCTCCTCAGCTGCCCTTGAATCGGCTGGTTGATCATTGGCAGGCGCGGGTTCCACAGGCACATCTCTTTCCTCTGCAATTCTCACCTGTCTGGGTTTTGGTACTGGTGGCTCCAAAGATGGGTCATTAAATTTATACACCATAGCACGATAATAGGCCCCATTGCCTTCCTATAAATATCACTAGGATATTTAGGTATCTCCCACACTTCACATTGATCAGTAATCATGGATCCATGCCCCAAACAAGCAATAGTAGTCGGTCGACATAATTCCATGATACTTGTGCGGATAACTCGGCCAATATCGATAGAGAGTACCATCATAATAACATATACCAGAAGACACCGATCATTTCCCACTTTAGATAAGTGAATATTGGGCATAAGCCGCACACTCACAAATAGAGTCCAGGACTTGGCCACACAATTCATTTGATATCTTCATAAATGCTTTGGTTCTCCATTTTACATGACAAAAGTAGCACCAGGAATGCCTAATGTTTCTGTCATCTTAGCCCAATCAATTTCACTATTATACACCAATTGATAATATTCATCCTCGTCTTGTGACAATATGGGTAATTGATATAGGGCATCAATATTATCAATATCACATTCTACCGAAACCCCTCGCACAAACTCCTTTCTATTAACTGCCTTGGAAAATTTATATAAAACTCATAAACCTTTGAACAATTAGCCTTGGGCATTTTATCATCCATAAAATTTTCCAGTGATGGCATTGAATTTCAGCCCAAATGACATTATATGTTTCCTAAGGATAAAGGTCTTCTTGATATTCCATTCCTCTCTCTTGAATTACTGGACGCTGAGATAACCTTTGATAGTGATCAAAGGCATCCTTATTAATAAACTGCGTTGGATTAAATTCTTGAATTTGTTGAGGTGTTGGTGGGAATTGCTGAGGTTGGGTGGGTTAGGTGCGGGATGTGGAATGGCAATTAGCGTTTTTAGAAGAGGCAACACTACTAGGTTGTTTTCTGGGACCCATAGTCACACAATGTAGCAAATATCACAACAAAATTTTGGCAGCACTTCCTCTAATTTACTATAATTGCCTCAACTGATTAACCCCAAAAATATCTACTCAAAGACACTAAATAGACTAACAAGACATTTCAAAAACCCCATTCAATCACTTAACAAAAAATTACTTCAATCAAATTTTCAAGAACATCAAAAAGGAAAACTTACATGCCCTTGAATCTTGGAGATTGGTCACTCTTAAATTTTCCTTTCAATCTTCACTTATCACCAATAGAAAAAATTAGGGTAAGAGTAAAAGAAAGAAGGAAATAAATAAATAAATATGTATGGAACTAGGAATTAGAGATTAGGGATATGGCTTAAGGGTATTTTAAGTAGAAAAATAAGGGAAGAAATTTGGAGAGCTTTTACAAAGAAAATAATTGTTTTGGAATGGAAGAAATGTGAAATGAGAGGTATGGTCTGAGAAAAAATGGATTTTAAACCACATTTACTCTTTCTGACACAGGCGCATCGCGACCCAGGCAGAGCAAGTCGCGATCCGCATTAAATATTCCCAGATTTCATTTTCCCAGGTGCCGTAACTTAGCCTAATCAAGTTGCGGTCCGCCCCTTTTAAAGAAAACCATATGCTCTCTGACTCGTTCTAGGGTCGTGACTTATAACCTCAAGTTGCGGCCCGCCTCCTCCTTAAATTTCCTTGATCTTTGACTTAGCATGAAGCCGTGAATTAGAACCTCAAGTCGCGACTTGGCCTGTAGACAAATTGAAAACAACATTTTCACGAATTGCACGATTTTTTATAGACTTTATACTAAAAATAAAAAAAATTAAAATAAATAAACTTTAAAAATCGAAAATGAAAATATAGTATAGGAATGCCTCCTATAACGCTGTCGTTAACGTCAATTAGCCGGACGCTTTTCTTCTTTCGTATTCAACTTGGATCAAGTCCTCCCCTCACATCCTTGAGAGCCATAGTGTCATGAGTTGGCCCTCATTTCTTGTGATTAGAAATTGGTGGAACTTTCCCCCGCTCATATAACATTCGAATCCTTTCGCTAATGAACCTTTTTAACTGATGACGCCCCTTTCACATTCTAGTTTTAACTATGGATCTTTTCTTAGAGACTTCCAACTTGTTCTCTCCTTGGTTTACCACTTCAACTCTACAACACGTTGGAATTTATGTTGCTGCAAAAACATTAAATATTACTTCATCTTTTTGCACTAGCAACTTCAACTCACCCTTTTGTACATCGATTAAAACCCTACCAGTAGCCAAGAATGGCCTTCCAAGTATTATTGGAATATTTTCATCTTCCTCCATATCTAGACTAATAAAGTCCGCAGGAAAAATGAATTTACCCACTTTCACCAATACGTCCTCATTCACTCCACGATGATGATTAGCTGATCTATCTACCATATGCAACTGGCCAAGTTTCTCCCAAATTCAACCTCTGAAAGATTGATAGAGGCATTAGATTCACACTGGCCCCTAAATCAGATAAATCATTTGTTTCTACTGAACTCCCTATAGAACATGGGATATTGAAACTACCAAAATCTTTAAGCTTTGGAGGTAGTTTCTTCTGAAGTATGGCATTGCACTCCTCAATAAGTGCCGCTGTCTCATAATCCTCTAGCTTCCTTTCTTCGACAAAATTTCTTTCATAAACTTCACATAACTTGGCATTTGATCAAGTGCCTCAGCAAACGGGATATTAATTTGTAGTTTTCAAAAGATATCCAAAAATTTAGAGAATTATTTGTTAAGATTAGCCTTTCAGAACCTTTGAGGATATGGAATCCTATGTGTTGGCTCGGTGTATTTTGGCTTCTCTGTCTTTGGAAGTTCTTCATTAACCTCCTCTTGTATTGGACTAGTAACATGTTGATCCCATGTCTTCTTCCCCTTGTTATCCACTGTAGGTCCATCATACTTAGTCCCACTCCTGAAGGATATTGCATTACACTGCTCTTTAGGATTTACCTCTGTGGAACTAGGAAAATTCCCTTGCTGCCTAATAGAAAACATTTTAGCCAATTAACCTATTTGTGTCTTCAAATTCCTGATAGATGCCCTGGTTTCAGTCATGAACTGGTTCAATAGGTCGGGTTGTACTTCAGGTTATGTTGTTGGTGCATTCATTGGAGGATGTGGTGGTGGTCGGGCGTGGGTTTGGATCATAATAAGGTCTAGTATGTAGTCCATAAGTCGGTTGATTAGGGGATTGTTGAGGTTGATAATGTGGATACTGTGGTTGTAACCCTTGATTATTTTTCCAAAACAGATTAAGGTAATTTTTCCACGCAGGAGTATATGAATTGGAGTAGTTGATGGGTGCAGGTCTTAAAATGTTACCGATAACCTGTGCCTATTCAAAAGGCATATTATTCATGTATATTGAGCAACTAGCTGTGCTCGGGCATTGTTCATACGAATGTGGTCTCCCACAAATCTCACAACTCACGACATTCTGTATTTGCATTGCTTGTGCGGCAAGGTTATTCTGCTGTAATTACTTAGTTAGAGATGCCACTTGAGCAGTCAATAAAGCAATTGGGTCAACCTCTAAGACTTCTGCTACTTTCTTATTCGCACACTCAATAAGCCAATTATATTTATTCATGGCCATATCTTTGAATAATTCATATGCTTCATTAGCACTTTTTCTCATAAACGCTCCTCCCGACACTACATTTATAATTGTCCTTGCATTTCCTCCCAAACCATTATAAAATGTATGAACTAGCAGCCACTTCTCTATTCCATGATGTGGGCATTTCCTTTGCAACTTTTTAAAACGTTCTCACGCGTCATATAAAGACTCTCCATCCAGCTGATGGAAGTTATTAATCTCTCCTCTTATTCTGGCTGAATTCGCATGAGGAAAATATTTACCAAGGAATCTCTGAGCCAAGTCTTCCCAAGTAACTATAGAGTTGGCTTGTAATTAATTCAACCAACTCTTAATCTTATAGCATCATTACTCACCCTGCTCATTTTAAATGTCGTACACAACTCTAAAAAATTTGTGATATGGAGATTTGGATCCTCATTTGGTAACCACCCAAATTGTACACAATTATGTACCATCTGAATAATTGAGGGTTTTATTTCAAAATGATTTGCCTCAACAATAGGAGGACGAATGCTTGAATGTATCCCTGTAACAGTTGGGAGTACATAGTTTCTCAATGGTGGATCGGCTTTGGCTGCATTACACATATTTGCATTGTTGTTCACACCATTATTTGCGTTCTCAGCCATGGTGAAATCAAACATTTTCTTTATCTTGCCATTTTCCCTGCACGTTCTCTTAATTTCAAGATCTATTGGTATGAGTGCATTTTTCCTACTTCCTCACATATACCAACAATTCCTGAAACAAACAACAGCCTCGATCCGAATAAGTGTAAAATATAGAAGCCAAATTAGAACAAACAACAATTAATTTTGATATTGGAAATTTAGTCCCGAGCAACGGCGCCAAAAACTTAATTGTGAAAATATGTATGCAATTATACGCAATCGATTCAAGTAATATAGATGATAAATAGAGTATCGCTCCCACAAAGACTATTAAGCAAGTACCAATAATTATTCTTTGATTTCTATTTGGCAAACAAAGTTTAGATGAATGAACTTAATTTTAAAATTGTAAATAGCTATGAACAAAAATAACTAATTAAAAAATGAAAATCACTATTAAAAAGACCCAGGGTGTTAATTTCATCAATCAGTTCTAAATTTCTTTATTTCTATTCTAATAACAGGTTAACATAAATTGATTCCTATTCTTTTTCAAGATATAAGATCTCATCCTATATGCAGGTTTTCTACATTTCTGTGATAAACTTAAACAAATAGCAAGCATTAAGCATGTAAACCTAATTACTACACAAGCAATATAGGTAATTTCATCCAATATGTAACCTATGTCTATATAACAATAGCGTATTCAATTCTCATCTTTCGAATTTTGAATCAAAATCATAAATCAAGCAAATATTGATCAAGTATTTACTAGCATTAAGCACACATTATATTGATTAGAATAGAGAAGAAAAAATCAATAGAACATCATAATTAAATTAGATAGAAATCCAAGTGAATACATTAAACCCTAGATAAAAATGTTTAGTTCATATCATACATGACTAAATTAAAAAAGTAATAATTAAGAAACATGAGATTCAGAAACTTGAAGAAGGAAGAAAAATATAAATATGCAGAACAACTAGTCTAAGAATCAAAATTAGTCTCTAAAAACATAATTAAAATCTGACCTTATGACCTAATTAAATCCTAAGTCTGAATTTATAGTGAAAAAAATACAAATGCTTTTTTTTTTTTTCACGGGCTGGGACTTGGCCTTCTCTAGGTCATGGCCCGTGTTAATTTTGGAAGCTTCTCCAAATCTGCATAAGTCTTCAAGCGCCATGACTCAGGCATATCAACTCGCGGCCCGTGTCCATTATGTCCCCTTGCTTAGCCTTTGACTTCGCCTTGCACTGTTACTTATAAGTTCAAGTCACGACACTAATTCCCTTCAGCAGGCATGTGTTTCTGACTTGCCTAGAGTCGCGACTTACAAGCTCAAGTTGTGGCTCTAATTCCATTATTTCTCAATTTAAGTCTTTCAACCTCGTTTCTTCATCACAAACTCACTTTTACTCGTCCTTAGCATCATTTTGAGTTGAACAACCACCAAGAGCTTCGTTTTCCATCATTTTCTCTTCTTTTTAGTTTTTTCTCATGATTCTACACATTGACCTACAACAAAACAAAGAAAAGTGTAATCTTGCACAAAACACATATACAGACTCAAGATTACCACAAAAAATCATTCTAAAATGAAGTTATCACTGGTACCACATTGAGTGTGTCAACTTCTTTGGTGGTGGTGAGTCGAGCTAGAGCATCTGCATTCGAATTCTGTTCTCGTGGAACTTGCTCAATTGCGTAGAATTTGAATTGTCTAACCGTCGCTTTAAACTTCTCCAAGTAAGCTACCATTTTAAACCCCCAATCTTGGTATTCTCCTAGGACCTGATTGACAACCAGTTGGGAGTCACCATAGCAGTGAATGGCTTTTGCTTTTAGCTCAGAAGCTATTCAAAGTCCTGTTAATAGTGCCTCATATTCTTTTTTGTTGTTTGATGCCTTGAAGCCAAACTGCAAGGCCGAGTGAAACCTTCTTCCTAATGGGGTAATGAGGATAATCCCTGCCCCTAAACCATTCTCGTTTGAACATCCATCAACGTAAAGTCTACACTGCTCGTGGGGTGGGGTTACGACCTCCTCGTTTGAGATTCCAGTGCATTCGACTATGAAATCTGCTAGGGCCTTTCCCTTTATCGTCGTTCTTGAGTGATATGTGATCTCGAAATTCCCAAGCTCGACTGGCCATTTCAATAGTTTCCCTGACGCTTTGGGTTTCGACAATATCTACCTCAGTGGTTAATCAGTCAGCACATGTACGGGATGCGCCTGGAAGTAAGGTCGAAGTTTTTGGGATGCATGTAGCAAGCAAAAAGCTAGCTTTCCCATTAAAGGATACCTTGACTTTTTCCCTAGTAACCTTTTACTGGCATAACAGACAAGTTTTTGTACTCTCTTCTCCTCCAGAACGAGTACTGCACTAATTGCATGTTCGGTTATGGCGAGGTACAAGTACAATATTTCTCCTGTGACAGGTTTGGATAAGACAGGCAGTTCAGCGAGATGTTTTTTAAGAGCTTGAAAGGCAACCTCAAATTCTTCTATCAATTCAAACTTCTTGCCCCCTCTCAAATGGTTAAAGAATGGTAGGCATCTGTTTGTAGATTTTGACACGAATCTACTTAAAGCTGCCATTCGTCCAGGTAATCTCTGGACGTCTTTATGATTTTGAGGTGAAGGAATATAAATTAAATCCTTTATCTTATCTGGGTTTTCCTCTATGCCCTGAGTGTTTACTATAAATCCAAGAAACTATCCTGAAGATACTCCAAATGAGCATTTTTGCGGGTTAAGTCTCATGTTGTACTTTTGAAGTATGGAAAAAACACTTTGTGCGATCATCAACACGGTTACAATTGTTCTTGGACTTGACCAACATATCGTCCAAATATACTTCCATGTTTTTCCCTACCTTCTCGACAAACATTCTATTTACCAGTCTCTGGTATGTGGCCCCAGCGTTCTTGAGTCCGAAGGGCATCACATTGTAACAATATAAACCTTTCTCAGTCATGAAGCTCGTATGTTCTTGATCGGATGAACGCATGGCTATCTGGTTATATCCAGAATATGCGTCCATGAATGACATGATGCCATGACCCAAGGTAGCATCCATGAGCTGATCGATTTGAGGTAGGGGAAAGCAATCCTTTGGACACGCTTTGTTGAGGTCCGAATAGTCAATGCAAGTTCGCCACTTGCCATTGGGCTTCGTGACTAACACTGGATTGGATATCCAATCAGGATAGAAAGCATCTCAGATAAACCGATTTGCTTTTAGTCTTTCAAACTCCTCTTTCAAGGCCTTCTTTCATTCGTCATCTAGAAGCCTTCTTTTCCATTGCTTAGGTGGGAAGTTTTTGTCTATGTTCAACGCATGGCTTATAATGTTTGGGTTGATCCCAATCATATCTGAGTGTGACCATGCGAACACATCCTAGTGTTCCCTCAAGAAGCAGATTAATTTCTATCTCCATCCTTTGGAAGGTTCTTCCCTATCTTTACCACCCTAATGGTGTCCTTATCATCAAGCTCTATGTCTTTGAGCTCTTCAGTTGGCCCGCGATTGGCTTTATCCTCATCTATCCTAGGGTCAATCTCTTCTTCGACCTCGTACATTGTCTCGCTTATTTCTTTAATGACAACCAATGTTTGTGCACTTGTTTGGCTCTTTCCCCTCATCAAGATGATGTAGCATTCTCGGGCTGCCAGTTGGGCTCCTTTTAGCATCCCAATGCCACTAGGTGTTGGGAATTTTATAGCCAGGTGCCTAACAGATGTAACTTCCCCCAACCCAATCAGGGTTGGTCTCCCGAACAATACATTATAGGTTGAACGGGTGTCAACTACGATAAACTCCATTATCTTGGTTATTTAGACTAGATAGTCTCCCAAGGTTACTGGGAGCACAATAGATCCCATACTGGCTATTCCATCCCCCTAAAATATGTATAGTGTTGTCGAGCAAGCCTTTAGGTCCCGAATGGAAAGTCCCATTTTTTCCAAAGTGGCGTTATAGAGGATGTTGACTGAGCTCCCATTATTGATCAAGACTCAGCGCACTTTCTTATAGGAGAGTCGAAAGGTAATGACCAGAGGGTCATTATGAGGGAATTGGATGTACGAGGCGTCTTCTTTGGTAAACGTAATGGGTTGGGATTCAACCCTCTGTTGTTTTAGAGCTTGGGGTTCAGGTTCATAGGGAGACCCATCCCCCATGATGGTTATTACATCTTCTCCATCGATTGGGGAAGGTCGGTTGTCCTTCCTTGCATGGGGGGCCGCCGTTTACTGGGCAGGCAGTCTTGAAGATGCCTTCTGTCTAAGCGAAGTTTGGGCCGGATTTCTGTTTTGGACGTATTGCTCAAAGTATCATCTCGAGATAAAACCTTCAATCTCATCTTTTAACTGACTGCACTCATCAGTGGTATGACTAATATCCCTGTGAAATTTACAGAACTTGTTTGCATAACTTTTGGGTTTCTAGTGTCGCGTCGGGTTAGGTCGTCTGAAACAGATCTAATTTTCATTTACGTCAAATATGTTCTCATGAGTATATATGAGCTCAATATAAACACTATAAATGGAGAAGTATTTTCTCCTTTTTTCTTCTTACCCCTATTAGCCTGTTAGTTATTCCCTTCATTCTTTTTTTTTTCTTGGAAGGGTTATCTCTCAAGGGCCGCGATGTGGAGGGTGTAGCCGAGGTGGTGGCTGAGTTGACGTTTTTCGTTGTAGTTATTACGAGCTGAGTAGTCAGCTTGAGTGCTGACCTCGCCTCTTCTACATTGAAAAATCTTTGAGCTCGAGTATTGAACTCGGCTATTGCCTCACGGGTTTCCTTTGCATGTCATCCCAAAGGGGACTCCCTAGAAATAATTTAACTCATACTGCCATGAGATGACCGCTGTCATTGAAAATTTAGGCTTGTGCCACTTCTATGTTGAACCTAACCAAGTAAATTTGTAACGACTCACTTGGTTGCTGCCTCACATTTGTCAATGCATATGCTCAGGTTTGATACTCTTCACAGCCTGGAACTGCTACTTGAATTCCCAGGATAGTTGTTCTCATGACGAGATTGACTATCTCTAGATTTTGTCAAACCAATTTTTCGTTAGTCCAGTGAGTGTGGTCAGGAACAACATACATCTGAGCTCGTATTCGATGTTGCTAGCTCGCACTACAGTATTGAACTACTCATTTGGCTGCCTGGGTTGGTAGTCCCATCGTAAGGTGCAACATGGGGTATTTTGAAGCCATGAGATAAGGGGGTATTTGAGATGTGGGGAGAAAAAGGCTCAAGCTCCTCATCGGAATCGTAAGCCTTTTCCTTATTTTTTCCCCTCTTGAAGGAGCCTGAATGCCTCTTTGAGCTAGTTGACCCTCTCTTGGACCAAATCCACCAGAGGGGGAGCTTGAACCAGTGGTAGCTGGTAATTATTTGTAAGAACTTCAGCTCTTTGTCTCAACACTGGGTTATATTGATTCCCATATACTGGCTGTAAAGGCTCTCTCCGGTTATTTTAGTGTGTCCGTAGGTATGGGTATGGTAGATTAGATTGCCCCTGTTGTAACTCCCTAGATAGCCAAGACCATTACACTGTGTATTTTAAATAGTGCAAGACTTGCTAATCAAGATGTGTAAACATAAACATGTTTCTAAAGTCAATTGATAGGTTAGGGTTAAAAGATTTTTTTATCATAAAATAGTTTACTTTCATGAAAATAAGAGTTTGGTACACAGGATCCTCAAAAAAATAATGCTTACAAGGTGGTTACAACCTTCAAAAGTAAATCCAATTGAAGCCAACCTAAATAGAAAAATTCAATTTTGGCTCTAGTTCTTGTCAATCCCTCGGACGTGGCTGTCGAGCAACTGCCGATGTGCACACTGCCCCCAATGCTCTTCAACTCATGGATGGTCCAACTTTCCCTTGCTCTTACCTGCACCACGTAGCACTCGTGAGCCAAGGTTCAACAAGAAAACATAACTAAACAAGCACAAATAAACAACAATATATGGATAGTAAACTTAGATCAACAAGCTCAGTCAACAGCAGAATATAAGCAATAAGCTCAACATAAATGTTCAGTTCAAACAATTGTTGGGAATTGTGCCCTTAAAGCAATTGTAGTTGACAATGGTTTTAATGAAATAAATGAAAGAATTAAATTATTGTTGTTATCCCAAAAATTTTGTTCAATGACGTGGCAATCAGATAGACAAGTGGCAATGCATGGTCAGTAAATGACACATTACTAGTCAATAAATGTATTATTTAAAGAAGTAAAAAGGTTGAGAGTTGACATGGGGAGTTGTGATATTACTGGTCAGGAAATAAATTTGGCTGGTCAGGACTGATTTGCCTGACCAACGATGTGTCATGCCTGACTAGTGATGTGTCATGCCCGACCAGTGGTGTGTTTTGGCCAACTGTGCCATGCCTGACCAGTGATGTGCCATGCCGGACTAGTGGTGTGCTTTGGCCAACCAGTGATGTGCCATGCCCGACCAGTGGTGTGCTTTGGCCGACCAGTGATGTGCCATGCCCGACCAATTATGTTCCATGCCTAACCAGTGGTGTGCTTTGGCTGACCAGTGAGGTGTCTTGGCCGACCAATCACTTCGGGGAATGGATTTGGTCGATCGACGGATCAGAATCTCAGGAGTTAACCGTCCAGTGACTCTTCAGTAAAGCCTCAGTAACAGCTTCAACCCAAATCATTCGTAACTGCCGCGAAAATCTCTCAATTATCCCGAAGTAATATCTATATTGTTGTATTGTTTATTATTTATTAATTAAGGTTGGTTGGAACAACTAAGGATCCTGTCAAACGAGATATTTCTTGTAACGCCCTGGTTACTCCAGAACAATTACTGTGAACTTTGAACCATGCTTAACTCTCTAATCGAGTTCTTTGGTTATAAACATGCATCTAGGTGTTATTAACAGGTTAAGGTGAAAAACCAATCAAAAGGAAAGGATATATTTTATTTAAAACGTAAAATTGTTCATGGGCCCATAAAAACTTTACAAGTTATTTACAATCCAAAATGGTCATTACAGTAGAAAAGTTACAACCCGCCGACCTAAGCGGAAAAAATAGGGTTAACCCCCTGGTTCCTCTGAGAAACTCCTTGGCCGTGGTGGTCAAGCGACTGCATATGTACACATCACCACCAAAGCTCTCCACTCAAGGCTGGGTGAGTTTTTCTTTCCCTTTACCTGCACCACATAGCACCCATGAGCCAAAGCCCAGCAAAAAAACTCATTACTGCATTTATATAATATCAAATGATGATCATGATAATCATCCAGAGCTTATAGCCCCAAACAAATGAGTGACTGAGTCACTAGTTTAAAACAGGTGTGTGACTGATGAGCGAGTCACTAACGTAAATCAAATGAGTGACCATGGAGTCACTAGTGTGGGTTTCGTACCCTTAGCCATGTGACGATGGAGCCACCTGGGCCCTCTGGCCCTGGCTCTGAGTGACTAGTCATTGAACTAGGCAAGCGCTTTTAGTTTTCATCGAACTTGGGGTCGGTCTGGCATTAATGCTCATGATGAGTCATTCAATGCAGACGTCGATTAGATATAACCTTTTATCGGCTCTATGTTCATGATGCTTATGCCGCTCCTGACTCATAGGTCAGTAGCATACGACCAGTGCTCAGTACCGCTGTTGAAATTGATTAGTAAGTCACAGCTTCACAGACGGATCTGACACCATTGTCGATTCTGACCAATAAGTCAGTGCCATTCACAAGTAAGAAAGATTGCTAAGCATTTAATATGCAATCAATGTACACATTTAGAGCACTCAACATGCCTCATTAATAACCATGCATGTCACATACTAGGCACAATTTTCTTACCTTTGGTTCAAGCGATAAATAGTAAAAGAACGACCCTTGAGAACGATCGACCTTTTGATTCCTTAGCGGTTACCAAATCATACCAATTATAACTTCCATTAATGAAAATCAACAATAAAAGGGTCTTGACCTAAACTTAACTCCCGGGACCCCGAATTGTACCCAAACGGTGATTAGATTCAATCCCGAGCCTTAGGAATTGAAACTTAGGCCAAAAACCCTTAAAAATGCCCAAAATAGGAATCTGAAGAAGCAGGGTAGCGCTGTAGCGCTACCCCCCTAGCGCCCCAGCGCCCAAGACAACCAACAGCTTCCAAACCTCATTTTATGTCCCAAATGAACCCAAAAACCATCTACACGTGTCCTAGGCATCACAACCCAAGTAACCCTAGCCAAAAACTCCCATCAATTCCCTTTACCCCATCAAGAAATCCAAGCTGAATTTCAAAACAAAAATAGAGCAAAGCTAGAGTTTTAATGGCTAGAAACTTACCCCAAGCTCAATTTAGGATCCTCTTCAATGGTGGAACATAATCCTGAGCCCTCAAGATCCACTTCCCTAGCTTGAATCCTCAAGAAAAGCTCAAAAAATCCAAAAGAAAAAGGAGAAGAAAAGGATGTACGGGAGGAAATGTTTATGCTTTGTTTTGGCCTAAGTTCCATAGCCTTCAATGGCTTAAATATATCATATGGTGAAAAGACCTTTTTGCCCCTAGCTCAAAAAAAGTTTTCTAAAGGCTCCCAAGAGTAAAACTGTCCTTTTCCGTATTTCGTTAATCATAATTAACACCCTCCAATTCCGCTATTCTCGATATTCTCAAATACCAATAATTCATATCCCATTACCCTTTAATTCCCGGAAACGCTCTAATCACCAAATTACCCCGAGACTCACCTCGAGCCCCCAACGTAATCCTGTTATGACTAAACCGCTAACTTGCACTCAAAGATCATCTCATGCCGAATGGCTCGAACAAATATACAATTATGCCCTCGATGGGCCAAATTACCAAAATGCCCCTATGATGAAATGTGGACCCCAATGCATGCATTTAATATCATATTATAATATAAATCACATAAACATGCATATAATAATTTAATGGCACAATAAATCAAGGATTTTGGGGCATTACAAATATCCCCTCCTTACAGAAATTTCGTCATCAAAATTTACCTGAACAACTCGGGATGCTAACTCCGAATATCTGACTCGAGCTCCCAGGTCGCTTCCTCGACCTTGCTGTTCCTCCACAATACCTTAACCAAAGGTATCATCTTATTTCTGAAAACCTTGTCCTTTTTGTCAAGTATATGGACTAGATGTTCCTCATAGGAGAGATCTGCCTCAAGCTCCAGATCTTCATAGCTCAAAACATGAGTCACATCATATACATACCTCCGAAGAGCTGAAACATGAAACACGTTATGCACGGCTGACAATGCTGGAGGTAAGGCCGACTTGTAAGCTACTTGGCCAATCCTCTCCAGGATCTCAAATGGACCTACAAATCTAGGGCTCAGCTTGCCCTTCTTCCTAAATCTTCTCACCCCTTTCCATGGCAAGACTCTAAGGAAAACATAGTCTCCCCCCTGGAACTCCACGATCTTGCACTTGGGATCTGCATAACTTTTCTGCCTACTCTAAAAAGCGAGTATCCGAGCTCTAATCTTCTCAATGGCCTCATTGGTCCTCTGAACTGCCTCAAGACCTAAGTATCTCCTTTCCCCTGTCTCATCCCAATGAATGGGAGATCTGCACTTCCTACCATACAACATCTCATAAGGTGCAACCCAAATGGTAGACTGATAACTATTGTTGTAGGAAAATTCTATCAAAGGTAGATACTTACTCTAGGATCTACCTAAGTCTAGCACACATGCTCGCAGCATGTTTTCCAATATCTGGATCGTCCTATCAGATTACCCATCTGTCCGAGGATGATAAGAAATACTGAACTTCAATTGCATTCCCATGGCCTTCTGTAAACTCCCCCAGAACTTGGAAGTAAAAGTGAGGTTTTGATTTGACACAATCGACCTTGGCGCTCCATGGAGGCGCACAATCTCTCTCACATAGAGATCTGCATGCTAGTCAACTGTATATGTAGTCCTCACTAGAAAGAAGTGAGCTGACTTGGTGTAACGATCCATAATAACCCAAATAGAATCATGTTGACCAAGCTTCTGGGGTAACCCCACCACGAAATCCATCATGATGTCCTCCCATTTCCACTCTGGGATATCTAGAGGCGGCAATAACCCTGCCGACCTCTGATGCTTAGCCTTGACCTGTTGACATGTCAAGCACTTAGCCACATATTCCACTACATCTCTCTTCATCCCTGGCCACCAATACAACGATCTTACATCCTGATACGTCTTTGTGGTTCCTGGATGCAAAGAATAAGGTGTAGTATGATATTCATGTTGAATCTCTTGCCTCAAAGCAGTGTCTAATGGAACACATATCCGACCCTTATATCTCAACAAGCCTATCTAAGACACTGTATAATCTTTGGAAACTCCAACTAAAACATCTTCTCTGATCTTAATCAGCTGTGGATCACCAAACTGACCCTCCTTGATTATCTCCAATAGTGTAGACTATAGCGTAATATTGGCCAACTGGCCCACCAGCAACTCTATACCAGCTCTGGTCATATCATCTGCCCCGGACCCTTCCGGCTTAAAGCATCAGCTACCATGTTGGCCATTCCTGGATGATACAAAATCTCACAGTCATAATCTTTTACTAACTCCAGCCAACGCCTTTGTCTCATATTCAAATCTTTCTGCGTGAAGAAGTATTTCAAGCTCTTGTGGTTTATATAGATCTCACACTTCTCCCCATAAAGGTAATGCCTCCATACCTTTAAATCAAATACCACGACTGCCAACTCTAAATCATGAGTGGGATATCTTTAAATCATGTCTGGGATATCTCTAAATCATGGCTGCCAACACTAAATCATGAGTGGGATATCTTTGTTCATACTCCTTCAACTGACATGAGGCATAAGCAATTTCCTTCCCTGACTGCATCAAAACACAGCCCAAATCGTGATGTGAAGCATCGCAGTAAATCACAAACTTCTCCTAATCTGTTGGAAGACTCAAAACCGGAGTTGTAATCAATCTCTACTTTAGTTCTTGGAAGATGTTCTCACACCTGTCTGACCACACAAACTTCTTATTCTTGCGTGTCAGCTCAGTCAATGAAGTAGCAATCTTTGAGAACCTTTCCACGAAATGCCTGTAATAACCTGCCAATCCAAGGAAACTTCTAACCTCAGAAGCATTCTTTGGCCTTGGCCAATCTCTGACTGGCTCAATCTTCGTTGGATCTACCTTAATCCCCTCCTTACTGACAATGTGCCCAAGAAAAGATACCTGAGATAACCAGAACTCACATTTTTTTAACTTTGCAAACAATCTGTGCATCCTCAGTCTCTGAAGAACCAATCTCAGATGTTGCTCATGCTCTAATTCTGACTGAGAATAAACCAAGATATCATCGATGAAAAAGATCGCAAACTTGTCCAGATAATCCTTGAACACTCTGTTCATCAGATCCATAAAAGTAGCTGGGTATTAGTCAATCCAAAAGACATGACTAAGAACTCATAATGCCCATACCTAGTACGAAAAGCAGTCTTCGGTATGTCTCCCTCCTTAACCCTCAACTGATGATAACCAGAACGAAGGTCTTTCTTTGAGAATACATTTTTACATTGCAACTGATCGAACATATCATCTATCCTTGGCAAAGGACACTTGTTATTGATTGTTAACTTATTCCGTTCTCTGTAATCAATACACATCCTCAGAGAGCCATCCTTCTTCTTCACAAACAGAACTGGCGCTCCCCAAGGTGAGAAACTAGGTCTGATAAAACCTAAATCCAACAGCTCTTGCAACTGTACTTTTAATTCTTTCAACTCAGCTGGGGCCATTCTGTAAGGTGTTCTAGACACTGGCTCCATCCCTGGTGCCAGTTCTATCACAAACTCAATCTCTCTGTAGATTCCAAGAACTTTACTTAGCTAATTAGATAGTAGTATTATAGTATTTATAGTATTATCTTTGTAACTGTGGATTTTTGGTTCAGACCGAGAATTATTTGGACACTCATAGTAGTACTTATAGATTTTCTAAGTTTAACCTATAGTTTAAGAATATTAATGTTAACCTAAGGTTTGATTATATGACTGATATTAAGGATAATATTTATTATACTATAAGGTTTTGTTAACCGAGATTTTCGGCAACTATATTAATGAATGATATTTACTAGTAATAATAATGAAAATGGAAGATCGACACGAGGTTTTTACGTGGTTGGGGCGTTAACTAGCCTTAGTCCACGAGTCCATATATTAGAGCTAGAAGAAGCTTTTACAATGGAGTTTTCTGACTATATCTTAACAGAGTGTCTGCCTTCTCTCCCCTTTTTTCTCTCTTTTTTACGTTGTTCTACAGCTTATATTTATAAGCTGAGGGGGACACCGGGTCTGGGCCGGATCCGACCCGAGCCCATAAGAGAAATGTGCCCAAGGGGCCTCTCTATTGGAGGCCCAATATAAAAAGGTATACAATACACAAAATTCAAACCAGCTAAGGCCCAATTAGTTGACCTGAGACACAAGTCTTCGCCCGACAAAATGGAACTTTGGCTCTGACCACTTCGAGTCACGAGGCTGATTCAGGAGACAAGACCGGTCAGGGTACTTGGCTGCGTAGTCCTGACACACCAGTGGACAATCCCAAGGCGACCTTTTCTGCAGGCGAAAAGTGGGGGGACAACGCCCACGCGAAATGAGGCAGTTTCAGGATCCTGGACGCCTGGCCCTTCAACTGGGGAGGAGGTGATCCAGGTCCGTTTACCTTTGGCCCGCTACATTCACCTCGGGCCTGGACCATGCCAGGCTCTGGGACAGGGACGCGTAGGCCGCGACGCTCCGGGCGCTCCGGACATCGCCAGGACCGTCCAAGCTGAAGATGAACCCGGAGGGACGTCCCGGACCCTTCCAAACGGGCCCAGTCTGGAGTCCCTGGGCCAGGCCCAAATGCCGAGTCAGTCCCCTGACCGTGGGCCAGGGCGAAGGCCCAAAGCCCTTCCAAGAAATGGGGATAACATTTACCCCCCAAGCCTTCACCCGAGCTAGCCGGGAGGAGGGTTGCACCACCCTCGCGGTGCTCGCCAAGTCGTCTCCCCAGTTCCTGTCCGGGCTAGGAGGCTTTGCCGAAAGGTCGTGGCAGTGGCAGGTGGCTTAGCCCGGATCGTTTACCGTGATCCGGGGACGTTTACCTTTGGCTTGCTTTAGGAAAAAGCGACACACATGTCGCCTAGTGATTGTTGCAAGGGCCTCGAAGAGTCGCCTAGGCCTCCCAGAGGCCGCTAGGCCTAGACTGTGGTGTCAGCGCACGTCACGAGGCGTCACATCCGCACGGGGGGGGTCATCATTAATGTCCCTGGAACGAGGTGGACCATAGGATGGGGCGTCCTTTGGCATTCGCCACTCCTGGACCGTCGGATTAGAGGTGCCGAGGATCCAGACCAAAAGGACTCATAAATGCCCCCTGCGCGATTCTTGATCGTCGGATGAAGAGGCACCTGGCCGTTGGATCGTGGGCCAGAATTTGGGGGCTGATATAAAGGCTCCCAGAGAACAACATTCGGCACTTTTCCATTTTCGAAACAGCTTAAGAAAAAACCCGAACGCTTGTTAGAGCTTTGCATGTCCGACCTCGCCGACGAAATACTTCGCCGTTTGCTAGTTCTGCGCCACCGCCTGCTTCCCAGAGCCTCAACCTTCGTTCTACAACCCGACGGCACTTCTCGGGTCTGTCCCGCCGACGAACTGCTGCACCGGCTGTGCCACTTCAAGAACGAGGTTCTGCCATCCTTACGGTCGGACAATCGCCAGCCTCAACGGTCGATACCACACAGTAAGTCTTTTCTAACTCTGTTACCAACTTTGTGGACTTATGCTCTCTAGATGCATGCGCCTAGGCCCTGTGCTTTAGAATTTGTTAGGAAGGCTGTCTGGTTTGGGTGGCACCGTGCTCGGATGCTTCCCGGACAAGGGGTGGACCTTAGTAGCCTTCTCTCCCGATCACGGTCCCGGGGCTTTTCGGGGTCCCGGGCCTGGTCCGACAGAACTCCAAGCAGTCCTTAGGAGACTCCCTGTACCTCGACCGACCTTTTTGGGTTTAGGTACTGACTGCTTAGTCTTTCTTTCTTTGTTCCCAGATCGTCAATCATGGCCACGGGTGTCACACTCCATTCCGAAGAAGAGGTCAACAGGGCCCCTGTAGTCGTTCCTGGATCCAAGACGCCCACAGGCAACAGGTGGGAAATGGACGTAACGGCTAACTCGTTCCAGAACTACCGGATGATGCTGCTCCTGGAGACGCGGCTGGGCATCGAATCAACTCCGGGCCTCTTCCACAATCACATGGCTAGGCTAGAGGAAAGGGCGCACACGTCCGTGGATAAATTCGGGGCCTAGAGTGCTGGTCACATCAGTGCGGGAGCTACGCTCCCGCTTCATGACTATTTCGTGCGGTTCCTGACATATGTGGGAATCGCACCGTTCCAACTGCTGCCGCAAGCATACCGCCTGCTTGCTGGGTGGAAGGTGTTTAGTGTCGCGAAGGAGATCGCGGTGCCCACCCCGGCGGAAGTCTTGTACTTCTACAAGTTGGTGCCGCAGGTCAGCATTAAAAACAAGAGCCTGGACGGCTTTTACAGGCTACAGCCGCGGAGTGGCTACCCTGCTCCTACCAGCACCTGGAAGCACCCCCCGGATTTCAGGCATTACTGGTTCATGACATCCGGGTTCCTCATTGACAAGAACCCCACGCTGCTACTAGACTTCCAGCGAGTGGGTAAGTATTCCCCCGGACCCTCTCTTTTATTCATCTTTTGCTTCCTCCTCTTATCGTATCTTCCGGGTCGCAGGTCCCTTCATTCAAACCCCCCTTACCGAATTTCTCCTGGAAAGGAGGAGGTTCTACGCCAAGCTGACCGCGGAGGAGCTGGACGTTGGGGGCTATGTCAATGATAAAAACCTCCGGCTAATAGGGTTGCTTGCAGCCACCCAGACCATTGTCGTTCCGAGCCTCCGGGGCATCCCGTGCGAGATGGATGCCGAGGTCCGGGAGCAGCTAGCCCTCAACCACATCGCCGAGGTGGTGAGAGCGGCGCGGGCCACCGCAGCCCAGCGTAAGAAGAATCAACTTCCGGTGGAAGAGGCCACCTCAGAAGAGCTGGAGGAGCTTTTCGAAGACGCCCTACCAAATGCCGGGACTCCCGGGGCTAGTGTATCGGGGCGAGGTAACTCCCCTTTAATCTTAACTCATGATCCTCAAGTCGGGGACTTAGCTAAGGATAGGCTAGAGCCGCCGGGCCCCGCGTTTGGGGCTGATGGGGAGATGAGGCCTTCATCTCCCGTCCCTGTAGGATCAGGGACCCTAATGTTCCTGTCCGGGTTCCTCCAGTATGGGGGGTTTCTAACCCCGGATGACGTAGGAGAGCGGATACACTCATTCGTTTTAAGGGAATTGAGTCTCGCCCGGGGCCTAGATGAGGGTTCGTCCCAGGCTGTCCTTTTTTACTGTTGTGCTTTCCTGTCTGGCTTATCATACTAACTCCTTTCTCCTGTACTTTTGCAGAGGATTCTGATATGTCTAACTCGGCCAGCGAGATGAGGAGGCTCATCAAGGAAAGGTCGGCCAAGAAGGCGGCCAGGAGGTCAAACGTCGTGGCTAGCTCGGAGCCCCTCCCCACCAGTGAAACACCCGGGTCAGTGCCCTGTCTCGGCGAGGCTCTGGCAGTGGTCCCCTTCCAGGCCGTGGAGCCGACCGCAGACGTCCCTTCAGACCAGCCCCCGGTGATTGATTTGGAAGCGGGCGAAGTCGTAAGCCGGAGCTGAGGAAAGAGGGGCCCGGAAGATGACGCCCGGAAAGGCGAACTCGGGAAGAGGCCTCGGACGACGTTGTCGGAAACAGCCAAGGAGTCACATGGGAAGAGTAGGCTAACCGCGAAGGAGATCCCTGCTCCGCCTGCTCTTCCCCTCCGCCCAACTCTTCTTGAGGAGGGGGAGTCCGCCCTGCGGGACGAACAGTCCCGGCTGATCAACCGGACCTGGGAGAACGGCCGATGCTGGAGGGACGACGCTTACAAGGCCCTGACAATCCGTCGCCAGGTCAAGTTCTCGGACCATCCTGCCTAGTTCAGCGCTCCTCAGCCGATCGTGGACCGGCTAGCTGCCGAGGCGGGCTTCCGTCCTAAGCTGGGCCAGGACGTCGCCCCCATGGCCACTGATCTGTTGGATCAGGTCGAGAGCACTATGTCCAACCTCCAGCTGAAGAGGTACGCCACGATAGCCAATCCGGACGTGTTGTTCATCTCTCAGGCCCTCCGCCACCAGGCCACCACGGTAATTTTCATCTCATATTCCTTCGTCATTTGTTGGTGGTGATTTTGTTTTCTAACTTTTGTTTGCTCCAGGTCGATTTTCTGTCTCAGAGGAGTGCCGACTTGGTGGCCGAACTTGCAATAAAGATGGAGACGGCCAAGCTGGAGCTTGAGGCGGCCGTGAACCAGAGGGAGGCCATCAAGGAGACCCTTAGCAGGGAGACAGCCCACCTCCAGGAAGAAGTGGCCCGTGCTAAGGCGGAGCGCGAGGAGATTAGCCGCGCCAAGACCGGGTTGGAAGAGGAGTTGTCCTGGAAGACAAAAGTTGCCGACGAAAGGGCGACTCTCTTGGAGACGGCCACGGCACAGTTAGTCGTGGACAAGGAGGAGATCCGGACCCTGAAAGCCCGAGTCTGCGAACTGGGCGATTCCCTGCTTCAGGAGAAGGCGGAGCATGAAACGACCCGTCAGGAGAAGGAGGAGGCCGACAACCTAGTGGATGTCACCTTTGATGAGGCCATCTATATGGCCTGGTGCAAGGATAAGAACATGAACCTCCTTGTCTTCCCTGACCCTGAATCGAAGCGTGCCGAGTATGAGGCCAAGGAGAGGGAGGACGCGGATCTCCGGGCGGATGCGCTGTAGGCCCGAGCCCCAGCTTTGTACTTTTGTTAGTGTCTTTGGGTTGTAATTAAATTTAAAACACTGCTACTTTGATTGTTATGAAAGCTTTCTTTCACTGTTCAGTAGAACTTTATTGCCATGACTAACTGATTGCAGGGGGTTTAGTTCTGGTTCCAACGGCTGGGGATAGACCCAATGATTCTCTCTAGCTTTGGCGTCGCTCAAGGCCCTTGGGTTTTGGATTAACCAGGATGGCGCTTTTCCTTAAGTTGTTAGGCCCTGGCTTTGCCTGGGGCAAACCGGATGCTTTCGTGCCCCGGAGATCAAACTGTCCGGGCCGGATGTCGTTCATCCGGGGTGGGACCGGCCCTAGGCTCGGTCCTTTGTTTTATTTTAAACCCCCGAACATCGTTCGTCCCGGGTGGGACCGTCCTTAGGCACAGTCCTCTTTTTTTTTTAACCCCGGACATCGTTCGTCCGGAGCGGGACCGGCCTTAGGCCCGATCCTTTTTTATTTTGAACCCCCGGACATCGTTCGTCCGGGGTGGGACCGGCCAGTGGCACGGTCCTTCTTATTCTCCTGGACATCGTTCGTCCGGAGTGGGACCGAACTTAGGCTCGGTCCTTTTTATTTTGAACCCCCGGACATTGTTCGTCCGGGGTGTGACCAGCCAGTGGCACGGTCATTTTTATTCTCCTAGACCTCGTTTGTCCGGATCAGGACCGGCCTTAGGCTCGGTCCCTTTTCTTTTGAACCCCCGGACATCGTTCGTTCGGGGTGGGACCGTCCTTGGGCACGGTCCTCTTTGTTTTAACCCCGGACATCGTTCGTCCGGAGCGGGACCGGCCTTAGGCCCGGTCCTTTTTTATTTTGAACCCCCGGACATCGTTCGTCCGGGGTGGGACCGGCCAGTGGCACGGTCCTTCTTATTCTCCTGGACATCGTTCGTCCGGAGCGGGACCAGCCTTAGGCTCGGTCCTTTTTATTTTGAACCCCCGGACATCGTTCGTCCGGGGTGGGACCGGCCAGTGGCACGGTCATTTTTATTCTCTTGGACCTCGTTTGTCCGGAGCAGGACCGGCCTTAGGCTCGGTCCCTTTTCTTTTGAACCCCCGGACATCGTTCGTCTGGGGTGGGACCGTCCTTGGGCACGGTCCTCTTTTTTTTAACCCCGGACATCGTTCGTCCGGAGTGGGACCGGCCTTAGGCCTGGTCCTTTTTTATTTTGAACCCCCGGACATCGTTCGTCCGGGGTGGGACCGGCCAGTGGCACGGTCCTTATTCTCCTGGACATCGTTCGTCCGGAGCAGGACCGGCCTTAGGCTCAGTCCTTTTTATTTAAACCCCCGGACATCGTTCGTCCGGGGTGGGACCGGCCTTAGGCTCGGTCCATTTTAATTCTCGTGCCTAGGATGACACCCCCCGCAAGTGAGCGGAGACAGGTCTGGGGTCACTTGAGAAAGAAATTTGAAAAAAAACCGCCCTGAGGCATACATTTTTGTGGTGATAATAGCCCTTCATGACGTTTTGCACACGTCATTTTCCTTTTTTTAAAAGGGAATTAGCCCTGAGGCATACATGTTACAACGTAAGCATAAAACTGGGACGATTTCTAGGAGTACTGGTAGTATTTACAGAGGTGTTCTGCGTTCCAGGCTCGCGGAACCTCGGAGCCATCAAGCCGCTTCAGGCGGTATGTTCTGGGGCAGACCTCATGCTGGATCTCATACGGCCCTTCCCAATTAGGGCCCAGAACCCCTACTCCCGGATCCTGAGTGGCAGGGAAGACCCTCCGCAGCACTAGATCGCCGGTTTCAAACTTACGGCTCTTGACTCTGGAGTTGAAATGCCGAGCGATCTTGCCCTGGTACATCTTCAACTGCACTTGCGACTCTTCCCGGATCTCCTCGATAAGGTCCAGCGATTCCTGGAGTAAGGCGCGGTTCTGGGCGGGAACATATGTGTCACGTCGATGGAACGGGATGGTCGTTTCAATTGGGATGATGGCTTCGCATCCATACACCATTGAGTAGGGGGTGTGCCCGGTTGACATCCTTTCTGTCGTCCGGTAGGCCCACAACACGCGGGGGAGTTCCTCGGGCCATTTGCTCTTACATGCCTGGAGCTTTTTCTTCAGCGTCCCTTTTAGGATTTTGTTTACGGCTTCGGCCTGCCCGTTCGCCTGTGGTCTGGCGACTGTTGAGAAACTCTTCACTAGACCGTGTCTTTCGCAAAAATCCGTGAAGTGGAAGCTGTCAAATTGCTTCCCGTTGTCGGACACGATTTTGTAGGGGAGGCCATATCGACACACTATGTTGTTGACAACGAAATCTAGGGCCTTCTTGGACGTGATCGTGTTCATGGGCTCCGCCTCGACCCATTTCGTGAAATAGTCTACCGCCATAATGGCATACTTTACCCCTCCCTTCCCGGTCGGGAGAGATCCCACAAGATCGATCCCCCACACTGCAAAGGGCCAGGGACTGTTCATCAAGGTTATCTCTGTTGGGGGGGCCCGAGGGATCTTCGCGTACCTCTGGCACTGTTCGCACTTGCGGACATAGTCTATGCAGTCTTTCTTCATGGTGGGCCAGAAGTATCCTTGGCACAAAATCTTCTTGGACAGGCTGGGCCCGGCCGTGTGATCTCCGCAAAACCCCTCGTGCACTTCATGCATGATGGCACTCAGCTCAGTACCGGACACGCACTTGAGGTAAGGCATAGATAGCCCTCGGCGGTAGAGTTTCCCGTCCATCATGACGTACCGGTGTGCTTGGTACAAGAGTTTCCTTGACGCGGCTCTATCGTCCGGAACTTCCCCGGTAGACAGGTATCGGGTCAGTGGCCCCATCCAAGAAGTGGAGTGGTCGACCATATTGACGGTGGGAGCTCTGATGCTTGGGACAGGGAGATGGTTGACGGGGACCAGTCCGGCCAGTTCGGCCTCTGCGTCGGTTGCCAGCTTTGCTAATGTATCAGCGAACACGTTCTTCTCCCGGGGAATCTGGCGAATGGAATGCGCCGCGAACGTCTGGAGCATCTCCCTCGCTCGAGTCACGTATGCCGCCAATCTCTCTCCCTTGGTCTGATACTCCCCCGAAATCTGTCTAACTACTAGCTGGGAATCGCTGTAAATTTCGAGGTTCGCTGCCCCTACCTCCCGGGCCAGACGCAGGCCGGCTAGGACAGCTTCATGCTCCTCCTCGTTGTTTGATGCTTTGAACTAGAAACGGAGGGCATTTTTTAGCTGGTGCCCCTGCGGTGACACCAAGATGATCCCGGCGCCGGCCCCGTTCTCGTTTGAGGCTCCGTCCACGAAGATTTTCCAAACGGGCGCCGCGGAGGCCGCAGGGATACTCTCTTCTAGGGGGATCCTGGAACATTCGACGATGAAATTAGCCAGGGCCTGTCCCTTAATGGACACCCGAGGCACGTAAGATATATCAAATTGGCTCAGCTCCATTGCCCATTTCAGGAGTCTCCCCGACGACTCAGGTTTCTGCAACACCTGCCGCAGGGGATGGTTGGTTAAGACCTTTATGGCATGAGCCTGGAAGTAGGGTCTAAGCTTCTGGGATGTCGTCAATAGGCAGAAAGTTAGCTTTTCGATCAGCGGGTACCTAGATTCGGCGTCTAGTAGCCGCTTGCTCACGTAGTATACCGGGAGTTGTGTCCTTTCCTCTTCTCGTACCAACGCGGCGCTGATGGCATGCTCGGTCACGGCCAGGTATAGGTACAAAGGCTCTCCTTCGACTGGCTTCGCCAGGATGGGGGCCTTGGCCAAGTGTTCTTTCAGCTTCTAGAAGGCTTCTTCGCACTCGGGTGACCACTTGAACCGCTGGCTTCCCCGAAGGACGTTGAAAAAAGGGACGCACTTGTCCGTGGCCTTGGAAATGAAACGGCTCAGGGCGGCCACCCGCTCCATCAGGCTTTGAACGTCCTTGTGCTTCCGGGGAGAGGCCATGTCGACCAGTGCCTTGATCTTCTCTGGGTTGGCTTCGATTCCTCGGAAGCTCACTATGAAGCCCAAGAACTTCCCAGAAGCTACGCCGAAAGTGCACTTCTTAGGGTTCAGCTTCATCCCGTATTTCCGGATAACTGCGAAAGCCTCCGCCAAATCCTTCGAGTGGTCCCGCGACGTCTTGGACTTGACCAGCATATCGTCGATGTATACTTCCATGTTTCTCCCTAGCTGGGCCCGAAACATTCGATTGATGAGCCTCTGGTAAGTTGCTCCGGCATTTTTGAGTCCGAAACATTGGAAACTAGTGTGCTCCTGATCCGCCACGTGCATGGAGATCTGGTTGTAGCCCGAGTAGGCATCCATGAAACTCAAGATCTCGTAACCGGAAGTAGCGTCCACCATTTGGTCTATTCGAGGGAGCGGGAAACAGTCCTTCGGACATGCTTTGTTGACGTCCGTGAAGTCGATGCAAGTCCTCCAGGTCCCGTTAGGTTTCGGCACCAAGACCGGGTTGGCCAGCCATACGGGGTATACAGCTTCGCGGATGAAGTTGATGGAAGACAACTTCTCTACCTCTAGCTTGAGGGCCTCAGCCCTTTCCGTCCCCAAAGGTCTGCGCTTCTGGCGGACCGGGGTCACGTTTGGGTCAATACTTAACGCGTGGCAGATGATATTGCGGTCGATCCCGGTCATATCGGAGTGGGACCATGCCAGAAGATCCTGGTTTTCCTGGACTTGGGCGATGATGGCGGCCCGAACGTCCGCCGGCAAGCTCCTTCCCACTTGGATGACACTGGCCGGGTCGGTTTCGCTGATGCATACCTCTTCTATTTCGTCCATCGGCTCCAGGACGCGCTCATCTCCTATCCACGGGTCTAGATCGTCCTCTTCCTGGACTACTCGCTCGACCGGGCGGAGGGCCGGCTCGACGGGCTCCTCCCGGACCATATAAACGGGACGGGCAGAGACATGGTAACACTTCCGAGCACTTTTTTGGTCTCCGCGGACAATCCCTATTCCTCCATTTCTGCACGAGAACTTCATGCATAGATGGCGGATGGAGGTGATGGCCCCGAACTCGACCAGGGCGGGTCGGCCGAAGATGACGTTGTAAGCGGTTGGGCAATCCACCACAACAAAGGTGCAGAACTTGAACGAGTGCTGCAACTCATCCCCCAGCGTCACCGGCAGCTGGACCTTTCCCATGGGGAGAAGCGCATCTCCGTTGAAGCCGTAGATTTAGGTCGGGCAGGACGCCAAATCAGCCTCCGTCAGGCCAATGGCGGCAAAGGCAGGTTTGAACAGCAAGTTGACGGAGCTTCCGTCATCCACCAACACGCGGGATACCAGCTTGTTGGCAATTTGGGCATCCACGACCAACGGGTCGTGGTGCGGGAAATGGACGCTGCGGGCGTCATCCTCCGTGAACGTGATGGGGGAGGTTCATCAGTTTAGGGCGCTGAGCCGGGACCTGGACAAGGGCGCAAACTTCTTGGTCGTGGTCCAGCTCGCTCAGATAGCGCTTTTGGTCATTCTTTGAAGGTCCTCCTAGGTGGGGTCCGCCCGATATGGTCGCCACGTGCTCGTCCACCTGAGGGGGCGCTGCTCCGGTAGGATAGGGCATTCCAGGGCTGGGAGCCTGCGTGGCGATGGTCCCCTGAGGGGCCTGCGCTGGGGGTCCTGGTGCATACCCTCCCTGGGGCGGGTATGAACGAGTCGTCACCGGCGCCGTAGAGTGTCCGGGGATTGCTGACATGCCCGGGACGCCCACGGGCATTCTTACCCACTGATGGAGGTGCCCCAGCTTGATGAGGTTCTCAATCTCATCTTTGAGTTGTCGACACTCGTCGGTGGTGTGGCCCACATCTTTGTGATAGGCGCACCGTTTGCTGGTGTCTCTGGGATTCCTTCCCCCCTTAAACATGGGGCTAGGCTTCCGGTAGTGGACTGCTCTTTCCGTAGCCAGGTAGATGTTTTCCCAGGTGTCCACCAAGTTGGTGTATTCTGAATATTGGGGCTCGTATCCCCTCTTCCCTTTTTTGGCCAGCTCCGGCCGGTTCTGGCCTTTGCCGGACCGCTTCCCCCGGGAGGGATTCACGCTTGCCTCGGTTACTCCGGTCTGCGATTGCTGGGCTACGATGGGGGCCATACTGTGCCCCGCCGGCGCGACGCCATAACCAGAGAATTGCGTCGATTGGGCCGGGGCGTATCCCGAAGCGTCAGGGTCGTATACCGTAGGCGTGTAACTAGTACCGGGCGCGACGGCCGTCCCCGGGACTATGGGGGCGTTGTGTAGGACTGCGCAGGGAACTGCCCCGCACCACCCGGAATCGTCTGAGGGATAGGGTGAGGAGCTGGCGGCCATCCGAAGGCCTGGATCTGAGCCTCCTCCCAGTTGATGAATCCTTGGGCTCTCCTGATGAATTCTTCCAGAGTGGTGGCTTTACTGCGCTGCATGTCATCCCAGAGTGGGGATCTGGCCCGGATCCCAGACTGCAGTGCCACCAGGCGCTGTCCGTCATCGACCTTGGTCTTGGAGGCTTCTTCATTGAAGCGCTGGATATAGGCTCTCTCCGCGGGTAGTTGCTTAATATTGGCAAGGGCGCTGATTTGCATGTCCATCCTCATGGCGGCCACGAATTGCTTCCGGAACGCCAAATGTAGCCCGGACCACATTTGGATGGACCCCGGTTTAAGCCTTTTCCACCACTCTTCGGCGGGACCGCCCAGCGTGATGGAGAAGCAGAGGCATTTGCCGTCGTCGCTGACGTGGGCCACGGTCATGAGTCGGTTGTACCGGGACAGATGATCCCTTGGATCTGTGCTTCCAGTGTAGGCGGTGAGGCTTGGCATCTTGAACCCCTTGGGCAGTACGGCGTCCAAGATGTGCCTCGCGCACGGCTCTTTATCCTCTTCGTCAGAGTTAGTGTCCGCGCCTTCCTGCTTGCGGACCAAGCGGTCAGTCACCTTTTTTAATGCGGCCATTTGCTCCATGAGCTTCTTGGCCGTGCTATCCTCCAGGGGGATTCTCTCGTTCCTCCTGTCATTGATGTCGTTCCTGAGGTCGCCGTCTTGAGGAAGGATTTTTTCCTTGCGGGCCCGCTCTTTCCGGGCATTCAGCCCGTCACGTAGATCTACTCGGGAAGTGTCGTCCCCTGAGCTGAGAGAGTGACGATCCTCGCGGCGAGATCGGTCCCGGCGGTTCTTGTTGACCGAGGCACTTGTGTGCAAAGACCTTTCCCGCCCGTTCGCCCCTGGGGCGTGCCGGGGCTGATCGTCCTGCGGCCGCTCTCCCTGTGGATTGATTGGGTGGCCTCGTCTTGGGACAGGGCACACCTTATCTTTCCTAGGTAACGGCTGTGAACGTGCCCCGGCTTTATCGACGGGGGTGGTCTTCTTCCGGGTCATCCGTCGCTCCTTGTCCGGGACTTTCGGAGCCGTGTCGGGAAAAGGCACTGGGGGACGGATCAGGCTGGCACCCCTGGGGCCCCCAGCTTGCGCTTGGGGAGCGGGTTGTTGCGTTTCTGGTTGCGGGCCAGCTGTGGGGTTGGCTGCAGGGCCCTGCGCGGCCATCAGTGCTTGCAGGGCTCGCAGAGACTCTTGCACCCGGCGGTGCGCCTCCGCCTGTTCAGCCATCCTGGCTTCCTGATCCAGGATCTGCTGCCTCAGTCTAGTCACCTCCGAGTCTTGCTGATCGTCGCGAGGGACCCGGGGGTCCGCGGCTTCATCGTGATACTCCCCCTCGTTCTCCTCGTAGTACTCTTCCTCGTTTTCTACTTCGTACTCTGCCTCACCCTCGTAGTCTTGCGACTCATCTTGGTGAGACGTCTGAGGAGGCACGTCTTCAGGCAGGTCTTAAGGAATGTGCTGAGAAGGCAGCGGGTCTCCGTTACCTTGCTCTGGGTTGGTAGGGTCGAAGGTGGTGTGACGCGTGTTCACCATCATAGTAAAAGGCCTGACGTTGGCGCTAGCTTCCTTCAGCTCTCAATGAAAGCACCAAACTGTTAACCGAGATTTTCGGCAACTATATTAATGAATGATATTTACTAGTAATAATAATGAAAATGGAAGATCGACACGAGGTTTTTACGTGGTTGGGGCGTTAACTAGCCTTAGTCCACAAGTCCATATATTAGAGCTAGAAGAAGCTTTTACAATGGAGTTTTCTGACTATATCTTAACAGAGTGTCTGCCTTCTCTCCCCTTTTTTCTCTCTTTTTTACATTGTTCTACAACTTATATTTATAAGCTGAGGGGGACACCGGGTCTGGGCCGAATCCGACCCGGGCCCATCAGTGGAATGTGCCCAAGGGGCCTCTCTATTGGAGGCCCAATATAAAAAGGTATACAATACACAAAATTCAAACCAGCTAAGGCCCAATTAGTTGACCTGAGACACAAGTCTTCGCCCGACAAAATGACACTTTGGCTCTGACCACTTCGAGTCACGAGGCTGATTCAGGAGACAAGACCGGTCAGGGTACTTGGCTGCGCAGTCCTGACACACCAGTGGACAATCCCAAGGCGACCTTTTCTGCAGGCAAAAAGTGGGGGGACAACGCCCACGCGAAATGAGGCGGTTTCAGGATCCTGGATACCTGGCCCTTCAACTGGGGAGGAGGTGATCCAGGTCCGTTTACCTTTGGCCCGCTACATTCACCTCGGGCCCGGACCATGCCAGGCTCCGGGACAGGGACGCGTAGGCCGCGACGCTCCGAGCGCTCCGGACATCGCCGGGACCGTCCAAGCTGAAGATGAACCCGGAGGGACGTCCCGGACCCTTCCAAACGGGCCCAGTCTGGAGTCCCTGGGCCAGGCCCAAATGCCGAGTCGGTCCCCTGACCTTGGGCCAGGGCGAAGGCCCAAAGCCCTTCCAGGAAATGGGGATAACAATTACAAAACAAACTTTTCTCTCAAACAGGAAGGAAATCCTTTTAAAAGCAGTAATTCAGGCTATGCCTACATATCTCATGTCATGCTTTAAAATTCCAGAAGGGTTATGTCAAGAGATTGAATGGTTATTAGCACGATATTGGTGGGGGTCATTTCAATCAAAATGGAAAATTCATTGGAGGACCTAGCATAAAATGTGTTTACCAAAATATGAGAGAGACTTAGGATTAATAAAGTTTGTCCAATATAATCAAGCTATGTTAGCTAATCAAGCATGACATATACTAATGAATCCATCATCTCTTATTGCACAAGTTTTGAAAGGCATATATTTTCATAATACAAGCTTCATGGAATCTAGAGTTGGAAATTATCTGTCTATGATTTGGCGTAGTATTCTGTGGGGAAGAGAATTACTTGTCAAAGGCTTACGAAGAACAATAAGGGATGCAAAAAACACTAAGGTGGTGTTTGGTTGGAGGTAATGAAAACAATGGAATAGGAATATGAATAGTAATAGAATGGAATGGAATAAGAAAGGTAATGCGATTATGTTGTTTGGTTAGAATAATTGAATCAATGATTGAATACCTATTCTTATGTTTGGTTGACTATGGAATGGAATGGAATAAATTTATTTTGGACAAAAATACCCAAAGTGCTTAAAATATGATTAATAAATTAAAATAAACATACTAAATATATATATAAATTTACCAACAATGACGTTACTTTTTTTTCATATTCTTTTTTTACAAAATAATATTTAATAATCCTACTTTTTTTAAACATAATAATTCCACTTTTGAACACTACAAAATATTAAAATTATCAATAAGAATTTATTTTTGTTAAGTATTTTTTTAATTTCAAATGCAATTTACTTTAATTATCACTAAACACTATTTTATATTTTTTAAAAATAAAACAATATAATAACATAAAAATATTAAACTAAACATTATAACATATTTATATTCTAATAATCGAAAGAGTTTTTGATTACTGAGATCAAACTTTGTCCATACACATGAAATATCACTAGAAATAGTATAAGTATTCATGTCCAATTACTCATATCTATGCTCAAAGACAATCTAGTTTGCAAAATTATGAGCATAAAACATTACATCATATCCAAAAGATTATAATTTTTATACTACTGAATGTCAAAGGCAATATAAATTGTCCTGCAAATTGTAGTAGAGCAAAGTGGACTAAACATGATCTTAGAGAGAGCCATCAAGATGAAGTGTCACCCATTCATCCTTCTCATTATCCGGGACACTGAAAAAGTAAGAAACCAGAGCATTATCTTGCATAATCATGCGAGCTACCTTATGACGTTGAGTTGTGGTAAGTGTAGTGATCCTTTCTAACTCTTTCCCAAGTTTCATATGCTTTTCATTCATGTCTTCACCAATAGCTTTACTCAAACGAATAGAAGCTTTTTCAATTTCTCTTGCGATAATACAAGCTGATTGTGTGAGTGCATCTGAAAGTTCTTCATGATTTACAGCTTTCCTTTTCTTCTTTGAAGACCCATCTGATTGAGTGTGAGATTGAGCACCTCTTGTTGCATCTGAAACAGACATAGATGGCACTTCATCCACATTGTTAGCATAGTTGAAATCATCTTCTCCAAGAGTAGTGTTTTCTTCTTCAGTTTGAAGTTCTTCAGCAACATCTGCTGCAGTCTCCGCATTTTTTCCAGTTGCACGATCCTTGCCAAAAACCATACATAAGTCATCATACCAAGGGAATGACTTGATCTTGAAGGGGGCTGCTTCTTTGTGACTCTGCATTTATACAAAATAAAAAAAATCAGATACAAATAAATAAGCAAACCATCCTTGTTATGGATCCATCAACATCATAAGCAAACAATCCTTCTTATGGATCCATTAACATCATAAGCAAAATGGTAGACCAAATACTATTATTTGAGTACTTGCAAATATGCTTCCCACACTGACTTTTCTGCCGTAACAGTTTTTCTGTCATTGTCCCACCCAAATTCGCTACAAAATGGTCCAGTCAACATTTCATGAACCACTTGAAAATGAGTCTTCAAAGTCTTCATTCTAGACTCAATGTGTGGCTTAGCTTGTATATCACATGCAGGCATCCGCTCCTTTAATTTCATCTCAAGAGCTCTAAGATGACCTGGCCTGAAATTTCCTTTAGCTTTAAACTTCTCTTCATTATTCAGTTCCATAAGTGCTTCAATCAAGTGTTTGTCTTCATCTTCGCTCCAAAATCTTTTATTTTGTCCTGGACCTCTTCCTTTTGAAGTCTCCATGCTGAAATAAGGTATCAAAATACTGTAAAACTAAAAACTAAAGCTGAAATATTGTAGTTGAATGAAAAAGAAACAAACAGCGAGCAATAAAGAAATAAAAGTGAATGGATATACACACCAATAACAAAACATAAATTTAAAGATAAATTTTCCATTTCAAAGCAAGTGATATAAGTTTTTCGGGTGGTCAATTACACAAACAGTCAAATGAATTGGCATATCCAAGTGAAACCAAATTTAGAAACCTAGACAATCATTGTGCATTTAATCTAAGAAATAAAAAAGAACCTAGCTTGCTCTCCTATGTTCTCTCCATTCGTTATACATCTCAAGTGCTAAATGATTTCTAAATGTTGTCCACCCTTTAGAAGCTTCAATACTTCTTATGGATCCATCAACATCCATGCTATCTTCTTCGTCTCCACTATCACTCTCATTCTCTGGATGCATATCAGTATTATCAATAGGCATTTCTCTCCTAATAAAATTGTGAAGCAAGCAACATGCTAAAATGATTTAGTTTTGAGTTTTTATTGGATAGAATGATGGACTCCTAAGAATTGCCCATCGATTCTTAATTGCACCAAAACATCTCTCATTGACATTCCTAGCAGATGAGTGCTTCATATTAAAAAACTCTTGTGGATTTCTGGGAGGATTCCCATCTTTCCATTGGTTGAGGTGATAACGTTGGCCTCGATATGGAGCAAGAAATCTCTTACAATTAGTATATCCACCATCTACAAGGTTATAATGACCTAAAATAAAATAAAGATAAGGATTAAGTTGTCTCCTAAATGACTTACTTATCCAAAAAAAAATGAATAATCTAAAACACAAGGCATACCATTTGGAACACACAAACCATTTGTTCTACGTATGGCATCATGTAAAACTCTACCATCTGCTGCAGAACCTTCCCATCTAGGTAACACATATATGAATTGCATGTCTTGGGAGCATACACCTAAGACATTTGTAGCTATTTCACCTTTTCGAGTACGATATTTTGGTTTATCAGCCATAGGTACTCTCACTCTAATATGAGTTCCATCTAGTGCCCCTAAGCAATTCTACCACATAATAAACAAACTTTTTTTATTAGTATTTCAAACAAATAAAAATTTGTAGTGATTTTTAATTCAAGTAATATATAATATACCTTGAACCATTTCCACCTTTCATCTGTTGAGTTTTCAACAACCAGTTCAGGTCTTTTCAATAACGCTCCATGTAGTCGAATGATTGAATGTAACACATTGTGAAAAAACTTGCTAGTAGTCTCACCAGATCTCATAAATCGAAATCTAATGACTCTATTTTTCACATGATGAGCAATTACATGTAAAAACATGGCCACTTGCTCATCTACTTGCAAGTATTTAGATGCTTTTAACCCACCCCTAGTTTCAAGCATTATGCATAAATTGCTAAATGCTTTCCTATTCATCCTAAGTTGATCAAAACAAATGACATCACTCTCATAAGCTATTTGATGCACAATTTGCCTATTGACAAAAACATCAAGTATGTATAATTGTCTTCCCAAAGAGCTTGATTCAATACCATGTACAATAATTTTTTCCCATAATGTGAAAAACCACTGCACTACATGCAACACATTCATCCAATGCAAATAAAGAGCCATGATCTTCTTCTTTCTCAAAATTTGTCTCTCACTGACAGTAAAACGAACCATTATCCTACAATGCATATAATCAAGCAAATAAAATCTTTAATCCAACAATCAGTTATTCTAGCAACATAAATACTTAAGCTTAACCTAAGAAAATATCCCATAAGAAAATTTTCACATGGATTAAAAATTTCCAAATATGGGACTTAGCCATATTGTTACAAAAACCCAAGAAAATGTGATGATATTGCTAAGTCCCATGTGAAATTTCTGAAGCTGCTTTTGTTTTTTTCTATACACAGGTTAAATTATAGCAGCTGATGCCAAAAAAAAATAATCACATTATGTATGCAAAACTCATCTCCTCAAAGCTATATCATTATCATTTTTTTTTAGTAAACAAAACTTCTCTTTGTTAATCATAACAATCATCTATCAAAGACATCAACACTTTTTGAGAACACAAAATGATTGGAAACACGAGGCTCTTGGGAAATGGTGAGCCAACTTATATGGAGACCATTTAATAAAAATGACGTGAAACAACAAGTCAAGAGTCAAGACTTTCTACAATAAAGAATTACCTTTCTTATGAGGATGATCTTCTGTGAGTTTTTTTCAACAACAATTTCCACTTGTATAAAATCTTTTGCAGTTGGCCTAGAAGAGTTTTGCAGCTCACAACATTCACCTAGAAGATTATAAACAACAGGCACAACTTAGACAAAGAAAAAGAATAGATTACTATATATATATTATTAGTCTAGGGGACCCATAGAGCAGTTAATCTTTTTTTTTTTTTTTTTTTTTGGACGGATCCATCCAACATTTGTTTAGGGAAATTATATGCATTGTTACAGAATATGATGGTAGAATCCTCTGTTGTTTGTGGTATTTATTTTGTTAGTTGGGCAGAGTGGAACAATGAGAGTTTAATAGGGGCATTCCAGGGAAACTGTTATGTTTGATTTTGAAGTGGAAATTTTGTGGAACTTGGGCAATTATTAGTGTAGAGACATAACCTGCTGTGACATGAGACTGCTTTCTTTAGTTAACTAAAAACCATATTCCATCATATGAAACAAATTACTGCAAGATTCTCTCTAAATGGGAAAATTATTTAGACAATTTATGTATTTTGTCATTATTTGCTTAATGTTGAGGAAATGCCTTAATTCTTTGTGTTTCTTAAGACTTTATGCATGTTGAAATTGGCAAATATATCATAGCAATTTCTACTCTTGAACAATGATAGTAATATTCTAGCCAACATTCGATTAGGCAGAAAATCTCTCAAGAATGTGGTGGAGAGGGATAGGAAGAGACAGTGGGAAAGATGCAGTGAAGAGTCTAATTGAGGCATTCCAGAGAAACTCTAAGTTTGAATTTTAAAGTGGGTAAAATGGAACTTGGATGTTGCAATTAGTGTCAGAGACAGAGACAGTTTCTACTCTTGAACAATGATAGTAATATTCTAGCCAACATTCGATTAGGCAGCTTGTAAGTTGAGTTACTGAGGACAGAACAACCCTCTCGAACTGGTTGTAATAGGAGAGACTAGCCTCTCGAATGCTAGCCATTTTTGTGTCACATCATTCAATAAAGAGTCAAAATACATAACACATGCTAAGCAAGGTGTCACGTGGCCTCCTAGTGTAAACAAACTTGACTGGGGGTTTATCAAAAATCTCTCAAGAATGTGGTGGAGAGGGATAGGAAGAGACAGTGGGAAAGATGCAGTGAAGAGTCTAATTGAGGCATTCCAGAGAAACTCTAAGTTTGAATTTTAAAGTGGGAAAAATGGAACTTGGATATTGCAATTACTATTGGAGACAGAGACATAACTTGCTGTTAAGTCACAGTGGTTTCTTTAGTTAAACCATATTCCATTTAGTAATAGATAAGAAGTTTCTCTCTGAATGGGAGTAATTATTTTGTCATTACTTTGATTATTGTTGGGGTAATACTACTCTTTCGGTTAGAATTTCTTAAAGAATTTAAGCATGTGGAAATTGTCAAATACTTCAGAATAAATTCCACTCTGAAGAAATGATAGTAATGGTCTCGAGTATATGGCAGAGAGCAATAGGGAGAAAGAGCAGAAAAGATGTAGTGAAGAGAGTCAGAGTGCAAGGGTAAAGGGGAAGATCTAGAGAAGTAAAAAAGCAATATGCTTGCTACCTTTTCAAGTATGTTTATTGGTCTGGTTGAGTACCATATTTCCTTTTTGCATATGCACAAGTATGTTTCAAATGTATTTCCGACTTTCTTTAGAGAGTTTTTTTTTTTTTTACATAAACCTAACGGTAGATGAATCAAGAAAATTAGGAAATGTTAATCATAGAATTAGCTTATTAAAAATAAAATGTTTGATCTGGTGGATACTTTGAGACATTCTATTTGGTTTCTTTGATTCTTGACAAATATCAACCCAAAAAATCTCATAAAAATACCAGGAATCTCAAAAAATTCCATGTTCTTAATAATATGGATGCTTCTTTATATATATATATATATAGTAATCATAAATTTCTTTTTATGTATCGAATAGACACAATGTTATTACACCTTCAACAATGTTCATCAAATATTAGCTTTGCACAGGAAAAAGAAGCTAATTACTTACCGGTCCAGCGAGAGTAGAGTGGCCCAAGCTACATACCCAGATCCAATATCTCTACCAGGTGAACAAGTCGCTACATACAACTGAAAATTGAAATGGAGATGAAAATGATGAGGTGCTCGACCTTCGCGATGGAAATGAGGATGTCGAAGATCCAACCTCAGAGACCTAATCTCAAAAATGAGTGAGGAAGATCTCCATGGCTAGAGTGGAAGAGAGAACAAATTTTGTCGATCTGTGAATAATGAAAAAAGAAAGGTAATTAGGGTAAGGAAAGGAAAGCAGTGGAATGGAATTATAATTCCACTTACTCAAAATTGGAAAAGTTATTCCGTTAGTTTGGGGGAATAAGCATTACAATGGAATTCTTTTCCAAACTTGTTATTTCCAACCAAACAAAAGAATCCGACCCATTAACATTCCATTCCTTTCCTTTCTGGCCCATTACCATCAACCAAACGGGCCCTAAGGCTTTTAACGATCCTTGGATCCCAAGGCCACCCTTGTAACGCCTTGGATAGCCAAGACGGTTACACTGTGTATTTATAAAGGTGCAAGACTTGCTAATCAAGTCATTTAGTTAGAAACGTGTTACTGAAACTATAATTGAACTAGGGTTAAAATATTTCGGTCACAAAAGTTACATTTCATATAATCAAACATTTTTGTACATGGGATCCCAAAAGTAATAACGTTTAAAAGACAATTTACAAAATTTCAGGATAAAAGTACAGCTACTAGCCACTCTAAGGGCAATACAGACATTTAGGCTTTTCCCGTCCTGTACCACTCCTCGGTCGTGGCGGCCGATCAGCTGACTATGTACATTCAGCCCCAAATCTCTCCAACTCAGGATTGGTCCACTTTGCCCTTGCCTTTATTTGCACCACGTAGCACCCGTGAGCTAAGTCCCAGTAAGAAACCAGATAACAGAGCATAATCATTAAGCAATCAATTTACAAACCAACAATCAGACAACTCATAAAGAATAACCACATGCTCAACAATCCATAATAGTTACACAATTAGGCATTCGGCATACCAAGCTCATCAATTAACGTTAACAATCAACTCATATATTAATCAGGGTCGACGCCCTTAGGTCGCATCCCCTACTTATTCCACTGACTTCGGCCCATTTAAACCGAGCTCAGTGAATATTAAGTTGTCCTCAGCTACCAGTCGCCGAGCCGCGCCCTGTACAAAAATATTGATTCCGGCACTCTTAGGCCGTTTATCATATGTCCCCATGGCATAATACCATCTATGACATCATACAAATATAGAGAGCTCCTAGTCCCAACATAATCATATAACCAGGTGCAGTTTTCTTACCCTTAGATTCTGATAGCTTGATTAGTGAAACCAACTCTCAAGCACGATCCCGTCCGAGCCCTAGCGTACACCTAGTCACAGCCATAGATTAAAATCATCACCAAACTTCAATTCCAAAACCTAGCCTCGGGACCAATCCCGAGCCCTCGGAAAACCCTAATTCCAACAAACAGGGTGGTGGAATCAAACCCTGAGCCCCTGGACAAAAACCCTAAGAAATAACCCAAAAATCCCCTTATGGAAACAGGATAGCGCTACAGCGCCAAAAAGTGGGTGCTATAGCGCTACAAATAGAGCCAAAAACGCCCAAACAGCCCAGGCCTAGCGTTGTAGCGCGCCCAAAGGCTAGCGCTACAGCACTAGATACAACACTCAATTTCCCAGATTTGTCTCCTTCGAATTTCCTCGAACCAAAACCCACCAAAACTCTTCCAAACCTCAACCATATACCGAAATGAGCCTACCATCATCTATATCTCACCCCACATAACCCAACCATTTAGAACTTAGCCACATGCACCACAAAACAAAGAAAAAACCATGTTTGAGCTTGAAGCTCAAAAACCCAACAGAGGAGAACCAGAACAGTCCAAAATTAAAGTGTTCAAGCTTAGAATTTCTTACCTCAAGTGGGGAATTCGACCTTATGTTATCTCTAGTATCCTTCCAGCCCTAAGCTCATCAGTTCCTCAAGCTTATCTCCCTTAATTTCCATCAAAACCAAGTTTAGAAATCACCTCAACAAAATTCAGAAAAACTCAGCAGGAATCTTGAAACCTTACCTCAATTAAGTGGCTAATCCCTGCTTAAACCTCTAGCTTCCCCAAGGTCTCTAGCCCTAAGCTTTCCTGAGTTAAATCTTCAAAATTCCTCAAGAGGTGGTGAAGGATGACCAAACCGATTGGAGGAGAAGGAGGTGAGTCTAAGTGTTCTATTTTTTCCTCGTTCTTTCTTCTTTCAGTTTCTACTTCTTTCTAACAATTCCACTAAGTCATAAAGGCTGAATATAACTTATCCCTTTTAAACCAAATGACCATATTGCCCTCCCATTTATAACTAAACCTTTAAATCATTCTAAGGGCATTTTGGTCATTGATCCAAATTCCTGCTAATTCCTCGAGTGTTCCTAACAATTACTGCTTAAATCCCGACACCTAACTAATTACCAACTACTTTCCTTAATATCAAATAATCTCCAATATATTTCCCAGAAATACCCCCGAGCTCCTCCGAGCCGAGTATAAATTCCCACCGTGACTTTTCCGCTAAACTGCTCACTAGGATCGCCTTGAGTCACAAGCTGTAGATATATCCACATAATAATGCGGTCTCAACAATTTATCGCAAATATTTACATTTATGCCCTCAATGGACCAAAATTACGAATATACCCTTATAACCTAAACAGGACCTACTTGCATACTAATACTCAAAATCATGCATCTCATATATCCATATAATCATATAAGCATGCTTTTCACATAATCATGCATTTAATCATTTAAATCACACATAATCTAGGTTTACCCTCCCGGCACACTAATCAAGGCCCTTAAGCCTTATTAGTAATTTTGGGTCGTTACAACCCTCTTTCCTACCAACTTCTGGAGAAATAAATAAGGATAAGATGGTTTCCCAACTCATGGAATCCCTAGGTATATGGAATAAAGGTCTTATTCAGCAATATTTTAATACCCATGATTTACAGCTTATCTTCTCCATTCCCATTACTCCATTTGAACACACAGATTTGTGGCTATGATGCTATACAAATCATGGAAGCTATTCTGTTAAAAGTGGATACAACCTAGCTATGCAAAATGATAGGTCTCTTCCCTCCTAGTCCACTGAAGCTATTTTGATGTGGTAGAAATCTTTCTAGGCAATTAAAATCCCAAGAAAAATATTACATTTCGGATGGAGAGGCTATCATGAGATTTTACCTACACTTAGTGGACTTTATCGTCGAAATACATCTTCCCATAACAAATGTCATTTATGTGGATATGGGGAAGACTCTAATGCACATGTAGTTTTTTGGTGTCCTTTCTCACTAGATATATGGAAGCTATTGGACTACCCTTTCCTCTTAAATAAAAAAGAAGATATATTGTTCAAAGGTGTTTTACTGTATGCTTCTGAAATTTTAGAAAAAGATTTGTTTGGAAAAATAGTTATTCATTAAAAAAATTGTGTTTTCAAAAAATAAATTTATTCTCACAAATTTCTACACATTTGTTACATCACATGTTTAATTTATCAAGACACCTATTCATCTTCACAATACCAATTAAAAAAAGTTAATAATTATATATTTTCAAAATATAATTAAACAACATTTATTATGTTCAAAGAACTTAGACATAGAATCAAAATTAATTCAATATTTGTATACATTTATTACACTATGAATTATTCAAAAGACAAGTTTTCAATTAAAAAATATTAATTTCGAATTTCATAATAAATTTTAAACAAATTTACATTAATTTTTGCCATATTAATTTAATATTATTTTATATTTCGATTTTTATTTAATTCATTTTTAAAAAAAATTACACATAATTATTAAAAAGACACTTGTTCAACTTCCCATTGAAAAAACACAGTTGTTCAAATTTAATTTTCTATTATTTTGAAATTAATTTAAAAATCTATACATAATTATTGAAAAGACTCCAGTTCAATTTCCCATTAAAGAAACAATTCAATTTACCATTGTATTTTTTCGAAATTATTTAATAAAACTTATACATTATTACTAAAAAGACACATATTCAACTTTTAATTTACCAATGTATTTTTTCAAAATTATTTAATAAAAAGTATACATAGATTTTGAAAAGACACTTGTTCAACTTCCCATTAAACAAAAGCAAATGTTCAATTTACCATTGTATTTTTTTTAAATTAATTAATAAAAATTATACATAATTATTAAAACTATACATATTCACTTCCTATTCTTCCCATTTCGAAAAATACAATGGTTGGAAGTTGAATAAGTGTCTTTTTAATAATTATGTATAACTTTTTAAAAGACGGTTATTCATATTCCTAACCACATATCATAAATGCTTTTTATTTTTCTCATCAAATTTTAAATATAACACAAAAATTAGTATAATTTCCAAGATGGAGATTACTATGGAGCCTAGAAGGGTTGATGAAGATAGTGGCAATCATGAAACAAAATGTGAATCCAACTATGAAGTCAAAGATGCAGAGAATGAGGTTGAATATGAAGACATTATCTCGCATGAACCAGACAAAGACATTGTTGTTGAAGGCAAAAGTAGCAATACAATCGATCAAGTTAAGGAAGAAAAATATTTTCATGTGCTCGGAAAATGGCCTCAAGCATTACTCGATATGGAGTTTTCGGAAGGCTTTTTTGATGTTGAGTCAAGCGACACTAACGGGGAAATAGATGTTGTCCAGTTAATTAAAAATATCAACGGTTCACCAACAATATGTACAGATTCGAATGAATATTATAAGGAGCTTGAACGAAACGATGATGGCCAGGTAGATAACATCCCTTCTTCTACCAAAACCTTTCCAAACTCGAAGGGCTTCTACAACATTCTCATGAAAGAAAAAGACTTGCGTAGAAGAACTGAAGATATGTATGATTGTCTCGATAAAGGATTAAAATTTGAAACTCGCATCAAGCTTTTGGATTTGGAAGATGCTATTAATAATCTTATTGGTGCAATTTGTGATGCATGATTGTCTCTATATATATGCATCAAGATTTTTTTGTACTAAGAATTATATGAAAGCTATTTATATTTTATGTTTACAAGGATCATATGAATGTTGTAAATTAAACCATTATATAATAAAAAGTAAAATTTCATTAGTTCAATCAAACATAAAAATAAAAATAAAAATCTACAAAGTACAATAGTAGATAGACAAACAAACAATTTCCTTATGCTTTCTTCAACTTTTCCATCATTCTCAAGAGCACATCCATATTTTTCAAGTGCTCATCAACTTTTGTTTGTTCCCTTCGAATAGTTTCTTCATTTTCTCAAATAATGTTTTGCGATTGTCGGATCCAAAACTCACTCCAAGACGATCAATCAAATGTGTAGCAAGCAACACAATCTCTTTAACTTCTTTCTCTCCTAAGTCATCATAATATTGAGTAAATGGACACATTCTTACAAAAATAAAATGATTTCAAACTCTACCTAAAAACAAAGTTTACGTTTGCCTACAAATGATAATAGTGTATATAAGATAAAATGATTTATAAAGAGTGTTAAAAACCACATAATTTCGAAATTATGACATTTAAAATATCCAATTTTTTTAAAATAAATAAAAACTAAATTTCATTTTGAACCAATACTTGAATTGTTTTGGTTAAATTAATAAATAAGATGGGTAATAATTATGGAAAATATAGCAATTAATGGGCTATTCCATATCCCTAAAATCATGCTCAAATTTCCGATTAGTTACACTTCGCAAAACATAAAATGAACATATTTCAATTCCCTAAAATAACACAATAATTTTGTTATTGGTTAGGTTGATTATGCATAATTATACCATTAAATTCTAAATGGTTAAGTTGTTATTAACTAGTTTAATTACTATGCATTGATTTTTAATTTAAATTTGAAATACAATTTCGAAATATATTTAATTTTTTTTATAGATAAAAAAGTTTGGTTAAGTTAGTTTGTGTAAAAAATATATATATTTTATTAAAATTTATCTTAAAAAACGTGAGCAATTAATTTAGAAAATGTCAACTAATTGCATTAAATGCATGTATTCATAAATCCATTCTAATACCCTAATATCATGCTCAATTTATAATTGGTTGAGTTATTAATCATTTCTCATAAAAAAAACGTGTACAATTAAGATCATACCAACTAATTTTATTAAATGCATGTATCTATAAATCAATTCCAATTCATTAACATCATGCTCAAAATTCTGATTGGTTGATATATTAATCATTAAATTTGAAATTAACATATACAAAATTATTTTTATTTAATAAATATGATATTAATGTCTACAACTACCATTTGAAACTTCCAATAAACATTAACGTTAATTGTGAAAATAATAAAATTTAAAGTGTGTTTTAATCTTGTTATTTAATAATTAATTCATAAATAAACTATTCAAATTCTCCCAAATATTGATCATCTTATAATTTCTCAAAATTGATAAATAATAATACAAATTTCTTTCTTTTACACAACTTGATTGAGAATAACAAAATTAGGGCAAAGATCATTGTCCCTAGTACTATATTCCTCTGCTTGAAATGAACTCTTGAACATCTTTCAATAATTTGGCTCTATTCTTGTTGAAATTTGAGCATGCAATCCACGAAGCTATGTGACACCTTTCTTCATTAGAGTCGAACTACAATAGTGAAAAAAAATTACTCAAGTATAGTATAGTAAGAACAAAATTAAAAAAAAAAACTTAGTATGAAATCTACTTACCACAAACTATTAATCATAAATAATATGATAAAGACTCCACAATCGTACAAATTTTATTGTCTAGGGACATTTCTACCACGAACTATACCAAAACTAGCAAAGTTGAAACTACCAGGTTTCATTTTGATCTGATTCTCCAAGAACAAATATAGATTGCGTAGCTGCATTTTCACTCTAACATTAGAATTTATAAATTTAAAATTTATAAAAAATAATATATTCAACCAATAAAAACTTATAATATCAACAATCTTAGATGACCGTAATATAGGATTCTTTTTATCAGCAAGTGAGTCCCAAACTTCTACTTTTTTTGCATCCGAGGAGATAGGCGCGCCGAGAGGAGTTTGGCACATCCGAGGCTGCGTGCGTCTGAGTGGCCATTCTGTGTTCCCCAGCGGATGCGTCATGTTCTCGAACGGATACGCGTAGTGTCCGAGTGGCTGGGGGCATCCGAGGAGCAGCATGTCCGAGCGGCTGGGGTGGTATTCGAGCGGCTGGGATGGTGTCCAAGCGGCTGGGATGGTGTCCAAGCGGCTGCGGTGGTGTCTGAGCGACTGGGGTGCAACCGAGGAGCAACATGTCCGAGGAGTAGCATTGCCAAGAAGCTATTTGGTTTCTGAGGCACAAGGCTTCCGAGGGACAAAAGAAATTTGATCGGTTAGGAATGGTAAAAGAAACAAGTTTGAAGAACTCAAAAGGAAAGTTCAGTTGTAAGTTTACTACAAAAGTGAAGGTTACTGACCGGATGGAAGCTTTTGGATGACCTCAAAAACATTTTGCTAGAGAAAAAGTTTATCATACAAGTAAATCATATAATAAAATTGGGGGGAAATTGTTATCCCCAAAATTTCAGTTCGATGACGTGGCAATCAGAAGTGACAAGTGCAATGCATGGTCAGTAAATGGCACATTAATAATCAATAAATATGTTGGCTCTTCGGAGTTGTGATAAAGTGATTGGACCAACCTGATAGAATTTATGTCCGACCGGTAAAGATTTTTGACTGACCAGTCATCTGTCTTGGCCGACCAGTTGGGTGTTTGGCCGACCAGTGAAGTATTTGGCCGACCGGTGGAGTGCATGGCCGACCAGTCAGCTGTTTTGGCCGACCAGTCATTTGTTTTGCCCGACCAGTAAAGTGTTTTACTAGACCAGAGATGTGCCATGCTAGACCAGAGGTGTGCTAGAGGAGTGCTTTGCCTATACCGACCAGAGGTGTGCTTTTCTGACGAGAGGTGCTTTCCTATGTCCTCAGTAACAGCTTCAACCCGAATCATTCTCAATTGCCGCGGGAATCTCTCAGATATCCCGAAATAATAGCTATATTATTGTAATTTAAATTCATTTATATTTTATTAATGAAAGTCTGTTGAAAGAACCAATGACCTGGTCAAAGGGAATATCTGATGTACGATCCATGAGCCTATAAATAAATGGCTCATGGCATCATTTTGGGGATCTGATCTTTTTAGACTGAGAAAAACTCTCTAGTTTGGAGACTTTGGGACTGTTACTTGGGGTATTCTTGGGACACTTTCTAAGAGAGTTTAGAGAGAGAAACTATGTATTTTTCTACTTACACTTAAGAAACTCAGTTGGCTCAAGTTCATCTGATCTTAAGTGTAGGATATATATCACAACTCCAAGTGGATTAGGCTATTACCAATAAATTGGGGTTGAACCACTATAAAATTATCTGTGTCGTATTTTTCTCTTGAAGGTTTATTGTAGTTTTGACGTCTACTCGTCGTTGGCCAAAATCGTGGTCAACAACATGCCTGGACACTTGTGTAGAGAAATGGTATAATGAGACATTTATTATAAATCTGGGTATAAAAGTAAGAGGATTAATAAATGGGTAAAAATTAAAATGGTTATTTAAAAATGGACACCTAGTCTAATTTCTTTTTTTTTTGTGCTAAATTTGTCACAAAATTTACATTTTACATTGAAGATGGTCTATAGGACATGTGTCACCACAATCAAGAAATTTATTCTTGTTATGCTAACTCATGCATATAAAAGACCTACCACAAAGGAGTTGGTGAGAGATCGGCTTAGGCTATTCTTTTATTTAATAGAGTTACTTTTTTTTAGGGAATTTTTCAAAAATATGACTTCTATATCATCAATGTGCAAAAATATGGGAGTTATACTTTTTCTTAATTTGTATGAAAAATTTATCAAAGAAAAAGTTAAAGTATGGAAAACACAATTAGTAGCTAACTAAAGTATGGAAATGTCACTTTTTTTTTTTATCATAGTTATGTTTTATTTGATTTTGAAGGTAATTTTTTTTTCCTTACTTGTTTTTTCTTCAATTTTTTCCTCTTTTTTTTTTTTTTTCTACCAATGTTTTTCTTTCTATTTTTTTATTCATTTATCTATTTTTTTCTTTCATTTGTATTATTTTGTTTTTTTTCTTCATATTTTTCAGTTTTTTTTCATTCTATTTTTTCTTCATTTTTGTATTTATTATTTTCTCCTTCCATTTTTTTTTCTTCTTTTTTCACACATATGAGCTTTTTTTTTTAATTTTTTTACCAATTTTTTCATTCGTATTTTTCTTTTCTTTTCATTTTTCCATTATTTTTCTTCTTCTTATTTTCATTCTTATTTATTCATCTTTTTTTTTCATTCATCATTTCTTTTGTTTTTTTTTCATTTTTGTTCTTATTCTTTTCTCATTCTATTTTTTTTTCATTTTTTTACACATATATTTTAACATTACATAATTATTCTACTATTTTTTTTATTTATTATCTTTTATTATTGTAATTTTTTTTATAGTTTTTTCCACTATATGTAAAAAAAAATTAAATCAATTTTTTCAGCATTTTATTTTTACTGTAACACTTATTGGAATATCCAAATTTGGAAAGAAAACTAATAAAAATATGAGAACGTGAATGGGTAACTGGTTACCTTCACATTCTTTGTGCGTATATTTATGAGGGTAACTGGTTACTTTCACGTTCTGGTGTGTGTATATTTATTGTTTCTTTATGGTAACTAGTTACTTATGTTACTAAAATCATAGTTACTTCTTCTTCCTTTTTTAATGAAGTGTTCTTCCATTTTTTCCTTCAAATTTGATGTTTCTTTTCATATTTAATAGGGAATATACTCATTTGGTACCTTGTGTTTTTGCAAAGTATCATTTTGGTACCCTTTGTTTTCAATAATGCTCATATGGTACCATGTATTTTAAAATCGTACATATTTGGTACCCTAAACTCAGATTTGATAGATAAAATTTTGTCAATATGATCAAACTGTCATCAGTTATATGTAATTATGTAATTAAATTTAAATTTGTAACTTACATAATTGACAGCAGTTTGATTAAATTGACAAAATTTTATCATCAAATATGAGTTTAGGGTACCAAATATGTACGATTTTAAAATACAGGGTACCATATGAGCATTATTGAAAACAGAGGGTACCAAAATGATACTTTGCAAAAACATAGGGTACCAAATAAGTGTATTCCCTATTTAATATGAGTAACTCGTCACCCCTCTTAGGTAACTGGTTACCCCTCTTATGGCAGAAAGTTACTCATCTCAGGATAACTAGTTACCCCTCCTAGTGCATGTTATTTAACCTAGCTCTATGATTTTTTTTAAGATCAATCAAGTAACTAGTTACCCTACCTAGGATTTGAAAAACAAAACGTACAATCTTAAAAAAAAACATGTTTATAATAAATAAATAATAATTTTTAAAACAATTCATATTAGAAAAAAAATTTGCAAAACAACCAAAGAAAAATTTAATATAAAATTAGTAATATAAAAAACAAATAACCTAAAAAAAAAAATCAAATTACAAACATACTCTTCCAAAATTGATTAAGAGTAAAACTATGACATAAACCAACTTTTATACAAAAATATGGGAAAATAAACCCATAAAAGTGAAAATTTTTAAAAAAAGCCATAGATTAACTTTTTTTTGATAAAAAGCCATATTTTTGCACACTCTATTCAAAATCCCATGTAAAATGTAATTTCCTCTTTTTTTATATATATTTTTTTTGTTGTTGTAGATTTTTTAGTTTGAGAGTAGTTATGAAATATTGTAGGAGAACATGATTTTTTTTCTAAATTTTATGTTTATATTAGGTTTATTTTTAAACATAATTTTTTGCAAAGAAAAAAAATAGAACCAATCGATCTACTGTAAATGTGTATTGTTTTTCATTTGCATATTGTTGAATGTGTATAAATTTAAATAATAAAATATCATATACTTGAATTTTTAATTGGGTTAGGAATGACAAATACCCAAACATTTAAATTTATTTTAAATATTTTTAGTTGATATAATTTATTTGAAAGATATTTTATAAAGTACTATCAATTTTAATATTCATTATCACACAATGTTATTTTTATTTGATAATTACTAAATGTCTTGTTAAGTACGGTAATGTGAAATCAAATGTAATTACTTTTTGACATCTAAAGAACCATGTATTTTAAAATTGCTATACAATTACCAAGGTATGTAATTATACATAGAATTCCAAGCATTTCATTAAAGTCAATAATTTGACATATTATTTTTTCTAGTCTTTGCTGCTGGCTAAGTCCAATTAATTAAAATTCATATCTTCTTTCCTTAATGTGTATAAAAGATATTTGAAATTTGCAAGTCAATTAATTAAATGTAGAAAGAAATGCAAGTTGGAAAACGCTGCTTTGATGTGAGAGTGAGATTATTTGCAATATTGTCAATAAATGAGACCAAACAATTAATTGAGCGTAAACTTGAGGTCTTATCTTGACTAATAAGTTGGCGTTAACTGGTGGTGCAAAATGGTGCAACTTATCACTCCAATTATTTCTCATATGCAATGATGCAAGATTGATTATTAGACATAGTAGTAAATGGTCCATTAGAGGCGACATCATTTCTAAAATAAATATTAGTGAGAATGTCAAATTCCAAGAATTATCATGTCTCCCAATGAATCTGAAATTTCGTTTTTAGTAATTACTAATTTAATTAAACCATGTGAATTAATTAAAGTGTGGAATAGTAATTAAATGTTTAAACAGATTTCAGTTCTGTCGGGACAGAATTCGAATTTGTCACGATAAAAACTGAACATAGTAAAAAGACAGTACAAAAACAATAAAGAACACAACAAATTTTTACAAGGTTCAGAAACCCTTTCGGATAACCTACTCGTTGGGGCCACGCCCAGATAATAAACTAATTAATAAAGAATCACAAGTACAAAATATTGACTTAAACAAAACAAAACTCCCTCTTGAGATTTGTCGCAACTTTGTTGTACTTTTCTTCACTAATTTGATTCTGATTGAAACGTTCAACCACTTGAACTCCCTTCAATAGAATACTGAATATTTGTTTTAAATAAACAAGATATATCTTCCCTTTATAATCAAATTGTGATCAAATTAAGCTAAATAATCCAAAAATCACAAGAAAGGGAAAGTGATATTTCAAAAATCACAAGAAAGGGAAAGTAAAAATGATCTTTTAATTAAAAAGATATTTCTATAAAATAGGCCAATTTTAGGATTTACAGAATCAAGATGACCATTCAAGCTTAATAGACGATAATTTCCCTTGGCACCATGTTTTGCCATGATAATCAACAAAAGCCAAGGTCAATCTCTTAAACATGTTGGCTTGTACCTCCCTAAACAAGTATTCACACACGATTTAATTATATGTTGTTGTGTCTCGAATTACCACAAGAGAATGATTGATCATACTAAATGCTGATGATGAGGTGGGAGATGCAACGTTAATAAAAAATATTGTTTACAAATAAGTACTTATTCTAGAAAATGATATAGTCTCCTTATTCATGTCCCCACTTCAAATTCTTACCTTATAAAGTATAAATTTTACGATTGTATAATTTATTGAAATAAATTGTCCATTCTTGCTGTTGTACATAGTTCAATTCTATCTTTAACAATTTATATATATACATATATATATATTGAAGCTACATGTGTTTATATTATTGTAAATTACAATATCAACTCCATTACACAAACATAGCAGTAAGAAAAAATATGAGTATTGAAATTCTGTTTTTAGTAATTACCAAATTAATTAAACCATGTGAATTAATTAAGATGAAGAATGGTAATTAAATGTTGAAACAGATTTCAGATCTGTCGGGATAGAATCCAAACTTGTTATGAAAGAAACTGAACACAATAGAAAGACAGTGCAAAAAAATAAAGAACACAACGAATTTTTACAAGGTTCGGAAACACTTTCAAATAACCTACTCCTTGGGGCCACGCCCAGAGAATAAAGTCAATTAATAAAGAATCATAAATACAAAATATTGACTTAAACAAAACAAGACTCCCTCTTGAGATTTGTCGCAACTTTGTTGTACTTCTCTTTACTAATTTGATCTTGATTGAAACATTGAACCACTTGAACTCCTTTCAATGGCCAGTGAGTGCTTGCATCCTCCCAACGCAAGACTTGTAAAAATCCTCTCCCGAAGACTATAAAAATTGTATTCAAATTACAACATGTATTCACTCATGAAAGTGGTATAAACTCACCACAAAAACTAAACACTCATTTTACTACAAGATCGTGTGAATATAATGATCTTGAATACAAACAAAGAACTCTCACAAATATTACAATTCACTCACAAACTATGCATCCAAGAGTTCACTTTTTCTCAATGTCTTAGAAGCCTATTTATAGAGTCCATTTCGAGCTCAGAAAGGTTGAGAAAGAATCTTTTAATAAAAGCAAGAATATTTGAAGATATTCTTGATTGATGAAGAGTTGTCATTTTTAGAAGATTCGGATCCGACAGATACGAATTTGGTGGGGACCGCTAATACCTGTATCAGATCAAATTTTCCAAGATAGAAATAACAATTAATTACTTCAAAGATTCAGTTTCCTAAAGTTTATTGCCTTGAGCTGCACGAAAAATAAAAGACAAATATTCCAAAAATAATTTTGAGTAAGTACATAATATTTGCTTTATATAACAAAGATACAACTTCCATTTATAATCATATTGTGATAAAATCAAGCTAAATAAAATAAAGTAATATTCTGGAAAACACAATAATGAGAAAGTAATATTCCGAAACTTACAATAATGGGAAAGTAAAATTATCTTTTAAATAAAAAGATATTTCAATAAAATATGTCAATTTTAGGATTTACAATTATTAACTAATTTCAATCTTATTCCTTACCTTATTTATTTCACAACTCCTCTAATCAAATTAATACTACATATGATATTTTTTTTTCCAAATCGTGAATTACATTAAGTCTTTTATTTATTTACTAAATATAATATTCATTGTAACAAATATATATATATATATAAATGATTCACAAACATCAAAATGTCATGATTCATATTATGTTACTCATTAAGTGAAAATGTTAACAACTCCTTAAGCTATAAATTCTACACCAAAAAAATATAAAAATCTTAAATTTTTACAAAAAAAAAAAAAACCAAAATCTTATTTTCCAAAAAATAATTGTAATACTAATTATTATAAACACCGCGCGAGGCACAGTTGTATTGCCTAGTTTATATATACTTTTAGTATTTTTGGTATATGAATAAATTACAACTGTATTTTTTTTTATACCACGGTGGTGTATAATATAGTTATGAGAGATTCCCTATAAATTTTTAGGAAATTTCGAATAATTTAGGATAACGAAATTAGGATCCAAATAACTTATAACACATGTGTTTGTTTTGATAATAATATACGTATGCAATAAACTATTTGAATTAACATTTTAAATTATCTGGAATTTTTTTAAAAAATTTATTAGAAATTCCTTTAATTATATTATATAATATTATGTAAAAAAATAGAATTACAATTAATTCATATACCAAAAATACTAAAATTAACTATAAACAATCACTACCCAATAATTTTACATATATAGCACCGTTATTGTTTTCAACATCACAATACTCACAATTATTATATATAAACACGGGAGTGAGAATTAACAATGAAACCTCGTAGTAGGGTGAACATACGTGGTTGGTATGAAATACTATTTTCATACTTTAAACCAAATCTTTTAGTGTCACTATCAACCACTATAGGATAATTAATTATGTATTAATTACAGTAATTGTTGAAACCCATTGACTCGTTCTCAAAGTTATTTAGTCAAGCCATGATTAATTATATTGAAATATCATAGTAGGGTGAACATACGTGGTTGGTATGAAATACTATTTTCATACTTTAAACCACATCTTTTAGTGTCACTATCAATCACTAAAGGATAATTAATTATGTATTAATTATAGTACATGTCGAAACCCATTGACTCATTCTCAAAGTTATTTTGTCAAACCATGATTACTTATATTTTTTATAGACTAACGAGTGCATATTGAATCCAAATTAATATGCATGGTGTCAAGTCCAACTAAAAGAAAAGAACTTTTAGCTACCCATTGTAATTAATTATATTTTAATACTAAATTATAGTAGCAAAATAATTTAGTTGTAATATCTAAATAAATAAAACCAAATGTTTCAACTACAAAGATTATTAGTAGCTAATTAATAAAATTTAGCTACCAATTTATGGTGTCAAAATACATACACATACGAATAAAATAAATAATTTGTATTAATACACATGTTATTAAATAAATCATATAGAATAAATAAAATAATATTTACTATGCTTTTTCTATTAATATCTATCTAATGCACTAATTCAACCTGACTCACTATCTTGTAAAATCATCTATCACACACATAATTTCTCTCTCACACTTCTTCTCACCACTAAACATTATAATATACTACCACTGTCACTGCCAACAGCCTCTACTCTCTATTCTTGTCAGGAAACACATATTTTGACACGTGGAGAAATAATAACTCAAATTTTTTTATGTAATATACATAGTTATAAAATATATATCACAATTTTTTTTAGAAATATTTTAAATAATTTACAATATTAAAATTAGAGTTTAAATTAATCAGTTGCACACATATAAAAAAAAAAGTGCACACTTATTTGAACTCTGTTTTCAAAACCGCAAATGATCCAGAATTTCTCAAAAACTAAAAGAATATGTTTTCTATAACTACAATGTAAACGTAAAAGAATTTGGCTTATAATCTTTTCATATATATATATATATATATAAATTCCATAAAAGAAATATAATTCTGAGCAGTACGATCATATGGTTCTCACTCCAAACAAATGTTATAGTATAACCAAGGCTGTCTCTCTCTCTCTCATCACCGATAGAATATATTTGAATTAGGTAGTTCGTAATTAAATAAGTTATTTTTTTCTTTATGGCACTCTTGTTTCTTTGATTATTTTCCTTCTATTTCGTTCTTTTGTTTTTCTTTCTGTACGCCCTAATTTTCCACGGGCTATTAACGAGCTGATGTATGACATAATTATATCAGCACGTGGATGCCACGTGGCATGAGCTGTTGCTATCAAGTTCTACCTCTTTAGCTCGAGGTAGCTGAAAGTTTATTAAGATTACCAAGGAGCCGAATCGGAGGTATGAAGACCGCGGGTTAAGAAGGCACGCAACTCGAGGCACGAGCCTGAGTTGGAAGTTGTGACCCTTTATAAAGTCAACCACACAATGTAAACGTGCATATACTAGACATCACATGTCTGATATATCCCTGAATTCTCGGACACGCAGCATAAACGTGCGTGTTCAGGCACCCACAACTAGGTCGGGTCGTGCGGCCCATTATCCCCTTACCTATTGATTAGACCACACTTCATTTGTCAGGTTTTAGGAATTAATCATGAATGTCACAAAAGTGACATGATGGGTAAGAAGGTCACGGGATGACCCCCCTTGCCAACCCCCCAGGTGTCCTCTCCTATAAATATGGAGACCCTGGGAGTTGCAAGGGGTTGGATTCTATTGTGTAAAGAAATACCCTGTAAAGAATACCAGAAATATAGCAATAACAGTGGCTGGTGGAGTAGAAGGATTTTAACCTTTGAACCACCTAAAAAAGTATTCGGATCGTCAGTTTATTTTAAGATCATTCATCTGTTTCGGTTCATTACTTAGCACTAATCCCATTCTCTTATTTTCTTAATTACCTGTTGGCGATGAACTGCATCAACAGTTTGGTGCTTTCATTGAGAGCTTGTCAGATTGGTGCTATCGCAAATACCCAACCATGGTGATCACTCGCTCAAGACACGATAACGAGGCGGACCAACATGATGGGCAGGAGGCCCATCATGCCGCCATCTCCGTTGAGCAGAACCTCGAAGTTCAACAGCAGCCGGGCAAGCAGCCAATAGGCCAGGATGACACTAGAAGTTTGGCACCACGACTGCCTAATCTGAATCCTAATTTTTACACAGTAGTAGAAATGGAGAATGCTCAGCTGAGGAGTCAGCTGGCGAAAGCTAACCAGCAGATTAAGGAGGTGTTGGCCCGACTACCCCCTCTTACAACCGACGCTAACGTCAGAAAGAGGCAAGGCGAGACTCATAAGTCCCGCCGGGGTAATCGGTCCAGGCCTAACCGGTCAGCCAGACCCCCGACATCCAACTCTACTCCCTCATCGGACTGCCGAGAGACAACCTTCGAAGAACCACCCAGGGCCAAGCAACAGTATAGCCGATCGGTCCGAACTTCAACTCCCAGCTCATTACCACCCTCGAGTGCACCCATGGGGGCTCGAGGGAATTCTAGAAAGAGATCCGGGGAGGGCTCACAGCGACAGCCCATTCTGGCCAGCCGTCCTGCGCCCCGCTCAGACTGCCAAGCGCAAGACCCGCAGGTTGGCAGGGCCGGGAGGCCCCTACATAACCTGGTCCACCGTGACGGGACCAGGATTGCATCCCCGGTTAGACATCCTCCTTCACCGATAAGATATCCGTCTCCTCCTCGGCCAGTCCGAGATATTCCAGCTTATGGGAGCAGTAGGCGAAACCCACCTTCCGCTGGCCCTTCCCCTCGTAGCAGGGCGCCCAGAGAAGTCCTGGATCTTCATCCCCAGAGGCGGGCTCCAAGCTTCTCAAACGGGAGCTATTGGACTGGAAGCCGCCGAAGTGACCTTTCTGGTGGAGACCTGCGCCAACGCCTAAGCTTGGCGCAGAGTCCTCAAGCCGCCCCGAGGGGCGATCTCCGAGATCGTCTTACCTCTCAAAGGGGAGACCCAGCGGGAAATGGCAGCCATGCTCGCCCAAGGGAAGACCTGTCTGAGGTATGCGACAGCGGGAATGTCCCATATAACCTATCTCAAGATATGAGGGACAATAACCCGCCAAACGCGTACAATGGATCTGGAGCTGTTGAACAGCCCTGGAATAACCAAGGAAATCTGGACAAAACCCTTGAGCGCCTGGCTCATATGGAGGAGCTAATGAGGAAGCTCCTGTCAGAGAAAGAAAAAGACAAATATGATTCAGGGGACGAACTTGAACTCTTCGTCCCCAGCATAGCAGCAGCGGCATACCCACCCGGTTTCCGTATGTCGCACCTGTCCGAATTCAACGGAGACGGAGATCCGTCAGATCACCTGGGTATGTTCAATACCCTGATGATGGCCCACAACATTAGCCCCGAGCTTAGATGTTTAATATTTCCCTCCACATTGACTGGGCCGGCCAGACAGTGGTTCAAACAGAGTAAAAAACAGTTAATAAACTTGTGGAAAACTTTCTCTACAGACTTCAAGAGAGCATTGCGAGCTTCCCAGGCTGCCCGCGTCAAAGCCAATTCCTTGGCAAACGTAAGGCAACAACCCGACGAGCCTCTGAAGGCTTACCTGAGCAGATTTGCGAACGTCGCTGCTCGGGTCAGAGACGCGGGTGACAGCTCTAAGCTCATGGCTTTGAGAACTGGAATCCTCGTCGGAGGGGGACTCTAGATTGAGATACAAAGAAAGGGAGTCAGCTCCGTAAACGAATTCCTGAATAGGGTCCAGGGGTGGATCAACTTGGAGGAGGCCCAAGCCTCAGCTGCGAGAACCAGCCAGGTCCCTGAGCAGCCCGCTGGAGTGGGAACGGAGGTCGTGACAACGACCCAGAACGTTACACAGAATAACCAGTTTGGTGGAGGCAAGAGAAAGGGGAACAGCGAGAGCAACCAGCACGGCCCAAAGAAGAATAAGTCCGTAGAAAAATTTAAGCCGGTCTATGCGAGAACCCTCCAAGCCGGCCTCCCCTAGAAGAAGTCGGAGCCGTTAAAGCACCAAAAGGGGAAGCGAGACCCCTCCAAGTTTTGTCGTTTCCACAACGACATTGGCCACAATACCGATGACTGCAGACACTTGAAGGATGAGATCGAGACTTTCATCTGAGCTGGCCCCTTGGCTCAATACGCGCGGAACAGAGTTCCCGCAGCCCGTCCAGCTTCGGAAGCCCCGGTCACTCAGCCCGGGTGTCGGGTAGATCAGGACGTCCCTCCTCCAGTGATAGGAGGAGAGATCTCTACAATCTCTAGAGGTCCTCATTTGGCTGGCATGAGCAGAGGTGCCCAAAAGAGGTACGTCAATGAATTTAAGGCTCATAATGGAGTAGAGTTAATCCCCGAGCAGCATCTACCAAAGCAGCATCTGCCAAAGCAGCAGCGATTGGAAAGGCAACCAATCATTTTTACTGAAGAAGATGCCAGCCATGTTCAGTTCCCTCATAGCGACCCTCTGGTCGTAGCAGTGCAGCTCACTAATCGGAGGGTTAGGAGAATGCTGATCGATAATGGGAGCTCGGTGAACCTTCTATTCCGGTCCATGCTAGAGAAGATGGGTTTGTCTGTCGCCAAGCTGCAGGCGACCTCCATGATGTTTTATGGTTTCTCTGGAGAAGGATCAGCGACTATAGGGATGATCGAGCTGGTGATCACCTTAGGAGAGGGACCTCGGACAGTCTCAAAACTCCTTGAGTTCGTGGTCATCGACTGTCCCGCCGCATACAATGTCATTTTGGGTCGACCTACACTTATAGCTTTTGAAGCCATCACCTCCATCCGCCACCTCGCGCTGAAATTCCCTTCTTCCACAAGGATATGCACAGTTCGTGGCGATCAGCTTGCTGCCAGGGAATGCTACAGCATTTCCATGAAGGGAAAATTGAAACCCGGGCAGTTAACAATGGTCGTCCAAGGTGGAGAAGAGGAATCTCAAGAACCTTTGCCTAATCCTGAAATTGAAAAACCTCAAAGTGCCGAAAGGGAAAATATCGTCCTAAGTGAGGATATTGACCCCTGAATAGGCGAGGATAAGTCCGAGCTCTAAGCTATCGAAGAGCTCGAGGAAGTAAATATTGATCCACAGAATCCTTCACGGATGGTTAAGCTTGGGAAAAACCTCTGCGGCAAGAGGAAGGCGGAGCTGATCAAGTTCCTGCAGGAGAACCTGGATGTGTTCGCATGGTCACATGAGGACATGGGGGGAATCAGTCCAAGCGTCATCATGCACACCCTTCATTTGGATAAGAGCGTTCCTGCAAAGTCCCAGAAACAGAGGCGCCTGGGAACAACCCGAGCTGAAGCCCTAGAAGAAGAAGTAGCCCGGCTCAAGAAATGCGGTTTTATCCGTGAAGCCAAGTTTCCGATTTGGGTCGCCAATCTTGTGCTGGTTCCGAAGCCCAACGAGAAATGGCAGACCTGCATCGACTTCTCCGATCTGAATAAAGCCTGCCCCAAGGACTGTTTCCCCTTGTCGAGGATCGACCAATTGGTAGACGCCACGGCGGGGCACGAGCTCATGTCCTTTATGGATGCGTACTCGGGCTATAATCAGATCGCCATGAATCCAGTGGACCAGGAGCACACTAGCTTCATGACCCCAACTAACGTCTATTGTTACAAGGTCATGCCGTTCGGACTGAAGAACACCGACGCTACATACCAGAGATTGGTGAATAGGATGTTTGCCAACCAGATCGGGAAAAACATGGAAGTGTACGTGGACGACATGCTGGTCAAGTCGAAAACTGCCGATAACCATGTTTTCGACCTGGAGGAATGCTTCAAGATATTAAGAGAATACGACATGAGGTTTAACCCACAGAAGTGCACCTTCAGGGTCGCATCTGGAAAATTCCTGAGTTTCATTGTCAACACCAGGGGAATCGAGGCGAACCCCGATAAGATCAGGTCGCTGCTGGAGCTGCCCCCACCACGATCACGAAAGGACCATCAGGGCCTGACAGGAAGGGTGGCAGCCCTTAATCGGTTTATTTCTAAATCCACCGACAAGTGCCTGCCATTCTACAACCTGCTTTGGGGAAATAAGAAGTTCGAGTGGACAGAGGAGTGCAAAAGTGCCTTCCTCGACCTGAAAGCACATCTGCCCGAGCCGCCCGTATTATCCAAACCAACGGCAGGGGAGCCTCTTTTCCTTTACCTAGCTGTCACAGAAGATGCAGCTAGTGCTGTATTGGTCCGAGAAGAAGACCGGGTTCAAAAACCAGTCTATTACATCAGCAAGAGACTTCTCGGGGCCGAGTCCTGATACCCGTTGATGGAAAAGATGGCATTCTGTCTTATCACAGCCTCCCGAAAGCTCAGGCTGTATTTCCAATCCCACTCAATACACATCATAACCGATCAACCTTTAAGGCAGGTTTTGCAAAAACCTGAAGCATCGGGACGCCTGTTGAAGTGGGCTATTGAGCTCAGTCAGTTCGAGATTTTGTACACCCCACGAACTGCAATAAAAAGCCAGGCCCTGGCCGATTTTGTGGCAGAATGCACAGGATTCAGAGAAGATTCTGTGGAAGATTCACCCCAGGTCACCTCGGCCCAGGTGTCATGGAAGATCTTCGTGGATGGCTCATCTAATGAGAATGGCTCCGGGGTTGGAATCATTTTGATATCCCCAGAAGGGCATAGATTCCACTCGGCGCTGAGATTCAGATTCAAGGCATCCAACAACGATGCCGAATACGAAGCTTTGCTGGCCGGGCTAAGGGTAGCCCAGGAGCTGAAGGCCAGCTCCGTTCAATGCTTCAGCGATTCCCAGCTCGTGGTAAACGGGGTGCTAGGTGAATATCAAGCACGGGGGGCCAAGATGGCTGCTTACCTGGCCAAGGTGAAAGTCGAGCTGTCCGCATTTGAACGGGGCTCAATCGAGCAGATACCTCGAGAGCAGAACGCTAACGCAAATGCCTTCGCCAAGCTCGCTACCTCCGGGGAGACAGAGGCTTTGGGGTTAGTACCGGTAGAGTTCTTGGAGAAACCAAGTATAGAAGAGGTCGGGGCGGAGGTCGAGATGATCGATGCCAGACCAACCTGGATGACCCCCATCCTTGACTATCTCACTGAAGGAAAGTTACCCGAGGGGCGTAATGACGCGCGGCGGATACTGTACCAGGCTCCAAGGTATACGATGGTAGACGGGGTGCTATACCGGCGTGGGCACTCCCTACCCCTCCTACGATGTGTCCTGCCAGGCGAAGAAAATACCATCTTGCAGGAAGTGCACGAGGGTTTTTGCGGGGACCACACTGGGGGGCAAAGCTTGGCTCTGAAAGTCTTAAGGCAGGGGTATTACTGGCCCACTCTATCGAAGGACTCAATCTCGTACGTCAAGAAATGTGAAAAGTGCCAGCAATTCACCGCTGTTGCCCGAGCTCCCCCAGTCGAGCTGAAGATGATCTCGTCCTCGTGGCCATTCGCGGTATGGGGAATCGACCTTGTTGGCGCCCTCCCTATTGGAAAGGGCGGGGTCCACTACGCTATGGTGGCTATCGACTACTTCACAAAGTGGGCTGAGGCAGAACCTTTGACAACAATCACTTCCAGGAAAGTCCTCGACTTCGTGGTCAAAAGCATTATCTGCGGGTTCGGGCTGCCAAAGAAAATTGTATCCGACAATGGGACTCAGTTCGACAGCGACCTCTTCACCGAATTCTATGAAAGGTACGGCATTGAAAAAAGTTTCTCCTTCGTGGCCTACCCCCCAGGCTAATGGGCAGGTCGAAGCCGTCAATAAGACGCTAAAGGCGAGCCTTAAGAAAAGGCTGGACGAAGCCAAGGGGGTCTAGCCAGAACAGCTCCCCTAGGTACTGTGGGCATACCGGACCTTGCATCGGACTCCTACGGGTCATACTCCTTTCTCCCTGGCTTTTGGGAGTGAGGCAGTCCTTCTTGTCGAGATAAAGGTATCTTCGCATAAAGTCCAGGCGTATGACCAGGACCGCAACCACGAACTACTTTGCGCGTCCCTCGACCTGATTGATGAAAGACGAGAAGATTCGCAGCTCCAGTTCGCGCATTACCGGAAAAAAATCACTCGTTACTTCAGCTCGAAGGTCAAAAAACGCGCCTTTAGCGCCGGCGACCTAGTCCTCAGAAGAGTCTTCTTAGCCGGTAAGGATCCCAAAGATGGAGTATTGGGACCAAACTGGGAAGGGCCATATCAAATAACCGAGGTCATAAAGGAAGGAACCTACATGTTAGCTTGGCTTAATGGAGAAGGGGTCCCACGAACTTGGAATGCCATCCATTTGAAGAAATATTATCAGTAACACCCTTGTAAGGCTTATTCAGAAAGGCCATTTTTTGTTTATCAAGCCATATCAAGCAATGAGAATTGTGTATATTCGCGAATGTAATCTAAAGTAACCACGAAAGACCCTTTCCTAATTACTTGGGGGGGCATATGGTGCCTGGATATAACCAGGTCGCCTTAAAGGCTTAGAAGTTGATTCAAATTGATTGATCGATGTTTTTCTTAAAAAATACGAGATATTGATAAAGGATTAACGCAAACTAAATCCTATCCTGGGTATAACCAGGTCCTAAAACTTAGAAGTTGATTCAAATTGGTTGATCGGTGTTTTTCTTAAAAAGCACAAGATATTAATCAAGAATTAACACGAACTAAAATTTCAAATTAACGTCCTAGATATAACCAGGTCCTAAAACTTAGAAGTTGATTCAAATTGGTTGATCGGTGTTTTTCTTAAAAAGCACAAGATATTAATCAAGAATTAACACGAACTAAGTTTTCAAATTAACGTCCTGGGTATAACTAGGTCCTAAAGCTTAGAAGTTGATTCAAATTGATTGATCGTTGTTTTTCTTAAAAATCACGAGATATTAATAAAAAATTAACGCGAACTAAGCGTTCAAAGCAATGTCCGGGATGCAACCAGGACTTAAGGCTATTGCCAAAACGCATAAAGGTAAAATGATGCAAATCAATTAAAAGCAAAAAGTTGGTAAAACCAATTGTCTCGAGGTTAGAAAACCTCATACAAAGTTACAAAAAAAAATGTATACAAAGGGTAAAAGGAAAAGAAGTCCTAGGCCCCGCCAGGCGGCTCCGATGAGGTTACCACCTCGCCCTCCTGCTCGGCGGCTGCGGAGTTCTCCCCAGTCTCGGAGGGCGCCTCGTGCTAAAGGCAAGCTTTGAATTTCTCCAAGAAGCTCTCACACGCATCCGCCCCCATGAAGGAGAAGTCACCATCTGGGTTATAGACCCAGCAATGGTACAGCATAGCCTCCATGGAGGAGCTGGAGGCTGCCCTCTCCGTCGCCAAGGCGGCTTTGGCCTCCTCGGCCTCGGCTTTCACGGCGTCCAGTACGGCCCGAGCAGCCCTGGCCTCCTCGAGCTTAGTCCTCACAGCAGCTAGCACGGCCTTGGTGCTCTCGGCCTCCTATAGCTTAGGCCGGGACGCGTCCAGCTCGGCCTGCACGGTTGGCAGGGCATCCTTAGCCTCCTGCGCCTGTTTCTTGGCAGTCTCAAGGGCGGCCAGGATAGTCTGGTGTTCCCCCCTCATGTCATCGAGCCTGGCCCGAGATCGGGATATGCTCCGGTGGAGAGCCAGGGCACCCTACAAAAAGCCAAAAAGATGATAAGGCAACTGCCTTAGATAAAAAATAATAAACATATGATGCATAGCGAGCAAGGAATACCAAAGGCAAGGTCAACTTACCGTGAGAGCCATCCCCAGCGAAGACTCCATCACATTCTCCGAGCTCCTATCTCGATCGCCCTCAGGTCCCTCTCAGTGGCATTATAGTAATGGTCCACGGTGTAGCTCGCCGTCTCGTAGACCATTCCCCGAAAGACGTCGGGGATCTTCTCCAGAGCCCGGGGATTCACCGGGACGCGCACCTCGGGGGTTTTGGCCGCCAGGGTCCCAGGGGGCACCTCCGTATCCCAAGCTGGGTCGGGAACTCGCGGAGGAGGAGGAGGCATCTTCATAGCAAGAGGAGGCAGAGGCAGTTTCTCCGGAGTTGCCGGAGCTTGGTTTTTCCCCTTTGCAGGAGACTTAGAGGTGCTCCCAATGGTTTTCTTTGCCAGCCGGAGTTTTTTCACCATGGGCCCAGAGGCCCCAAAAGAAGGGTTCCCTCCAGGGAACATGGCTCGCAGGTCGTTGCCCCTGGACTGAGACCTCTCCTTTGGGAAAGCAAAGGCAAAGTATAAATATACAAGTAGAAACATTTATGCAAGACAACAAAAGTTAAAGGGAAGACAGATCTCAAGTATATTGAAAGGGATCCTACCCTCCGAGCTAGAGGAGGAATCTATGGTCACGACCACCGGCCCTGGAGCTGCAGCGGGGGAGTCTAGGTTAATGACCTCGCGGACTGGAAAAAGCTCTAGGTCCGAATCTGGCTCGGGATTGGACTCTTCTACATATTGCCTAAGACCCGGGGCTACTATACCCTCTCGAAGGGAGGGCCACGACCGAAGATTGGTCCCATACTCTTCAAAAAAGATCGACCTAAAAGCTATGGTGTTGTCTATGACTACAGTGCCCCTAGGGCGGCTACTTTCGTAATCCAGCACGAGCTGGTCGACGCATTGGATTAGGGTTACGTCGCGGTCCGGGTCACTTCGGTGACGTTGAACGGGCTGGTTAGGATTGAACCTAGCTAACCGAAGGTCCGCAGTGGCCCTATCTAAGTCCCTTAACATGTAAGGGTTACCTTGCCCAGAGGGACCGGCTGCTGCTCCAGACCGGGCCCTCTCCTCGTCCGTTTGTTGGGTGACCTCCAGAGCCCGTTTCCGCCTCACGAGGGGCACCTCGTCCTCTTCCTCTTCTCCCGCGGCCTCCTCCTCGGGGTTGGGTGCTATCTCGCGAGCTGGGGGGAGGCCCCGCGGTCTCCTCAAGGCCAAAGTCTGGCCTGGGGAGATTAGTTTGCACGCCAGCATTGTCTCATCTGACACGAGCTAGCGATAGTCCTTTTCGCTGGGGGGCAGCCTCGCCAATGGCTCGTATTGACCCCAGAGGGTCACGGATTTGTCCGTCCTCGCGCAAATGGCTGCATGATTCTCTGAGTTAGAAACTAATAAAGGAAGATAACCAATAATCATCTCACGAGCTAAGAGCAAAGGGTACTTACGAGAGCGGTTGAAGTAATGATATTCGCAATTGCGGAACCCCGTCGATATGAAGAACTTGTCTTTGAAGTCATTGGGGTGGCTTGGCAGCTCGATGACCGCAGCCGTGTTTGGAAAATGGGTTAAGTAGTAGAACCCGTCACCTCACCCCCTCTACTCTGGGCTGGCCTTGAGGCAGAAGAAGTATAGGATGTCCGCCGGGGTGGGGGCCTCCCATTCATGCTTCATGAATAAGTACCTCAACCTCGCTAACAAACGGTACGAGTTAGGAGGGAGCTAGAAAGGGGCCAACCTCACGTTATTGAGGAATTCGGCAAAATACTGGTCAAGCGGGAGGAAGGCCCCAGCCTTGAAGTGCTCGTCACTCCAGGCCGCATATTCTTCATCGAGCGGCGTGCAGCTTCGCTCGCCTTCTAGGGGAGGTCGGGCGATTAGAGCGCCACTCCCAATCTCGATATTGTGGGAAAGGAATATCTTATTCACTTTCCCCTGGTCGGTGATCTTCGAGATGATCCTCTCAACCTCGAAGAAAGCGTCGGGTCTCACCTCGAGCTCCTGCTCCACGGCGGGACCAAAAACGGGGATCGGAGAGTCCGTGACAACCTCTTTTCCCTTGGCTTGCTGAGAAGACGGGCCGCCAGCAGTCTTCTTAGGGGCAGTTTTCTTTGGTCCCATCTGGTCGCCTAGCGAACAAAAGAAGAAATTTTAGAAAAGGCGACCTAAGCATGATAAAGAATCTAACGCGAAGAGTTTCCTTTGCACAGGATGAGGTAATCTCAGCCCGTGGAGAGTGAGACCACGCGGTTCTATGAACACGTGCCTGTGCTCCCAACGGATCCCTGATTACTCGGAATCTGTGTGTCAGGAGGGTCAGGATAAAAGTTTGCCTTGGAAGGAAAGTTTCAGTAGGCAAATAGTGCAAAACCGCCTGTGAAGCGTGTCCCCTAAGCTACTCGGTTTTGCACCCAAAAGGCTGGATATTTCAAACAGGCATACCAAAAATCCTACCTAGAAAATTTCCTTAGAAAGCGTACCCTATGAGCCATGCTCCTAAATGGTTTTTTCTACGATTGATGCCCTAAAATAAAAACCTACGCCTATCATACCCACAAAAAACAAACAGAATGTTGCATGCGGCTACAAGAACAATTTACCTAAGCTACAGTGAAGAGAAAACTTAAAGCATGCATAAGCAGAAAACTTACAAAGTGTTTTGCTGTAGGAAGGATGAAGGGGTCGTCTGGATTAGAGCCTAGTCAGAATAGCTGGTGCCAAAGCCTCAAAGGAGCTCTCGCGTCCGAACTTCTGGAATGCTGAGAACAGTAACCGAAAGCAAGAGAGGGTTCTTTTTGAGGCTGAGAAGGAAGAAGAAGATGGGAAAATTATAATTTTTTTGAATAAACGGGTGGCCCATGCGTAGGGTGGCCACCCCTTTTATATACGTAGGAGGCCAAGTGAGGAGGGCCGTTGGATTTCCCTGATGTGGGATACAAGTGTAACGCCCTGGATAGCCAAGACCGCTACACTGTGTACTTATAAAGGTGCATGACTCACTAGTCAAGTCATTAATTTGAAAACGTGTCACTAGACATGTAAGATCTATGGTTAAAAAGGTTTTGGTCTCAAAAGACTCATTTCATATATTTAAACTGTAATAAACAAGGGATCCCATAAACACAAAGTTAAAATAAGTTTACAGACTTCCAGAAGTACATAAGTATCCACTAGCCATATTAAGGCAAAACAGACAGTCTTTAGGTTCCATGTCCTTGCCTAGACCTCAACCGTGGTGGCTGAGCACCTGGCTATGTACATTCCGCTCGCTGAGCTCTCCAGTCAGGGCTGATCTAACTTGCCCTTGCCTTTACCTGCACCACGTAGCACCCGTGAGCCAAGTCCCAGCAAGAAAACATCACAGATAACTCAAACAATAATAACAGACAAATAGCTTAGTATGCAAGTAAACTCACTAGACAGTCCACAACAAATAATCAGCATATACAATCCAATACAAGATACATTCTACCACATATACTTCTCATATCACATAATAATCAGGGCCGACGACTTAGGCCGCACCCTCTGTTTAACCCACTGACTCTGGCCCGCTTAAACCAAGCTCAGTGCATAATAAGCTGTCCTCGACTACCAGTGGCCGAGCCGCGCCCAGTGCGCTAGTGAGACCCTTGGCACCCTTAGGTCGTTGGTTCACTAAATGGCTTGCATGGCATAATACCATCCTTTCAAGCTTTTACAATAGGGAGCCCTTAGTCCTTTCTCATATAATCAACCAGGTGCAGTTTTCTTACCTTTAGCTTTCAGATGAGTTAGTTACGGGTGATACTCCTTGAGAGCGATCCGATCCTCGAGCCCTAGCTTAACACCTAGTCACAACCATGAAGAAAGACACCATTAACAACCTTAAATGAGCTTCCAAGCCAAGTTCTAGTACTCGGAACATTGAACTTCACCAAATATGGTAAAAGACTCAACCCCGAGCACCCTAGGTTAAATTCCCAAGCCTAAAATCTTAAAATCCCAAAATCCCTTAAGCGCCGCGGCATAGGCCACCCATGCCGCGGCATGGCCCCCAAACAGAGCCATCCAAGGCACAAAAACAGGTAAGGGCCGCGGCATTGCTTGGACCATGCCGCGTCCCACCCTCCTTCCTCAGCATGCAACAACCTTGAAGGGTCGCGGCTCACCAAGAACCATGCCGCGGCCCAACCCTTCGAACCCAGAAAAAACCACCATTTTCAATCTCTAAACCTCACCTTAAGATATCCCAAAGCCCCCAACTCAAAACCAATTAACTCCCAACTTCTTTAACATGATCTAAGCAACATAATTCCCAAGAAAACACAGTCTATCACACTCTAATCCTATCCTTTCCATTTCTGAAACCCAAGTGCTACAAACACCCAAACCAGCCACTCAAAACACAATCTAGAACCTCTAAACTTGGAGTTAGAACTCACCTTTGCTGTAGAATCACTTCACCAAGCTGTGGCCAAGCTAGGTCCCCAAGTTCCCTTCTTAATTCTGCCTTAGAACATCACAACTAAACTTGCTTTAGCACTTAACTAAAACCCAGCTAAAACTCATAATTCAACCACAGAAAACAGAGTTAGATGCTTACCTTAAATCTTGCTCCAGTTCCTTGATTAAACCCCTGAGCTAGACTCCCAAATCCACTCTACAAATCTCAAAATTCCAACTTGCTTCTCCTTTAAGTTTTCTGTGTTTTTCTCTCCTTGGTTTCCTTTGAGCGTGTAAGTGAGCTGAGAGAAAATGCTTAGTCGGTTTGTGTTTTTCTTCTAAAGGCTTCCTTAAGTCTAACTTATCCATTAAGTTAATCCCGAGGCTCGGGGTACCGGAACCGTCCCCGAGGCCAAAATGGTAAAATCCCCCAATATTCCCACCTAGACACCCTAACCTCAAATATATCTCCAATTATTTATTTTCACCACCCGATAGTCTAAATCACTACCTGATACCTAAAATACCCCTGACTCGCCCAAAGTCACTTATAATACCCCGTTGTGACTTTTCCCGTTATCTAGCCCTAGGATCGCCTCGAGTCGCCGGCTGCAGATTTATCCACATCATAATGTGGTTCTCGCATATACCACATAATATAATCAATTATCATATAAGCATCATTAAACATATAATAACTCATTAAATCACAATTATTCCAGTAATGCCCTCCTGGCACACTAATCAAGGCCCTTAAGCCTTATTAGTGAATTTGGGTCGTTACAACAAGGCTCTCTACTCGAAATGCGAAACGATGGCAGAGTATAGGCTAGGCCATTTAATGCGGTTTTCGGAAGACGTACCGTCACCAACCATGATGCTCCACGTATTCGGCGCCTGCATAATGGGCGGAATGTGAAGAGCCCACAAGGAAGCCTAAAAACCCCCACTGTGGCCCCAGGTGGCGCTGTGTGCCACGAGCAGGGGCTTGGGGGGCAAATGTACGCCCTAATTTTCCACGGGCTTATAGCGAGCTGAGATATGACATAATTATATCAGCCACGTGGCCAGAGCTGCTGCTATCAGGTCCTACCTCTTTAACTCGAGGTAGCCGAAAGTTTATTAAGATTACCAAGGAGCCGAATCGGAGGTATGAAGACCGCGGGTTAAGAAGGCACCCAGTTCGAGGCACGAGCCTGAGTTGGAAGCTGTGACCCTTTATAAAGTCAACCACGCAATGTAAACGTGCATATACCAGACATCACGTGTCTGATATATCCCTGAATTCTCAGACACACAGCATAAACGTGCGTGTTCAGGCACCCTCGACTGGGTCGGGCCGTGCGGCCCATTATCCCCCTTACCTATTGATTAGACCACACTTCATTTGTCAGGTTTTAGGAATTAATCATGAATGTCACAGAAGTGACATGGTGGGTAAGAAGGTCTCGGGATGACCCCCCCTTGCCAACCCCCCAGGTGTCCTCTCCTATAAATATGGAGACTCTGGGAGTTGCAAGGGGTTGGATTCTATTGTGTAAAGAAATACCCTGTAAAGAATACCAGAAATATAGCAATAACAGTGGCTGGTGGAGTAGAAGGATTTTAACCTTTGAACCACCTAAAAAAGTATTCGGATCGTCAGTTCATTTTAAGATCATTCATCTGTTTCGGTTCATTACTTAGCACTAATCTCATTCTCTTATTTTCTTAATTACCTGTTGGCGAAGAACCACGTCAACACCTTCCTTTTACAGATTTTCACAAAGCTTGGAGATGGGAGATATTGAAAGACATTCATCCAAAATTTGTTCTATCTATAGTTAACTTTAGAGCGAAGCTGTACTAAACACCATACATATATCGTAATTATTATTTATTTATTTATTTATCAAGCAATCTTAGCTTGTACCTTCAATGAGTATAAAGTTTGTACGTATAAAATATTTATTTATCTTAAATTCTAAATTCTTATTTAGTTGTAATGTTTCTGATGGTTTTTTTATTATTTATATTAAAATAATTGAACAATTATAATTTATTAGTTGTACTAATCCTAACAAAACAAATCTCCATTTGTAAGTACAAAACAGTTAATTAGCTACCAATTTGGAAATATTTTGCTACCAAATTTTATTAGGATAAATAGTATTATTATTTATTCTATTAATAAAAAATTGTAATTTGCTACTAAATTTTGGTAGCAAAAAATAAAAATAAAAAAAATTAGTGAACATAAAAGTTAATCATTTTGTTACTAAATATAATATTGTAGTGCACCTAAATTTTTTTTATTTAATATTTATTAATCGTTTGAGTGTTAGAAATTTTAATTTAATTATTGGAGTGTTAAGTGTAATTGTGTAAATATATTTTAATTGTTTTATTTAATTAAATTATTTTTGTGAATTTAATTATGAGCCTTGATTGGGTGCATGAGATACATGGTTAGTAGAGAAAGCCCTGTGTACTTGTGTGTGTTTATGTAATAGTATACATGGTAAGCATGCATTAGATTTTTATGCATATATTAATTTCTTTTTTAAAAATAAAAAATAAAATTATATAAGAAGGAAAAATTCTAAAACACTTGTGTTCACACAAGTGTAGATTTGGAAACCAAGAAAAAAAAAAAGAGGGAGAGTGGCGTGAGATAAAGAGGGTTAGAGTGGGAAATTTCTTTCCATTTATTTTATTATTTTCTTGATAGAAATTAAAAGAAAATAAATAGGGCAAGAGAATTAGTGTTATTGGTTACCTTGAGACATTTTGGGAAAGTAACAAGTTGGAGGAATGGTGTGAATTGGCCTTGCTTGGCCGAGTAGGAAGAGAAAGAGAGTGGGAGAAGGGGGTCGGTCAACATAGGGAATTAGTTTCCAGTTTGTGTATCAATGGTTTGATTTGGGAGAGGAAATTGAAGGAAAGACAAGGGTGTCTTAATTGGGAACTTTATCATTCACATTAGGCTAGATTTTTTCTACTCTTAGGGTAAATAAAAATGCAAACCAATGAGCCTTGGGACTCATTGATGGCCAACAACATATATATATATATATATAGAGAGAGAGAGAGCACGAAATAGAGGGAGAAAGAGAGAAAGAAGGAGAGAAGGCTAAATTTTTCAAAATTGCTAGGTATGTTTTGGATTTTTGTAGCGTCCCCAATTTGCTAATAAGACTTAGGGTCTTGATTATCGTGCCTGGAAGGCAATAAGTAGTTTATTATGTTAATATATGTGTATTTGATGATTATGTGATTAGAACTGCATGTTTAAGTGAATTAAATATGCATGTGGGCATCATTTGGTTGTTATGGGCATATTCGTAATTTTAGCTGCTGAGGGCATAAAATGCAATATTTGCATATATTGTGATTGATACCACGTGTGAGTGGTGATATAATTGGGATGCATGTTCCGAGACGGTCCTAGAGAGCTGTTTCGCTAAAAAGTCACAACGGGATTAAATACCCGGCTCGGAAGGAGCCTAGGGGTATTTTGGGAATATTATAAGTTGAGTTTGGGAATTATTGAATATTGGTTAATAGCTTAATAATAATTTGGTAAGTCGGGATTAAATGTGAATTTATAAGAATACTTGAGGATTTAGCGGGAATTTGGTGAAATGACAGAATTACCCTTGAGGTTGTACAAGAATTTTAGTAAGGGAAAGGGCAAAATGATAACTTGGTCTTAGGAGAGGATAACTTTGGCTGAGAGGAAGTCATTTACGTTTCTTTTTCTACACTTAGGCTTAAATCAATTCTGCTGGAAGTTTAGAGAACCAACAAGCTAGAAGGAGAGAAGAGCTGGTTTTCTTGAGATCAAGGGAGGAAATTCAGGGCTGAGATTGGGCCAAGCATAAGCCAAGATTGATTTAGAGGTAAGTTTCATCTCTGAATTTTAGTCTCCTTGCATGTTTAAGAGTTTGAGCTGAGTGATGGAAATTGGATGTGTAGCTTGGAGATTGAGAGGTTCAGCTTGGGAATCAAAAGAATTAAGCTTAGAATTGGATTGGGAGGTGGCTCAAGGTCGAATCCCTGATTGAGGTAAGAATTTCGTGCATCTTTGAAGTTGATTGCTGGTGTGGTTTAAGATTTCTGAAGGGTGGTTTAAGTTTTGTAAGGTCTGGTTTAAGTTTTATGAAGTTTCAAACCAATTTGTGAATTATAGGTTTGAATGTGTGTTTGGGCTTGTTATTGATGTTTTTGAGTTGCCATATGGTTTATTTTGGGTTTTGGATTGAATTTGGGACTTAGGTATGCTTTGGTATTTATTTGGGAGTGTTTTGGCTCGGGAAAAATGTTGGGGAAAACCCAGATTTATGGGTTCACATATGGGCGTTGCGGCCCTGTTCTTTCGTGCCGCAACGCTAGGACGCATCAGGGGAAGGGCACCACTCTGGGCGCCGCAGCCCCTATAGGGTTGTGCCGCGGCGCTAGGCCAATTTCTGGGCAGGGAAATTTTCAGTTTTTAGGCTTTTGCCCAGGGGGCTCGGGGGATGCTTCTGCTACCTTGTTTGGGGAAACGGGAGGTCCCGAGAGCAAGGGATTGACTCCAGGAAATGATTTTGAATTGGTTAGTATTGAAGGTGTTTTGTATGTGTTGTGACTAGGTTTCGGAGAAGCTCAGGTTAGAGGACTGTGCTCGGGATTTCAGTGCACAAGAAGCGAGACACAGGTAAGAAAACTGTTGTACCCGTAGAGCAGGGTGAGGCCCCATAGTTGTGTTGTAGGGCATGGCCCTATATGATTATATGTTGGGCGTATCCCTTTGATTGTGTTATTATATGTTTAAGCATTTGTTAAATTATGCTATGTGTGCATATATATGAATGAACGGCAAAGGCCGAGAACGACAAAGGGCCGGGAACAGCGAAGGCCGAGAACGGCAAAAGGGGCCGGGAGCAGCGTTTAGCACGCGGAGTGTGAGTTGCCAGGGTGAGACCCTAAAGGATACCTGGGATATTCTTACGGTGAGGACCGAGAACCCAGTGCCTCGTAAAGCATCTGGGACGGCATGACCATATGTGTTTAGTCTGATGACTACTTGACTATTTGTTGAATGTCTGATATGCATATGTTATTTGCTTGTTTGAGTTTTCTTGCTGGGCTTCGGCTCACGGGTGCTCTATGTTGCAAGTAAGGGCAAGGAGAAAGTCAACCAACCATGAGTACGGAGAGCGTGAGGTGGCGCGTACATGTTTGGCCTGCCTGACTGCCTTGGTCAGGGGTGTTTTTGGGAGATGGCTGTATCAAACCTAGATTTTGTCGTTTAGTCGACTGTAATTATAATTTTTGAGTTGTAAATATTTCTAAACAGTATTTTGGAATCCCAAACGTTAAATGTTTTATGATATTCAATGAAATGAAATTATTTTCAAGGTATTTGATTTTTGCAACAGTTTAACCACACTTTTGTCCTAAAACCTTGATTAGCAAGTTAATTGCACATTTAAACTCACTTAGTAACGGCTCTAAGGTAGTAGGGCGTTACAATTTTGGTTTTTGATCCCATAAGTAGAAGTTTCTTCTCCTCAATTATAAGATTTTTTTTTTCTTTTATTTTGTGATGTTCGAAATCCTTAGGCGACCAAGGTTGTTTTTGCTTTTGTGTTCTTGAACACAATCTAGGAAGATAATAAATTTTCCTTAATCTCTTGTTGATTTGATGGGTTGATCCTTGGATTATGGCTTTGTATTATTGTTTGATGTTTTGACAATACATGTTTATGTTCTGATCATTTAGTTTTGATGAGTTGTTTTTTTGTTTTAGATTAGAGGTTGTTTATTGATAATGAAAATTCTTTATATATGTTGATGCTTGTATTTTATTTTGAAACATGCTAAGGGTGTTGTTTATGGGTTCGAGGTTTTGATTGAGGTTCTAAGCCTATAGGTTCGACTAGGGTGGTTTTACATGCTATTGATGAATTTTGATTTTATCTTTTTATTAGAAAACATGTTAGTGTCGTTTTGAGTTGTATCTTTGTCTAGGGTTCATGTGGATTTTTAAGAGTTTTGATTTGAGTTTTTAGTTTGATATTGGAATATGGTTGTTCAAAGATTTTTTTTTTTAAAAGTTTGTTATTATTTTGAGATTGAGGGCTTATATATAAAATTACTATTGCTCCAACAAATCTTGGTATTGTAATAATGAAATAATGCAAATTTGACACTAGAAAATGCTATATGAGTTTCGGCCATGGCTTGTTGTAGGCTTAGGGTTTCTTTTTATTTTGTTGTTTAATTGTTCATTTATAAGCATGATGAGTTGATGTATTTTATTGTAAAAAGGAAGCATGATTTAGTTTGTATATTTTTTATAGCGAATTCGGGCAAGGCTTTGTTTTGAGGTTTATGTTCTTGAAATGATTTAATTATTGGTTCATGCTAATTGTATTTTTGAAATGCATGAAATTATAGAAACATGCTAGGCTAATGAGTTAATAAAATAAATATGGGTATATTTAACTAAAATAATGCTTGCTGATTTTTGGTATATATGTTATGGTAATTTATCAATGGTTTAAAAGGATGCACAATTTATGTCTTAAAATTCATATTTTAGAACTAATATAAGTAACAGATGATTTTTTCACACTTTAATAATGTATTTTCTTCAATAATAAACATGCAGATTTTTATTGTTTAAAGATAACTAAGAAAAACTATTTTTTGAAAAGATGTTTAGAAATTAGTTTATTAAAAATGTGAATATTATTAGTCCTTCTACCAACATTTAGGCAATTATAAAATAATGTGAATTTTGTGACCAAAAAATCTTATTTTTCTTTAAAGGGTTGATTTATGTCACATTTTCTTTAGTACTATTTATTTAATTTTGCCAAATTATTATTTTATGGGAATTATAAGATTGTCACATTTTATTGATATTAAATAATAAATGAAATTATTATTTTGTACAATTATAGCTAAATGATATGTTTAATAAAATAAATTATGTAATAAAATTTGTAAGTAAAATTTTATGATTTTAAAGAAGTAATATGGTAATAATCAAGTTGATAAATTATGTATGCTTGCTAAATTTTATGAAATTGACAATAAATAAAATAATAAAATTTACCAACTTCAAAGTGAGTTTTAAGAACCCTCCCACGTATGCTTGTTACATGCAAGTTTATTTTTACGTTGAATTATACACCATTTAATCAAATGCATGATTCTTGTTTTGAAAACATTTAACTAGTAGAATTTATATTATTCTTTTATGATTTTAGGTGAATTTTTTGTATGTTTAAGTTGTGGTACAACTTGTTCCACATGTGCATGGCCCATGCACATGTGGGTTATATTTGTACGGTGTGTTTGATTTTATTTGATATTAAGACAAGTATTTGATTGACTTTTCTAGGCTCGATGTGAAAGCCATCAAACATTCTGTAAGCTTGGATTGAGGTAAGGAAGTTAGCTAGATTTATGTTTTGTTTCAGAATGGACTTTAGTTATGAAATATGTATGGATTTGTTTGTGTTTGCATAACCTAGTGCTGCAACATTATTAAAGGCAGATGTGCCTAAAGTCTGGACAATAGGGGCGCTAGGTAAAACATGGACAATAAGGGTGTCAAGTAAGTGACCAAAATGAGAGTCACATATGATCTTGGACAATAGGGGTGCCATGATCTTATGCTGTATGCTTATGCGACATGAACAATAGGGGTTCTCATATGTTGTATGTTATATGTTAATGCTTATGTTTTATATAATCTTCTGATTATGTTTATGATTATGATCTTATGATGAACGATTATGCTTATGTCGCAAATAATGTTATGTTATGATTATGACTTATGTTGTTATGATTATGTTTTCATAGGGTGTGGCATGGACAATAAGGGTGTCATGATCATATGATGTATGTTAATGCTTATGTTATATATTTATGAATGTGTTCTTGTGATGTATGTTAAGATTATGTTACTTATAAACTTATGTTTATTACTATTATTTTATGATGCATGATTATGCTTATGTTACAAATAATCTTAGGTGTATAATTATGCCTTATGATGATAATGTTTCCTTATATGTAAAGAATTCTGCTTATGCTTTTATAGTTGTACTTTTATTTTTTTGTCTTTACTTTCTTATTGAGTTTTTAGCTCACCTCTTACTTTTTCTCCCTTTCACGTAGATATTAGGTTCTAATTGGCACGCATAGTGATGTGGGCACGTTCTGTGGTCTAAGTATGCATGTCGTGGGGTGCAGATGAACGGAAAATGATTTAGAAACACCAATGAGTGTTTTAAGAGTTTATTATGCTAATTATATTCTCAGCGGGACCTTACTATTTTATTTTGAAGTTGCATGAAAGTCTTTATATTTTATTTTTAACAAATGGGACCATAGTGCATGTTTTAATAAGGCCATGCTGAACCTTTTGAACAATTGTGGTATTTTTATAAATAAGCAACGATAAGTTGTCGTTTGCAAAAGATAGTAAAAAAATGGCGTTTTACAAATATCTTTTGCTACTAAAAATTTTGTAACAAATAAAGAACACTTGCTACCAAATTTTTTGATAGTGAATAATTATTAACTACTAACAAATTTTGGTAGCAAAAAATCTATTAGCTATCAAATTTTTTTGGTAGCAATTAAAGACTACCAATTTTTTAGTAGCTAAAAGACTTTTCTTTTGTAGTTAATTTAAATAACTCAAATTTATCTGTTTACTATATATTTTTTTTGTAATAGCGTCTGCTCAAATTTCAGCAATTTTAAAGAAACTTTTGTTTATGTCTATTGTTTCCAATAGATTCTAAAATTATTATGGGTGTGATTGGTATGTGTTTAGGATTCAATTTTATGTTTCCAAAAACTAAAAATAAGTGGGCCTACAATAATTCATGATTGGTTAGTTGTTTCCTAAAACAAAATTTGAATATAATTTTAAACTTTTGCCTATATAATTGAAAACACCAAAATATTGTTTTCTCTATTTTTCAATTTTTTTACTGTGACTTACTAGTGTTAGTGTGTGTTAGTATATATAATATATATTTATATATATGAGTGTATTTTTAATGATTACTATATATGAATGATTATTTTAATATTATTTGATTAAAATCAATGATTCATATTTATAATTGTTAATTAATATTTCTAAACATAAATTTTGATTTTTTCAAATTTTTAGAAGGGTTACCTAACGAAAAATGTGTATTTATTATAAAAATATAATATTGTAAACTTTTCATTTCTCGTCAATTTCTAAATATAGTTAGTGTCTCTCATTAGTTGGAAACAACATTAATTATGACAAAAAAAAAACATCAGTTGAACCAATCACACATTCAAATTTAATACCAATCACAGATTCAATTTTTTAAAACTCAAAAACAGTTTACAGATATTGAACCAATCACATTTTCAGAAACATGTTTTTAGTCACTAAATTCAGATTTTCATTTCAGAATCTCACTTTTCAAAAATACAATTTTTCAATCGCGAACCAATCAGACCCTATGCTTCTCATTTCGGATTTTATTACAAGAGTTACTAATTTATTCTTTAATTTTCTTAAATATATTAACTAGACAAAAATAGTGTCAACAAGTAATGAAGCAAACAAGATGAAAGTAAAATTGTATAATACTAATTAAAAATGGGAAATTTACACACACATATATATAATGCAACTTAATTTAAAAAAATACTTTAGAAAAATTTAACTACACAAATATCGTGCCATGTCAGTATGGTATTCATATTTTCAAAAAAATAGGGAATTCCAATTTCCCGATTTTTTTTTTTTTTTGGATTGTTAAAAGTTACTTTTTAGTTGCTTACGATACCAATTAGTTACTTTTCTATAAAAGCTTTATTTTTAGGCTATATTATTTCAGATACATTTTGTTTATTTTTAAAATTTATTTGTAGACATGTTAATCTAATTAGTTATTTTTAGGTTATATTATGATATCTTATTATTTAAAATACATTTTAGTATCCTTCAATCTTATTTCAGATACCTTTTGATTACATTCAAAACTTATTTGTAAACATCTTAATATACCAGTCAATTATATTTAGGTTATATTTTGGTATTTTATTATTTAAGATATATTTTGGTAACCTTAAAGCTTATTTTAGAAACTAATGGGTTGTTATATAGCAAAATTAGTACAATTAAATTTTGTTTTTTTGTGTAATACAACTGATTTTATGATATATTTAAGATACTATTTGGTTTCCTTAAAAAAAAATTTAGAAACCTATATAAATTTCTCAATAAAATAGTCTTGTTTAGAATACCATATAGTAACATTTAAATATGAAATAACAAAATACTTATTAGTGACTCATGAAATTGGGATTGATTAACCAAATATAAAATAAATTAAAATATTACTTTTGATTTTGGTCATCTTCTCTAGCAACAACGATAAAACATATGCTTCCTACATATCAAAATGATCACCTTAAATAGTAGGTCACAATTGTACCACTTTTGAGCCTAAACGACTGACAATGTGGCTGATTTTTTTTATGAGAGGATAATTTATTATTCATTTATGAGATATTTGCGGCAAAAGTACTAAATTATTGTGTTTGTAGCACTTAAGTACCCAATTTATTTTTTTGGCGGCGAAAGTACCTTTCGTCCATGTTTTGGTGAAGTTTAGTGTAGTTGTCTGTTTCGTCGTTAAGTCACCTACATAGTGTGAAATTTGTTTATAACTGGGGTATTTTCACCGCAAACATATCTTAAATTGAGTACTTTCACCGCAAACATCTTTTAAATTTAGTATTTTCACCGCAAATATACCGTTAATTTGGTACTTTTGCCTACGTGTCATTGATGACCATAACGGTGAGAATTGACGGTTGTACTGTAATGACCCACTAATCTAGACTAATTGGACCATTATCGAAACTATACATAAAACTTACATTTTTACAAAAAATACCATAATTTATTGAGTAACTTGAAAAATAAGAGTTATTTACAAAGAAACAGAATACTAAGAAGGATTATGGGATCCCATTGTTTTTAAAACAAAACATGATTTAAAATAAAAGACATTACATAATAATGCGGAAAATACACATAAAAACCATAAAAACAAAAAAAGAGACTATATCCTCGAATCGAATAACGCTCGGCCCCTTGACTCCATTCATCATCGATACACATTCTCCAAGCGTCACGAATCTTTCCGCCTCTAAACTTATTTTCCTGCACATAAACAGCAAGGAAAATCTAACACAAAATCATATACATAAATTCATAAGAAAACATAAAGACTTAACATAACACATATAACATACACTTATTATAATGGCCATTATTACTTGGGGTCCCATAGACTAAACAAGCTTATGCCCATGAGATTAGTGGGGTCCTACCAGCTAAATAGGCTTATGCCCACAATCTTTTTGAGGTCTTGTTAGTCAAATAGGGCATAAGCCCAAGCCTACAACATACACATCAATAACATATTCATAACAAAACATAACACATTAATAACATAAAACATATAGATAACACAAGCACATAACATATTAATTCTAGCCTATTTTCCTTACCAAAGTTACCGAGATTATGGACTGAGTTGGGATTGTTGGAACACTCCTAAAACCATAAGAAAGAGTAAGTCTAAAGAAAGGAGATGAAATGAAAGAGATGGAAAGACTAAACCATAGAAAACATACTTACTGACTTATATGCTTAAAAGCTTGGATTCCCTAACCAAAATAAGAATAAGGTTAGGGGACTGAGTAGAAGGTTTTGAGAAAGGAAATAACATAAAAATACAGAAAAGAACTAGAGTTTTGGGTTTACCTCAAAGATTGCAAGATCAATCTAACATCCACCGAAATACTATAGCACTCACTTCCCAAAGTGTTTGATAAGCTTATGATGTTTAAGCTTATAGTTTTTCCCCAAACCAAGTGTTTACACTCTCACACTCACTTAACACTAGCAGCCTCTGAACTTAGAGCAAATGGTGAATAATGGCTGGGTACTAGGTCCTATTTATAGAGTTTGGGAATGAAAATATCTTGATTTTACTTGAATAAAAATAATGGCTTTTTAAGTGAAAATCATTTGAATAATCGTTCAGCAGAGGCTGAAGACTCGTTCAAAAGATGCTGGACTGTTGAAGGAGTTTGAATGGCTGAAAGGAAAAGAATTCAAAAGTATTTGAATTCATGCTGGTGGAGGCGATATATCGCCCCCTATAGGCGATATATCGCCTGGACCTTTGTTCCCGAGGCGACCGTGCATCGATTCGTGTTTTCCGTATCTACGTGCTGCGACATATCGCCCCTTATAGTTGCGATATATCGGCATACGCTGAATATTTAAACACGAATTTACACATTTTTAGCTAAGTTTGAATGGATTAAACAGCCTTGACTAAGCCCTCAACGTACTCAAGGCTGCTGACTGACCCTATAACATTCAAATTTTACCCTTATTTAATTTAATCCTCAAAAATACTTAATCCTTAATTACCATTCATAACATGTGCTTAGAATCCTATTGGTTGATGTCTAAACCTTATAATATAATAATATAATCCTTAATATCAGTCACATTAATCAAACCTTAGGTTATACTTAATATTCTTAAACTATAGGTTAAACTTAGAAAATCTATAAGTACTACTATGAGTGTCCAAATAACTCCCGGTCTGAACCAAAAATCCAAAGTAACAATGATAACACTAAACATACTATAATACTACTAAACAATTAGCTAAGTAAAGTTCTTGGACTCTACATGTACTAAACTGTACCAAAATATAGACGGAAGGTACTTTCAACACAAAAAAAAAAAAATTTGGGTACATAAGTGCTACAAACATAATAACTTGGATACTTTCGTCACAAATAAGTATTCATTTATTAGTTTTTTATTTTTTTTATCTTATTTATATTATTTTTTTTCTTCAATTTATTTACCTTATTTATATGACTTTATTTTTTTTTTAAATTATTTATCTTCTTTAGATGACTTTAAAACTAACAATATTAAAACAATAAAACAGAGAACAAAAATTTCCGTTTAACTCACATTTATAATATTTAAAGATAGGGTAATTCTCCTATAGGGGCTTCACTTTAAGCCCTACCGGTGGGACTCTCGTGTTCTCGACCCGTGAACAGTTTTCGGCACGATTTTTTTATGACTGTGTATATTGTAGCTATTTAGGGCATCCTGCAAATTTTCAGAAAATTCTGAATAGTTTACAGTACCGAAAACTAGGTTCAAACATGTTGTTTCACGCGTGACTAATTTTTTTTATGTGCGTGGAAAGCAACATGTTTGAACCTAGTTTTCGGTACTGTAAACTATTCGGAATTTTTTGAAAATTTGCAGGATGCTCTAAAATAGCTACAATATACATAGTCATAAAAAAAAAAACCGCGCTGAAAACTGTTCAGGGGTCGAGAAACAATGAGAGCCCTACCGATAGGGCTTAAAGTGAACCCCCTATAGGAGAGTTGTCCTATAAAGATATATATCAATAATAAAATATAAAAACACATAAGACACCTGCCAAGCTTTTAAAGCTGTCAAAACTTACATAATAGAACAAGCATGAATTACTCTTAGGATGTGTGTTGGAAAGCTACATTGTAATTGAAATTGAAATAACTTAATTTGACATTTTTGTTTGATCATTGTACGCCCCTATTTTCCATGGACTATTAGCGAGCTGAGATAGGGCCTAATTATATCAGCCACGTGGATACCACATGACCGGAGCTGCTGTCGTCAGGTCCTACCTCTTTAGCTCGAGGTAGCCAAAGGTTCGCCAAGGTTATTTAAGGACCGAGACAGGAAGATAAGGACCACAAGTCAGGAAGGCGTCCAGCTCGGGGCACGAGCTGGAGGTGGAAGCCGTTACCCCTTATAAAGTCAACCATGCAATGTAAACGTGCATATATCAGACATCACGTGTCTGATATATCCCTGAATTCTCTGACACGCAGCATGAACGTGCGTATTCAGGCACCCACGACTGGGTTGGGCCGTGCGGCCCATTATCCCCCTTACCTGTTGATTAGACCACACTTCATTTGTCAGGTTTTAGGAATTAATCATGAATGTCACAGAAGTGACATGATGGGTAAGAGGGTCACGAGATGACCCCCCTTACCAACTCCTAGGTGCCCTCTCCTATAAATATGGAGACCCTGGGAGTTACAAAATGTTGAATTCTATTGTGTAACGAAATACCCTGTAAAGAATACCAGAAATATAGCAATAATATTGGCTGGTGGAGTAGAAGGATTTTAACCTTTGAACCACCTAAAAATGTAGTTGTGTCATCATTCCATTTTAAGATCATTTATCTATTTCGGTTCATTATTAAGCACTGATCTCTCTCTTATTTTCTTAATTACCTGTTGGCGAAGAACCGCGTCAACAGTTTGGTGCTTTCGTTGAGAGCTAGTTAGATTGGTGCTATTGCAAACATCCAACTATGGTGACCACTCGATCAAGACACGGTAACGAGGCGGAACAACATGATGGGCAGGAGGCTCATCATGCCGCCATCTCCGATGAGCAAAACCTTGAAGTTCAGCAGCGGCCGGGCAAGCAACCAATAGGCCAGGATGACACTGGAAGTTCGACACCCCGACCACCTAATCCAAACCCGTACTTTTACACGGTGGTAGAAATGAAGAATGCTCAGCTGAGGAGTCAACTGGAAAAAGCTAGTCAGCAGATTAAGGAGGTGTTGGCCTGACTACCCCCTCTTACAACCGACGCTAACGTCGGAAAGAGGCAAAGTGAGACTCGTAAGTCATGCCGGGGTAATTGGTCCAGGCCTAGCCGCTCTATCAGACCTCCGACATCCAACTCTACTCCCTCATCGCATCGCCGAGAAGCAAACTTCAAAGAAATACCCAGAGCCGAACAACAGTATTTTAACGCCCTGGTTACCCCAGAACAGTTACAGTGAACGGTGGACCGGAAATTTGACTCGCTACCCGAGTCCTTTGGTCAAAAACGTGCTCTAAGTGTAATTAACAGGTTAAGGTATAAAACCAAATAAAAGGAAATGGATATTTTCATTACAAATTGCTCGGCAGAGCTCATCGAAACATTTACAAGATGTTCTTAGTAAAAAATGGTCAATACCGTTTTAAGTTTACAATCCCGCCAACCTAAGCGGCAAAAACAGGGTAAACCCCCTAGTTCCCCTGAGAACTCCTTGGCCGTGGTGGTCAAGCGGCCGCATATGTACACATCACCACCTAAGCTCTCCACTCAAGGCTAGGTGAGCTTTTCTTTTCCTTTACCTGCACCACATAGCACCCATGAGCCAAAGCCCATCAAGAAAACATAACACTATACATAAACATTATCAAATGATTATCATTATAATCACACTGAGCATAAAGCTTTCAAACAAATGAGTGAGCATCACATGAGGTCCTGATAAACCATATTGAGTGACTGACAAGCAAGTCACTAATTCAAATGGAAGAGTGGCTGCTAGGTAAGCCACTAGCCTTCAACAGGTTCTGATAAACCATACTGAGTGACTGACAAACATGTCACTATTTCAAATGGGAGAGTGGCTACTAGGTAAGCCACTAGCCTCCAAGCGCTTATTTCATTCATCGACCCTCGAGGTCGGTCTGGCATTAATGCTCTTTGAGTCATTCAATGCTGATGGTCGATTAGATCTAATCTTTGTTGGCTTGCATTAACACGCTAAGGCCGTCCTGACTAATGAGTCAGCGCAGTGTGACCAGTGCCCAGTACCACTACCGAACCTGACTAATAAGTCACAGCTTCTCAGTTGATACTAGCACCTTTGCCAAATCTGACTAATGAGTCAGTACCATGCACAAGTGAGCAACATATGCTAAGCATTCTATATTCAATCCATGTCCATATTTACACAACCGACATGCCTCATGAACATCCATGCATGTTACACTTGGGGCGCAGTTTTCTTACCTCTGATTCGAGCTAGAACGAACAAAAGAACGACCCTTGAGAATGGTTTAGCTTTTAGTCCTTTAGCGGTTACCTAATCATAACACATATAGGATACCATCAATAAACATGATAATCAAGGGTTCTCAAACCATTATCTAGCCTCCAAGAGATCAATCCAACTAATCCAAGTAGTAAAGACACTCCCAAGGCCTAAAACTAGGTTCCCGGGGTCAAAACGAGCAAACGGGGCGAAAACAGGGCAAGGGCTGCGGCCCTAGCACCTTGGGCCACGGCCCCCAGGGTTCTCTGAGGCAAGGGCCGCGGCGCCCAGCAAGCACAAAAGCTCCACCTGCTTCTTCAAGGCAGGGTCGCGACCCTTCATCCTAGGCCATTCCCAACCGCGTTTTTAACACTCCAAAGCCTCCAAAATCAAACCTAAACATTCCCCAATCATCAAAACAAAGTTCCCAAGCTTCCCCATGCATCAAAACCCTCAAAACCCAAGGTTCAAACGAATCGAAAACTCAACAATTCATAAAATCAATTCAAAGCTTAGAAACTCAGAAAAACTCAAAACTTAAACTTCGATTACCTTCGATTGGGTTGTTCTCCGTCGAATCCTTTGGTTAAGAAGCTTCTAATCTTTCCTAGGATCGCTATGCCTCGATCCTCACTTGATTCCGACTACTAGAACTCAAGATTTCGTCAAATATGCTCCGGGTGGCGAAAATGAACTAACGAAGGGGAACGAGAGGTTTTCTATCGTATGTTCTATCTGATAAGCTACTTCAACCTTAAGTAACCTCAAATAAAACCTAATGCTCGGGGTCCCGAAAACACCCCCGGGGACATTATAGTCAAAACCCTCCTGAATTTCACCCTGATCTCAAATATTCCCAATTTATCATCAAATGAACATTTTTATTACCCCAAAATTGACCCCGTTATGACAAAACCGCTAATCCACTAAAAATAACCGTCTCATGCCGATTAGCTCGAATATATCTCCATAATAATAGAATCTTATTCACAAATCACATCACGCACCCAAATACACAAATTACCCTCATCAGGCCAAATTATCATCACGCCCCTGTAATTAGAAATATGGACTCTCATGCATGCATTTCACATCATATTATAATATAATCAACATATACATGCATATTATCAATTAATAACATAATTAAGGAAGTATGGCCCTCCCGGCCTACTATTCATGCCGTTAAACACATCGGAGAATTCGGGGCATTACAAGTATAGCTGCTCGGTCCAAACTTCAACTCCTAGCTCACAGCCAGCCTCGAGCGCGCCCAGAGGAAGCAGCAGGAGAAACCCGCCATCCGCAGGACCAGAGCGCGCCCAGAGAAACGGTCCCAGGAGGGCTCGAGGGAATTCTAGAAGGAGATCCGGGGAGGGCTCACAGCACCAGCCCGTCCTGGCCAGCCGTCCTGCGCCTCGTCCAGATCGCCAGGCGCAAGGCCCGCAAGTTGGCAGGGCCGAAAGGCCCCCACCAAACCTGATCCGCCCTGACGGAACCAGGATTGCATCCCCGGTCAGGCATCCTCCTTCACCGATAAGATATCCGTCTCCTCCTCGGCCTATCCGAGATATTCCAGCTTATGGAAGCAGCAGGAGAAACCCGCCATCCGTAGGACCTTCCCATCGTAGCAGGGCGCCCAGAGGAAGCCCGGATCCTCACCCCTAGAGGCGGGTTCTGAGCTTCTCTAACGGGAGCTACTGGACCGGAAGTCGCCAGAGTGACCTTTCTGGTGGAGACTTGCGTCAACGCTTAAGATCGGCGCAAAGTCCTCGAGCCACCCCGAGGGGCGACCTACGAGATCGCCTTAACTCTCACAGGGAGGACCTGGTAGGAGGTGGCAGCCATGCCCGCTCAGGGGGAGACCTGCCCGAGGTACGTAACGGCGGGAATGTCCCAAATAACCTACCTCAAGATAGGAGGGGCAATAACCCACCAAACGTATACAATGGATCCGAAGCTGTTGAACAGCCCCGGAGTAACCAAGGAAATCAGGACAAAACCCTTGAGCGCCTGGCTCAGATGGAGGAGCTAATGAGGAAGCTCCTGTCAGAGAAAGAGAAAGACGAATATGATTCGGGGGACGAGCTTGAGCTCTTCGCCCCCAGCATAGCAACAACGGAATACCCGCCCGGTTTCCGTATGCCGCACTTGTCCAAATTCAACAGAGACAGAGATCCGTCAGATCATCTGGGTATGTTCAATACACTGATGATGGCCCACAACATTTGCCCCGAGCTGAGGTGTCTGATATTTCCCTCCACACTGACTGGGCCGGCCAGACAGTGGTTCAAACAGAACAAGAAGCAGTCAATCAGCTCCTGGAAAACTTTCTCTGCTGACTTCAAAAGAGCATTCCGAGCCTCCCAGGCTGCTCGCGTCAAGCCCGACTCCCTGGCTAACGTGTGGCAACAACCCGACGAGCCTTTAAAGGCTTACCTGAGCAGGTTTGCGAACATCACTGCTCGGGCCAGAGACACAGATGACAGCTCCAAGCTCATGGCTTTGAGGACTGGAATCCTCGTCGGAGGGGGACTCTGGAACGAAATACAAAGGAAGGGAGTCAGCTCAGTAAACGAATTCCTAAATAGGGCCCAGGGGTGGATCAACTTGGAGGAGGCCCAAGCCTCAGCTGCAGGAACCAGCCAGGTCCCTGACCAGCCCGCTGGAGTGGGAACGGAGGTCGTGACAGCGACCCAGAACGTTACACAGAATAACCAGTTCGGTGGAGGCAAGAGAAAGGGGAACGGCGAGGGCAACCAGCACGGCCCAAAGAAGAATAAGTCCGTAGAAAAATTTAAGCCGGTCTACGCGACTTATACAGAGCTCACCCACTCTAGGGAGAACATCTTCCTAGCGAACTCTGCTCGCCTCCCCTGGAAGAAGCCGGAGCCGTTAAAACACCAGAAGGGGAAGAGAGACACCTCCAAGTTTTGCCGTTTCCACAACGACGTTGGCCACAATACCGATGATTGTAGACATTTGAAAGATGAGATCGAAACTCTCATCAGAGCCGGCCCCTTAGCTTAGTATGCGCGGAACAGAGTTCCAACAAGCTGACCTGCTCTGGAAGCCCCGGTCAGTCAGCCCGGGTCTCGGGTAGACCAAGACGTCCCTCCTCCAGTGATAGGAGGAGAGATATCCACAATCTCAGGAGGTCCGCATTTGGCTGGCACAAGCAGGGGTGCCCAAAAGAGGTACGTCAACGAACTCAAGGCTCATAATGGAGTAGCGTTCGTCCTCGAGCAACATCTGCCAAAGCAGCAGCGGTTGGAGAGGCAACCAATCATTTTTATGGAAGAAGATGCTGGCCATGTTCAGTTCCCCCATAACGACCCTCTGGTTGTAGCAGTGCTGTAACGCCCTGGATAACCAAGACCGTTACACTGTGTGTTTGAAATAGTGCAAGACTTGCTAATTAAGTCATTTAGCTTGAACCGTGTATCTAATGACACAAAGGGTTAGGTTAAACAGAATTTGATTATAAACGGTTAAACTTTATTGGAAACAGACGTTTATTATATGGGATCCCAAATCAGGGTTTAAATAACGTAAATACAAAATTCTTAATTACAAATAATTGACCAAGCCACTCTAATGGCAAAATATACATTTTAGGTTCCCTTTCCTGTACAAATCCTCGACCGTGGTGGCCGAGTAGCTGACAATGTACACCTCACCCCCAGAGCTCTCCAACCCATGGCCAACTTGCCTTACCTGCACCATGTAGCACCCGTGAGCCGAAGCCCAGCAAGAAAACATAATATCATATCATAACAATATTAACAACTAAACAGTTCACAGAGCATAATCCAATAACCACAAAGCATTACTCAGTTCCTTCAAGCCATTAATTCCATTCAAGACAACACACTGGTCAATAACCAATAATCCAGCTCCAGATATTCATTGAGTCATAGACAATAATCTACAACAGATATTCAGCACGTACATTCAGATTCAAGATACAATCAATCACATAATACACTCTTATCACATAATATTCAGGGCCGACGACTTAGGCCGCACCCTCTGTTTAACCCACTGACTCCGGCCCGCTTAAACCAAGCTCAGTGTATAATAAGCTGTCCTCGGATACCAGTGTCCGAGTCGCGCCCTGTGCGCAAGTGTAGATTTCGGCACCCTTAGGTCGTTACCACATGTCCCCGTGGCATAATACCACCTTATGACATTCATACCATTATAGGGAACTCTTAGTCCCAACATATTCACATGGTGTATCGAAATCACATAACAATACATTCAAATATAGGGAACACTTAGTCCCATCCTATCCACATACACAGGTGCAGTTTTCTTACCTTGATTCCAAATGCTTTAATTAGAGAGGACGACCCCCGAGCACGATCCATTCCCGAGCCCTAGCTTATCACCTAGTCACAACCAAGATAATGAATTCCATTAATACTCGGATATAGGTTTCTAGTTATAAAACTAACTCTCGGGAAACCGAATTCCACCAAGCACGGTGGTGAAACCAATCCCGAGCACACTAGACTACCTTCCCGTGCTTAAAACCCTCAAAACTCATGTGTGCAACCAAGGGCTGCGGCCCTTGAAGCTTAGCCGCGGTCCTTCTCCAAAACAAAGCCAGCACCACACCTGAAGGGAACACGCGCCGTGGCCCTTGCTTTGGGCGCCACAGCCCTTGCCTTTGGCCGAGCCTTCTTGGCTCCTTTGCAATCTAGGGCCGCATCGCTCTAGAACAGAGCCGCGGCTCTTCCCTTCGAACCCAGAATTTCCACCATTTCCAACCTCCAAACCTTACCCAAAACCATCCCAAAGCTCCCTATTTCCATATCAATCATTCCCAACACTTTTAAGACAACTTTAACATCTTAATTCAACAGAAATCTAAGCCTAAAACTCATAGAAATCCCATCTTCAATTTCTGAAACCCAAGAACACAAACACCCAAAACCAACCAGTCAAAACCTAAATTTAAACTTTTAAATCATGAATTAGAGTTTACCTCTTCCATTGAGCACCTTCTCTAAGCCAAACCCCAGCTAGTTCCCAAGCTTTCAGCTCAAATTCAGCCTTAAATATCAAAGTTACAATTATCTCAACACCCAGCTAGAACTCAGAATTTTCTAACCAAAAGAAAGGAATTCACTGCTTACCTTAGTGCTGATTCAGTTCCTTGGATAACCCTTGAGTTAAACCTCAAAATTCCCCTCTTCAATTCCCAGAAATCCTTAGCTCAATCCCCTCAAAATCCCACTTGATTTTCTCTGTTTATTTCCCTTGTGTTTCCCTTGAGAGAGAGAAGAGAGCTGAGATAGAAAAGGTCGGTTTATTTGTGGTTCTACTGTTTTCTATTTTTAGTAAGTCTAACCTTATCATTTAGGTCAAGCCCAAGGCTCGGGGTGCCGGAACCGTCCCCGAGACCAAAATGGTAAAATCTCCCATTATTCCCACCTAGACACCCTGACCTCAAATATATCTCCATATATTTTTTTTCATAACCCAATAGTCTAATTAACTACCCAATACCTATAATATCCCTGACTTATCCAAAGCCAACTATTAAGCCCCGTTGTGACTTTTCCCGCTACCTGCTCCCTAGGATCGCCTCGTGCCGATAGTTACAAATGCACACACCTGTACATGCATATATATATATATATTTATCAATCTACCCACATAATAATGTGGTCTCAACAATTTATCACACACATTCACATTTATGCCCTAACGGGCCAAGATTACCATTATGACCTTACCAGCCAAACAGGGCCCGCATACTTATTCAATACCCATTTCACGCTTTCTTACCATTAATTCTCTTAACCTCCAATTGTGCCTTCCCGGCACACTAATCAAGGCTCTTAAGCCTTATTAGTAATTTTGGGTCGTTATAAGTGCAGCTCGCTAATCGGAGGGTTAGAAGAGTGCTGATCGATAATGGGAGCTCGGTAAACCTTCTATTCCGGTCCACGCTGGAGAAGATGGGTTTGACTGTAGCCGAGCTGAAGGCGACCTCCATGATGTTGTATGGTTTCTCGGGAGAAGGATTAGCGGCTATAGGGACGATCGAGCTGGTGATCACCTTAGGAGAGGGACCTCGGACAGTCTCAAAACTCCTCGAGTTCATGGTCATCGACTGCCTCGCTGCATACAATGCCATTTTGGGCCGACCTAAACTTATAGCTTTTGAGGCCATCACCTCCGTTCGCCACCTCGCGCTGAAATTCCCTTCTTCTACGGGGATATGCACGGTCCGTGGCGATCAGCTTGCTGCCAGGGAATGCTACAACATTTCCATGAAGGGAAAATCGAAACCTGGGCAGCTAACCATGGCCTTCCAAGGTGAAGATGAGGAATCTCAGGAACCTTTGCCTAATCCTGAGATTGAAAAACCTCAGAGCGCCGAGGGGGAAAGTATCGTCTTAAGTGAGGATATTGACCCCCAAATAGGCGAGGACAAGTCCGAGCTCCAAGCTATTGAAGAGCTCGAGGAAGTAAATATCGATCCACAAAATCCTTCACGGATGGTTAAGCTCGGGAAAAACCTCTGCGGCAAGAGGAAAGTGGAGCTGATCAAATTTCTGCAGGATAACCTGGATGTGTTTGCATGGTCACACGAGGACATGGTGGGAATCAGTCCAAATGTCATCATGCACACCCTTCATTTGGATAAAAGCGTTACTGCAAAGTCCCAGAAGCAAAGGCGCCTGGGAACAACTCGGGTTGAGGCCTTTGAAGAAGAAGTAGCCCGGCTCAAGAAATGCGGCTTTATCCGTGAGGCCAAGTTTCCGGTTTGGGTCGCCAACCCCGTGCTGGTCCCGAAGCCCAATGGGAAATGGTGGACCTGCATCGACTTCTCCGACCTGAATAAAGCCTGCCCCAAAGATTGTTTTCCCTTGCCAAGGATTGACCAATTGGTGGATGCCACGGCGGGGCACGAGCTCATGTCCTTTATGGACGTGTACTCAAGCTATAATCAGATCTCCATGAATCCGGCGGACCAGGAGCACACCAGCTTCATGACCCCGACTAACGTTTATTGTTACAAGGTCATGCCATCGGGCTGAAGAACGCTGGTGCCACATACCAGAGATTAGTGAATAGAATGTTCGCCAACCAGATCGAGAAGAACATGGAAGTGTACGTTGATGACATGCTGGTCAAGTCAAAGACTGTCGATAACCATGTTTCCGACCTGGAAGAATGCTTTAAGATACTAAGAGAATACGACATGAGGCTTAACCCTCAGAAGTGCACTTTCGCGGTCGCGTTTGGAAAATTCCTGGGTTTCATTGTCAACACTAGAGGAATCGAGGTGAACCCCGATAAGATCAGGTCATTGTTCGAGCTTCCCTCACCCAGGTCGCGTAAGGACGTTCAAGGCCTGACAAGAATAGTGGCAGCCCATAATCGGTTATTTCAAAATCCACCGACAAGTGCCTGCCATTCTACAACCTGCTCCGAGGAAATAAGAAATTCAAATGGACAGAGGAGTGCGAAAGTGCTTTCCTCGACCTGAAGGCACATCTGGCCGAGCCGCCCGTATTGTCCAAACTAAAGGCAGGAGAGCCTCTTTTCCTCTACCTAGCTGTCACAGAGGATGCAGCTAGTGCCGTATTGGTCCGTGAGGAAGACCGGGTTCAGAAACCGGTTTACTACATCAGCAAGAGACTTCTCGGGGCCGAATCCTGATACCCGTTGATGGAAAAGTTGGCGTTCTGTCTTATCACGGCCTCCTGAAAGCTCAGGCCGTATTTCCAGTCCCACTCAATACACGTCATGACCGATCAGCCTTTAAGGCAGGTTTTGCAAAAACCTGAAGCATCGGGACGCTTGTTAAAGTGGGCTATCAAACTTAGTCAGTTTGAAATTTTGTACACCCCACGAACTGCTATAAAGAGTCAGGCCCTGGCCGATTTTGTGGCAGAGTGCGCAGGATTCAAGGAGGATCCTGTGGAAGGGTCGCCCCAGGTCACCTCGACCTAGACGTCATAGAAGATCTTCGTGGATGGCTCATCCAATGAGAACAGCTCCGGGGCTGGAATCATTTTGATATCCCCATAAGGGCATAGATTCCATCCGGCTTTGAGATTCGGATTCAAGGCCTCCAACAATGAGGTCGAATACGAAGCTTTGCTGGCTGGGCTAAGGATAGCCCAGGAGCTGAAGGCCAACTCCGTTCAGTGCTTCAGCGATTCCCAACTCATGGTAAACCAGGTGCTAGGTGAGTATCAAGCACGGGGAGCCAAGATGGCTGCTTACCTGGCCAAGGTAAAAGTCGAACTGTCCGCGTTTGAATGAGGCTCAATCGAGTAGATACCTCGAGAGCAGAACGCTAACGTAGACGCCCTCGCTAAGCTCGCTACCTTCAGGGAGATGGAGACGCTGGGGTTAGTACCAGTGGAATTCCTGGAAAAACCAAGTATAGAAGAGGTCGACGCGGAGGTCGAGATGATTGACGCCAGACTGACCTGGATGACTCCCATCCTCGAGTAACTCACCACAGGAAAGTTACTCGAGGGACGTAATGACACACGATGGGTACTGTATCAGGCTCCAAGGTATTCGATAATAGATGGGGTGTTGTACCGACGTGGGCATTCCCTACCTCTCCTACGATGTGTTCTGCCAGGCGAGGCGAAGGCCATCTTGCAGGAAATGCACGAGGGGTTTTGCGGGGATCACACTGGGGGGCAAAGCTTGGCCCTAAAACTCTTAAGGCAAGGGTATTACTGGCCCACTCTATCAAAGGACTCTATCAAAGGGTATGCCAAGAAATGCGACAAGTGCCAACGATTCGCCACAGTTGCCCGAGCTCCCCCAGTTGAGCTGAAGATGATCTCCTCCCCATGGCCATTTGCAGTCTGGGGAATCGACTTGGTTGGCGCCCTCCCTACTGGAAAGGGCGGGATCTGCTATGCCGTGGTGGCTATCGACTACTTCACAAAGTGGGCTGAGGCAGAGCCTTTGGCAACGATCACCTCCAAGAAGGTCCTCGACTTCGTGGTCAAGAACATTATCTGTCGATTCGGGCTGCCGAAGAAAATCGTATCCGATAATGGGACTCAGTTCGACAGCGACCTCTTCACCGAATTTTGTGAAAGGTACGACATCATGAAAATTTTCTCCTCCGTGGCCTATCCTCAAGCGAACGGCAAGGTCGAGGCTGTCAATAAGACGTTAAAGGCGAGCCTTAAGAAGAGGTTGGACGAAGCCAAAGGTGTCTGGCCAGAACAGCTCCCTCAGGTACTGTGGGCATACCGGACCTCGCATCGGACCTCTACGGGGCATACTCCTTTCTCCCTAGCTTTTGGGAGCGAGGCGGTCCTTCCTGTTGAGTTAAAGGTATATTCTCATAGAGTCCAGGCATATGACCAGGATCGCAATCATGAACTACTTTGCTCATCCCTTGACCTGATTGATGAAAGGCAAGAAGAGTCACAGCTCCAGCTCGCGCATTACCAGCAAAAGATTACGCGTTATTTCACCTCAAGGGTCCGAAAACGCGCTTTTAGCATTGGCGACCTGGTCCTCAGGAGAGTCTTCTTAGCCGGAAAGGATCCCAAAGATGGAGTACTGGGACCGAACTGGGAAGGGCCTTATCAAATAGCCGAGGTCATAAAGGAAGGAACCTACAAGTTAGCCCGGCTTAATGGAGAAACGGTCCCACGAGCTTGGAACGCCATCCACTTGAAGAAGTATTATCAATGACACCCTTGTAAGGCTTACTCAGAAAGGCCATTTCTTATGTATTAAGCAATGAGAATTAAATCTTCTGTCATTATTGTGTGTATTTGCAAATGTAATCTCAAGTAACCACAAAAGACCCTTTCCTAATTACTTGGGGGGCATATGGTACCTGGCTAATATAACTAGGTCGCCTTAAAGACTTAGAAGTTGATTCAAATTGATTGGTCGATGTTTTTCTTAAAAAACACGACATATTGATGAATGATTAACACAAACTAAGTCCTATCCTGGATATAACCAGGTCCTAAAACTTAGAAGTTAATTCAAATTGATTAATCAGTGTTTTTTCTTAAAAAGCACAAGACATTAGTCAAAGAATTAACGCGAACTAAGTTTTCAAAATAACGTCCTGGACATAACCAGGTCCTAAAACTTAGAAGTTGATTCAAATTGATTAATCAGTGTTTTTATTAAAAAGCACAAGATATTAGTCAAAGAATTAACGCGAACTAAGTTTTTAAAGCAAGGTCCGGGATTCAACCAGGATTTGTCTTAAAAATTGGATCGAGATTGGTTAATATGTTTTTCCCAGAAAAATATAAGAGTATTAATCATGGCACCACGAAAAAGAAAAACAAACTAAGGTGCATAGAATCAAAAATTGACTAAAACCAAATGTCTCAAGGTGAAAAAACCTCATACAAAGTTACAAAAAAAATATATATATATATATATGTAAAAAGAAAAAAAAATGAAAGGCCCTAGGCTCCACCGGGCTGCTCCGTGGAGGTCACCGTCTCGCCCTCCTGCTCGGCCACTGTGGAGGCCTCCCCAGTCTCAGAAGGCGCCTCTTGCTGGAGGCGAGCTTTGAACCCTTCTCGAAAGTCCTCCCAGTCCGCTCCTAAAAAGGAGAAGTCGCCGTCCGAGTTGAAGACCCAACAATGGTAGAGCATGTCCTCCATGGCGGAGCTGGAAGCTGCCTTCTCCGCTGCCAAGGCGGCCATGGCCTCCTCGGCTCCAGTCTTCGCAGAGTCCAACTCGGCCATCGCGGCAGCAAGGGCGGCCTTGGTAGCCTCGGCCTCTTGAAGCTTAAGACGGGCTGCGTCCAGCTTAGCCCGCACGGCCGCCAAGGCATCCTTGGCCTCTTTTTCTTGCTGTTGGGCCGCCTGCAGGGCGGCCAAGGTCGTTTGATGGGTGGCCAAAACTGCCTGTTGCTTGCCCCTCATGTCCTCGAGTCGAGCCTTAGACCTGGATATGCTCCGGTGAAGAGCCAGAGCGCCCTACAAAACAAAGAGGCAACTGCCTTAGAAAAAAAAAAAGACAAGACAAAGAATGGTAGCCAAAGTATAAAAGAGCAAATCCATCTTACCGTTTGTAGATTCCAAGAACTTTACTTAGCTAAGATAGATAGTAGTATTATAGTATGTATAGTATTATCTTTGTAACTGTGGATTTTTGGTTCAGACCGGGAATTATTTTGACACTCATAGTAGTACTTATAGATTTTCTAAGTTTAACCTATAGTTTAAGAATATTAATGTTAACCTAAGGTTTGATTATATGACTGATATTAAGGATAATATTTATTATACTATAAGGTTTAGATGAGGACCAATAGGATTTTAAGCACATGTTATGAATGGGTGATTAAGGATTAAGTATTTTGAGGATTAAATTTAATAAGGAGAAAAGTTTGAATGCTATAGGGTCAGTCAGCAGCTTTGAATACGTTGAAGGCTTAGTCAAGGCTGTTTACTCCATTCAAACTTAGCTAAAAATGTGTAATTTCGTGTTTAAATATTCAGCGTGTGCCGATATATCGCAGCACGTAGATACGGAAAACACGAGACGATGCACGACAGCCTCGGGCATACTGGCCCAGGCGATATATCGCCTACAGGGGGCGATATATCGCCTCCATCAGTGTATTTTGAATTGTTTTGAAATCATTTCCCATTCAGCCATTCAACCTCTTGATAAGTCCAGCATCTTTTTGAACGAGTCTTCAGCCTCTGCTGAACGATTATTCAAATTATTTTCACCTAAAAAGCTATTATTTTTATTCAAGTAAAATCAAGATCCTTTCATTCCTAAACTCTATAAATAGGACCTAGTACCCAGCCATTATTCATATTTTGCTCTAAGTTCAGAGGCTGCTAGTGCTAAGTGAGTGTGAGAGTGTAAACACCTGGTTTGGGGAAATCATAAGCTTAAACATCATAAGCTTATCAAACACTTTGGGAAGTAAGGTTCTATAGTATTTCGGTTGTGGTGTAGATTGGTCTTACAAGTCTTTGAGGTAAACAAAAACTCTAGTTCATTGTTTTATGTTATTTTCTTTCTCATAGCCTTCTACTCAGTCTCCTAACCTCATTCCTATTTTGGTTAGGAAATCTAAGTTCTTGAGCACATAAGTTTTGGTAAGCATGTTATTCAATGGTTTAGTCTTCCCATTCCTTTTCATCTCTTTTTCTTCATTAGACTCACTCTTTCTCATAATGGTTATTAGGAGTGTTCCAAAGTCCCAACGCTGTCCACATATCCTGATAAATTTGGTAAGGAAAATAGGATAGAATCTATATGTTTTATGCTTATGTTATCTTATGTTTTATAATATGTTATAAAATATGTTATGATATGTATGTTTGTAGGCTTGGGCATATGACCCATATGACTAACAAGCCCCAATTAGATTATGGGCATATGACCTGCTTAGCTAGTAGGACCCCAAATAGATTATGGGCATATGACCTACTAGCTAGTAGGACCCCATTAATCTCACGGGCATATGACTTATTTAGTCTATGGGACCCCAAGTAATAATGGCCATTATAGTATGTGTATGTTATAAGTATTATGTTAAGTCTTTATGTTTCTTATGAAATTATGTTTATGACTATGTGTTAGATTTTCCTTGCTGGGCATTAGGCTCATTCCTTTTTGTTTTATGTGCAGGAAAATAGCTTTAGAGGCGATCAGGTTCGTGGATGCTTGGGATTGTATATCGATGGTGAATGGAGTCAAGGAGCCGAGCGTTATTCGATTCGAGGATGTAGTTTTGTTTTATGTCTTTTTACATGTATTTTTCGCACTATTTATGTAATGTCTTTTTACTTTAAGTTATGTTTTGTTTTAAAGACAATGGGTACCCATATCCTACTTATTTTATGAAAGTAACTTTTGTTTCTACAAGTTTTTAATAAGTTTATGGTATTTTCGCAAATGTAAGTCTTATTAAGGTTTGTATGTATAGTTTCATTAATGGTCCAAAAAGTCTAGAGTAGTGGGTCATTACACCGTTAGAGCCATTCCCAGTGAAGACTCCATCACGCTCTCTGAGCTCCTTGTCTCGATTGCCCGCAGGTCCCTTTCGGTGGCCCCGTAGTAGTGGTCGACGGTGTAGGTCGCCGTCTCGTACACCGTCCCACGGAAGACATTAGGAATCTTCTCTAGGGCCTGGGGGTCCACCAGAATGCGCACCTCGGTGGCGGCAGCTGCCAAAGTCCCGGGCTCCATCTCCATATCCCGAACGAAGGTGGGAGCTCGTGGAGGGGGCGGGGGCATCTTCTTCATTGCTGCAGGAGGTGGAGGTACCTTGGCCAGGGCAGCTGGGGTCTGGTCTTTCTCCTTTGCAGGGGACTTGGTTGGTGTCCCAGCGGCCTTCTTTACCACCCGGAGCTTCTTCACCATGGGCCCGGAGGTCCCGGCGGAGGAGTTCCCTCCGGTGAACCTAGCTCGCAAATCCTTGTTCTCGGGCTGAGACATCTCTTCTGGCAAAACAAAGGCAACATTAGTATACAAGTTAGCATTTATGCAGGAACAATAAGAATAAAGAGAAAACAGAATTCAAAAACATATATCATGAGGGATCCTACCCCCCGAGCTAGAAGAGGAATCTATGGTCACGACCACTGGCCCCGGAGCTTCTGCGGGGGAATCTAAGACAATGACTTCGCGGGCTGGCACAGGTTCTGGGTCCGAGACTGACTCAGGACTAGACTCTTCTACGTACTGCCTAAGACCCGGAGCTACGATACCCTCCCGGAGCGAGGGCCATGACCGAAGGTTGGTCCCATACTCCTCAAATAAGGCCGACCTAAAGGCTAGGGTGCTGTCTACGACTACAGTACCCCTAGGCCGGCTACTCTCGTAATCCAACACGAGTCGGTCGACGCACTGGAGTAGGGTTATGTCGAGGTCGGGGTTGTTTCGATGGCGTTGGACGGGCTGGTTGGGATTAAACCTAGCTAACCGAGGATCGGTGGTGGCCCCTGAACATGTAAGGATTACCTTGCCCAGAGGGACCTGCGGCTGCTCCGGATCGGATCCTCTCCTCGTCCGTTCTTTGGGCGACCTCCAGCGCCTGCTTCCTCCTCGTCCTTATGAGGCGCACCTCGTCCTCCTCGTCCTCATCCTCTCCTTCCCCCGCGGCCTCCTCCTCGGGGATGGGCCTCATCTCACGAGCTAGGGGAAGCCCCCGGGGTCTCCTCAGGGCCAAAGTCTGGCCCGGAGAGATCAGTTTGCACGCCAACATCGTCTCGTCTGTCACGAGCTGGCGATAGTCCTTTTCACAGGGGGGGCAAACCCGCCAGTGTCTCATACTGACTCTCGAGGATCACAGACTTGTCTGTTCTCGCGAAAATGGCTGCAGAATTGTTCTAAGTCAGAAACTGATAAAGGGGAACTAACCAATACTTAACTTACGAGCTAAGAGTAAAAGGCACTTACGAGGACGGTTGAAGTAGTGCAGTTCGCAGTTGTGAAACCCCTTGGACATAAAGAATTGGTCTTTGAAGTCATTGGGGTGGCTGGGCAGCTCGATGACCACAGCTGTGTTTGGGAAACGGGTCAGGTAGTAGAACCTGTCGCTTCGCCCCCGTTGCTCCGGGCTGGCCTTGAGGGAGAAAAAATATAAGATATCTGCCAGAGTGGGGACCTCCCACTCCTGTTTCAAGAACAGATATCTCAACCCCGCCAACAAACAGTAAGAGTTGGGGGGGAGCTGGAAAGGAGCCAACTTCACGTAGTTGAGGAAGTCGGCGAAGTATTGGTCTAGCGGGAGGAAGGCCCCAGCCTTGAAGTGCTCGTCACTCCAAGCCGCATATTCCTCATCGAGCGGCGCGCAGCTTCGCTCACCTTCTAGGGGAGGTTGAGCGATCAGGGCGCCCCTCCCTAGCTCGATGTTGTGGGAGAGGAATATCTTATTCACTCTCCCCTGGTTGGTGATCTTCGAGACGATCCTCTCAGCCTCGAAAAAAGTCGGGCACCACCTCGAGCTCCCGCTCCACGCCGGCCCAAAAACGGGGATTGGGGAGTCTGTCATCACCTCATTTCCTTTGGATTGTTGGGAGGACGAGCTACCTGCGGTTTTCTTGGGAGCGTTCTTCTTGGGTCCCATCTGGTCGCCTAGCCTATACTAAAGAAGAAACTTCAGAAAAGGCGACCTAAGCATAAGAAAGAATCTGAAGGAGTGTTTCCTTTGCACGGGCTGAGGTAAGCTCAGCCCGTGGAGAGTGAGACCACGTGGTTCTATGAACACGCGCCTTTGCTCCCAACAGATCCCCGATTACTCGGAATTCGTGTGTCAGGAGGGTCAGGATAAAATTTTGCCTTGGAAGGAAAGTTTCAGTAGGCAAGAGGTGCAAAACCGCCTGTGAAGCATGTCCCCTAAGCTACCTGGTTTTGCACCCAAAATGTTGGATATTTTGAACAAGCAAACCCAAAAATCTACCCAGAAGGTTTCCCCAGAAAATGCACCCTATGAGCCATGGTCCTAAATGGTTTTCTTCTACAAGTGATGCCCTAACCTAAAAATCTGCACCCTTCATACCCACAAAAAACCAACAAAACCTTGCATGCAGCTACAGGAACTATTTACCTAAGCTACAGTGAAAATAAAATTTAAAGCGTGCACAGTCAGAAAACTTATGAAGTATTTTGCTGTGGGAGGGATGAAGGGGTTGTCTAGGTTGGGGCCTCGACGGAGTGACTGGTTCCAAAACCTCAAAGGAACCCTTGCGCCTGATCTTCTAGAATGCTGGGAACGGTAACCGGGAGAAAAAGATGGTTTTTTGAGGATGAGAAGAAAGAAGAAGAAGGGAAATTCATAAAATTTTCAAATAAACGGGTGGCCCATGCGTAAGGTGGCCACCCCTTTTATATACGTGAAAGGCCACGTGAAGAGGGTCGTTGGATTTCCCTGATGTGGGATCCGAGGCTCTCCACTCGAAGGCGAAACGACGGCTGAGTATAGGCTAGGCCATTTAATGCGGTTCTAGGAAGACGTACCGTCACCAACCACGATGTTCCACGTATTCGGCGCCTGTTAAAAGGTGGAATATGGAGAGTCCATGAAGAAGCCTAAAATCCCCTACTGTGGCCCTAAACGACGTCGTGTACCACGAGCAGGGGCTTGGGGGGCAAATGTACGCCCTGATTTTCCACGGGCTATTAGCGAGCTGAGATAGGGCCTAATTATATCAGCCACGTGGATACCACATGACCGGAGCTGCTGTCGTCAGGTTCTACCTCTTTAGCTCGAGGTAGCCAAAGGTTCGCCAAGGTTATTTAAGGACCGAGACAGGAAGATAAGGACCACAGGTCAGGAAGGCGTCCAGCTCGGGGCACGAGCTGGAGGTGGAAGCCGTGACCCCTTATAAAGTCAACCACGCAATGTAAACGTGCATATATCAGACATCACGTGTCTGATATATCCCTGAATTCTCGGACACGCAGCATGAATGTGCGTATTCAGGCACCCACGACTGGGTTGGGCCGTGCGGCCCATTATCCCCCTTACCTGTTGATTAGACCACACTTCATTTGTCAGGTTTTAGGAATTAATCATGAATGTCACAGAAGTGACATTATGGGTAAGAGGGTCACGGGATGACCCCCCTTACCAACTCCCAGGTGCCCTCTCCTATAAATATGGAGACCTTGGGAGTTGCAAAAGGTTGGATTCTATTGTGTAACGAAATACCTTGTAAAGAATACCAGAAATATAGCAATAATATTGGTTGGTGGAGTAGAATGATTTTAACCTTTGAACCACCTAAAAACGTAGTTGTGTCATCAGTCCATTTTAAGATCATTTATCTATTTCGGTTCATTATTAAGCACTGATCTCTCTCTTATTTTCTTAATTACCTGTTGGCGAAGAACCGCGTCAACAATCATATAATTAATTAGAGGTAATTGAGGGGTTCCAATTACACTCTCAGATTCTCATAGCCCCCATAAGAATTTAATGTAATTACATTGTATAATTACTAATTACTATCAATTTTAAATAGTATTTATTACATAAAAATATTATTTTGTTTAATTACTAACTGTTTTGCCGAACATGACAATAGAAATTCACAAGTAATTACCACTTGACATCTATACACATCTTGTATTTTAAAATATAGTATAATTATTCGGATATACAATTACAAACCTAATAATTACACGGTCTAGTAATTACAAAGTTATTTCCAAACACACATTATTTACTCTTTCATAAAAACAATCATTAATTACTAAATGGGTTGTCAAGACCATGTAAAGTAAAAAATATATTCACATATTCTTTCCTTTAAAATACGGTATAAATAACGGTATTTTTGTAAATAAAAATACACATGTGATATTTGTAAATAAAATGCAAATAACGGCCAGGTGTAAATTTCTCATTAAAAATTATCACAATAAATAAAAAAAATTGAATAAGCACTAAAAGCATTATAATTCAAACTTTAAATTATTTTAGAGTTAAAATATTAAGAAGTAGAAGTAAAAAATAATTAAATAAATTTATATTTATAACGTTTTTTTTATATTTATATTTTGACAGTGTTTAATCTATTCTCAACTTTAAAATTATAAAATATTTTAAAAATAAAAAGGTTGGGAACTAATTTACCAGCATACACAGATGATATGAACCAATCTGTATTGAATTCTATTTGTTATAGTTTTTTAATGAAAATTTTAACTAAGTTTTGAGGACGTGTTTTTATTAAAACTGAAAGATTATTAAGGATCTATTTTCTAAAGATAATAATATAAACCAACTTGTCAAGACTCAAGATGAGAGTACAAGTAAAACCCTTAAATTATGTTTATTTTGATTTTACTAGTTGTAAAAAAAGTATTACATAGAAAATATATAAGAACAACAATATTCTTATAAAGGAAATAGTTACTCCACTTAACAAGTTTTAGCCTTACACTAGGTTTCTAATTTATTTCATAACTTGCAGTAACTCCTATTTTGATTTCTAATTTTGATATTAATGTGTAGGTTAATATTTGGATTGGTCTTAAAACATTGTATTAGTAGTTGGCTTGCGAGAGGTATGTTGTATTTATTTATTTTTTATTTTTAATATAAATTGTATAACTTTAGTGGAGTTTGGGTATCTTATATATTCATCCGTAGTAAAGTAGGTTATCAGAATTCTGTGTATTGCAGTGATAATGGAATGTTGAAAACTTGCATGTATTAGTGAAGTAGGTTATGAGAATTGTATGCTGCGGTGATATATGGATGAAAACTTGTGTGTTGTTTGATTTGTTAAATTGTTTGTGTTGATTGTGACAGATGGCTAGGCTAGTAAAGTAGGGGATATGCTGTCCGATTTTCTGTTTGATTTACTTTTATACTTCAATGTTTTCTCTTCAAAATTTTAATGACAATGCTCATATAAATGATATCGCAATGAATATGTTGTCACACTTGGACTGAGACATTGGTAGCAAGAGAGTTGTGTAACAATTGCGAGTAAACTTATTTATTTACACTACAATAAAAATCTAGTTATAATTTTTCATGTTTGGTGTATTATAATGAGATTTTTCATGTTTCAGGGATGATTTTAGAAAGAAATTCATGGCAGTCAATCCTTATTTTGGAAAGATAGTGACGAGGGTGAGTACAAGGACAAGAAGAAGAAAGATATGTTATTTGACAATGAATTTAGTGTTTTATTTTATTTGTAATTTCTATTAGAGTAAATAATTTCTATATTTGTTAAGATCAAGACGATTATACTTTGTATAGGTTTTGTTATTTTAATCTATAATTTTTTTAGATTAATTTGTATATAAATGTTTCATTTAAATCATAATTTTTAATTTAAAATAACAATAAATAATTTTTTTTAAAATTAAAAATATAACTTTTACGGGCACCCAAAGTGAGTCCTAAAAAACTTTTTTTGTAGTAGTGTCTATGGGGTGACGTGTATAACCACAAATTTCACGATCAGCTTTGGGATGTCCTGTATTCCCACAAATTTTCTGAGTCGTTATTGTTGTATTTTATCAAATATTCACGTTTGATCTCTCATATGAAAAATATATAAGAATAATAATATCTTTATAAAGGAAAGACTTACTCCACTTAACACCAATTTATTTTAAGATGGAACCAAACCTTAGTCGGGAGGCCTTTCCCCTCGTATTGTAATAGATTTGAAGTCTAATTAAATTCGATAAATTAAGAAATAATAGCTCATGAGAAGTGTCTCACGCGTATGATTGGTGATTGATTTGTCCATATACCTAATGCAATATATAGCAATCATAATAGGACAGAAGCTGTCAAATATATTTTCAAAAAGGAAATCTCTAGTCATGAGTCTTCCCCCATTTCACAAGTTAAAAGCTGAACTATAACATTCACACACTTCTCCGTAGTCTTATATAAACAAAACGTACTCTCATTTGAAAAAATCATCATCTCTTTCCCAAAAAACATGAGAAGGGAAATGACTTTTGAGAGCTATTCCTTCATGCTATGGCTCATCCTAATCACGAGTGGCTCTTCCGTCGTTACACAAGCTCTGAATTCATCTTCAGTTTCTTCAAAAATAAAATGTCTCCCCGAGGAGAGAATTACTTTGCTGAAACTGAAGCATGAGTTTACATTCACAGAACCTGGTTTGGATGATGAGACTTATTCATCATATCCAAAGATGAAGTTTTGGAAGGGAATGGATTGTTGCAAGTGGAATGGAGTTAGATGCAACATGAAAACTGGCCAAGTTGCAAGCCTTGACTTAAGCAGCAGTTGGCTTCAAGGCCATTTGAGCTCAAATAGCAGCCTCTTCAATTTGCACCACCTTCAAAGTCTCAACCTTGCCTACAACAACTTCAATTCTTCCAAGATTCCTTCAAGGTTTGCCCAACTTTCAAAGTTAACCCATCTCAACCTCTCTTACTCCTACTTTTCAGGGCAAGTCCCAAATGAAATTACTTGGTTGAACAATTTGATTTCTCTTGATCTCTCTGCTAACTTTGATTATGAAGATGGAACTAGTTCTTTGTTTCTTCAAACAGAAAATTTTCATCAAAACTTTTCACAATTACAAGTGCTTTCCCTTGATCAAGTGAATCTCTCTTCTCTAAATCCTCAATCTTTATCAAATTTGTCCTCATTGACATCTCTCTCTCTTATAAGCTCTGATTTGCAGGGTGACTTCCCAAACAATATTTTTCTTTTGCCTAATATACAAGTCATTCATTTGCAAAACAACTATGATCTCAATGGTTTTCTACCATCATTTCATTCCAGCAGCAATCTAGAGACATTGGATCTCTTCTCCACAAATTTTTCTGGACCAATACCTGATTCCATTGGCAATCTCAAGAGTTTAACAAATTTGAATGTCCCTTTTTGCAATTTTATAGGGCCTATTCCATCCTCCATTGGAAATCTTTCCAAACTCATCCATTTGGACTTTGAATTCACCAACCTCATTGGTAAAATTCCACCCTCTTTGGGAAACCTTTCTCAACTTGAAGACTTGTCCTTGTCCTACTGCAGTTTTAGTGGTAAGGTTCCAAGTACAATGGGTAATCTTGCAGATCTCATGTACATTTATCTTGATCATTCTGGATGTACAGGAGAACTACCCTCAACACTAGGAAACCTCAAAAAACTTGTGTTAATGGATATTGTGGGAAACGAAATCAATGGTCGAATTCCATCATCACTTGTAAACCTAACCGAATTAGCTACTTTGTCTCTTCACTACAATGGTTTGGATGGTGAGTTGCCACTAGGATTGACGAACTTGACCAAACTTCAGTCCTTAGGTATGTCACACAATGCTTTGAGTGGAGCCATTCCTTCATCTTTGTTCACAATGCCTTCTTTGAGTGAGGTACAACTAGATGACAACCAGTTTGCAGGTCCTTTAAACATCCATAGTGTCACTTCATTCAACTTGACTCTTCTCTCTTTAAGTCAAAACAGGTTAAGTGGACCAATTCCAAAGTCACTGTCCAAGTTGGAGAGCTTGACTTCTCTTTCCCTTGATTCAAACAACTTCAGTGGTATAGTTGAGTTAGACATGTTCTCAAAGCTAAGCAATCTTCGTGAGCTTTTTATTTCAGATAACAGTTTTGTTGTAACATACACAGATTCAAATTTCACTCTTCCCAAACTACTTTCTTTAGGTTTGGCTTCATGTAGCATGAGAACTAAGTTTCCAAATTTTTTGAGAAGCCAAGATGAATTACAATTGTTAGATTTGTCCAATAACAAAATTGAAGGCGAAATTCCCAACTGGTTCATCAACATGGGAGTTGAGAAGTTTAATCATTTGAATCTTTCTCACAACAACCTCACTGGTTGGGAAACACCCCAGTTTATTCTTCCATGGAAATACTTGAGAATTCTGGATTTAAGTTTCAACAAGATGCAAGGTTCTCTTGTGGTGCCACCAGTGTCTACAATATACTTCTTCATCTCAGAAAACAAAATAAGTGGAAGAATTCATCATTTCTTTTGTAACTTGACTGAGCTTGTTGTCCTTGATGTGTCCAATAATCTCCTAAACGGGACCATTCCACCATGCTTGGGAAGCTCAAGCAGAGAGCTCTCCATGTTGAGTTTGAAAGGAAACAATTTCCGTGGGAAAATACCTCAGAGATTTATGGATGGAAATAAGTTGATGACATTGGACCTCAGTCATAACCAATTCCAAGACAAAGTTCCAATAGTGCTTATCAAATGTAAAGCACTAGAAGTTATTAATCTTGGGCACAATCGTTTGAGTGACACATTTCCATTTTGGCTCCAAAATCTTCCAAAGTTGCAAGTTCTTGTATTGCGTTTCCAACAATTTTTCTGGTCCAATATGGAGTCCCAACAAAATTGTAGGCTTTGACAAGTTGCGAATTGTCGACCTCTCCTTCAACAATTTCAATGGAAATTTACCATCAGACTACTTCAAGAATTGGAGAGCCATTAATACAGAAATTCCAAGCACAAACAAGTCGAAGCCGGTGTACATGGAGCATAAAGAAGACTACTATCAAAACTCAGTGACAGTGATGAATAAAGGGTCAGAAATGAAAATGATGAAGATCTTGACAATCTTCACATCTATTGATCTCTCAAATAACCATTTTCATGGTGAAATTCCAAGAAGTATAGGAGATCTTCCATCATTGATTGGGCTCAATCTTTCAAGTAACAACTTTGAAAGCCCCATCATGTCTTCCTTGGGGAATCTTAAACAGCTTGAATCATTAGATCTCTCCAACAATAAGCTTTTTGGTGCAATTCCTCAAGAGTTGGAGAGTCTCACATTCCTTGGATATCTTGACCTTTCAAAAAACCAACTCACAGGGCCAATCCCACAAGGTGGGCAAATCACTACATTTCCAACTTCTTCTTTTGAAGGGAATGTAGATTTATGTGGTTTACCTTTGTCTAAAAAATGTGGAGAAAACACTGATGAGAAGTCCACTGCTCACCAAGAGCACGAATCTGACGAAAGTGGTCTTGCTTGGAAAGCTGTGATAGTTGGATATGTAACCAGTTTTGTTATTGGATCGATTGCTGGACATTTCATCATATCGAAGAGACCAAACTGGCTCATAAGAATTTATGGAAGAAAGTTTTAGTATTGATGATATGCTGTTATAGCTCTCTAATTTTGTGTTGATGTATTTATGTCTTCTCTTCGTTTTGATATTTACTTCTGGTAGCATATAATAATATAGTTTACTTAATGAGTTTGGATATATTTATATAATTTAATTTGTTACCACTTGATAATTGTGAGGAATATGGTGATTCAAACATTAAGATTCTGTCATCAGTGGCTGCACGAGAGGATTGGAGAGAAAGGGAGCAAGAGTGAGAGAAAATAGAAGTTAGTTTTTCATGTGTGGTGATAGAGAGCTGGGAAGAAAAAGAAAAGCAATACCCTGTATATGAGTGAGCTGATTTTTTTTTCTTGTATCACAGACACAGCTGTGTTCACCAATCTCTTGTAATTTGTAATCTCATTACTCATAGTGGATTTGGATGGCTAAACCAGTAAGCTGGATGTAGGAGGCATATTGTTTATGAACCAATATAAAGTTCCTTGTGTGTTTGTTCATTCTCTTTATATTTTACTGCTCTGCTTTGCTGCTGTCATTGCTATTCTTACTCCAGCATTTATAGCTTGTTTGATTACTGTTTTTGCTGAAATCTTGATTTCTTGAATCTGGTCTAGCATCTTGTTTGTTTTCACACAATAACTTTTTAAAAATATATATATATTTATATACATATATATATATATACTTGTTATAGTTGGTAACCATTACGATTTTCCGAACAAGTGCTAATCTTTTCTTAGAAAAATAATATATAAAAAAATTATTGGCATAGGAACAATCCTATATGTATGCGGAATAACTACCTGAATTGTACATATTAAAATATTAAAGAGGGATCGATAAGGTGTACTTCCAGCCATTGATGCAATTTCCCACCGATCTATTGATCTGCAAAAATGAAAGGAAAATAATTAGTGGGGTATAGATCTTCCAAGCTCTCACTTGCTCTCTTTGATGATGTTTTTGAAAGAATGACTCTAAGCCATGAGGTTGGGGACCAATACCCTATATTTATATGGGTGAAATTTTTCATAAAAGAAACTGTCACAGTTGATGTCAGAATATTTGACAATGTTAGTTACCCAATTAATGCTAACCATATTAAGAATATTTGTCAATTAATCACAAAATTGACTTTAATCAGAATCAATTTGTAACGCCCTACTAATCCAGGACTATTGTAATGTGTACTTAAAATAGTGATTAAAGTTAATTAAAGGTTTGGGTGATGAAATTTTGCTCAAAAGATCCAATTTTCTGTTGGAAAAATTTATACAGGATTTTGTTTATTTTCATGTATATCTTACATTAAACGAATTAATATAAGAAAACCTAAAACATGTTTCTAAAATCGAATTCAAACAAAAATAATAATAAGAACACTTACAGTATACGCAACGGAATGGTAGAGTCATTTCTTCAGTTTCTCTAACCTTGTATCATTTATGTCGCAGAGTATTACCAAGAAGCTGAACCGTTCTTCAATTTATATCACAATCTTCCAAAGTATTCTTAGAATCACTTAGACTAGGGTAGACAATTCTCAACACATGAGATAGATACAGAGAGAAGAAGAAAAAATAATAACGAGGCTTAGAAAATGACTTATGTTTGTAGAGAGAATCTTAAACCTACTAGATCTTCTGATATTCTCAGAAACTTGTGTTTCAAAATCTGATTTCAACTCTCACTTAACATTCCTTTTATAGACTCAATTATGTCTTCTATTTAATTAAAAAATCAATAAAATAATAGTCAATAATCAGCCCTAGGTCGAAATTATCATGGGCTTTAGGCCTGTGAAATTTTCCATTTAATTATAAGCTCATTGAACTTAAAATCAAAGTTTGTATTATTTTCTATTGATTTAATTAATTAAATAATTAGTCAAATCCTTTATCAAATTAATTATTTATACTTTGAACATTGATTTAAACTTATTTTATAATTTAGATACCAATTTATCTTAATTAATAAATTTTCCCTAATTTTTCTTTTCTTCTCTAAATTGTATAACTATATGAAATCATCCATAATTGACCTGATCAACTTTAATAATTCTAATTGATAATTAAATCAATTAATTGAGACTATCTAGATGATTTTATCTAAGGTACAGTGGGGACTATGGGCCTAAGAAATCAAGCTCCAATAAGTTATCATAAATCTAACAAATAAATTTACTAACTTATTAATTCCTTGTGATTCCACTAAAGACTCGGAATTGCACTCTTGAACTCATAGAACACTCTATAACAAATATAGATACGTTATTAATTATCCATTGTTACAACTATAATTGTCACTCAATCCTCTATAGACGGTCTACAATGAGATGAGACTAAAATATTGTTTTACCACTCATTGTATTTTATCCTTAAAACAGTTAGTTCCTTGTAAATGATATTTTAGTAAACTAATATTAATTACTAAAATGAGATCTCTATCATTTAGCACCTTGAACCAAACTAAAAGCAAACCATCGTTTCACTTTAACATCAGAAGCTATAGATGTCCATATCTATGATTAACACTCCCACTCAATTATACTACCGAGTTCCCAAGATGTAAGTATGGGCTAGTCCGTAGGGTAAGCTGGTAACGAACAAGTCAAAGAACTCAAATAATACAATCAGTTAGAATACTAACCACTCAGAATTGAGATTGAATTGGCCTATGGTCAACTATATGACACGACTAGAATAGATAATAACAATATGTTTACTTATCCTATCTACTGTCAATACCGGTCCTGTAGAGTCCAAGAACTTTACTTAACTAATTGTTCAGTAGTATTATAGTATGTTTAGTATTATCTTTGTTACTGTGGATTTTTGGTTCAGACCGGGAATTATTTGGACACTCATAGTAGTACTTATAGATTTTCTAAGTTTAATCTATAGTTTAAGAATATTAAGTATAACCTAAGGTTTGATTAATGTGACTGATATTAAGGATTATATTTATTATATTATAAGGTTTAGACATCAACCAATAGGATTTTAAGCACATGTTATGAATGGTGATTAAGGATTAAGTATTTTTGAGGATTAAATTTAATAAGGAGTAAAGTTTGAATGTTATAGGGTCAGTCAGCAGCTTTGAATATGTTGAGGGCTTAGTCAAGGCTGTTTACTCCATTCAAACTTAGCTAAAAATGTGTAATTTCGTGTTTAAATATTCAGCGTGTGCAGATATATCGCAGCTATAGGGGGCGATATATCGCAGCACGTAGATACGGAAAACACGAGACGATGCACGGTCGCCTCGGGCATACTGGCCCAGGTGATATATCGCCTACAGGGGGCGATATATCGCCTCCTCCAGCATGAATTCAAACATTTTTGAATTCTTTTCCTTTCAGCCATTCAAACTTCTTCAAAAGTCCAGCATCTTTTGAACGAGTCTTCAGCCTCTGCTGAACGATTATTCAAATGATTTTCACCTAAAAAGCCATTATTTTTATTCAAGTAAAATCAAGATACTTTCATTCCCAAACTCTATAAATAGGACCTAGTACCCAGCCATTATTCACCTTTTGCTCTAAGTTCAGAAGCTGCTAGTGTTAAGTGAGTGTGAGAGTGTAACCACCTGGTTTGGGAAAATCATAAGCTTAAACATCATAAGCTTATCAAACACTTTGGGAAGTGAGGTTCTATAGTATTTCGGTTGAGGAGTAGATTGGTCTTTCAAGTCTTTGAGGTAACCAAAACTCTAGTTCATTTCTGTATTATGTTATTTTCTTTCTCATAGTCTTCTACTCAATCTCTAACCTTAATCTTCATTTTGGTTAGGGAATCTAAGTTCTTGAGCACGTAAGTTTCGGTAAGCATGTGTTCTCAAATGGTTTAGTCTTTCCATCCCTTTCATTTCATCTCATTTCTTCTTTAGACTCACTCTTTCTTATGGTTTTAGGAGTGTTCCAAAAAGTCCCAACTCAGTCCACATATCCCGGTAACTTTGGTAAGGAAAATAGGCTAGAATCTATATGTTTATGTTTATGTTATTTTATGTGTTATGTTATGAAACATGCTATGAATACGTTATGAATGTGTATGTTTGTAGGCTTGGGCTTATGCCCTATTTGACTAACAAGACCCCAAAAAGGTTATGGGCATATGCCCACTTAGCTAGTGGGACCCCACTAATCTCATGGGCATAAGCTTGTTTAGTCTATGGGACCCCAGGTAATAATGGCCATTATAATAAGTGTATGTATTATGTGTTATGATATGTCTTTACGTTTATTATGAAGTTTATGTTTATGACTATGTGTTAGATTTTCCTTGCTGGGCATTAGGCTCATTCCTTTCTGTTTTATGTGTAGGAAAATAAGCATTAGAGGCGGTAAGATTCGTGACGCTTAGAGGATGTGTATCGCTGGTGAATGGAGTCAAGGGGCCGAGCGTTATTCGATTCGAGGATGTAGTCTTGTTTATGTTTTTTATGGTTTTAAATGTATTTTCCGCATTTTCTATGTAACTCTTTTTACTTTAAGTTATTTTTGTTTTAAAATCCTACTTATTTTTATGAAAGTAACCTTTGTTTCTACAAGTTTATAATAAATTATGGTATTTTTCGCAAATGTATGTTTTAGTAAGAATTTGTATGTATAGTTCGATAATGGTCCAAGAGTCTAGATTAGTGGGTCATTACAGGTCCAGTCCGATGTAACAAATACATATAATCTTATCTACTTTGCTAATGTTCTGAAAGAGCATAACACTACAATGTGTAAGTAGATCGTATCGTAGATTGGCAAGTCAGTGTAAACCCTGTGCACTGACTAATCTTAGGACTAACTTATTTTTGAACATATAATCATATTTATATTCCACTGTGATTAAGTCACTCAGGATTTAATAGAAGTTTATATTAAATAAATAATCATTAGAATAAAACATATGATCAAAGTGATTAACCAAGTCAAAAAATGTTTTCTATTCTTTTATTGATAATAAATGAGATTACAAAGAAATTGAGTTTTAATTAGGGAATAAAACCCCAACAAACTCCCACTTGCACTAATTTAAACTAATGTCTTAATTCTACTAATCCTATTTCCTTGATATATTTATCAAATGTAGCTTCTGGTAGTGTAACGCCCTGGTTACCCCAGGACAGTTACGGTGAACGTTGAACTGTGAATTTAACTCACTACCCGAGTTCTTCGGTTAAAAACGTGCTTCTAGGTGTTATTAACAGGTTAAGGTGGAAAACCAATAAAAAAGGCATGGATATATTTTATTTGAAACATAAAACTGTTCATGGGCCTATAAAATGTTTACAAGTTATTTACAACTCAAAATGGTCATTACAGTTTAAATTTACAACCCGCCGACCTAAGCAACAAAAATAGGGTAAACCCCCTAGTTCCTCTGAGAACTCCTTGGCCGTGGTGGTCAAGCGGCCGCATATGTACACATCACCACCTAAGCTCTCCACTCAAGGCTGGGTAAACTTTTCTTTCCCTTTACCTGCACCACATATGTAACGACCCAACTATTTTAGACTTTGGACCAATACTAATTACTATACTAATCTTAAGAAAACGTAAATATGAAATATCCATAAATTTATTTTAAAATTGTAAGGAAAAGGTTCAAAACTACATAAAATTCATAAGTAGGACATGGGATCCCATTATTTGAAACAAAACATAACTTTTGACATAATTAAAACTTATTACAAACCAAATGCGGAAAAATACATAGAAAACCATAATTAAAAGACTTCATCCTTGAATCGAACGCTCAGTCCATCAATTCCATCCTGCCTCAATACACATCCCCAAGCTGCCAAGAACCTTTCCCGCCACCAAAGCTATTTTCCTGCACATATAAACATAAAGGAATGAGCCTAATGCCCAGCAAGGAAAATCTAACAACATAAATCATATACACAAAATTCATATCATATGCTAAGAAAACATGTCATAAACATATACCATAAGCGTATCATAAACATATGTCATATATACTATAATGACCATTATACTACTTGAGGCTTGTTAACTAATAAAGTCCTATGCCCATTAGATTTGTGGGGCTTGCTAGCTAAGCAAGTCATATGCCCATAAATTTATTGGGGCTTGTTAGCTATACAAGTCATATGCCCAAGCCTACCAACATACATACTATAACATTTCATAACACATAAATCATAAGATAACATATAACATATAAAATACTATCCTATTTTCCTTACCAATATACCGGGATATGAGAACAGAATTGGGACTTTGGAACACTCCTAAAAACCATAATAGAATGGTGAGTACACTAAAGAAAAATGGATGAAAAGAATGAACGAACTATACCATCGAAGGGATACTTACCAATAATCTTACGTTCAAGATCTTAGATTCCTAACCAAGAATAAAGAATATGAGTTAGGATTTGAGTAGAAAAAAACTATAGGAACTTAAAGAAATAATACAGAAATGATCTAGAATTTGGAATACCTTGAATGCTTCTATGACCGAACTAAACCTCGAACCGAAATGTACTATAAACCTTACTTCCCAAGTGTTTGATAAGCTTATAACCCCAACCCAAGTGTTTAACACTCCAAAGTACTCCTAGCAGCTTGTAGGCTTTGAACTTAGCTTGATGAATGAAGAAATGGCCGGGTACTAGGTCCTATTTATAGAGTTCAAGAATGAAAAGATCTTCATTTAACTTGAATAAAATAATAGCTTTTTAATTGAAAAACATTTGAATAATTGTTCAGCAGAGGCTGAAGACTCGGTCAGAATGATGCTGGAATTATCAAGAGGTTAAGGATTAATATGAGCTCTGTTTAAAAAATGTTTGAAATCCATGCACCATAGCCGATATATCGCCCATAGTAGGCGATATATCGCCTGGGCCAATATGCTTGAGGCTTGTCGAGGTGGTCGTGCGAAGCTACGTGTTTTTCGTATCCCCATATGGCGATATATCGCCCCTTAGAGCTGCGATATATCGACATACGTTGAAATACTGCACACGTATTTGCACTTTTTGAGCTCAATTTGAATTGAGTAAACAACTTTTACCAATTCCTAATACGATTTAAAAGCTGCTAGAGACCCTAGAATATTCAAATATTACTCTTAATGAACTTATTCCTAAAAAATACTTAATTTCTCATTAAACACACATATGACAAGTGTTACCATCTTATTGGGTCTATCTAAACCTTATAGTATAATAATTATCATCCTCATAATCAGTCATATTAATTAAACCTTAGGTTATAATTAATATTCTTAAACTATAGGTCAAACTTATAAAATCTACTAGTGTTGCTATGAGTGTCGAACTAAGTCCCGGTCTGAACCAAAATCCACAGTCATAAAAATACTACAACTATTACTATTGCTACTACTATCTAACTAGCTATGTAAAGCTCTTGAGCTCTACAATTCTCCGCTACTAAAAAGAATTTCGTCCTCGAAATTTACTTACCAAATAATTCCGGATACCGGCCTTGCATGTCCTCCTCCAACTCCCACGTTGCCTCTCGTTCAGAACTATTACTCCATAGGAATTTGAATATAGGAATACTCTTGGACCGTAACTACTTCATCCCCCTATCTAGGATGCTAACCGGTCGTTCCTCGTAACTCAAGTCTTTCTGGAGTGCTATCGTATCGTACTTGAGGACGTGAGATGGATCTAAAACATACTTGCGTAGCATTGAGATGTGGAACACGTTGTGGCTATCTGCTAGGGCTGGCGGTAGGGCTAATCTATACGCAACTTGTAACGACCCGAATTTGCTAATCAGGCTTAGGGCCTTGATTAGTGTGCCTGGAGGGCAATAAGTGGTTTAATATGCTTATATGTGAATTTATGTGTATATATGATTATGATGCATGTTTAATTGAGTTAAGTGTGCATGTGGGCCCCGTATGGATATTGGGGGCATAAATGTGATAAATGAAATATATGTTGTATATGTGTGATATGTCTGTACAGCACGACCCGAGACAGTCTTGAGGAGCGGTTAGCCAGAGAGTCACAACGAGGTTGAGATTCGGACTCGGGGCGAGTCGAGGGGTAATTCGGGTATTATTTGAGATATGGGATTATCGGGACATAGAAATAAATATCTGGAGATATATTTGAGGATAGAATGTCTAGGTGGAAATATTTTGGGAATTTACCATTTTTGCCCTTGGGGACGTTTTGGTACCCCGAGCCTTGAGGTAACCTTTAGACTTAAGTTATATAAAACAAATAAATGAAAGGAACTGTTTAGAAACCTTGAGAAACCGATCCATACTCTCCTAAGAACTGAAGTTAGCTTTTGCTCTCCTTTCTCTTACACTCTCTAAGGTGGAACTCAAGAGGAAACCTAAAGAAATTACCAAGGAATTGAAGGGATTTCAGCTGGGATACTTTAGGAACTTGAAGTCTGGGAATTTGAGGATCATCACAGGAATTAAGCTCAGCAAGAGGTAAGCTTTTCATGGAAGTTATGCTTAAGTTCAGCTGTGTTTTTCCAAGGTTTGCATGTGAGTAGGAACTAGGCTATTTTTCGATACTTTGGTTGTGTTTTGGGGAAGATTTCTGTTGAGTTTTGGTGTTAATATTGAGCTGGAATGATGGGGTTATGTAATGACCCACTAATCTAGACTTTTGGACCATTAACGAAACTATACATACAATCCTTAATAGAACTTACATTTGCGAAAATACCATAATTTTATTAAGTAACTTGTAAAAATAAGAGTTACTTACAAAATAAATACCAAGAAGGATATGGGATCCCATTGTCTTTAAAAACAAAACACGATTTAAAATAAAAAGACATTACATAAATAGTGCGTAAAATACATGTAAAAAGACATAAAACAAAACTACATCCTCAAATCGAATAACGCTCGGCTCCTTGACTCCATTCACCATCGATACACATCCTCTAAGCGTCCACGAATCTTACCGCCTCTTACAGTTATTTTCCTGCACATAAAACAAAAAGGAATGAGCCTAATGCCCAGCAAGGAAAATCTAACACATAGTCATAAAAATAATTTCATAAGAAACATAAAGACTTAACATAATACTTATAACATACACTTATTATAATGGCCATTATTACTTGGGGTCCCATAGACTAAACAAGCATATGCCCATGAGATTAGTGGGGTCCTACTAGCTAAGTAGGTCATATGCCCATAATCTATTTGGGGTCTTGTTAGTCATATGGGTCATATGCCCAAGCCTACAAACATACATACATACATACATATCATAACGCATTTAATAACATAAAACATAAGATAACATAAGCATATAACATATTGATTCTAGCCTATTTTCCTTACCAAAGTTACCGGGATAAGAGGAAAGAGTTGGGACTTTGGAACACTCCTAATAACCATTAGAAAGAGTGAGTCTAAAGAAGAAAAGAGATGAAAAGGAAATGGGAATACTAAACCATTGAAAATCACACTTACCAAAACTTATGTGCTTAAGAGCTTAGATTTCCTAACCAAAATAAGAATGAGGTTAGGAGACTGAGTAGAAGGTTATGAGAAAGGAAATAATCATAAAACAAATGAACTAGAGTTTTGGTTTACCTCAAAGACTTGTAAGATCAATCTACACCACAACCGAAATACTATGAAATCTTACTTCCCAAAGTGTTTGATAAACTTAAGATGATTAAGCTTATGATTTCCCCACCCAAGTGTTTAACTCTCACACTCTCCTAGTACTTGCAACTTCTGAACTTAGAGTAAAAGGTGAATAATGGCTGGGTACTAGGTCCTATTTATAGAGTTTGGGACTGAAGGAATCTTAATTTTACTTGAATAAAAATAATAACTTTTTAGGTGAAAATAATTTGAATAATCGTTCAGCAGAGGCTGAAGACTCGTTCAAAAGATGCTGGACTTATGAAGAAGTTGAATGGCTGAAAGGAAAAAGAATTCAAAAACATTTGAATTATACTGAAGGAGGCGATATATCGCCTGGGCCAGTATGCCCTAGGTGACCGTGCATCGTTTCGTGTTTTCCGTATTTATGTGCTGCGATATATCGCCCCCTATAGCTGCGATATATCGGCACACGCTGAATATTTAAACACGAAATTACACATTTTTAGCTAAGTTTGAATGGAGTAAACAACCTTGACTAAGCCCTCAACGTATTCAAAGCTGCTGACTGACCTTATAACATTCAAACTTTACCCTTATTTAATTTAATCCTCAAAAATACTTAATCCTTAATCACCCATTCATAACATGTGCTTAAAATCCTATTGGTTGATATCTAAACCTTATAGTATAACAAATATTATCCTTAATATCAGTCATATAATCAAACCTTAGGTTATACTTAATATTCTTAAACTATAGGTTAAACTTAGAAAATCTATAAGTACTACTATGAGTGTCCAAATAATTCCCGGTCTGAACCAAAAATCCACAGTTACAAAGATAATACTAAACATACTATAATACTACTAAATAATTATCTAAGTAAAGTTCTTGGACTCTACAGGTTATTATCTAAGATTATTAGCTTAAGTTTGGTGGTAATTGGCTTGAAGGAAGGATGAAAAAACTGATGGAAAATCTGGGTTCGTCGTATTGCGCCGCGGCCCGCATGCGCGTGTAGCCATGGGAGGGTGAGGGAATTCGAGCGCGCTGCAACGCTTGCAGGGCGTGCCGTGGCCCGCGTGGTGGTCAGTGGAGAGCTAGCCTCTGTTTTGAGGCTAGCCGCGGCCCTTAGTGTCAGTGAGGATTTTAATGATATTTTTTACTGGGGAACTTAAAGGGTAAGGCTCGGGATGGATTTTATCATTCGGATTGATAGAATTCAAGATTCTGGAGGTTAGGGTTATGGTTTGAGGTTATATTTTGGGTTGGAATTTGATGGTCGGATATTGTTATGTGTTGTGACTAGGTTTTCGGCGAGGCTCACGTTAGCAGACTGTGCTCGGGGCATCGGTGCTCAGGAAGCTCGAAACTCAGGTAAGAAAACCCCTGTTTCCATAGAGCTTGTGTGCAGGGCCGAGCCCTATATACTAGAGTTGTAGAGCATGGCTCTTTGTTTGTTTATGCTTGAATTATGTGCTTGTTGCTATATTGTGTTTGATATTATATGTGTGATCGGCAAGAGCCAGGAACGGTGTAGACCGGGAACGGCGTGGGGCCGGGAACGGCGTCAAGCACGATGAGTGCAAGGCCGAGAACGGCAAGAGACCGGGAGCAGTGTCGAGCACGTGAGGTGCGAGTTGCCAGGGCGAGTCCCTAACAGGATACCTGGGATATCCTTATGGCGTGGTCCGCGAACCCAGGGCTTGGTAAACGCCTGGGACGGTTAGGCCGTATGTGTTTAGTCGTTGGTGGCCTGTTTATATGTTGGATTCGTGTATTGCATATGTTATCTGTTATGGGTTTTCTTGCTGGGCTTCGGCTCACAGATGCTCTGTGGTGCAGGTAAGGGTAAAGAGAAGATCAACCAACCATGAGCACAGCTGGCGTGAGGTGGTGTGTACATGTGCGGCCAGCCTGGCTATCACAACTAGGGGATTTTGGGAGATGCTTGTAAATGAACTTAGATTTTGTTGTTTAGTCGACTCTGATCAGTTTTATGTTGTAAATATTTTCTAAACTATGTTTTGGGATCCCAAGTGTAAACTTTTATGATTTGTTGTGAAAAACTACTTTCTCTAATGTTTTCTTTTTAATTATGGCTTAGTTACACGTTTTGAGTTAAAACCTCGATTAACGAGTTGAAAGCACGATTTTAAACACATTTAGTAACGACTCTAAGGAAGTAGGGCGTTACACAACTACTCCCACTTTGTCCAATATCTCAAAAGGACCTATGAATCGGGGACTAAGTTTGCCTTTCTTCCCAAACCGCTTCACACCTTTCATAGGAGATAATTTCAGGAAGACTTGATCTCCTACCTTGAATTCCACATTGCGTCGCTTGGCATCCGCATAGCTTTTCTAACGGCTTTGAGCAGCAAGCATACACTGTCTAATTAGCGCTACTACTTCTTGAGCTTGTCTAACAGCTTTGGGACCTAGAAGCTGTCTTTCTCCTACCTCGTCCCAGAGCAACGGTGATAGGCACCTTCTTCCATATAGCAACTCATAAGGTGCCATCCCGATCGTTGACTGGTAGCTATTGTTAACTGGGAAGGACCTTACCAGATTGATGAAGTCCTTCATCCAGGCACCTACAAACTTGCATGCTTAAATGGAGATCTCGTTCCACGTTATTGGAATAAAGAACACCTGCGCAAGTATTATCAGTGAACAATCCTTCTTAAAGGATTGGCTTGTATTAATTTTTACTTTTTACAAGTTTTGAAAAAGGGTTGGTCATTTTATATGGTTGATCGCTTATAAGTGTAAGAGCTTTTAAGATCACTCGTAAAGACACATTTTGTCCATTTAATACGAGAATTATAAGGGACTGTGCGCAGCCAGTCAATCTTGCCAAACTTTGTATTTTTTACAAGTATTTGCTCATTACGTGTGTTTTTTTGCTGTATTACAATTTTCATATTTTATACCGAGCAGTAATGTTCGTACAGGTTTTGGTCAAGGCAAGTGACCAAGGACCCAAAGCTCCTCGATTACTTAGGGGGCATATAAGGCACATAGAAAGCAAAGCATACCAAAAGGTATGTAAACACATGAGCGAAATAAGTGAAAGCATGCTACGGTACTTAGAGTATTTTTCAAAATTTTATATTTTGTTAAATCAAACCAAAGTACTATGCTAAGTTCAATCATACGAACAAATATTATAATAAAGTAAAAACATATTATAATGTCAAAGGAATCCATTTACACGGCGCAGTACTGCTTAGATGTAAATGTTTAATTAAAAGGAAAAGCTGCTCGTGTAGCAATATAATAAAAATAATATTGTATTTACATCACGACCCGTGGGTCGTGCAAGTTAAAGAAACACAAAAATAAAAGGAAAAAAGACTAAGCAGCTAGAGGATCTTGGGGAGTTTCCTGATTGACTACTTCTTCTTCGACTTCCCCTCATTCTATCCCTGTGGCCAGCGAAATCTCTCGGGAGGCTGGAATCCTTGCTCTTTCCTCTTCTGCCAATCAAGCAGCACAGTGAGCCAACTCAGCGTTCCTTGCATTTTCTAGAAGGTAGTTGAAGTTGGCACCCTGATTATGCTTCAAGAAGTCATAGAAGCATCGGAGTGTTACGTTCTTGTACCTTTCCAGGTCTTTGGCATTAGTTAGCTTGAGCTGCTCCACTTGGCTCTTCAACTTGGCAATGCTTTGGTCCTTGGTGAGCAATTCCCCCTCAAGCCTCTTGATTTCGCGCCAGCTAGTTTGGCTAGCCTCCTGGTATTCTTCTCTCTGTTTTATGGTACTTTCCAGAGAGGCTTGCTTCATCACTAGCTGCTTAGCCAACGAGTCCTTCTGATTAGTCACCACCTCGAGCTCCCCTGCATGTCTTGCCTCGGTAGCCTAAAGCTCCTCAGTAAGCTTCAGCTCCCGAGCCCTGGACTGCTCGGTACTTGCTCCCGAGCGTAGACGAGCAGCCGTCAAAGTCAGCATTGCCTGCAAACAAAAACAAAGGTTAGATTGACTTCAGAAAAAATCAAAGTTATTTACACAAAGGAAGAAAGTTACTTACACTAGCCATCTCGTTGAGAGCCCTATTGAGGATCTGGTCGACCCCCATTGCTTCTGTTCCAGCCATGGCCTCTTTGCAACGGTCATGCTTAAGAATTTTGGCGAGTTGATCCTTGGCCGACCTCAAGGCGCGACTCGATAGTTTAGTCCCAAGGGAAGCACCCCCAGCCTGTTGAGTCTGTTCGGTAGGGATTGGGGGTGAAGGAGTTCTGGCAGCAGGAGTAGGTGGAGGCGGAATTTCCTGGTCAAGAGGAGGCTGGTTAGCGGGTTGAGCAGAGGGCCCATCCGCCGAAGGGCCCGTGGCTCGACTCCTCTTAGCCAAAGGCATTTGGCTGGACTCCCCAGCATGTTTTTTGGTCGATTTTTTCTTTCGGACCAGGGGTACCTCAACCTCCTCCGGAGTGCTGTAGATGTCGAACACATTACTGGAGTCCATTTTCTGCAAGAAAAACAAACATGCGAACAGTGAGGCAAAGTAAGTGACTAAGTACGTTACATCAAAAAAAGAAACAAAGGAAAATTGTAAAGTCAAATACCCGAACTATTACTACTGGTCGCTACACTATAGACCCTATTAGTCATACACTCATTCTCTGGCATGAAGAAGTTTGGCCCTAAGTTTGGAGCATATGTAAAATTTACGTCCCCGTCGAATAAATGACAGGGAATCGGCAAGCTATCTAAGAGCGAAATGATTGTACCATTCTCGTCAAAGGACTCCTCTAGGTGTACGACAGGCTCGGTCGCCTTCTATTTTCCCTTCCCCAAGGGGGCAGAGGGCCTCTCTGTTGGAGGGGTGCCAACAGATTCCCTGATTGTGACCCCATTTGGTCTCCTACGAGGAGGGGACACTGATGGTTGCTGCTCAGGTTTCTCCTCAACTGTGGCACTCCCTGCCGTGGACTCCCTCACATCCTGGTGAGGGGCCAAAAGTCCAACCAACCTTAGGTTGGCCTCAGTGACCAGAGTCTTGACGCTCTTCTCAATGTTAGTCATACTAGCCAACATGGCAGACCTTAACACTATGTCTGGAATAGGGTCTGGTTGCAACCATGGGCCTGAAAAATACAAGAAGTTTCAAACGAATGCAAGGAAAAATCTGAGTGAAATCAGAGACCAGTGGAAGAAGAATATTACCTCCTCGGGTGAAGGCCAGATTGTTCGCGACCATGTCGGACGTGAGGAAATACTCCTGATTGTATTTCCCGACGTTTGAAATGTGAGTTGTGTCACTCAGGAATGTTCGACTGGTTTCCTGGTGACAAAAATGGAAGAACCCCGTACCTGACTGCTGGGGGTTAGACTTGAGGTCAAAAAGATCATTGACCTCGTGAGGAGTAGGTACGGGTTATTTTTGTGGCTATAAAGGATATAGAGTGCAGCAAGCATTCTATATCCGTTTGGTGTAATTTGGAAATGGGCGACTCCAAAATGATTCGCCACCCCTTGGAAGAATGGATGAAGAGGAAGGGTGGCCCCAGCCTCTATGTGGTACCTCGACTAGGCGCTCAGGACACCTCCGGGAAAGTTCGCCCGTTGGTCGTCGGAAGGTAACTTGAGAGTAAACCCAGGAAGGCCATATTTTCGAAAGTAATTGGCTGACATCCTAGCGGTTACGACTGGGTGGGGCAAGATACCAGTCAACATCAGGAAGAACATCATATCGAGGATGGGCTCTGGTTTGAATAAGGGGATCAGGAACATTTCTCTCCCGACCATTGGTCGAGGGAGTCCTAGCCTGCGAGCCAGACTGGGTTGAAGGATTTGAGGGGTTTTTCTTCTTTTGGGCAGTAGATTTGACTCGACCCATGTTATCTGGAATTGGTTGAGGTCTTTAAGGAGAGGCTTGAGAGAAGGGGATCTCTTGGATTCACTATGATGGTTGTTCTTCACCCTCGAGCAGCTGCGCGAGCAGATCATCGTCGATTGGCCTCTTACCTCCCCACAGATCTGACATTAAAAGCTGCGAACATAAAAATGGGGAGGTGAGGATGAAAGGCCTAAAAAAATTGCTTAGAATAACACTGCTCGTGTATAAAAGTATAACTTTTATACGACCAGCAGCATTCTAACAAGAACTTAAATTTTTATATGAGCAGTTTGAAAAATGGATCAACTCCAGAAAGGGCGGGAAAAACCCAGTTTTTCAACTAGCCTAAACCTATGATATCGACTATCAAACTAGCTCCTAACTCCTACAGAGCAAAAATACACTACCCTAGCAAGCATCAATCGGCACACGCCCTATTCTCACACACTTTTACCCAAGAACAACAAGATATTTCAGAGCCTAAAACTAGCATATAATGGCATGCATGGCACGACAAAGGGCATGAAAGTTCAGAAAACTACCTATATGAAGATCGAAAGTCCTGGAAGGAAGTAGCTTCGGGTGTACGAGCAACGGATTCTTGGGATGACAAAGGATGATCTTCAAAAAATTTATGGGCTTTGAAATGGAAGTTCTGAAGTGTTCTTGGCAAGAAATGGCGAGTAAAAGGTGAAAAAGTAACTTTTGGATTATTTATAATGGCCGAAAATGTGACAAAAAGGGGTAATCATGAGTTACCTTTTTCAAGGCATGGGGAAGTGTGATAGCCGTCAGAAGGTTACTTGGAGACTGAAAAGGCATGATTAGACGTGATTAGGTCATCTTTTTTCGAGGAGGCACGAATGACTCTGACAGATTTGGTGGGGTATTCGAAGGGTCAGTTTCCTAAGTTTATTTATCACTGGTCGTAATAAATAAACTTAGGAGGCAAATGTTATCCAAAAAACAGTTGTGGATGATGTGGCAAGCATTTTCAACACGTGACTGACACCTGGCAGGAATATTGCTCGACCATCGACTAGGGATGTTGCCGTTACTCAGTGTTCAAGTTTTATATACGACCAGCCTGGTCGTATACTCCGTATATTTATGGCTGATTTTGTACATTTGTAATATTAGCCGAGATTATCTCTCCATTATAACCAAATTTCCGTTTAATTAGGGAAAGATATATTTGATTGACTCATGTAACCTTTCATGAGTCTATAAATATACAAGAAATAACTCAAGGGGGAGGGATCTTTTGGGCCGATTTCCAACAAGAGAATTACATTGCTATTATCCACTGTTGTATTGTTCATCCCTCTAAGGCTTGTGAAACTCGAGAACCTTAGTTCTTGGATCACACCTTTGAGATTCAATATCAATAATAGCATAAGTGGACGTAGGTCACTACCAATTCTTGGGGCCGAACCACTATAAATGTTCTGTGTTATTTACTTTTATTCCATTAGATCTTAATCACTACACTCTATTTCATCAAGCATTTGACTCCGTGTCAGTTGGGCAAAACGAGGGTCAACGGTGTAGTTGTCTGTTTCGTCATTAAATTACCCGCATAGTGTGAAATTTGTTCATAACTGGGGTACTTTCAGCGCAAACATATCTTAAATTGAGTACTTTCGCTGCAAACATCTTTTAAATTGGGTACTTTCACTACAAATATACCGTTAATTCGATACTTTTGCCTACGTGTCACAGATGAACTTAACGGTGAGAATTGACGGTTGTACTGAACTGCACCAAAATATGGACGGACGGTACTTTCGCCACAAAAAAAAAAAAAAATTGGGTGTATAAGTGCTACAAACATAATAACTTGGGTACTTTCATCGCAAATAAGTCTTCATTTATTAGTTTTTTATTTTTTTTTACCTTATTTATATTATTTTTATTCTTCAATTTATTTACCTTATTTATATGACTCTTTTTTTTTTTAATTATTTATCTTCTGTAGATGACTTTAAAACTAACAATATTAAAACAATAAAACGGAGAACAACAATTTCCGTTTAACTCACATTTATAATATATAAAGATATATCAATAATAAAATATAAAAACACATAAGACATCTGCCAAGCTTTTAAAGCTGTCAAAACTTACATAATAGAACAAGCATTAATTACTCTTAGGATGTGTGTTGGAAAGCTACATTGTAATTGAAATTGAAATAACTTAATTTGATGTGTTTGTTTGATCATGTAATTAATTAGAGGTAATTGAGGGGTCCCAATTACACTCTCCAATTCTCATAGCCCCCATGAGAATTTAATGTAATTACACTGTATAATTACTAATTACTATCAATTTTAAATAGTATTTATTACATAAAAATATTATTTTGTTTAATCACTAACTGTTTTGCCAAACATGACAATAGAAATTCACAAGTAATTACCACTTGACATCCACACACATCTTGTATTTTAAAATATAGTATAATTACTCATATATGCAATTACTAACCTAATAATTACACGGTCTAGTAATTACAAAGTTATTTCCAAACACACCTTATTTACTCTTTCATAAAAGACAATCATTAATTACTAAATGTGTTGTCAAGACCATGTAAAGTATAAAATATATTCACATATTCTTTCTTTAAAATACGGTATAAATAACAGTATTTTGTAAATAAAAATACACATGTGATATCTGTAAATAAAATGCAAATAACTGCCAGGTGTAAATTTCTCATTAAAAATGATCACAATAAATAAATAAAAAATTGAATAAGCACTAAAAACATTATAATTAAAACTTTAAATGATTTTAGAGTTAAAATATTAAGAAGTAGAAGTAAAAAATATTTAAATAAATTTATATTTATAATGTTTTTTTTTTATATGGGAGCTTCTGGAGTCCCTCACTTTGTTTTCCAGGACTAAGTCCTGTGCTCATTTGTGGTCGTTGGATGGAGTGGTTTATTGGATTGAATGGTAGGATTTGAGTTGAAGCTTAAGTGGTGTAAAATACGAAAAATACCCCTAACTTCTTCCCTATAACCGACAATCGTTCCTCCCCATATTTTCTTTGGTTTGGTTATTATATTCTAAAATAACAGAAGGTTGGAAGAGCCTTAGTAAGCTTCATTCCCTCGCCGGAGACTCCAAAGAGAAATTTCTGCAATGTGAATATCTGGAGTAGCATTTCCTCGTTCCGAATCGTCGCCGTTTTGGTTAAAGCACAGGTATGAACTTCAGTGGGTCGACAGTTTGTTTGAGAATGGGTTTTAGGGGCCATTTTTCGTAGTGTTCGGCATTTTGAAGTTCTTCCATTGTTAGTAAGTTTTTCACTCCTTTAGCTTGTGGAATTTTGTTTGGGCATTACCCATTTGTTGATTATAGATTTTGCCATTTGTTGTGAATAAGTAGTTTGTATGCCAATGCAAAGAATATCAAAGTTAAGAAGTTTGCACTTAGGGTGCTCCAATTTTTATTTTTTTTTTTGGAAGTTTAAACTTTAGCTATGGGCGAAATGGCATTGGGATAACTGAAAAGGAAGAAATTTTCCCTACTATATGAAGTTGAGAGTAAGATTTTTCTGAAAACAAACCTTAGAGGTTGAGGGGCAGTTTGTTTTTGAACTGATAATTTTGATTAACTACAAAAGGATTTAACTTGGATATTAAAATAAAACTGGTTATATTAAATTAGTTCATTGAAGTATTTGGCATTTTCGCCTTGTTGGATATAATGTCAAGTGCATCATTTTAATCGCAAGAGTGGTGGTTGTTGAGATTGTTAATTTTTATGGTTTAGAACTTTGGGAAGTGTGTTGGAGTTGTGTTTGAATTTTATGGTTTGGTTTTTCATTGAAATTTGGTGAAGTGAGGTTGGACTTAAACTTGGAATTAAATAGTTGCAAGTTGTGTGATTTTAGGCTAGTTATTAATATTATGTTGACAAATTCGAGTGGAGTTGTTGTTGTTATCTATGTTGTAAAACAGTCTAAAGAAGAAACAATTAGTAATATATATTTATATATAACAGCTTATATATTCAATAATGTGTAACAAAGAACAAAAAATGAAGATAAACACAAGATATATGTATGAAGAATTATACAAACAGTGAGAAGATAAGAGACACTGATTTACGTGGTTCAGTATCACAAGGATACCTACTCCACGGGAGAGAACAACCCAATAAGCATAGCTTCTTTATTGATTATGAACTAGTACATCAACACTTCCAAGTGAATACAAAGTCTTCAGAGGAGTCTTGCTCCAGAACTTCAAAACAGAAAAGAAAACAGATAAAAAAAAAATTTATGACTTCTAAACTCTCCTTTTACAAAACAGTAAACTAAAACTCTTCAAATCATCTCATGCCTTGTCCTCTTCCAAAACTTCATCTATTTATAAAGCTTAAGTATTGCTGAGTTGACCGTTATTTCTGTTAGTACTAGATAATGAGTTTGTTAAGTGTCTAAAACCCCAACAATTCCACCTTTTTTAGTCACTTAGCAAAATGTAAGAATCTCAAGCCATATTGTAAAACTGCTCCCTAAGTCCAATGAATTTTATCTCCCCTGAAGAGAGATATCAACAATCTTCAATTTTCAATAAGTTTAGACAGAGGCTAAACTTTTCCTGAGTAACACTTTTGGTAAAGATATCAGCTGGGTTCTTGTGAGTGCTAATCTTCTGAACAGCAACATCTTTGTTTCCAAAAATGTCTCTAATAAAGTGCAACTTTATATCTATGTGTTTTGATCATGAAGCATGGGATTCTTCATGAGATGAAGAGCACTTTGATTATCGCAATGTAAGGTGATATCCTGTGATTGGAATTCGAGCTCCTTGGTGAGACCTTTTAATGAAATAGCTTCTTTTATAGCTTCTGTAGCTGCCATATACTCAGCCTCTGTAGTTAAAGAGCAACTACCTTTTGAAGATTTGATTTCCCGCTTACACATCCTTCCAAAAATGTGAATACAAAGCCTGCAAAGACCTTCTTGTGTGTAAGTTTGCAGCATAGTCTTAGTCCACATATCCATTTACTTGTACTGAATGCTTATCATCTTTACAGAATACAAGTCCCATATTTAAGCTACCTTTGACATACCTCATTATCCATTTGAGTGTTGTCCAATGTTCTTCTCCTGGATTGGCAATAAACTGACTAACAACACTCATGGCATGTGCCAAATCTGGTCTAGTGCAAACCATGGCATACATTAAGCTTCCAACCCCACTTGCATATGGAATTCTGCTCATATGTTCTTATTCATCATCTGTACTGGGTGATTGTTTCAGTGTAAGCTTGAAATGTTGGCGAAGAGGTGTCCCTACTGGTTTAGAATCCTTCATTCCAAATTTGTTGAGGAGTTTCTGTAAGTATCACTTTTGAGACAGAAAAATGATGTGTGGTCTTTGTCTCCTAATATCAATGCCTAGAATTCTTTTAGTTTCACCTAGGTCCTTCATCTCAAATTCCACTTTGAGTTTCAACTTCAATTTATTCATTTCTGATCTTTCTTTGCCTACAATCAGAATATCATCTACATAGAGTAGGAGATATAACAGCCCATTCATGTATACACATCCCTGATACTTGCTCTTGACATATCCAATCTTGTGCATAAATTCATCGAATCTTCTGTTCCATTGTCTAGGAGCCTGCCTCAAACCGTACAGAGATTTCTTGAGTAAACATACCTTGTTGTTGTTCTTGTCTTCATAACCTTCAGGTAGCTGCATGTAAATCTCCTCATCCAAATTCCCATGTAAGAATGTTGTACGTACATCCATTTGATCTACCTCCAAATCTAATTGAGCTGCTTTAGCCATTATTACTCTTATTGAGGTTTGCTTAACAACAGGTAAGAAAATCTCATTGAAGTTTGTCCCTTCCTGTTGTGTGAGGCCTTTGGCAACAAGTCTTTCCTTGAATCTTATACTTTCGATACCAGGAACACCCTCTTTCTTCTTAAATATCCATTTACAGCCAACCAATCTTTTATTTTCTGGTTTATTCACTAGCACCCAAGTTTTGTTCCTTTCAAGAGACATCATTTCTTCTTGTATAGCTTGTAACCAGGCTATACTTTCATTGTTGTTAATGGCTTCATGATAGCTTAAAGGTTCTGAGCTATCTATGTCATGAGCTACTGAAAGTGCATAGGCAATGAAGTCAGCATAACCGAATCTGTCAAGAGGCCATGTCTCTCTTCGTTCTGTGTCCCTAGCAAGCTGATATGAGCTCAGATTATCTCTCAACTCTGAGGTTGATGTTTGATCATTGACTGCTATAGATGGTAAATATTCTTGATCGTTATCCACCTCAATCTGCAATTTTCCATCTGATTTTGAAACAATTTTACCTGATTCAGAGGCAGCAACTTTCTTCATGGCCATCTCAGATTCTTTAAATGTTACATCCGTGCTGATCAAGCACTTCTTGTGACCTTGTAACGCCCCAACTCCAGGGACCATTACGGTGTGCCTTGTAAATAGTGATAAACTCGCTAATCGAGTTATTTGGCCAAAACCATGTAACTAAGTATGATTAGCGGTTTAGGGATTAAAAATTTTGGTTAAGATGTAACGTTTCACTAGAACGTTTAATATATATATGTTGGGATCCCAAAATTATAATTTCAGAGTCTACTACAAGAAAATATTTACAATAGGCCGTTCTATGCGGCAAAACTGGTTTAACCCTAGTTCCCCTTTAAACCTCGGCCGTGGCGGACGAGCAGCTGCATATGTACACATCATCACCTAAGCTCTCCAACTCAAGGATGGTCTAGCTTTCTTTTTCCTTTACCTACACCACATAGCACCCGTGAGCCGAAGCCCAGCAAGAAAACACAATATAACATGATATAATATCAACAGTGATTGTATTACTTATTCAGGACCAACGGTCCAAACAAATAGGTGATTATCACAAAAGTCACAAGTATGGGGATAGCACCCTTTAGCCATGTGATGATAGGATCACCAGGGCTTAGCAGATATTAAAAGTCACTAATGTGGGAACAGCACCCTTTAGCCATGTGACAATAGGATCACCAGGGCTTAACAAATGAGTGAGCATCTCACCAGCTTCAATAGGATAGGTGCATAGTGATTGGTCGCCAACATAACCTTCCTCCTGACTCTAGAGTCGTAACGGTGGAACAGCGTTCCCTAGCCGTGTGACAGACAGTCACCGGGGCCCTATGCCCTGGCTTTGAGTACTAGTCTTAGACTAGTCAAGCGCTTATATGTTCATCGACTTTAGGGTCGGTCCAGCATTAATGCCATAGAGCCATTCAATGCTGATATCGATTAGATCTAATCTTCATTCGGCTCTGCGTCCTCAACGCTTATGCCGTTTCTGACCCTCAGGTCAGTGAAACACGACCAGTGCTTAACCCATTGTGAGCTTAACTAATAAGTCACAGCCTCACAGATGGATCTGACACCATTGCCGATTCTTACTAATAAGTCAGTGCCATACACAAGTAAGCCATGCCACCAAACACATATATCACATGTCCAATATCCATAAACAAGGTATTAAGCATGCTTACTTAACAGGTACTAGTACAATTAGGACCATGCACAAACACAGAGGCTCAAGCTCTGAACGATATCATATTCAGTATACAAAGCATGTCTTAATCACATGTTTCTCATGCATCACATGCATTGTACTTAACAATCCAACATGCACCAATAATAGCCATGCATGTCACATTTAATAATCAACCAACAGGCATCAAGAATAGCCATGCATGTCACACATATACACAGGGTGCAGTTTTCTTACCTCAGATTCGAGCTATAATGATTAAAAGAACGACCCTTGAGAACGATCAACTTTTAGTCCTTTAGCGGTCACCTAGTCATAACCAAATATAGGATATCATCAATAAAAATGATCAACACAGGTTCCCAAGCCAATATCTAGCCTCCGGGACATCAATCCATACTTAACCTGGTAGTAGGATCAACCCCGAGGCCTATGGCTAGCATCCCGAAGTCAAAAACCCATTTTTGGCCAAAAATACCCTGATGGGCCGCGGCTCACCCCTCTGACAGAACCATTTCCCTCACAAAAACGCACGTAGGCCGCGACTCACCATAGCCATGCCGCGACCCTTTACCAAAACCAGCAAGCACCAGCTTGCTTTCCCCTGCGTTTTTCCTCAAAACCAAACCCTCAAACCAGTTCCAAACCTCAACTTAACACCCAATTCAACCACTAAACATCATCTACAACTCACCCTCATCAAAACCCAAGTTAAACATCAATCAAAACTCCCATTAATCCAAACTTTCCACAAAGAATTCATAAGTTGAAAACTTAAGCCCAAAACAGAGGACACCATAAAATTAATGGCTGGAACTTACCTCAAGCTTGATTTTGAATCCCCTTAAATGGCTGAATCAAGTCCCTAAGCTCCCACCTTTGATCTCCTAGCTTAATTCCTCAATTTGAGCTAAAAACTCCAAAAGGAAAAAGAGAGAAAATGATGCACGGGAGAGAAAGAAGGAGATAAGGATGATGCTCTGTTTTTGCTCTGAATTTTCACAGCCTTGAAGTCAATATAAATCTCATCCAAATGACCTAAATACCCCTAGGTCACTTAAGGTTCCTAAAACCACCCCAAGGGAAAAATTGTCCTTTTCAACCTATACCGTTAATTATAATTAATGCTCTCCAATTCCCGCTATTCTCAATATTCTCAAACGCCAAGAAATCATATCAAAATGACCCTGAGACTCACCCCGAGCCCCGAACTTAAACCTGTTATGACTAGAGTGAACACTTACATTTCATGATCGTCTCATGCCGAATAGCTCGAACCAATCCACCTTATAATGTGGCTATATTAATTAATCACAACCATGCACCCAAAATACACAATTACACCCACAGCGACCAAATTACCAAAATACCCTTATAATTATAATTACTCCCATATGCACGCATTTACCATCATATAATAATATAATTCACATAAACATGCATATGATCATTAAACAACATCATAACTCAATTATGGCCCTCCCGAACTCCTAATCAAGGTCCTAACCCTTATTAGGAAATTCGGGGCATTACAGACCTGGTTCTAAGCACCAGAGCTTGTACCCTTTTACTCCATCTGGGTATTCCAAAAACATACACTTGAGTGCCCTTGGTTGAAGTTTATCTTGTCTGATATGAGCATAGGTTGTACAGTCGAACACTCTTAAATGTTCATACTTGGGAGTCTGTCCTGTCCACATCTCTTGAGGGGTCTTGAAATTTATAGCTGAAGAAGGACACTTATTTATTAGATAACAGGTTGTTTTAGCTGCTTCTCCCCAGAATTGCCTTGTCAAACCAGCCCCTTGTAACATACATCTCACTCTCTCTAGAATGTTTCGATTCATACGTTCTGCCAGTCCATTTTGCTATGGGGTACCTGCAATAGTCAAGTGTCTTGCTATGCCTTCTTCCCTGCAAAATTTGTTAAACTCATTAGAACAAAACTCAAGGCCATTATCTGTTCTTAGTTTCTTAATTTTATTTCCTGTCTGATTTTCAATTAATTTCTTCCAAGTAACAAAAGTATTAAAAGCTTGGTCCTTACTTTTGAGTAAAAAGATCCATACCTTCCTTGAGTAGTCATCAATGATGCTCATAAAATAGTTGGCACCACCTAAAGTTTGAATTTTAGATGCACCCCATAGGTCCGAGTGAATATAATCTAACCTTTGTTTTCATGTATGAATACCAGCCCTGAATTTTACCTTGCAACTCTTACCATAAATGCAATCCTCACAAAAATCGAGCTTTCTTTTGAGATGTTCCTTGAATACCCCCTATTTATCAAGTTCCAACAAGCCCCTTTCACTGACATGACCCAATCTAAGGTGCCATAGCTTAGTTGAGTTATCTTCTTTTGAGTGTTCAGTAGAACCAACACTTCCAATCACTGCTTTACCATCAAGAAAGTATAAACCATTGTTTAACTTTCCTTTCATCACAATTAATGATCCCTTTACGATTTCAAGTACAACATCTTCAATCTTAATTGTAAATCCATGTTTATCAAACATTCCAATCGATAGCAAATTTTTTTCAACTCTGGAACATATCTAATGTTCTGCATTGTTCTTACTGCACCATCATGAAGCTTCATTGTGATCGAGCCTATTCCTTTAACCTCACATGACTTGTTAACCTTTATACTCTAGGCCATTGTCAGTAAACACAAAACTGCACAATACTCTAGGCCATTGTCAGTTCTTAACCTTTATATTTTTCTACCAGTTTGGTTTTGAATGAGCATTTTCCATTGATTGAATGTCTCAAATACATTATTATTATTCTTCAGAATATAAACCCAAAGCATTGTAGAAAAATCATCAACAAAGATTAAGAAATACCTGGCTCCCGACTGTGAAGGAACTCTTGCTGGCCCCCAAAGATCCGAGTGTATATAATCAAGTGTCCCCTTTGTTCTTTGCTGCCCTACACTGAACTTAACTCTGCAAGCCTTCCCATATACACAATTTTCACAGAAATCTAAGTCTTCAAGCTTGTCCTTTGCCAATAGACCTTTCTTGTGTAGCTCAGCCAATCCCCTCTCACTCACATGCCCGAGCCTCATATGCCATATAGCAATTTTGTTCACCTTCTGTTTTGAAATATTTGCATCAGACTTTTCAACATTCTTGCCTTGCAGTAAGTAAATTCCATTCTTTCTGCTCCCCTTCATAGCAATCATAGATCCCTTTAAAACCTTCATTATGCCATTTTCAACTTTAATCTGAAAACCCTGATCATCAAGCATTCCTACTAATATGAGATTTCTCTCTAACTCAGGTACCAGCCTAACATCTTTTAGCATTCTTTCAATGCCATCATGAAATCTAATTTTCACATTACCTCTCCCGGTCATTTTACATGATTTATTGTCACCAAGTAGTACCTTTCCACCATCATCTTGTCTAAAAGACTCAAACCAAGATCGATTTGGAGTCATATGGAATGAACATCCTGAATCCAGGATCCATTCATCATCCGAGGCAGAAGATGATACCAGTAATGCATCTGAGGACTCATATCCATCACTAGCCACAGAGGCATCTGCAATCTGTTTAAGCCTTTCTAGACACAACCTTCGAATATGTCCTTCTTTGTGACAGTGATAACATTTAATAGTATTCGAATTTGATTTTCTTGATGCAGACTTGGATCTTGATCTGCCAGACTTCCCAGTCTTTTGATGTTCTTTCGTTTCATATCTCCCTCTAACAGTGAGACCCTCACCATTACTCTGAATATTAGCATCCTTCCTTTGATTCAACTCCCTTGAATTCAAAGCAGATTGGACATCATCAAGAGTCAAAGTGTCTCTTCCATACAGCAAAGTTTCTTTGAAATTCTCATAAGACTTAGGATGTGAACTCAGTAGTAACAAGGCTTGATCCTCATCTTGGCTTTGTTACTCCACTTCTCCAATCAGATAATACATGCCATTCTCTTGCATCCCTTTCATGAATATCATGGAGCCCTTTAGGACTTTCAGAACTCCATTCTCCCATTTGAACACATAGCCTTGTTTGTCAAACTCACTTAGAGAAATCAAATTTCTCTTCATGCACTTCTATAAGCCTTACATTGTTGATGACTCTGTCAGAGTAATTTTATCTCTTCAATGAAGTTGAAGTTTAATTTGAACAATATGAGAAGGTTAAGATGCTTTCAAGTAAAAAAAAGAGAGAGGGACAGGCGGGTTGATTTGAAAATGAAAATTGAGAAAGAATTATGTTTGGATTAAAGCTTGAAATTTGAAAAGGTTTGTTGATCATTTTTGAAAAGCTGATTGAAGTATTTGTCAGTTCTCCCCCATTTGGTTTATTATCAAATGCACACTCTTCTGCACATGATTGATGATTATGCACATTGTTTCATTTTTATCTGAAATTATTGGTCTGCTTTGAAGTTGTGGTTCCAATTTATATTGATGTATTATTTTAAAATTTGGGGCACCAAGTTTGGACTAAATTTTTGGAATTTAAAAGCGGCTAGTGGTTTGATTGTAGGGTTAGTTTGTGCATTTCATGTTCTGAATTGATTGTAGAATTCTTTGATTGGTGAATTGTTTTCCATATTGAAAAGTAATTATTAGGTTTTAGTTTTGTTTCACTATTTTACTTATGTTTCTTGTGTTAGGTTATCGTCGGCTGCTGGACAGGTTTTCGAAATGGTTGATCCAAAGAAATTGGATTACAGATGCTCGTCACATAGGCTTTTCTCAAATTTTTCCAATATGAATGGGGCATAGAAAGAGGTGGTAAATCAAATGGGGTTCGGCACACTTCTAGGGATGAAAGATTGTACCGTTAGAAGAAATCTGATAACATGGTTGGTGTCCAGGTTCAACGTTGAAGATGGTTGTTTGGATGTCCACGGTAAACAATTTAAGTTGGATAGTAAAAATTTTACTGCTACCATGGGTGTTAAGGACGGAGTTCAAGATTTAGTGGACAGTGTTAGTGGCGATGAGCCGAATGAGAAGGGGGAAAGATTAACTATGTCAGTTCTAGAGTTCAAACTAAAAGAAAATCAATCAACCAACATATCTTTCATTCAAGACTTCCTTTTGTTCTTTGTCTCCTCCTTTCTGATGCTGAAAAAGGGACTAAAAATTTCGCGGGAGTTCGACAGTCCTATACTTGCCATAAAAGACATTGCAACTGTCTCTCAGGTTAATTGGGCCTCAATGTCGTACAAGTATCTATGGAAAAGCCTTCGACAGTTTCGTGCCAAACCAACCCAATTTGTGGGAGGATGCATCTACTTCTTGCAGGTACGTTTTGTTAATAATTAGGTGATGTAATTGTTATACCATACACTAATGTATTAAATATGTTTTTTCTTTGTACACTCTGTAGGTGTTTTATTGTCATCATGTTGCCTGGAAGGAAGGCTATGTCGATAGAAGCCTCTGCCCTTTAAATGTTTGGTCCGAAGATGATTTTAAGGCCGTCCTTGATTGGGTAGAGCTGCAAGGAGGGTTTCAGTAAAACTCAGTAAATGGATGATGGATTTTTCTAGGATTAGTAATTTTTATAGTGAGTGAGTTTCTCATTTGTAATAATTAATGCTTTTTTTTGCTATTTATTTGGTTTTGCAGATACCAATGTTAGAATTGCAGGATGGGTTGGTTGAGTTGAAGTTGCCCGCCACGATCTCATCTCTATGTACTATGGTTGCATCACTACAGAAGAAAATGATCGATTAGGAGAATCAAATTGTTAAATTAGAAGAGGGGATTCAAAGGAAAATGTCTAGGGAATTTGAAAGATTACGTAAAAGCTTGAGTCGTCCAATAAGTTCAACTGCGGCTGGTCCTGCCATTCCCGACTCCCGGAAAGAGAAGGAGCCTCACGGAGGGGATGGAAAGAAGTTTATGGACGACCCTATAGAGGGGAACCTACAGTTGAATGATGGGACAAGGTGGACGAAGGTTTGGAGTCGGAGTGACCCAATGTTGATCGATTGTGGTGCTGGTTTTATGGATGAAGTTGAAAATTCTTTTGCAAAAAGATCCCCTTTCATACAACGACAACAACGGTGTGGAAATGGAGCATGATTTGAATGATTGTAAACCTATGGATGCACCCCCTATTGAAAAGAATGATGTGGTCGAAGCAGTTATTGAACTGGCTGATTCGCAGACTAAGTCGATAAGTTCCGACAAGGAGACCAAAGCAGTGTTAGTAAAAAAAAGATTATTCAAAACAACTGCTCAACGTAGACCTGTTGAGAAGGAGAGGGAAGGGGTGAACACGGGAAAAGGGAAGGAAATAGTCTTGTATAACATTATTTCTCAACCTAATATCGATGGTGGTACGTGTGATCATGTCATTCACGAAATAGAGGACGATGACAACTTCAAGATTGATCCTGCCATTCGTAAGAGAGACATAGAACTATGCAAAGAGGACAAGTTATTTGAGAATATGGTTGCCACATATATGGGAAGCGACGACTACCAGGTTGGGGCATTCAAATTCAAACAACTGGTATCCGTGGCTAGTTTCCAACTTGGACTTTTCCTTTTTGATAACAGTTTGTCATTGAGGTACGTGAAACTATCACATGTAGTAGCAGGTTTTATTTTGTAAACTTTTTAGTTATGTGAAGAGTGTCCATTTTGGTAGAGTTTGCTAACTATCCCACACTTTACTTTGCAGGGATGTTTTGGGGGATAGTCAAGTGGTAAAGATGGAACGTTGGTACTTGAGAAGCCTCAGACCAGAAGGTCATGTGGACGTGAAGGTAAGACCTTCTGCTTATGTAAAGATAATGAGTGATTTATACTGTGTATTAATTCAATGAGGTTGGGATTGATGGTTGAACTCTCTCTTTTTACCACTTGCCAGATTATTGATGCTTTTGGGTCTGTATTACGAGGAAGATATGCGTGTGATGTCCCCCGACTTGAAGATATGAAGACTCTCATTTTTCCATCCTTTGCCCCCCATATGGTAAGGTCTAATACATACTCCTTTTGCTTCATTCAATATTGAAGTGCTTCTTGGTTGCAACTCCTGATTTTGCTTAAATATGAACTTTCGACATAGCAATGTGGTCAGGGTGGGAATTTTTGGGAGACTAGGAGCTTTGACTTCCTCGGTGGAGAAGTGGATGTGACAAAGTTACTAAAGAAAGTGGATAAGGTATTCACTTTTAAGACTTATTCTTACCTTGTTTACAATTGGATAATAAACTTGATAATTATGTGATATTCGCCCTGCTATAGATCTTAGTCGCTTTGAAGGACATGGAAAACAGTCATTGGATACTTTGTGTTTTGGACATGAAGAAGAAGTTCGCATCATACTGGGACTCTATGAATATCGAACGTTCGAAAATGCACAGGATCCATTTGCTTAGCGGAATGGTGGGTGTGTGTTTTCATCTTAATATGATTCTTATTAAAAGCTTCCTAAGAATACATCATTTGTACTTCTTGTTACAGTTGAATAAGCTAGATGACTTGCTACTGTCGACGATGGATGATGTATACGTAGGTCGACCAGTGTTCAAAGTTTTTGGTATAGTCCTCGCTCCACCACTACCCCAGCAGGATAACGGCCATGATTGTGGTATTTTCGTCATGCACTATATGGAGTGCATTGTATTTGGACAATCTCCTCGCACCACCTACGTAAGTGCATTAGGGATTTGTGACAATACAAAGCCAACATTTATATTAAATATTAATCAATGTAATGTAACAATTTGTTGGGTGGTAGTTGACTTGATTCTTATATTTTGCAGAAGGTTGACCATAGTGAAAGATTCTGGTTAGCAATCAATATTGTTACATCCGAGTCAAACAGGCTGTGTTTGAAGGCCACACGAGATGCGGCTGATTATTACAAGACATGTTTAAGTGAAGGTAGTCCAAGCTTAAAGAAAGGTGTTTGTCTCCCCCCAAGTCATTCACCTTCCATTTCCATGCATTCAGCGAAAAAGGCAAGAGGCCAACCCTGGTCTAATCCTTGTAAGAGAAAAAGAAAGCCATGAATGAGTTCCACCTCTTCCTCAGTTGTGTCTGGTAGTAGGCGCTGTAGAACTAACATGTAGGAGTTGTTCGTTTTTTATCCCCAACATATTCTACCCCCTTTCACTAAATTATTCGTTAGTTTTGTAAATATTTTTTGGGAATCAATTTATGTTCAGTGGGGATGTTTTTGTTCTCCTTGTATTGGCACATATGTGGAATTAGAATTTTAAACAGAGGACGATTTCACTATGGAAATTTTTTGTAATTAAGTGAAACGAATGTATTTTATGGTGGGGTGGAACGAGAGAGGAATACAACTAGTTCACTACCAACTATTTCAATTATACATACCATCATTCATGGCCTTCCCAAGTACCAATTGCAATTTAAAGTTTTACTTCTCGTAAGACTACATGTTACTTTAGCCCGAATAATAGTTACCTGGTTCCTATTCCAAAAAATGTCCTGGCATAGAACCAAAAATACGTGTAGTTGGACATTAATGCTACCCTTGTTATATGATCAATCATCTTCCAAGTTCACATCGACACACCCTTTGCCTCAATTACGAATTATTTTTCCATTGTTCCCCCGTTCCCCACGCGAGTGGGTTAGTTTTTTTTTTTTTTATGTTTTTTGGGTATGAGAACTCACTATATCTTCACCTAGTTTTCCATAAACTATTTCAATTTGACGAACCATAAGTCTGACACACCCCGAGTACCAAATGTTTTTTAAACTTTAACTTTCCGTAAGACAACATTCACCTTCACTTCTGAGATAAGTTACAAGTTACAACACAAAAAGATGTGAATTTCCATAAATGAGGCATGTTTACATTAATGCTACCCTTCATCTTGATATATGCTCATTCCTTTTGAGTTTGGTTGGAGTCTGAGCTATGTTTTCGCACACATCATGTGGGACCCCCGTAAGTACCATACCTCTTTAATTCCATCACGAGTGTTGACTCAGTGAAATAAGGGGTACATGTGTATAATCCACGCCAAAGATATTAGGGATTGTACACGGACGAAAGAACCATGAGAATATTTTAAATGAAGATCCTCAAATCATTTAGTGCAATCTTTTGTTCACCTACCACAGATACCAAATTCATTTACCAAAAGAGAGTAGAAGACAAGTATATTTGTTGAAATCTCTTTTCTATGACCACCCAGGGAGTTAGCCTCCAACTGGAAAACAATAGTTATACTATACATACTACATAAATGTCTCCAAGTGGCCCACCCATGCATGCAAAACAATGATTCTTGTAAGGGGTGCAAGATACTTTCTACCACTTTAAAAGTCTGACAATTTGGGAAACAATTAGTGCAAGCACCATTCACCCATTGCTTTTAACTCTGCCAATAATTGAAATACGTACATCCACTAAGACATGTATTCTGAAAAGAACCCCCTGGCTTCCTCAAGGAAGGATTCAAAGAAGGAGGATGAAAAGTTACACATCCCGGCTGAGTCCAACAGTCCAAAAGTTGTCCCAGAAAGCTAGGATACTACCATCGACAATTACGTACAGTCTCTGGGGAACTCAGTACATGTTCAAGTCAGTGAACCAGTACCTAGGATCAAGTTAACAACCATCGCTCCTTATGAAGTTGTTCGTAACCCCGTCGAACCAAAACCTGGGAGAGCAGAACCAGTGGATGTTCAATGTTTCATTGCAGAGCAAATACGCAAGTTCGACAAAGCAATGAAGCAAGCTCAATCCGTGCATAAGGAAATTGAGAAGATTGGAATAAAATGGTGCACTATGAATGGAATGCAAGATGCAGTTGACATTATGGTTCTGTGTTTCCAAGAGTTGGAGGACATAGTAGACCCTAAACTTAATGCATTAGTCATCTAATTAGGCTATTACTGATATTAATCATGTAGGTGGTTCGACTAGTAAGTTCTTTTCATGGAGTATAACACTATGGCTATAACCTTTTGTGGTCATCGGAAGAGGGAAATTGCCATTTTAAATATACTATATACACATCTGTGTGTGTACAAGACAAATTGGCTGGACCTTATCTTTTTAAAATGATCATGCAATGGCCACCGTATTTTATTATGTTAAGTAAATGACTTATCATTAAGCATTTAAATGTGTAGATGTCACCACCTTTGTAATCTTCAATGTCAAGTCTTACTATATATATACATATCTATGTTACCACCTTAGTGAAAATGTAATCTCACTACTCCAGAATACAATAGAGGGTGTTTTATTAAAATAAATGCTACAAATGAATCGTGAAAAAATAATGACAAATTTTAATTGGAAGGTGTAGACGCGGATATTATCCAAACAGTGAAACAAGAAAATAACAAGTAGAAATTATTGCTTAATGGAAAACCGAAATAATAAAATTACTCTATGGTCTTTTTTACGTGGTTAAAATCCACTATATTATTACTGTTTTTCTCTCTCAATTTTGACAGATTCTCAATTGATAAATGAGTTTTAGACTCATTTATCTATGTTTTTTTTAGGAAAAATATTAGGTGTTTGTTTCGTTTTGTTCTATTTTACGTTTGTTTTTGTATGTTTTCAGGTGTCGAAGGACTTAGGTGTGGAAACATGGTGGAAACGTAGACAAAATGACAAAAATTGGTGGAAAACGTGTTTCGGAGCACTTCCTGTGACCGCAGGAAGTGTGTCTTGCGGCTACAACTCCAAAGGGTTTTCTGTATTTCTAGAGCATTCCTGCGACCGCAGGATATGTCTACAAAAGAGAAAAATGCAGATTTTTAATTAAGGGCGTTTTAGTCATTTCATGTTTAACAAAACACTAATTAGGTTTAAATGACGATAAATGAGAGGGAAGGAGGCACTTTTTGATATCTGGACTGAGAGAGGAGGCTAAGGAGCATACTGACTCCAAGGCTGCGGCCGAGAGAGCGTGCGTCGCGGCCGCAACGCCCATTGCATTTGTAATTTTTTTTTTTGGATCAAAACGTTTAAAACTCTTTCCCACATGCTTTAGCATATTACATAATGACTCTATGAAATTGAAACATGAATGTCTACCTCTCAATCTAGTCATTATTGGGGATTTAAACCTTTCTATATGATTTTGTAACTCCAAAATATAATTCGTGAAAGAGACGGACATATGAATCGCATTGGTAACTCTCAATGTCACACTAAATAAAAATGCTATAACATTAAATAAAATAAAAAAACCAATTCCTATCCATTTATAAGTGATTATTCACTAAGAAAATATATGTAATATATAACCAAAAGTTAACTATGTTTCATGTCGGATAGCTGAAGTAGTTATTGTTTTGGATTTAGGCTGTTGTTTCGCCACTAAAGCCATGGTTTCTTAATTAGTTTGCAACTATTTAATTCATTATTCAAAAAATTTATTAAGATTAATGACAATAGATCCTATGTGTAAGAAGATGATTTATAGATTCACTATTGAAATAGGAAAGCCAAAAATAACATCTTACACAACTTAAAGTACGGTGCACATTTATTTAATTACCTGGGCCAAAACCAAAAATACGTATAGCTGGAAATTAATGGTACCGTTCTTTAAAATATAAAAAAACCTATATAGAAGTGAAATAAACTATTTTGAAATTTCGAAATGCCCATATTTGACCATGTTTTTGATGATGTTATGTAGTTCATAAAAAAATAAAGTAAATCCAAAAGTGGTCAAGTTAGAGAATTGTTTTCTTACATTTTTGTACTTCACATAGGACAAATATATTTCTACCACCTTTGGTACAGTTACTAAATCCCACATAACCTACTCAAATTATTATGAATTGCCCACCTAACCCCTAACTCATACACGTAACACTAATTCGCAGTATATATTTTGTCCACCAATTTTGGCAATGGTAGTATCATAGGTTTTCAATTGTTTCTTCTGACAAGAAGTAAATCCCATGACCTCAATAGTGTTACAGCCACCCACTCCATGACTTTCCCTCACCTTGAGAGGTTATGAGTGGTACGGTTTTCCTGTGACAATTGGATGGGCTCACCATGCTTTTTCCAGGCCATCATTTCAAGTTGTACTAGTATTTCCTCCCAAATTGGTGAAGGACATGACAACTACAATTAATGCCTATCTTCAGTAGGAAATTGAGGCAGAAAAATATTAGATTTACAAAATGAAACAAGTTTGAAGTTAAATAAATTTTAATGTTATAACTTAAACATGGTAAATTAAAAAGCAATATAGTTCTATTCCTCATGAATAACATGTCGAACACAAATTTAACACTAAAAAATAAGAGTAATATAACAATAATCTATCAAACATTTAATATAATATTATTGGAGTAGGGGTAACAGGGAGGACCCTCATCCTCTACCACCTGGTATGCAGCAATCACCCACAATATGATTAACTTTCTCCCCTAGATATTCTTGGTACCTACTCATGGACTCCGTCTTCAAATGTCCGACTGCTTCCCAAAGTCTTTCATAATTCGCCTTGGACTCGTCCAATGAGTTCTGAGCATCATCTTTCATTCCTTGTAATGTCTTTGTCTTTTGTGCAACCTCTGCCTCCAACTGGGCAATCTCCTCCTTCATAGACTTGTTCATTTCCTCCAAAAGACGCTTGTCCACATTAACTGAGAAAATCTCATACTCTTTCTCCTCCAACCTCCTCTTCAGATCGTTAATGTAGCGATAGGTTGTTGGGGGAGGCTTGTAATTTTAAACTGAGTGAATTCATCCCAGTCGACGTCATCTAATTTCATTTTGGGCAGGTCGTGCAGGAACTCAAGATTGCATGAATTGAGTGAAGATTCAGAATCCATACCCCTGCGACAAGGAAAAAAATTAGATATCAATAGTATGTAAGAGGAAAAGAAAACTTATAACCCCCGATATAGGTACAGTGTAATGTAAATTCAAGCTCCCCCTATACCTAAAAGTAATCTATGAAAACATATTGTTAAAAAATATGGAAGTAATATTACGTGGGCCCACCAAAGACATGAGAGAGACAGTGTCCCTTACAGCCACACGAAACATTCATGTCAAACTTGACTAATATAAGGGTTGTAGGCCAAAAGTTATTAGTTGGTCTAATTGAATAAAAATTATACTCCAATAATCAAACCCAGTTTAATATTTATATACATCACGGGTCCCACTTTTTTATTTAATCAATCATTCTTCATCTCATCAAATCATTTGGTGAAAAGTCTCTTACTCCATCTTTAAATTTATGACCTATTCCTGCGTGGGGAGTGTCTAAAAATATATTATTTTTCACCAAAAGTCAAATGGGAACTGTTTCCCCAATGAGTTTGGCATTACCCGAAACATGCTTTTCCTGAAATAAGGTACACGTAATGAGTTCGGCCTAACCACATTCCAATTACGTGTCCAAAAGTAACTTCTGGCTTGCGCCACATTACTATTGATTTAGTGATATTACACTTATGCATGCCTTTGTAATTGAATAAAATATTTAAATGATGTATAATTGTCCTTATTTGTAAATGGCGTTGGATTAGCAAATTTAGCTTGTCCAGAAGTAACCCCATCGACCTACCCCATCATCTCCTCCTACTTGTCTTATATAAATACCTATATTCATGTTTTGGATTTCATCACAAAACAAACTTAAGTCCACATATTTAAAAGCTACAATGAAGCCTACAAGTTCCAAAAATCCTGTAGTTTTTCGTTGTCCAAACTTTGACGAGCTAAACGTAGACCAAATGCAGTACGTGAACCACATTGCACAAGAAAATCTTAGGATTGCCACTGACCGGAGTGATATACAGAACCAGTTATGTGTCGCGCTCCTTTGTAACACCACACTCAACTCCGACGTGCAGTCAATGAAGGGGACGTTGGAAGATATGAAGGCCAAGTTCTCGGCATTGGAATCATCAGTTAGAAGGGACCTTGAAGCTGTGGCATGTGCCATCGAGGAACTCCGCAACGGCTATATGTACATGTTTGCTCAAGCTTCAAAGCCACCAACTCAGTAGTACATTGTCTACTTGTAGAAGATGTGTTTTTAATAACTTATGTATATCAGTAAGCGTGTAATGACTCAGAGGTTGTGTGCTTATAACCAAACCTCGATCATGGCTATGTTCTTTTGTGGTTGGCCACTCCATCTGTTTAATATCTTCTTTATGGAGTACACGTCACTTTTGTCGTGTTATATTATATGTATAGTCCCCCTCTCTCTCTTTCTCTACGTATACATATATATATGTGTGTATGACTATGTATCGTGTGCCATGGACATTTATGTTTTATTATATGACATTTGTCTTCGTATGAATATATATTATCCTACAGGTTTAGTGTAATAATTCACCTCTATCATAGTTTGGGTTGTTACCTAACCATTTTTAATGTTGTTCGATTTACAACAATGTGAACCCTTACAATATCTGATTATGGTTGTTATGTCCCTTCTTCTTCATTGGCCTGTTAAAAATATATGGAAAATTAAATCCAAAATCAACCATGCATATAATACACCTAAGTAACTTCCTAATGGGGGAAAGACGAATAAAATTCGCACACCACTTTAAGTTGCATAAAATGATCGCTCCTCCATAGGAAACAGTAATACTATTGACTCAATTGATAAAACGAACCTTCTGCAAATTAACCAGTGTAAAACTATGTGTTGTTATTAATGGAGAATGCTCATTAAAGAAGGACGAGATGGACAAAAAAATAGCATAATTAATGCTATCAAATCTTCCCACAACAAACCCCTTCTCCTAAAAATAAATGAGGCAAAAGCCACTTTCTCTGTATACATACAAACATACATACATATATATAAATATATAGATGATGAGTCTTACTCAAACGTGGTTTCGTCATAAACAACGGGGAAATCAGCAGAAGGAGCTTCACTCCCCAGGCTTCAATTATAAGTTACGGCGAAGGGCTTGTAATTTAATCAAGGTTCATTCCACAATAAGAGTTTCACAAGTTACGAAACAAGGTAATGAAATACATTTCATGAAAATCTGGAAAATTCCTATATATTGTTCGTACCAATTGTTTATCAGTAGTCATGTAATTTTTTTCAATTTTACTTGAAACACGAAGCTTTTGGTACCTTATTCTATGATATCCCCTTTGAATATGCTTTTTGACTTGGAGTTTGTGTGGTATTGGTGAGAAAGTTTGGAGTTGGTGAGAAAGTTTCATAGATCCTATGTGTCTACGAGCATATGCTTCATCTACAGGTGAGTCAAATCCAAGTGTACACTACTAGGGTTCTACCACGTACTAGAGCTGCGGCCATTGTTAACTTAAGTAAACCAATCTTAGTTTGTTGGGGGAGATTGTCATAATGTGGTTTTTATTGTTTCATTGATATGCTTATTCTTTCATTTATTTCACAATAATTGACATTATATTGTGTGATTCCATTTTTTTTTTGGCGGGAAATTTATCACCGTACTTGTCTTTCTCTTTCTATACATATATATGTATAAATATGTATGTGAAGCTCCCTCATTGGTTCCCGACTTTCTAAACCCCTTAGAGAAAGCTTCACCTCCTCAAAAACACTTTTACCCTTACCATGGAATCATCCAAGTTATGCGTCAATCTCTTTCCTAAAGAATATGAAGTGAAAAAAGAGTTGGAATCTCCAACAAAACAATTTCCTATACCATTCCCGGCGAACTTTCCCCTAACTCCATCACCACCAACTAACAACAAGGAAAAGACGACCATCCCTACTCCTTCCTCAGTAACTAGTTTCGCAACAGCCTCCCGTAGTGATAATGGAAAAAAAATTCCAAAAACTAAGCCTGGGTTTCGCGGCAAGTGCAAAAATTGCATGAAGAAAGATGTGCAGATTGAGAAGCTTATGGCTTTCAAGCAACTTGTTGGTAAGAAAGCAACGACTTTAAGGCTGAATTCAATGGATATTAAGTCTTTTCTTTTTGACCAGTGCCAGATTATGGATCATGTAGGGACTATGGTGAAACGACAAGATACAATTAGTGGTGAGTTGTGTGTTGAAGCTACAGAGGAAGGACCTACCAAGGAGATCATATTTCTTGACTGATTTAACTTTAAGATTCTCGTGACATGGGTCTTCATTTCAGTTCTTGTATAAACTAGATGATCCCATGTGTATAACAGACAATTAGTGGTACTGTTGATTACTTTAAACATTAAGAACCAGTATGTAATGCCCCGAATTTTCTAATAAGGTTTAGGAGCTTGGTTAGGAGGCCGGGAGGGCCTTAATTGATTTATTATGCTATTTAATGATCATATGCATGTTTATGTGAATTATATTATTATATGATGGTAAATGCATGCATATGGGTGTATTTATGAATATAGGGGTATTTTGGTAATTTGGCCGCTGTGGGCATAATTGTGTATTATGGGTGCATGGTTGTGATTAATTAATATAGCCACATTATAAGGTGGATTGGTTCGAGCTATTCGGCATGAGATGATCATGAAATGTAAGTGTTCGGTCTACTCATAATGAGTTTAAGTTCGAGGCTCGGGGTGAGTCTCGGGGTCATTTCGATGAGTAGAGCATTACCGAGAATTAAAAGGGTAATGGGATATGATTTATTGGCATTTGAGAATATTGAGAATAGCAGGAATTGGAGAGCGTTAATTATAATTAACGAGATAAGCGAGAAAGGACGGTTTTACCCTTGGGAAGGCTTTAGAAACTTTTAATGACCTAGGGGCATTTAGGTCATTTGGTTTGGATTTATATTGACTTTCAAGGCTGTAGAAATTCAGAACAAAAACAGAGCATCATCCTCATCTCCTTCTCTCTCACCCGTACACCATTTTCCCTCTTTTTCTCTTTGGAATTTTGAGAGCCAACTTAAGGTATCAAGCTAGGAGATCAAAGGTGGGAGCTTAGGAACTTGATTCAGCCATTGAAGGGGATTCAAAATCAAGTTGGAGGTAAGTTCCAGCCATTAGTCTTATGGTATACTCTGTTTTGGCTTTAAACTTTCAGCTTGTGATTTCTTGGTAAATAGTTGGGATTAATGGAAGTTTGATTGATGTTTACCTTGGGTTTTGATGAGGGTTTGATATAGATGATGTTTGGTGGTTGAATTGGGTGTTAGGTTGAAGTTTAGGACTGGTTTGAAGGATTGGTTTCAAGGAAAAACGCAGGGGAAGAAAGCTGATTGCTTGCTGTTTTGCATAAAGGGTTGTGGCATGGCTATGGTGAGACGCGGCCTATGTTGATTTCTAGGGGAGGAAATGCCTCTTTCTGAGGGTGAGCCACGGCATGGCTGTGGTGAGCCGCGGCCCATAAGGGCATTTTTGGCCAGAAATGGGTTTTTGACTTGGGGATGCTAGCTTTAGGCCTCGGGGTCGATCCTACTACCCGGTTAAGTGTGGATTGATGTCCCGAAGGCTAGATATTGGTTTGGGAACCTATGTTGATCATTTTTATTGATGGTATCCTATATTTGGTTATGACTAGGTGACCGCTAAAGGACTAAAAGTTGATCGTTCTCAAGGGTCGTTCTTTTAATCATTCTAGCTCGAATCTGAGGTAAGAAAACTGCACCCTGTAATATGTGACATGCATGGCTATACTTGATGCATGTTGGTTGACTATTGAATGTGACATGCATGGCTATTATTGGTGCATGTTGGATTGTTGAATATAATGCATATGATGCATGAGAAACATGTGATTAGGACATGCTTTGTATACTGAGTATGATATCGTTCAGAGCTTGAGCCTCTGTGTTTATGCATGATCCTAATTATACTAGTACCTGTTTAGTAAGAATGTTGAATACCTTGTTATTGGATATTGAACATGTGATATATGTTTGGTGGCATGGCTTACTTGTGTATTGCACTGACTAGTCAGGGATCCTGACCTAAGAGTCAGAAATGGCATAGCGTCATGAACGCCGAGCCAAATGAAGATTAGATCTAATCGATATCAGCATTGAATGGCTCTATGGCATTAATGCTAGACCGACCCTAAGGTCGATGAACTTATAAGCGCTTGACTAGTCTAAGACCAGTACTCAGAGCCAGGGCATATGGCCCCAGTGACCGTTTGTCACATGGCTAGGGAACGTTGTTCCAGGGTTATGACTCTATGGTCATGAGGAAGGTTATGTTGGTGACTGTTATCCCCATTTCCTGGAAGGGCTTTGGGCCTTCGCCCTGGCCCACGGTCAGAGAACCGGCTCGGCATTTGGGCCTGGCCCAGGGTCCCTTGGTTTGACTATCACCCAAGGGGACTGGTACGGACAGGGACTCTAGACTGGGCCCGCTTGGAGGGGTTTGGGACGTCCCTCCGGATTCATCTTCATCCTGACGGTCCCGGCGATGTCCATAGCGCCCGGACCGTCGCGGCCTACACATTCCTGTCCCGGAGCCTGGTATGGTCCGGGCCTGAGGTAAATGGAGCGGGCCAAAGGTAAACAGACCTAGGTCACCTCCTCCCCAATTGAAGGGCCAGGCGTCCAGGATCCTAAAACTGCCTCATTTCGCGTGGGCATTGTCCCCCACTTTTCGCCTGCAGAAAAGGTCACCTCGGGATTGCCCACTGGTGTGTCAGAACTGCGCAGCCAAGTACTCTGACCGGTTTTTGTCTCCTAAATCAGCCTCGTGACTCAAAGTGGTCTGAGCCAAAGCGCCGTTTTGTCGGGCGAAGGCTTGTGTCTCAGGTCAACCAATTAGGCCTTAGCTGGTCTGAATTTTGTGTATTGTATACCTCTTTGTATTGGGCCTCCACTAGAAAGGCCCCTTGTACCCATTTCTCTTATGGGCCCGGATCGGATCCGGCCCAGACCCGAGGTTCCCCTCAGCTTATAAATATAAGCTGTAGAACAACGTGCGAAAGAGAGAAAAAGGGGGGAGAAGGCAGAAACTCTGTTGAGATATAATTAGAAAAATCCATTGTAAAAGCTTCTTCTAGCTCTAATATATGGACTCGTGGACTAAGGCTAGTTAACGCCCCAACCACGTAAAAACCTCATGTCGATCTTCCATTTTCATTATTATTACTAGTAAATATCATTCATTAATATAGTTGCCGAAAATCTCGGTTAACAGTTTGGTGCTTTCATTGAGAGCTGAAGGAAGCTAGCGCCAACGTCAGGCCTTTTACTACGATGGTGAACACGCGTCACACCACCTTCGACCCTACCAACCCAGAGCAAGGTAACGGAGACCCACTGCCTTCTCAGCACATTCCTCAAGACCTGCCTGAAGACGTGCCTCCTCAGATGTCTCACCAAGATGAGTCGCAAGACTACGAGGGTGAGGCAGAGTACGAAGTAGAAAACGAAGAAGAGTACTACGAGGAGGAGAATGAGGGAGAGTATCACGACGAAGCCGCGGACCCCGGGGTCCCTCACGACGATCAGCAAGACTCGGAGGTGACTAGACTGAGGCAACAGATCCTGGATCAGGAAGCCAGGATGGCTGAGCAGGCGGAGGCGCACCGCCGGGTGCAAGAGTCTCTGCGAGCCCTGCAAACACTGATGGCCGAGCAGGGCCCGGCAGCCAACCCCACAGCTGGCCCGCAACCAGAGACGCAACAACCCGCTCCCCAAGCGCAAGCCAGGGGCCCCAGGGGTGCCAGCCCGGTCCTTCCCCCAGAGCCTATTCCCGACACGGCTACGAAAGTCCCGGACAAGGAGCGACGGACGACCCGGAAAAAGACCACTCCCGTCAATAAAGCCGGGGCACGTTCACGGCCATTACCTAGGAAAGAGAAGGTGCTCCCTGTCCCAGGACAAGGCCACCCCATCAATCCGCAGGGAGAGCGGCCGCGGAATAATCAGCCCCGGCACGCCCCAGGGGCGAACGGGCGGGAAAGATCTTTGCACCCAAGTGCCTCGGTCAACAAGAACCGCCGGGACAAGTCTTGCCACGAGGATCGTCACGCTCTCTGTTCGGGGGACGACACTTCCTGGGTAGATCTACGTGACGGACTAAATGCCCGGAAAGAGCAAGCCCGCAAGGAAAAAATCCTTCCTCGAGACGGCGAACTCAGGAACAACATTAATGACAGGAGGAACGAGAGAATCCCCCTGGATGATAGCACGGCCAAGCAGCTCATGGAGCAAATGGCTGCATTAAAAAAGGTCACGGACCGCTTGGTCCGCAAGCAGGAAGGCGCGGACACTGACTCTGACGAAGAGGATAAAGAGCCATGCGCGAGGCACATCCTGGACGCTGTACTGCCCAAGGGGTTCAAGATGCCAAGCCTCACCGCCTACACTAGATGCACGGATCCTAGGGATCATTTGTCCCGGTACAACCGACTCGTGACCGTGGCCCACGTTAGCGACGACGGCAAATGCCTCTGCTTCTCCATCACGTTGGGCAGTCCCGCCGAAGAGTGGTGGAAAAGGCTTAAACCGGGGTCCATCCAAACATGGTCCGGGCTACAGTCGGCGTTCCGGAAGCAATTCGTGGCCGCCATGAGGATGGACATGCAAATCAGCGCCCTCGCTAATATTAAGCAACTACCCGCGGAGACATTGAGAGCCTATATCCAGCGCTTCACTGAAGAAGCCTCCAAGACCAAGGTCGATGACGGACAGCGCCTGGTGGCACTGCAGTCTGGAATCCGGGCCGGGTCCCCACTCTGGGACGACATGCAGCGCAGTAAAGCCACCACTCTGGAAGAATTCATCAAGAGAGCCCAAGGATTCATCAACTGGGAGGAGGCTCAGATCCAGGCCTTCGGATGGCCTCCGGCTCCTCACCCCATCCCTCAGACGATTCCGAGTGGTGCGGGGCAGTTCCCTGCGCAGTCCTACGCAACGCCCCCTATAGTCCCGGGGACGGCTGTTGCGCCCGGTGCCAGTTACACGCCTACGGTATACGGCCCTGCTGCTTCGGGATACACCCCGGCCCAATCAGCGCATTTCTCTGGTTATGGCGTCGCGCCGGTGGGGCACAGTATGGCCCCCATCGTAGCCCAGCAATCGCAGACCAGAGTAATCGAGGCAAGCGTGAATCCCTCCAGGGGGAAGCGGTCCGGCAAAGGCCAGAACCAGACAGAGCCGGCCAAAAAAGGGAAGAAGGGATACGAGCCCCAATATTCATAATACACCAACTTGGTGGACACCCGGGAAAACATCTACCTGGCTACAGAAAGAGCAGTCCACTACCGGAAGCCTAGCCCCATGTTTAAGGGGGGAAGGAATCCCAGAGATACCAGCAAACGGTGCGCCTATCACAAAGATGTGGGTCACACCACCGACGAGTGTCGACAGCTCAAAGATGAGATTGAGAACCTCATCAAGCTGGGGCATCTCCATCAGTGGGTAAGGGTGCCCGTGGGCGTGCCGGGCGTGTCAGCAATCCCCGGACATTCCACGGCTCCGGTGACGACTCGTGCATACCTGCCCCAGGGAGGGTATGCACCAGGACCCTCAGCGCAGGCCCCTCAAGGGACCATCGTCGCGCAGGCCCCCGGCCCTAGAATGCCCTATCCTACCGGAGCAGTGCCCCCTTGAGTGGACGGGCACGTGGAGACCATATCGGGTGGACCCCACCTAGGAGGACCTTCGAAGAATGACCAAAAGCGCTATCTGAGCGAGCTGGACCACGACCAAGAAGTTTGCACCCTTGTCCAGGTCCCGGCTCAGCGCCCTAAACTGATGAACCTCCCCATCACGTTCACGGAGGACGACACCCGCAACGTCCATTTTCTGCACCACGACCCGCTGGTCGTAGATGCCCAAATTTCCAACAAGCTGGTATCCCGCGTATTGGTGGACGACGGAAGCTCCGTCAACTTGTTGTTCAAACCTGCCTTTGCCGCCATTGGCCTGACGGAGGCTGATTTGGCGTCCTGCCCGACCCAAATCTACGGCTTCAACGGAGACGCGCTTCTCCCCATGGGAAAGGTCCAGCTGCCGATGACGCTGGGGGATGAGTTGCAGCACTCGTTCAAGTTCTCCACCTTTGTTGTGGTGGATTGCCCAACCGCTTACAACGTCATCTTTGGCCGACCCGCCCTAGTCGAGTTCGGGGCCATCACCTCCATCGGCCATCTATGCATGAAGTTCCCGTGCAGAAATGGAGGAATAGGGACTGTCCGCGGAGACCAAAAAAGCGCTCGTAAGTGTTACCATGTCTCTGCCCGTCCCGCATATATGGTCCGGGAAGAGCCCGTCGAGCCGACCCTCCGCCCAGTTGAGCAAGTAGTCCAGGATGAGGATGATCTGGACCCACGAATAGGGGACGAGCGTGTCCTGGAGCCAATGGACGAAATAGAAGAGGTATGCATCAGCGAAACCGACTCGACCAGGGTCATCCAAGTGGGAAAGAGCCTACCGGCGGACATTCGGGCCACCATTATCGCACGAGTCTGAGAAAACCAGGATCTTCTGGCGTGGTCCCACTCTGATATGACCGGGATCGACCGCAATATCATCTGCCAAGCGTTAAGTATTGACCCAAACGCGACCCCGGTCTGCCAGAAACGCAGACCTTTGGGGACGGAAAGGGCCGAGGCCCTCAAGCTGGAGGTGGAGAAGTTGTCTTCCATCAATTTCATCCGCGAAGCGGTATACCCCGTGTGGCTGGCCAATCCGGTCTTGGTGCCGAAACCTAACGGGACTTGGAGAACTTGCATCGACTTCACGGACCTCAACAAAGTGTGCCCGAAGGACTGTTTCCCGCTCCCCTGAATAGACCAAATGGTGGACGCTACGTCCGGTTACGAGATCTTAAGTTTCATGGACGCCTACTCGGGCTACAACCAGATCTCCATGCACGTGGCGGATCAGGAGCACACCAGTTTCCAAACCGACAAGGGCATCTATTGCTACATAGTCATGCCTTTCCAAACCGACAGGAGCAACTTACCAGAGGCTCGTCAATCGAATGTTCCGGGCCCAGCTAGGGCGAAACATGGAAGTATACATCGACGATATGCTGGTCAAGTCCAAGACGTCGGGGGACCATTCGGAGGATTTGGCGGAGGCTTTCGCGGTTATCCGGAAGTACGGGATGAAGCTGAACCCTAAGAAGTGCACTTTCGGCGTAGCTTCCGGGAAGTTCCTGGGCTTCATAGTGAGCTTCCGAGGGATCGAAGCCAACCCAGAGAAGATCAAGGCACTGATCGACATGGCCTCTCCCCGGAGGCACAAGGACGTTCAAAGCCTGACGGGGCGAGTGGCCGCCCTGAGCCGTTTCGTTTCCAAGGCCACAGACAAGTGCGTCCCTTTTTTCAACGTCCTTCGGGGAAGCCAGCGGTTCGAATGGTCACCCGAGTGCGAAGAAGCCTTCCAAAATCTGAAAGAACACTTGGCCAAGGCCCCCATCCTGGCAAAACCAGTCGAGGGAGAGCCTTTGTACCTATATCTGGCCGTGACCGAGCATGCCATCAGCGCCGCGTTGGTACGAGAAGAGGAAAGGACACAACTCCCGGTATACTACGTGAGCAAGCGGCTACTAGACGTCGAATCTAGGTACCCGCTGATCGAAAAGCTGACTTTTTGCCTATTGATGGCATCCCGGAAGCTTCGACCCTACTTCCAGGCTCACGCCATAAAGGTCTTAACCAACCATCCCCTGCGGTAGATGTTGCAGAAACCTGAGTCGTCGGGGAGACTCCTGAAATGGGCAATGGAGCTGAGCCAATTTGATATATCCTACATGCCCCGGGTGTCCATTAAGGGACAGGCCCTGGCCGATTTCATCGTCGAATGTTCCGGGATCCCCCCAGAAGAGAGTATCCCCGCATCTTCCGCAGCGCCCGTTTGGAAAATCTTCGTGGACGGAGCCTCGAACAAGAACGGGGCCGGCGCCGGGATCATCTTGGTGTCACCGCAGGGGCACCAGCTACAAAATGCCCTCCGTTTCCAGTTCAAAGCCTCAAACAATGAGGCGGAGCATGAAGCGGTCCTAGCCGGCCTACGTCTGGCCCGGGAAGTAGGGGCAACGAACCTCGAAATTTACAGTGATTCTCAGCTGGTAGTCAGACAGATTTCGAGGGAATATCAAACTGTAGAGTCCAAGAACTTTACTTAGCTAATTGTTTAGTAGTATTATAGTATGTTTAGTATTATCTTTGTTACTGTGGATTTTTGGTTCAGACCGGGTATTATTTGGACACTCATAGTAGTACTTATCGATTTTATAAGTTTAACCTATAGTTTAAGAATATTAAGTATAACCTAAGGTTTGATTATATGACTGATAATTAAGGATTATATTTATTATATTATAAGGTTTAGACATCAACCAATAGGATTTTAAGCACATGTTATGAATGGTGATTAAGGATTAAGTATTTTGAGGATTAAATTTAATAAGGAGAAAAGTTTGAATGTTATAGGGTCAGTCAGCAACTTTGAATACATTGAGGGCTTAGTCAAGGCTGTTTACTCCATTCAAACTTAGCTAAAAATGTGTAATTTCGTGTTTAATTATTCAGCGTGTGCCGATATATCGCAGCTATAGGGAGCGATATATCGCAGCACGTAGATACGGAAAACACGAGACGATGCACGGTCGCCTCGGGCATACTGGCCCAGGTGATATATCGCCTACAGGGGGCGATATATCGCCTCCTCCAGCATGAATTCAAACATTTTTGAATTCTTTTCCTTTCAGCCATTCAAACTTCTTCAAAAGTCCAGCATCTTTTGAACGAGTCTTCAGCCTCTGCTGAACGATTATTCAAATGATTTTCACCTAAAAAGCCATTATTTTTATTCAAGTAAAATCAAGATACTTTCATTCCCAAACTCTATAAATAGGACCTAGTACCCAGCCATTATTCACCTTTTGCTCTAAGTTCAGAAGCTGCTAGTGTTAAGTGAGTGTGAGAGTGTAAACACCTGGTTTGGGAAAATCATAAGCTTAAACATCATAAGCTTATCAAACACTTTGGGAAGTGAGGTTCTATAGTATTTCGGTTGAGGAGTAGATTGGTCTTTCAAGTCTTTGAGGTAGCCAAAACTCTAGTTCATTTCTGTATTATGTTATTTTCTTTCTCATAGCCTTCTACTCAATCTCTAACCTTAATCTTCATTTTGGTTAGGGAATCTAAGTTCTTGAGCACATAAGTTTCGGTAAGCATGTTTCTCAAATGGTTTAGTCTTTCCATCCCTTTCATTTCATCTTCTTTCTTCTTTAGACTCACTCTTTCTTATGGTTTTAGGAGTGTTCCAAAAAGTCCCAACTCAGTCCACACATCTCGGTAACTTTGGTAAGGAAAATAGGCTAGAATCAATATGTTATATGCTTATGTTATCTATGTTTTATGTTGTTAAATGTGTTATGATATGTATGCATATATGTTTGTAGGCTTGGGCATATGACCCATATGACTAACAAGACCCCAAATGGGTTATGGGCATATGACCTACTTAGCTAGTAGGACCCCACTAATCCCATGGGCATATGCTTGTTTAGTCTATGGGACCCCAAGTAATAATGGCCATTATAATAAGTGTATGTTATATGTATTATGTTAAGTCTTTATGTTTCTTATGAAGTTATGTTTATGACTACGTGTTAGATTTTCCTTGCTGGGCATTAGGCTCATTCCTTTTTGTTTTATGTGCAGGAAAATAAGCTTAGAGGCGGAAAGATTCGTGATGCTTAGAGGATGTGTATCGATGGTGAATGGAGTCAAGGGGCCGAGCGTTATTCGATTCGAGGATGTAGTCTTGTTTATGTTTTCTTATGGTTTTAAATGTATTTTCCGCATTTTCTATGTAACTCTTTTTACTTTAAGTTATTTGTGATTTAAAGACAATGGGATCCTATATCCTTCTTAGTATTCTATTTATTTGTAAGTAACTCTTATTTTACAAGTTACTCAATAAAATTATGGTATTTTCGTAAAAATGTAAGTTTTATGTATAGTTTCATTAATGGTCCAAATAGTCTAGATTAGTGGGTCATTACACAAACCAAGGGAGGACGGATGGCGGCATACGTGAATCAAACGAGGGGGATGCTCCAAACCTTCGCGGCGCATTCCATCCGCCAGATTCCCCGGGAGAAGAACGTGTTCGCAGATACATTAGCGAAGCTGGCAACCGACGCAGAGGCCCAACTGGCCGGACTGGTTCGCGTCAATCGTCTCCCCGTCCCAAGCATCAGGGCTCCCACCGTCAATACGGTCGACCACTCCACTTCCTGGATAGGGCCGCTGATCCGATACCTGTCCACCGGGGAAGTTCCGAGCGATCGAGCCACGGCCAGGAAACTCCTTTACCAGGCACACCGGTACGTCATGATGGACAGGAAACTCTACCGCCGGGGACTATCTATGCCTTACCTCAGGTGCGTGTCCGGGACCGAACTGGGAGCCATTATGCATGAGGTCCACGAAGGCTTTTGCGGAGATCACACGGCCGGGCCCAGTCTTTCCAAGAAGATTCTGCGCCAAGGATACTTCTGGCCCACCATGAAGAAAGACTGCATAGACTACGTCCGTAAGTGTGAGCAGTGCCAGAGGTACACGAAGATCCCTCGGTCCCCCCCAACAGAGATAACCTTGATGAACAGCCCCTGGCCCTTCGCCGTGTGGGGAATCGATCTTGTGGGATCTCTCCCGACCGGAAAGGGAGGGGTAAAATATGCCATTGTGGCGGTAGACTATTTCACGAAATGGGTCGAGGCGGAGCCCATGAACACGATCACGTCCAAAAAGGCCCTAGATTTCGTCGTCAACAACATAGTGTGTCGATATGGCCTCCCCTACAAAATCGTGTCCGACAACGGGAAGCAGTTTGACAGCTTCCACTTCACGGATTTTTGCGAAAGACACGGTATAGTGAAGAGTTTCTTGGCAGTCGCCATACCGCAAGCGAACGGGCAAGCCGAAGCCGTGAACAAAATCCTAAAAGGGACGCTAAAGAAAAAGCTCCAAGCCTGTAAGAGAAAATGGCCCGAGGAACTCCCACGCGTATTGTGGGCCTACCAGACGACCGAAAGGACGTCAGCCGGGCACACCCCCTACTCAATGGTTTATGGATACGAAGCCGTCATCCCAATTGAAACGACCGTCCCGTCCCATCGACGCGACACATATGATCCTACCCAGAACCACGCCTTGCTCCAGGAATCGCTGGATCTTATCGAGGAGATCCGGGAGGAATCGCAAGTGCAATTGAAGATGTACCAGGGCAAGATCGCGCGGCATTTCAACTCCAAAGTCAAGAACTGCAAGTTCGAAACCGGCGATCTAGTCCTGCGGAGGGTCTTCCCTGCCACTCAGGATCCGGGAGTAGGGGTTCTGGGCCCTAATTGGGAAGGGTCGTATGAGATCCAGCACGAGGTCTGCCCCGGAACGTACCGCTTAAAGCGGCTTGATGGTTCCGAGGATCCGCGAGCCTGGAATGCGGAGCATCTCCGCAAATACTACCAGTAGTCCTAGGACTTGTCCCAGTTTAGTATTTACGTTGTAAGCAATGTACGCCTCAGGGCTAATTCCCTTTTTAACAATGAAAATGACGTGTGTAAAATGTCGTAAAGGGCTATCGTCACCAAGAAAATGTACGCCTCAGGGCGAATTCCTTTCGAATTTCTTTCCCAAGTGACCCCAGACCCGTCTCCGCTCACTTGCGGGGGGTATCATCCTGGGCACTTTCGAAAAAGAGGACCGACCCCAAGGCCGGTCCCACCCCGCACGAACGATGTCCGGGGGTATATAATAAAAGGAACCAAGCCCGAGGCTCGCCTCGCCCCGGACGAAATGATGTCCGGGGGTATATTAAAAAAGGGACCAAGCCCAAGGCTCGTCCCGCCCCGTACGAAACGACGTCCAGGGATATTAAAAAAGAGGACCGAACCCAAGGCCGGTCCCACCCCGGAAGAACGATGTCCGAGGGTATATAATAAAAGGGACCAAGCCCGAGGCTCGCCCCGCCCCGGACGAAATGATGTCCGGGGGTATATTAAAAAAGGGACCAAGCCCAAGGCTCGTCCTGCCCCGTACGAAACGACGTCCGGGGATATTAAAAAAGAGGACCGAGCCTAAGGCCGGTCCCACCCCAGACGAACGATGTCCGGGGGTATATAATAAAAGGGACCAAGCCCGAAGCTCGCCCCGCCCCGGACGAAATGATGTCCGGGGATATATTAAAAAAGGGACCAAGCCCAAGGCTCGTCCCGCCCCGGACGAAACGACGTCCGGGGATATTATAAAAGAGGACCGAGCCCAAGGCCGGTCCCACCCCAGACGAACGATGTCCGGGGGTATATAATAAAAGGGACCAAGCTCAAGGCTCGCCCCACCCCGGACGAAATGATGTCCGGGGGTATATTAAAAAAAGGGACCAAGCCCAAGGCTCGTCCCGCCCCGGACGAAACGACGTCCAGGGATATTAAAAAAAGAGGACCGAGCCCAAGGCTGGTCCCGCCCTGGACGAACGATGTCCGGGGGTATATAATAAAAGGGACCAAGCCCAAGGCTCGTCCCGCCCCGGACGAACGATGTCCGGGGGTATATAATAAAAGGGACCAAGCCCAAGGCTCGTCCTGCCCTGGACGAAATGATGTCCGGGGGTATATTAAAATAGGGGACCAGGCCCAAGGCTCGTCCCGCCCCGAACGAAATGATGTCCGGGGGTATATTAAAAAAAAAGGGGACCAAGCCCAAGGCTCGTCCCGCCCCGGACGAACGATGTCCACGCCAAGGCTAGAGACTTGGAAAATTTAGTTGGGCCTGGTCCCGGCCGTTGGAACCAGGACTAAAACCCCTTGCAATCAGTTAGTCACGGCAACAAATCGAAATCTCTACTGAACAATGGAAGGAAGCTTTCTTAAAAAGACAAAAGAAAGTAGCAAGGTTTTAAGTTTAATTACAAGCCAAAAACAGTAACAAAAGTACAAGGCCAGGACACGGGCCTACAACGCATCCGCCCGGAGGTCCGCATCCTCCCTCTCCTTGGCCTCGTATTCGGCACGCTTCAATTGCGGGTCAGGGAAGATGAGGAGATTCATGTTCTTATCCTTGCACCAGGCCATATAGATGGCCTCGTCGAAGGTAACATCCACCAAGTTATCGGCCTCCTCCTTCTCCTGGCGGGTCGTCTCATGCGCCGCCTTCTCCTGAAGCAGGGAGTCGCCCAATTCGCGGACTCGGGCTTTCAGAGCCAGGATCTCCTCCTTGTCCAGGGCGGACTGTGCCGCGGCTGTCTCCAAGAGCGTCACCCTTTCATCGGAGACTCTTGTCTTTCGGGACAGCTCCTCTTCCAGCCCAGCCTTGGCCGACCAATCTCCTTGCGCTCCGCCTTCAGGCGGGCCACTTCTTCCTAGAGATGGGTCGTTTCCTGGCTGAAGGTCTCCTTGACGGCCTCCCTCTGGTTCACGGCCGCCTCCAGCTCCAGCTTGGCCGTCTCCATCTTTATGGCAAGCTCGGCTACTAGGTCGGCACTCCTCTGGGACAGTAAGTCAACCTGGAGCAAAGAAAAGTTAGAAAATAAAACCAACAAAGGACGGAAGGAACATAAGTGAAGCGAACATTACCACGGTGGCCAGGTGGCGGAGAGCCTGAGAGATGAACAGCACATCCGGGTTAGCTATCATGGCGTACCTCTTCAGCTGAAGATTGGACATAGTGCTCCCAACCTGATCCAGCAAGTCAGCAGCCATGGGGGCGATGTCTTGGCCCAGCTTGGGGCGGAAGCCCGCCTCGGCGGCTAGCCGGTCCACGATCGGCTGGGGAGCGCTGAACTCGGCAGGACGGTCCAAGAACTCGACCTGACGACGGATTTTCAGGGCCTTGTAAGCGTCGTCCCTCCAACACCGGCCATTTTCCCAGGTCCGGTTGATGAGCCGGGACTGTTCGTCCCGTAGGGCGATCTCCCCCTCCTCGAGAAGAGTTGGGTGGAGGGGAAGGATTGGCGGAGTAGGGATCTCCTTCGTGGTTAGCCGACTCTCCCCATGTGACTCCTCAGCTGTTTCCGATCGTGTCGTCCGAGGCCTCTTCCCGCGTTCGCCTTCCCTGGCGTCGTCTTCCGGGCCCCTCTTTCCTGAACTCCGACTTACGGCGTCGCCCGCCTCCAAATCAATCACCGGGGGCCGGTCCGAAGGGACGTCTGCGGCCGGCTCCACGGCCTGGAAGGGTACCACTGCCAGAGCCTCGCCAGGATAGGGCACTGGCCCGGGTGTTTCACTGGTGGGGAGGGGCTCCGAACCTGCCGCGATGTTTGACCGCCTAGCCGCCTTCTTTGCTGACCTTTCCTTGATGAGCCTCCTCATCTCGCTGGCTGGGTTAGACATATCGGAATCCTCTGCAAAAGTACAGGAGAAAGGAGTTAGTATGATAAGCTAGACAGGAAAACACAGCAGTAAAAAAGAACAGCCCGGGACGAACCCTCATCTAGGCCCCGGGCGAGACTCAATTCCCCTAAGGCGAATGAGTGTATCCGATCTCCTACGTCATCCGGGGTTAGAAACCCCCCATACTGGAGGAACCCGGACAGGAACATTAGGACCCCTGATCCTACAGGGACGGGCGATGAAGGCCCCATCTCCCCATCAGCCCCAAACGCGGGGTCCGGCGGCTCTAGCCTATCCCTAGCTAAGTCCCCGACTTGGGGAGCATAAGTTAAGATTAAAGGGGAGTTACCTCGCCCCGATACACTAGCCCCGGGAGTCCCGGCGTTTGGTAGGGTGTCTTCGAAAAGCTCCTCCAACTCTTCCGAGGTGGCCTCTTCCGCCGGAAGCTGATTCTTCTTACGCTGGGCTACGGTGGCCTGCGCCGCTCTCACCACCTCGGCGATGTGGTCGAGAGCCAGCTGCTCCCGGAACTCGTTGTCCTTCTCGCATGGGATGCCTCGGAAGCTCGGGACGACAATGGTTTGGGTGGCCGCAAGCAACCCTATTAGCCGGAGGTTTCCATCATTGACATAGCCCCCAATGTCCAGCTCCTCCGCGGTCAGCTTGGCATAGAACCTTCTCCTTTCCAGGAGAAACTCGGTAAGGGGGGTTTGAATGAAGGGACCTGCAACCCGGAAGATACGATAAGGGGTGGAAACAAAAGATGAATAAAAGAGAGGGTCCAGAGGAATACTTACCCACTCGCTGGAAGTCCAGCAGCAGTGTGGGGTTCTTGTCAATAAGGAACCCGGATGTCATGAACCAGTAGTGCCGGACATCCGGGGGGTGCTTCCAGGTGCTGGTGGGAGCAGGGTAGCCACTCCGCGGCTGCAGCCTGTAAAAGCCGTCCAAGCTCTTGTCTTTAACATTGACTTGCGGAACCAACTTGTAGAAGTACAAGACTTCCGCCGGAGTAGGCTCCGCGATCTCCTTCGCAACGTAAAACACCTTCCACCCAGCAAGCAGACGGTACGCTTGCGGCAGCAGTTGGAAAGGTGCGATCCCCACATATGTCAGGAACCGCATGAAGTAGTCATGAAGCAGGAGCGTAGCTCCCGCGCTAATATGTCCGGCGCTCCAAGCCCCGAATCCATCCACGGACGTATGCACCCATTCCTCTAGCCTAGCCATGCGATTGTGGAAGAGGCCCGAAGTCGATTCGATGCCCAGCTTCGTCTCCAGGAGCAGCATCATCCGGTAGTTCCGGAACGAGTTGGCCGTTACATCCATTTCCCACCTGTTGCCTGTGGGCGTCTTGGATCCGGGAGCGACTACGGGGGCCCTATTGACCTCTTCTTCTGAATGAAGTCTAACGCCCGTGGCCATGGTTGACGATCTGGGAACAGAGAAAGAAAAACCAAGCAGTCAGTACCTAAACCCAAAAAAGCCGGTCGAGGTACAGGGGGTCTCCTAAGGACTGCTTGAAGTCCCATCGGACCAGGCCCGGGACCCCGAAAAGCCCCGGGACCCTAACCGGGAGAGAAAACTACTAAGGTCTGTCCCTTGCCCGGGAAGCATCCGAGTACGGTGCAACCCAAACTGGGCAGCCTTCCTAGCGAATTCTAACGTACAGAGCCTAGGTGCATGCATCTAGAGAGCATAAGTTCACGAAGTTGGTAACGGAATTAGAAAAGACTTACTGTGTGGTGTCGACCGCTGAGGATGGTGGTTGTCCGACCGTAAGGATGGCAGAACTTCGTTCCTGAAGTGGCACAGCCGATGCAGTAGTTCGTCGACGGGACAAACCCGAGAAACGCCGTCAGGTTGAGGAACGAAGGTTGAGGCTCTGGGGAACAGGCGGTGGCGCAGAACTAGCAAGCGACGAAGTAGTTCGTCAGCGATGTCGGACATGCAAAGCTCTAACAAGCGTTTGGGTTTTTTCTTGAGCTGGTTCGAAAATGGAAAAATTCCAAATGTTGTTATCTGGGAGTCTTTATATCAGCCCCCAAATTCGGGCCCATGATCCAACGGTCAGGGGCCTCTCCATCCGACGATCAAGAATCGCGCAGGGGGCATTTATGAGTCCTTTTGGTCTGGATCCTCGACGTCTCAAATCCGACGGCCCAGGAGTGGCGGATGCCAAAGGACGCCCCATCCTACGGTCCACCTCATTCCAGGGACATTAATGACGACTCCCCCCATGCGGAAGTGACGCCTCGTGACGCGCGCTGACACCCTAGTCTAGGCCTAGCGGCCTTTGGGAGGCCTAGGCGACTCTTCGAGGCCCTTGTAGCAATTGCGTAACGACACGTGTGTCGTTCTCCTTAAAGCGGGCCAAGGGTAAACGTTCCCGGATCACGGTAAACGATCCGGGCTAAGCGACCTGCCACTGCCACAGCCTTTCGGCCAAGCCTCCTAGCTCGAGCAGGAACTGGGGAGGCAACTGGGCAAGCGTCGCGAGGGTGGTGCAACCCTCCTTCCGGCAAGCCCGGGTGAAGGCTTGGGGGGTAAATGTTATCCCCATTTCCTGGAAGGGCTTTGGGCCTTCGCCCTGGCCCACGGTTAGAGAACCGGCTCGGCATTTGGGCCTGGCCCAGGGTCCCTTGGTTTGACTATCACCCAAGGGGACTGGTACGGACAGGGACTCTAGACTGGGCCCGCTTGGAGGGGTCCGGGACGTCCCTCCGGATTCATCTTCATCCTGACGGTCCCGGCGATGTCCATAGCGCCCGAACCGTCGCGGCCTACACATTCCTATCCCGGAGCCTGGTATGGTCCGGGCCCGAGGTAAATGGAGCGGGCCAAAGGTAAACAGACTTGGGTCACCTCCTCCCCAATTGAAGGGCCAAGCGTCCAGGATCCTGAAACCGCCTCATTTCGCGTGGGCATTGTCCCCCACTTTTCGCCTGCAGAAAAGGTCGCCTCGGGATCGCCCACTGGTGTGTTAGAACTGCGCAGCCAAGTACTCTGACCGGTTTTTGTCTCCTAAATCAGCCTCGTGACTCGAAGTGGTCTGAGCCAAAGCGTCGTTTTATCGAGCGAAGGCTTGTGTCTCAGGTCAACCAATTGGGCCTTAGCTGGTCTGAATTTTGTGTATTGTATACCTCTTTGTATTGGGCCTCCACTAGAAAGGCCCCTTGTACCCATTTCTTTGATGGGCCCGGGTCGGATCCTGCCCAGACCCGAGGTTCCCCTCAGCTTATAAATATAAGTTGTAGAACAACGTGCGAAAGAGAGAAAAAGGGGGGAGAAGGCAGAAACTCTGTTGAGATATAATTAGAAAACTCCATTGTAAAAGCTTCTTCTAGCTCTAATATATGGACTCGTGGACTAAGGCTAATTAACTCCCCAACCACGTAAAACCCTCGTGTCGATCTTCCATTTTCATTATTATTACTAGTAAATATCATTCATTAATATAGTTGCCGAAAATCTCGGTTAACAGTGACTATTCACCATACACCTATCCTGATCAAACTTATGAAAGGTTCTCTTATCAGTTAAGCCCTGGTGATCCTATCATCACATGGCTAAAGGGTGTTGTCCCCATATTTGTGACTTTTGTGATAGTCACCTATTTGTTTGGACTGAAAGTCCCGGATGATTATTATGATCATTGGTAGATGTGTTATACTCAATGTTATAAGAACTCATTTGCCTGCTGGAATAGGGCTATATCTGCTAGGCGTGTGCTTTATGATTTGATGACATGTTATTACTGTTCATGAGCATATTAAGTTTTCTTGCTGGGTTTCAGCTCACGGGTGCTATGTGGTGCAGGTAAAGGCAAAAGAAAGCTGGACCATCCTTGAGTGGGAGAGCTTAGGTGATGACATGTACATATGCAGCTGCTCGTCCGCCATGGCCGAGGTTTAAAGAGGAACTAGGGTTAAACACTGTTTTGCCGCATAGAACGGCCTGTTGTAAATATTTTCTTGTAGTAGACTCTGAAATTATAGTTTTTTTTTGGGATCCCAACATATATATTAAACGTTCTAATGAAACGTTACATCTTAATCGAAATTTTTAATCCTTAAATCGCTAACCATACTTAGTTACACGATTTTGGCCAAATGACTCGGTTAGCGAGTTTAGCACTATTTACAAGGCACACCGTAACGGTCCCTGGAGTTGGAGCGTTACACAGTAAGTACTAAAGTTACCTTAAACTATAAGTTAAGGGTAATGGATGTACCTACTATTCGTATTTTGGAAGTCATCATAGTGTGTGTAGCAGGAGATATATCTCCCTCAACCATCTATCGTGTAGCTAGACATTATGTAATGATGTGATGTTTATCCTTTATTAATCATGTTTATGCTGATTTTGGTTGTTTGCGTCCTTACCGTGAATTTGTATTTTATATGGGATGCCTGCAAAATCATGATAAACCCATTACAACTAGCTTCGATAGAAGATGTATATATATTGATAGAAGGTATAACTGAAATGCTTGCCAAATCAAAGGCAATTACAGTAAGGGTGGTCATATGCTCGAAAAGGGTTAAGTTGGAAAATTGTGGATGTGTGGGCAGTTACCTTATAATTTGTTAATGCTTGAGAAGAGTGACAAGTTGTTTAGGGTTTACGCCCTGCACGTACCAAAATGAAACTCACACTATAGGTAGAGACATACACGGTAAAAGTACAAAACTTACTATAAGTAGCTTATTAACCATTGCATACCTAATCCAAAACTAAATTCCAAACCCATTGGCTTAAAAAAATGAAGTGCTGGAAAAAAATCATATTTTTTTGGGTTGTAACTTGAAATGACATACATACGGAGGCAATATTATTATAAATTTTATAGTTTAATTTTTTGTTTCTTTATTATCCCACCAATACAAAACTGAATTTTTTGTGGAGGCAAAAACACCCCATTTCAAGGTGGGTACTTCAATTTTCTTACATATATCTTCCCGCCCTTCCCATTGGTAAGTTGGGGCTATAATAATCGATACCCTCACTAATTGTATGTAATTTCCACTTTAGTTATCGCTAAATAATTGTGTATTTTAATGTTTCTTTTACCATACAATAATTAGTGATTTAACAAAAATATGTGCCTAATTTTAAATACATGTGTACATTTACTAACGAAACTGAAGTGTCTAGGGTGATAAACATAGATATTCAATTGCATTTCCAGTGAATATAAGATTGAGTTAGGTATTTCCATCAAGCCTTATTTTGTATTTGGTATTTCTTTTCATCTCTAACAACTATTTCTTTCGTGTTCAAGAAACGAAAAAATAATTACTCAAACAACATGGCGAACGACATGTCGAAAGCACTCGCACAACTAAATATTTCGAACAAGCTTCCACAACAATTAACAAAGGAAGACATTATATACAAACACCTACCCACGGTTGGCCACTGGGAAGATTTTTACTACAAATACTCTCAGTCGATGGGGTTTAGTGTTAGAAAAGAAGATGTCCGTCGAGACAACGAAAATAAAGAGTGGCAAAGAAAATGGGTTTGCTCTAATCAAGGGTTTAGGCGAGAAAAGTGGACAAACCTAAAGAACCATAAGAAAAAACCACAGGGTGCCTAGCACTACTGCGCGTGAAGTTCGACAAGTCCAAAAACAGTTGGGTGGTGAAAGACTTTAACCCAACACATAATCATGACCTTGCTTTGAAGACAGATATGCAGTTCTTGAGATCTAACCGTGTTGTCCCAGATTGTATGGGTGCCCAAGTAATGTCAATGAGACGGTCGGGCATACGAACTTGCAACATATTGAATCACCTTGCTGCAGAAAGAGGATGACATGAGTATGTTCCGTTCTTGAAAAAGGACCTATACAATTGGATTGGACGACAAAGAGAGTTAGAAAAGGAGGACGAAACAGATGCTGAGGGTGCCCTAGGATACTTGGAATGTCTTGGGTTACGTGACCCCAATTTTTTTGAAACACACACGATAGACGCAGAGTATAGGCTCGCTGACTTGTTCTGGGCTGATGGAATATCAAGAGATGACTATGGACGTTTTGGGGAGATCATCGCATTTGACACAACGTACAAGAATAATGTGTACAATAAACCCCTTCTCCTTTTTGTCGGTGTGGATCACCACTTCATAACTGTTATATTATTTCATATAATATAATGTTAGATTAAATAATGTGAAAAAATTTAATTTGTCACACCTTGTAACATATTATTGAGAGTCACAAAAATTAGACACATGTGTGTGCCCAAATGTGACATATTTTGGAGTTACAAAATCAGTTACAAATTTGTAACTCCCAAATATTACCCAATAATGCATATATTATATGTTACACATTTGAGATTGTATTTCACAAAGCCATGATGAAATATGGTTGTTGGAGACATGTTTTTAACTCCCAATATGTGTTTGGAGGTTACAAAATCATGTGGGAAAGGATTTGGGATGTTTTGGAACGTTTTGGAAAAATGACTTTTTTGTGCTGAAAATGGCCAGTCGGCGCGGCCACTGAAAAGTCCTGGCCGCAGCCAGTGAGGCTGACAGCCTATATGGTTTTTCAGTTTTTTCCAAATTGAACGATTCTAACATCCCAAATAACTCCTAAATCTCCATTTTAATTCCATAACCATCCAATTAAACATTGGTAACAGCCATGGGGGTTGGTGGAATTTGAAATTCAAAGGAGTATCTTAAACTCTATAAATAGGAGCCTAATGCTCACTTGTAAGACACACCATTTTCCATCCACAAAGCACTTGGCTAGAAAATACACCATAGAGGCTTGATAATTCTAGAGAGCTATTTCCTAGAGAGATCCCTTGGTGCTTAGAGAATAGGGGGAAATAAGCTTTTGGACAAAGGTTTTGAACCTTGTTCAAGTTGGTGATCCCCACTACTCTACACTTTGGTTGTGTGAGAGTTTGTCCATTTTATTGGTTTTCTTTTCATTATGTTGTTCTTCTTGTATTATTAGTGTATTGAGTTTGTAATTCTCTACTTTTATTTCTATTTACATATTCATTGGTATATTTTGTTTTAGGGTTTTAGTTCTTATAATTCTCTTCATTCTCTTATTTCTATTTACTTGTATTTTGAGCAATTGAGTTGTAATATTTATTTAATCAATTACCTTGTCTATTGTATTTGTTGCATAGAGTTGTATTTTGGTTTTTTCCACTTTTCCATTGAGTATAAAAATATATTATCTAACATATATAAACTAAGAGGGCTGTAGAAAATAGAGCATTTCTTCCTCCTCTCCCGTTCATCTTCTTCTCCCCATTTCTCTTTGGATTTTGAAGCTCAAGTTGAGTGTTCGAGCTTGGAAATTGATGCTTGAGGTTCTAGGCTTGTGTTCATTCATTGAAGAGGGTTTAATCTTGAGCTTAAGGTAAGATTCAGCCATGAATTTCCTAGTTCCTTACTCTATTTTTGGTGTTAGTTTTGATCATAGGAATGGGAATTTGATGAGGTTTTGATTGGTTTAAAGCTTAGGTTTTGTTGGTTATATGATAGACAAGTTGTGGTAATAGTTAGGACCTTTGCTTTGTGATGTTGGAAGTGTTTTAGTGAGGTTTTGAATTGAGTTCGAAGAGGAAAAATAAGGGTTTTTGACTGGGTTTCAGGTGGGGCCGCGACTTTGTTCTAGACCGCTGCAGCCCAAGCTTGATGAAGAAGCAGGTGGGTGCAAGAAGACCGTTGGGCCGCGGCATGGGAAAGGTAGGGCTGTGGCCCGTGTTGGGGATTGAAAGGTGGCCGCTTCTGTTTGGGAGGCGGGCCACGACACGGTGGATGTAGGGTCGTGACCCTTAGTGACATTTTTGGCCAGATATTTGTTTTGATCATGGGAATCCAAAATTTAGGCCTCAGGATCGTCCCTACTACCCGGTTTAGTAGGATTTGATGTCCCGGAGGCTAGGTCTTGGTCCGGGAACCTTTTATTGATTGATTTTATTGATGGAATCCCATAGTTGGTTATGACTAGGTGACCGCTAAGGGATCAAATGGTTGATCGTTCTCAAGGGTCGTTCAATTATTATTTCTTGCGCGAACCAAAAGTAAGAAAACTGCACCCAGTATGTGATGCATGTGATGCACGAGAAACATGTGGTTAGGGCATGCCATGAATGTTGAATATGAGATTGATCAGAGCTTGAGTCTTTGTGTTTGTGCATGATCCTAAGTGTGCTAGCAATTGTTAAGTAAGTATGTTGAATGCCCTACATTCGGATATTTGACATATGATATATGTCTGGTAGCATTGCTTACTTGTGCGTGGCACTGTCTTACTAGTCAGAATCGACAATGGTGTCAGAACTAGCTGTGAAGCTGTGACTTACTAGTCAAGTTCGACAACGGTACTGAGCATTGGTCGTGTGTTATTGACCTATGAGTCAAGAGCGGCATAAGCGTCATGAACGCAGAGCCGAAAAGATTAGATCTAATCGACATTTGCATTGAATGACTCATCATGAGCATTAATTCTGGACCGACCCCAAGTTCGTTGAAAAACTAAAAGCGTTTGTCTAGTCTATGACTAATTACTCAGAGCCAAGGCCAGAAGGCCCAGGTGATCGTATCATCACATGGCTAAGGGTGCAGATCCCATGTTAGTGACTTGCTTATTAGTCACTCATCTAAAGGTGCAGATCCCATGTTAGTGACTTGTTTATCAGTCACTCATCTAAGGGTGCAGATCCCAAGTTAGTGACTTACTCTTCTATCACTTATTTGATTAGGGCTATAAGCCCCAGCATGGTTATCGGAACCTCAAGTGTAAATCACTCATCTGTTTTGGTTTAACTTGATAGTCATCCATACAGGAGGGTAGGGCACACAACCATCATTATTTGAACTTATTTGCATGCGTGATTAAGGCTATTATTGCTAGGCATGCACTTTATGATTTGATGACATGTTAATACTGTTCATGAGCATATTGAGTTTTCTTGCTGGGCTTCGGCCCACGGGTGCTATGTGATGCAGGTAAAGGCAAAATAAAGCTGGACCATCCTTGAGTTGGAGAGCTTAGGTGACGATGTGTACATATGTGGCTGCTCGACCGCCACGACTGAAGGTTGAAAAAGGAACTAGGGTTAAACCCTATTTTGCCGCTTAGATCGGCTGGTTGTAAATATTTTCTTGTAATAAACATTTAAATTATATTTTTGGTATCTCGATGTATACAGTAAATGTTTTAGTGAAACGTTATATCTTAACCAAAAAATTTAACCCTAAATCGCTAATCATACATAGTTGCACAATTATGGCCAAATGACTCAATTAGCGAGTTTAGCACTGTTTAAAATGCACACCATGACAGTCCCTGGAGTTGAGGGCGTTACATTGCCGACCACCTTGTATGCCATCATTTGGTCTTCTTTTAGAATTGTTTGGGGTACCCATGCCTTTCGTCCTCACCCTAATAGGATCTTGTACAATATTTGGATTATCATGATGTGTTCTAGTTATTTTTTCGGTACCTGTTTCAGTACTTTGGCCCTGCTCGTAAGCCTCTTTAAATATGGTCATCAATTTTGTGAGCTCATTCTTTGCCATTTGAAATGTGGTGTCGTTGTGTGATGCATAAAACTCAATGACTATGCTAAAGAATTGAGTGCCCCAGACCTGCGATCAATTATAAAATTATGTATTACAACACGAAGATAAAAATGTAAAATTTACTTAACATGTAGTTCATAAATAATGAAGAAAGATTTAGTTTTACCTAGAAGCTTGAATCATATTTTGATGGTCAGCTAAGGGTTGAGGTAGTGATATATTGGAAGAACTCTTAACATCCTTCCACCAACGAGTTAAGATTAAGGACTCTGGTATAACACGTAACTGCACACCATATATGCCTGCAAGGAATACCATCGGACTCAAATAACAAACACGAACACTTGAACTCATTGGTCAATCCAGTGTAATGAACTCTGTGCCTTGATTCACTGCATTGGAATCTCACAAAAGAAAATAGGTTGTAGTCCTCATGATTCTCCTTATCTGGAATTGAATATGCTGCCTCCTGTACAATCTCTTGTTCTACTTTGTAAAAATATTTCGTGTGAATATTTCAGAGACATGTTTGTAATACGATATCAAGTAATTATTTTTACCGTCTGGAATATGAGGAAGGGTGTGTAAGCTTTTATAGTCATTTAAGGCTTCGTTGTTGTGCATCGTGTTGATGGCTAGGTCAATCTATGCGACGAAATCTCGCAATGAATAATTAGCTTTTAGAAATCTCTTCACTTGATTGTTCATTGATTCACACCTTTGAGTTGTCAGCATGCCTCCATAGAACACCCATCTTAAGTACGTCTCTGACCATTATTCTCATGTGTTGTATTTAGTACGACACCATGAATTCTCTTGAAGGCCAAACCTTGCCAATAACTCAGACCTTTTTTCTTCAAATTCTTCCTCTGTGTAGTAGGTGTATATTAAGTCATAGAAGCCTTGGTTGAACTCAAGAATCTTAATGTTCTTCGTTGCATTATTTCCCAAATTCCATGCACATAGTCGATGAGTAGAATCACTTAAAAGTTTGTTGACAGCAAATCCAATTCTTTCATCATTGTCAGTGAGCACTACTTTCAACATTTTGTTGCCCATGCAATCAAGGAAAACCCTCAAGAACCAACAATATGTGTCCTCTGTCTCATCCACTATCACTGCGCACCCAAACACACAAGTCTCAAAGTGTTGATTGATGCCAACAACGATTGTCAATGGCTTATTATACTTGTTGGTCCTGTACGTTGAATTGAATGCAATGGCCTCACCAAATAGCATGTAGTCCCTTCTACTCATTCCGTCAGCCCAGAAAAGATTTGCCAAGCGATTTTGGTCATCTAACTTGTACTCGACATATATATCGGGATCCTTTGTTGATAGACCGTCCAAGAAAGCTAGCACACCCTCTGAGTCACTTGGTAGGTTGTCTAGTTTTCTTAAAGTGGCAACTTTGTTGTAAACATCTCTTAGTTGAAAAGGAAGATTTTCGTAACCACCCGATTGTAGGGCCATGTGTGCTACTGCTGAACTAGTTTTTATTCCACATCTTTTCATGCTCATTACATGGGAAGCCACTACTTTTGGAACCTCACCGTTTGATCGTAAAAAGTGCATTTGTGAAGGCATCACCAAATCATGATTGTGAACTGCTACAAATTCCTTACACTGCCAAAGGTATGTGTCTTTCATTCGAAGGATTCGTATTGCAGCCTGACACTCGCATTGTGTTATTTCCTTTGGACATTTCTTTCGGTTTAGCAAATTCATAAAAATTTCTCTTCGAAAACCTTCATTAGAACAAACCCATCAGCGAATGCTAATAATGCCATCCCTGTATTTGGTGTCGTCAATTATAACACTAAATCCAACCCATTTGGCATAAGTCTTGTAGAAAGTCTCCCATTTATCTAGAGTATTCATCTCCTTGCCTAGAATATCATTAATATCTATTTCGACTACTCGTTTGTATAGTTGAAGGGAGCTAATAATTTCTTCCCAATGAGGATTGGAGGATAAATCAATGTCTGTCATATCTCCTTGCAAAACATGATAATCAATTAAGATATCAATATGTGAATCTCTATATGATTTTATATATTTGTTTTGTGTAGTCTTAAGCATATGTATCGTTAATAGGTGCATATGTGAATCCATGAACAAACATTTATCTCGTAGGTCCTGCTCATGTCACATTCCATTATGATTATTCTAGCATAAAATATACTGAAAATGAAATAATGCTTCCTGAAGGCCTATATTTTTACTCAAAAGGAAATAATGCTTCCTAAAGACATATATTTATATTCAAACGTAAATAATGCTTCCTGAAGACCTATATTTATACTCAGCAATATTATCATTCATACACAATGTACAAAGTTGAAGATAGTGGTTGAAATACATACCTTGAAAGTGCTTCATTTGATGAAGATAATGCTTGATAAATCTATTAAGTGTTGGACTTATAACTCATTTGTTCTATAGAATGACTGAATGAGCTTGTATGGGTTGTATTTAGTTCAAATGAAATGGTAGATATGGTGGCAGGTAGCATCATATATTGTTTTGTCTATGTCTTGCAGCGCACGTAATTAAAAGTTTAAGAACTATGGAATTGTTTTACATTTACTATTGTTGTTAACTAAATTAATTAATCCATAAGGCCCAAATACCTAACAACCTAATTTAACTATTGTTGTTGGGCTGACTTTATAAAACGACCAAATAACATTTAACTAATCATCAAGTGTGGAACATGAGCATGAATACACATAGGTATCTAAAAATTAATTAGTGTTGTGTAGTATATGTAATATGTAGAACATGTAGTATCAAAGTGGATAGATATCCATTTACCATTTAGTATTAAACTATATAAATATTTTAAGATAATGTAAGATTATATATGATACCAAACCCCCAAAAATTAGGGTGTGAACACTCTCTTTCAAGATATGAGGCCCACTCCAATTTATTATTTGACTATGCTACTGTTGGAATAGTTCATATCTAGATTATTCGATGAAACTAAAGCTACATTTTAAGGTGATGGTGGTATTATTTGCTCCCATTGTATAAGCAACATTAAAGTTATAAAATGGTCTATTTTCTAGAACTATATATATATTGGTTTAATCACATACAAACTCATCTAAAATTCATAACCATATATGAATCTTGTTTGTATCATGCTTGACACGAATAATATACCAACTTGCATACTTGGCACATATCATATCCAAAAGGAATCCCTTTGTTTTTCTTTTTTGTCACCAGAACATACAAGTAAGAAAAACAAAAACAAAAACAATGGGTCATTAGACATTGTTAAGTACTATTTCTCACCTTACTTTTGTGATAGGTGTGAAGAGTACAGGTGAAGAAACTCAAAATACAACATACACTTAAAAAGACATAAACTTAAAAGAAAATACAAGTAAACACAATCAAAATACAACATAAATATAAGAAAACAACTTGGTCATGAAGTGGTGACACAGGCAATGAAGATGTTCTAACTAAGTAGTAACTCCACAAACGGGACAAGCTCAGTCGAGCTTAATAACCTCCTCGACGTTACATTCATGGAGGAAGTCCGTAGCTACCTCAACACATTTTACTAGTTTTTTTTCTTGAGTTTGGAATTGTCCCTACTGAAACAACAACGATGCTAGCTCAAATATCCTCTTACGAGCCTCGCCCAGAAGATCAATGCATATTTTATTTTATTTGCGCTCAGAACGCAGAGTACTCTCTAATATGAGAACATGCATTACCGGAGCCAGAGCTGACTCGCTTGGAGCGCGAGGTGGACTGAGGAGTTTTTTTGCGAAATGGAAGTTGGGCTTCTATTGGACACATCTGGGCTACTAATCTTCATTGGAGAGCCCTGGGTTTGGAACAATATTTTCAAAATGAATTTTTGCTTTGTCATTTTCGACACTATGTTTTGTTTAGGGTTTCTTTTTACTAAGTAACTGAAAACTTGAGAAAATTACTCTCTGGACACATATATTTATACTTAATTGAACACATTACATAGGAGTCATAGCAAATTTTAAGCATGGTATTAATATTTTTAAAATATATATTTAGATTTGAAGTACACTTCTTACCTAGAAGCAAGAAGTTTGTATGCTTTCCCTAGATTTTAACAATCCTTTTTCTGCTTTTTCAAGATAAAAAAATTGTGTAGTCTTATCAAGGTGTTACTATATTCTTATTTTAGTATTGAAAAAGGCTACCTTTTTGTACTATGCTAGGTGTTTTTAGGGTTTATACTTAGCAAGGTACATTTTGTCAGATCCGATTCATATAAATGACTACTTTTGTAATTATAATTGATTAGATTTATTAATATTATTTAAGGTGTCAAATGGTTTAGGTCATAGCGTTTATAATTACAAGTTGTAACTGTTAGAAAAATGGTACATTTATTGTGTATTACACAATGGTTATGAGTGGTCTATGCGTGTACTTGTTTAATAAATTATTGTTTTGTCTATGTCTTGCAGTGTATTTCTTTGATTAGAGTGTGTTTCTCTTTTTTTGAATTGTTACAATAAATTGTTTAATACCCCATATTACTACTTTCACTTAAACATAAATTGGAAACTCACATAATGCAATTTAATTTACCATATTACCAATAAGACTTGTAATTTAATATAAAAAAATAGCCAACAACAGTAACACTCGTTACCATTATCTAGACCTCAAAGACATATTTGTCAACTTTTTCTTTAAGATAATAGAATTCTTTAATATGTCTACAAACAAATTAACTAGCAAAATATATATAATACAACATTTTGTATATATCTTTTAACTAGCACCATATATTTAATTCAAAAAATATAAATGTTAATCTATTTTGTAAGCATAAATATATATGACCTCAAATGGAAGCAAGGAGGAATATATAACGAAATACCCCCAAGCTAGTGGGAATATTTAGGTATATTTGGCATACATGTGATATATGTGTGATGTTTCATTATTATTTGGTTATGCTAGAGTTACTCAGCACAAGACGATCCTAGGAAGCAAGCTAGTGGGAAAGTCACAACGGGATTCATACTTGACTCGGAGTGAGATATCCCAGACACAAGATACAATTGTGATGGACTGGAAAGAATTTAGGCAGTTGTTTAATGAATATATTACTGTGATGCAGCCAACACTACTAAGATGAATGAGTTTCTGAGCATGGTTCGGGGCAATGCAACAGTATCCAAGTATGTTAGTAGAATCGATGGGTTGGCCAAGTTTGCTTTTGATATGGTACCCACGGATGTAGCTCAGAAGGAAAGGTTTTGTCCAGGGATTGAATCCCAGAATAGCTAAGGGCATTAGAGTCGCCCTAGTGCACGAAATCTCTACCTATGCTCAGGTGGTAGGGACTCATCAATTGACTTGATATGGTTGGTTATGACTAACTTCGATATGATCTTGGATATGGATTGGTTAGCCAAGTATGTGGCAATGATAGATTACAAGGAAATGATAGTAACTCTTGAGCTTGAGAGTGAGAAACTTTTGTAGTAGTTGGCATTGTGCTTATGACATATGTATTTAGAGCTAGAGATCTATTGCAGGAGGATTCATAGAACTCTTAGCTAGTGTGGTGGATACCACTTAGGTCGTGCTAGTGAGAATAGGACAGACTTGATTAGTCTGTGAGTGTCTGGATGTATCTCCATGTTGGGAATTGTGCCCTAAAATCATATGTAGTAAACATTGTTAAATAAATAAATTGAATTTGTTATGCATATATTTTATGGACTATATTATTCTGTGATAATATTAAGTAAATATCAGATAAATTCCTAAGTTCATATATGTGATCTCAAATAAGTATTGGTACAGGAGGATTGTGTTTGAGATACATGAACTTGAATAGTTCGCAGTAAAATAAAATTATGGAATCTTTAGATTAATTACTGCAAGTACGGTCCACTAGTATTATGAATACATGTGATTTAGATCTGGATCACTAGTGTAGTATGACACTTTAGTAAATGTACTTTATATATTAGAGAATATATAGAATTAGACAAGATATGTTTATTAATATTTAGTTAAATACCATTTCGAAGTATTAATTAAATCTATCAACTGATGATCATATACAAATGGATCGATATATATATATTTAAGTTTTCATTCAATAAAAGAGCAATGTTTATGATTATGATCAAACGCTGTGTTCTCGATAATTTATGAGAAATTAGGGCGTTACAAATAATAATTGATAAAACATGTCAAATTCAGTGTATAATCATTGATGAACGAAAATGATATAAATGTATAGCTACAATGTATATATCTATATAACGTTGGAAATATACAAATTTATTTTACAAGTCTAAAGTGATAATTAATTTTATTACGAATATTTAGTATGTATAAGATAACATATATATAAATATAAGAGAAATTTATGGAAATGACCTATTTTTATGATGCATTTTGCACTATGGCCTACTTTACATAGTTTTTAGTTAAATGACCTCTTTTATTAATGAAACTTTGTTATTACTCTTTCTACCCTTAGAATAATATAATATTAAATTAAAACAAAAAAACCCTAAAATTATCTTCTTCTTCCTCACTCATCTCACCCACCCACCCACAACCACCCTCCCCCATCCTGTCGCCGCCACCACCACCACCACCTGGATAGTCGCCGGGGACCACTGCCCTTCACAACCGCCACAACGCCTTTCCACAAATCTGGCCAACAAGTTTAGTTTATATGAGTTTTTATTAAAAATAAGATTTGATGTTGCTTTTGTAGATTAAAAGTGTAAAATGATTTTTTTTAGCAGATTGAAAGTATTAGTAAGGAATTGAGTTTATTTCTGGAGTTTTATGGAGCTTAAAGCTTGAAAATCTGAAGAAAAAAAAAATAATGGTGGTTTCGGCCATTTTCGTGGATAGAGAAACCCAGAATTTTTCGACAACTTGTCTAATTTTTCGACGGGTTGTCTGGTATTTTAGACTAGCTGTCTAAATTTCAGACTAATCGTAGTATATTTTCGACCATTAGTCTAAATTTCAGACCACATGTCATTTATTTAGATCACTTATCGAATTTTATGTCATATGATAATCTTAAAAAATTATTGAATCTTTTATGTAATTATGCTATTAAAGGGTATTTTGGTAATTTTTACATAAAAAGTATGTGTATGAATTCATGCAATATGTTAGAAACATCATTGTCTGTGCATGTGACATGATGGTTTGAACATTTGTGAAAAATGATTTTAATTTACATGCCATGCACGTTAAAATTTCATGGTTAAATTATTTCGATAATAAAACCATAATGCCTATTTTTTTTCCTGAATTTTCGCTGTGTAATTGGACGTCTAGGAGCTAGCGGTCGTCGATGTGACGCAACAAGTGGTTCGGGACACGTTAGCAGAAAATGCACTGCTTAAGGTAAGAAGAGTGGACATCTGCGCACAGGGTGTATGTTATGCGTACAACCTTGTTTTCTTATTTGTTAGTTATGTAATTATATTTGTGACCTGAATTGCTGCATTAGATTGACTAGCATGAGGATAGTGCTAAGGATTTTAGTTAGTAGACATGCTTAGGTGATAGAGTAGGCGTGCTGCTAGATTCTAGCTGCTTGTGTGAGTATAACACTTGGAGGAATTATCTTGGGTGTGTATAACTCAGAATAATTGGATGCCACCACGAAACTCCTGAGTGTGAGTACAGCACAGGCAGGGCAACGATGTCTCGAGGGAACGACCGAGTGTGAGTACAGCGCAGGCTAGATTAGGTGCCATCGTGGGAATGCCGAGTGTGAGTACAGTGCAGGCAAGGCAGATTACATTTCATGTCCGATCAACATGACTTGTTAGTATTTATGTGTGTGAGTGTAACACACATTATGTTAGTGTGATATGGTGCTTATTTATCGCACGATGATTATTATGTTTATGATTTTTTTTTTTTTTTTTTATAGTTTGGGGAGTTATGTCTTACATAGCTCTTCTTACTGGGCGTTAGCTCATGGGTACTCTGTGTGCAGGTAAAGGCAAAGCAAAGCAGTGAGTGGTGCGGGCTCGAGGCATGGACATAACATGTTAGAAGCTTGGTTCCAGTTATTTTATGTTTTTAGAAATACATGTTATGTTTTTAATTTCTCAAACTTGAACGGTTATTTTCTTTTTGTTGTTGTTATTAAACCTAGCGTCCAACATTTTATTTTTAAATAATGAGATTTCATTGTCTGTTTAAATTTTAAATAATATTTTTTTTAGTATCTTAAAGTATTTATTGTTTATTATTTTTAAACGGACTCCCTAAGTAACATCTCGGGATATCGAGGCGTTACAACTATCCTCCAAAATTCAGTCGTGTATTTTGAACATAGACTATATACATCTACTCCACGATACACGCAACAACGCTGTGAGCACATGGAATCTTATCAATGGAAAACTCTCGACATGTACAAGACTGTTGCGATCATTGTTGTTATCTTGCAATTAACATGTAAATAAACTAACAATGTCTCTACTATTTTTCATTGCAATTGGTTCAATCTCCACCATTGTCTTTATCTTGTAAGTTAATTTTATATCGAAGAGGTTGCGAACGATTTCTGTATATTCATAAATGTGTTCAACTAACTCATCATCAGTTAGGTTAGTTTGTACCAAACTTGATCTTGATCGTGAGCCATTTGAAATCTATTTTCATGAGTCTTCATTCTTTTTCCACAATCCGTCACATAATATTACAATATTTTTGAATGACATCTGAAAAAAAAAATACAATAAACAAATATAAATTATTGGTATTACTTTGATTGAAAAGTTATATAAAAAAAAATGAAAATCAAGTAGAAAATCTAGAAATTACACAACCTGTCTAAAAATTAGACAACTTATCTAAAAATTCAATAGGTGGTTAAAAATATATAACGATCTGTCTAAATTGTCTAAATTCAACAGATAGTCTAAAATTTAGACAGGTGGTCGAAAAAATACAACTACTGGTGTGAAATTTAGACAGCTTGTCTAAAAATTAGATAAGCTGTCAAAAAATTCCGAGTTTCTCTATCTCAAAAATGGCCAAAACCACTATTAAACTTTTCAGATTTTCAAGCTTTAACCTCTGTAAAACTCCAGAAATAAATCTAAATCCTTACTTATGCTTTCAATATACTAAAACAATCATTTTGCATTTTAAATATACAAAAACAATATCAAAAATCTCATTTTTTTCATAAAAATATAAACCAACCTTTTGAATGGGTGGTGGCTGGATTTGTGGAGAGACGGTGGCAGCCGATGATGAGTAGTGTTTGCCGACGGTGGCAGCGGCGGCAAGGGGCAGTGGTTGCCGGTGGTGGTGGTGGTGGCGGCAGGATGAGAATGGGTGGTTGTGGATGGGTGAGAGGAAGAAGATGGTAGTTTTTAGGGTTTTTGTTTTAATTTATTATTGTTTTATTTTAAGGGTAAAATGGGTAATACATAAAAATCATTAATAAAATATATTATTTAGCTAAAAATTATTGGAACTAGACCAAAGTGCAAATTGCACTATAAAGATAGGCTATTTTGCCAAAGAGCCCATATTAACATATTTATTAATGTGTGGAGGCGTATATACTCTAAGAACCAATAAATATTATAATTTATTATAATGCGGAGTTTATTCATATTTATAAATGGTCATAAGTTGAGGCTAAAACTTTTTACGACTATAAGAGATTTATTCCAATATAGAGTAACACTCTATGGACTCTATGGAGGTTTACTGTAACAAACAAAACTAGAGATGTTCCACTCAAAGCAAAATACTAGTTCCTGTTGCAAAAATTATAGTTATAAGTTCCTCTGATTTAAAAATATAGCAAGTTATATACAGTAAATTCCAGAAAATATTGTAACTTTGTCGTGCTTAGAGAACTAAAAGGAAAATCAGTGAATTTATCACAACACATAATAAGAAAACCATGCAGTTTTATGAAAAATGTCATCAAATTCAACATATATACCAATAAACTACATACATAATAAAAAACTTACAACACTTAAATCTAAATGCATGTAGAAATAACTTTCATTTATCATTAAAGGTTCCTAGCTATGAGCATAGATTTCTGGAACATATTCTTATTTCACAAATATAGGACATTTCATATATAATTTTTTACCACTATATACATAACAAAATTACAAATATTAGTACAAACTAGCTAAGATTGAGAGTAAATGAGCACTATATATATATATAGAGAGAGAGATTTTGTGGAATTTATTTTAAACAAATTAAATCATTTTTCAGCCAATAAAGCAAGAAAAATCTGCATGCATTTTATAAGAATAAATTTAACAAAGGGTAAATACTATTTTGGGCCTTATATTTTGCAAAAGTTACCGATCGGATTATTTGTTTTGTTAAATGACAATTTGGACTATGTATTTTGCAAAATGAAACAAAATAATACCATGAACCCAATTTTGGTCAAACTATTTTTCAATATGACAAAAATACAGGGTCCAAATTGTCATTTAACACCGATCGGTAACTTTTGCAAAACACAGAATTCAAAATAGTATTTACCCTTTAACGAAATGGTGAGAAATTTTTAACTCAAGCATGAAAGAAAGTGTATAATATTTATATGTATATGTACCTCACAAGATGATCCAATTGTAAACTCCTTTAAAATTAAAACCTCCTTTTATCTGGTATGAAACTGATCTTTTCCAACAATTGATGTCGTTCAAATTAGCAAATTTCTTAATTAATAATAACGTGTATCAACTAAAAGAAAAATGAGAGAATGAAAACTGATTATATTATATATCTTTTATTACACACAATGATTAACAGGAAAATAACAAACTAATTTTTTGATTGAATTTGATTTGAATTTTTTTTTCATTTTGAACTGTCGAAATTCTGTCACAGTAACCAGTTACAATAAAGATACTAGTACAATTTTTCTTTGTTTGAGAGGTGTAACCTGTTATAAGTCTATGAATACTTTTCTTTGTTTCTTTCTATTAGTTGCAGTTTGTAACCAGTTAAACTTGGAAATGTTGTAACTGTTACAACTCTTAATATTGTAATCAATTACAAAACCACTATAATCATTGTAACCAATTAATATGTTATGTTTGTAACTGATTACAACTCTAAAAATTGTAATCAATTACATAGCCACTCTAAAAACTAGATCCAGTTACTATGCCATGTTTGTAACTGGTTACAACTTTTCCTGGTTTGAGAGTTGTAACTGGTTCTAGGTCTGTGATTTTTTTTCTTCAACTTGATTCTAGACTTGTAACCAGTTACCATTGTCAAACCGAGAAATATTGTAAATGGGTTCAAGTTTGCGATTTTTTTTTTCTTTAGGTTCCATACATGTAACAAGTTACTATTCTCAAATTGAGAAATAGTGTAACTGTTTTCCAATGTGAAACTAAGGAAGTGGTAACAGGATACAAAGATAGAGTTTTACATAAAAAAAATTATCTGACTTAATTAATATTTTACAATTTTTAAAGGGGGTAATCGATTACAAATGTGATACTAATTGGTTACAATTTTATAGGGTGATAATCAGTTACAAATTAACATGTCACACTAATTATATTTTTTAGATTGATAATTTTTTTCTTTGTTAACTTATTTTAATTAAAAGTTTGGAGTGTACATGTACACAAATACAACTAGAAACAAGCTGATGTGCTTTTATTATTTACGAATAAATAGATTAATTTGAATATTTATATATATAACTATGTATATAGTTTTATACTATATTTAACGTAATATTTTCTAATCTAATATTTAACTTGGGATTTCAAAAGCCAATTCTATGGATGTTTTTATACGATACGTTTACAAGATAAAAATAATTATAATCTAATAACGTACAAAATAATAATAAACTCATTATATAAGAGGCTTTATATATTTTTGGACCTTATGTTTTGTCCAATTACTTATTTGGACTATGTATTTTGTCAAATTACTTTTTGGATCCTGTATTTTGTGAAATGGTTCAAATAGACCCCTAAACCTGATTTTGGTAAAAGTTTTTTGAACTAAAATCACAAATAATTTACTAAACTAACAATTTAGAATAAAAACATAATCATTCTGCCTAATAACTATGTTGTCATATTCAATTTTTTCTTCATTAAAATTGAGTTTAGGGGTCTATTTAAATCATTTTATAAAATACAGGGTCCATATAGTAATTTGTCAAAACACAAGATCCAAAAAAAATATAAACTCTTATTTACTTACAATCCTATTTGTCTTATTATAATAAATTATACTTATTATATTCATATATCAAATAAATGAAAAGAAAAGAAAGACAAAATATGTACTTGTTTTATTTATATAATTTTAATTGACAAAAATAAAATAAAATCAATACTTATTATAATCCATTAACATACAAAATAATAAGAAATTCATTACTTAATTACACTTATATTATTATGTAATTATTAGTGATATACACAGAGCGGGGAATTGGCGGGGAGTGCTCCTTCCGTTCCCATTTTTATTTTTAATCCTCGTCCCCGCCCCATCCCCGTTTATTACCCGTCGGGGACGGGGTGGGGAATCCCCTATTGGGGCAGGGAATTCTCACTGGGAACCCATTTATTTAAAAAGTGCATTTTAAATTAAAATTTTAAAATAAAAATTATAAATTATATGTAAATTAAAATATTGCACAATATTTATTATTTAAAATATTAAACACTTTCCTAAATAAAATTTAAAATATTAAAAAGTTACTACTATACTACAAAAACATAAAAGAAAGATATAAAATACATATAAAATATTACAAAAATATATACAAATTTAAATGGGGCCCTGTCGAGGCGGGGAGTGCTATCCTCGTCCCCGCCCCATTTAACATTCGGGGATTGAAAGTTATCCCCGTTCCCGTCCCGTTCCCCATTTAGACGGGGATTCCCTGCCCCATTAGAGTATCTACAATAGGAGCAACACTAAAAGTGGCTTAAGTAGTCCCACTATAATTTTTTTAATAAAATCTAACCAATCAAAAAAAATAAAAATGAAAGCAACGTTGCCTCTGCTGGGCAACGTTGCCAATCTCCTTTTAAAAAAAATCTCCTCCACCTCATCCACCTACCCCACAACTGACAAGCAATTCTCCAAGCAACTCCCATTGGAGTTGCTCTTAGGGGCGGGTCCCTGTGGGGCTCTGTCCCCATGGGAAAAATGTCCATCCCTAGTAATTATACTTATTATATTTATATATCTACTACTATTTTTTATGCTGCTTTTTTTTTTCTAGTGCCATAGATTACTAATTGATGAGAGTGAAATAGTAACAGTACTTACTACTATTTGCTAGAGTGAAACCAATTTAATATAGCTTCAATATAAAAATTAATAAAAATGCCAAAAAAATTTGTAAAATCATTTTTTCTTCTAAATTTAAATCAAGAACCGAATATAAAAATACTTTGAAAATGATTTGACTATTAAATAATTATTTATGTAAAATTAAAAATAAAAAAGTGAACATACACATTAAGATAAAAAGCTTGAAAAACAGTTTAGTAAAATGTTTTTTAAAAAAAATGTTAAGTTAAAACAACAAAATCAAAATTACAAAACTACATTAGAAAATAGTACAACTTAATTATGTTAAAAACTATGATATATTTTATAAAGGGATATTTGCGGCAAAAGTATCAAAGTTATTACATTTATAGCACTTAAGTACTCCACGAAAGTACCTGTCGTTCATATTTTGTTGCAATCGTCAGTTTCAACCGTTAAGTATGTTTGTGACACGTTGGTGAAATTACAAAATTAAATAAATATTTGTGGTGAAAGTACATAATTTAATAGATATATGTGGCAAAAGTACCCAAATTACGAGATATTTTTTGCAAAAGTATTCAGGTTATAAGAAAATTTCACATCATATGATGGACTTAGCGGCAAAATAAGCAACTGCAACAAAATATGGACGGAAGATATTTTTGCTAACAAATAAATAACTTTGGTACTTAAGTACTACAAACGTAATAATTTAGATACTTTCGCCATAAATATCCATTTTTTTAATTATACATTTACATAGGAAATAAGAAGCCATATATTTGAAAAACTAAAAAAAACACAAAGTATAATTCCCATATAAATAGTTAAATGACAAAAAAATCATATGTAGTGTATTCCTCCATATAAAATTCATTAATTATATTAACAAGGACTAAAGTAAATATATTATAAATTTAAATAATATATTAGTATATTTAGACTTAGCATTCTCTTCTAGAGGAATTACCATATTAAATACATTCATCGTGGCAATTAAAGCGACAAAATAAATCTAACTTTTCTTTTTATGAAGAGTTAAAAAGTTTTTTTTTTTGTACCACATTCTAAACTAACAATTTTCTCCACCTTCTCAAAGTTATATATTGATTCTCGTACAAGTTAATCTCTTAGTGATGGGAGGGAAGAGAGTGATGGTTAACTTCTTTTGAACGTAATGAATAACATATAACGAAGTGATTATTATCACAAACTCAAATTGTTAAATAATGACTATACATTAACTTCTTTGATGAGATGGTGTATGGTCCACATATAAATATATATAAGTTGTAAGGTGATTTGTGAGCTACATAATTATTAGGGTATATGTATATATAAGGCTAGAGATGTACTAGTTTTAAATTTAATTTTAATGGTTAGTATAAATAACCAAAAGATATTTAGATAGTTGAATAAAATAATAAAGACAAAGAATTTTTAAAAATAAATAAAAATCAAGGTATTTATGAAATTATGTATTATGTTAACAAAATTAAAATTTTAAAATAGGAATCCAATTAAGAATAATAACATTTAAAATTCAATATTGTACACTACTAAAAATATTACACATGCGCACGAACTAACAATCTGTATAATTAAAATAAGGTAGGTAATTATTTGGTATTCTGTGTTTTTGTAAAGTATCATTTTAGTATTCTCTGTTTTCAATAATGCTTATATGGTATGTATTTTAAAATCATATATATTTTAAAATCATATATATTTGGTACCCTAAATTCAAATTTAATTAATAAAATTTTACCAATTTAATCAAACTACTGTCAATTATGTAAGTTCTAAATTTAAATTAAATTACTTAATTACATATAACTGATGACAGTTTGATCATATTGACAAAATTTTATCTATCAAATCTGAGTATAGGGTATCAAATATGTATAATTTTAAAATACAGGGTACTATATAAATATTATTGAAAACAGAAGGTACCAAAATAATATTTTGCAAAAATATAGGGTACCAAACGAGTAAATTCCCATTATAATATTTGAAATACATGTGAGGATGTAGTATTGACTCTGTCTTCTTCTGCATACATATAATCCAATACTTTTCTTCATTATGGCGATTATGCTTGATATATAGCCGGTGCCTCTGTCTTCTGAAAGAAATAGAAAATTACACACTCGTTATGAACAAACTTAGACTACTCCAAACAAAAATAGAAAATAATAAAAACTGCTGCAACTCAGACTTAAAAAAATATATATAGAAATAGATTTGAGCAACAATATTTTCACCAAACAAGTTAACAAAAAACCATTTTCGACAAACAACTCTATTAAAAGCACATCCAAAATAGCCATTCATTCACATAAGAGACCAAAATAATAATACACAATATTATAAAAAATCAACTAAAGAATTGTGATTTAAAAGGTAATTGCCTTCATTTGATCTGAGTTTGTACTTGTAGTCGCAAAAAGAGCATAAATAAAAAAATTAAAAATTTATATATATTTTTTATTATAATTAGTACCATAATGTGAAAATTGACTTCTTAAATTTACCTCAACTTAGATATATATATATATGGGCCTCGATGTTGTCCCGCCCAGTATGGAGGCGGGACGGGTCTCGTCAAGGCATCACAGTCGTTCATCGGCCATAGGTTGCATCGTGTGGATGGAGAGATTGGTTGGGAGGAGAGGACCAACTGACAATTGATTGACTGCTGACAGTCTACTTTTGTAGGGGCAGGCTAATCTTTATGAATGGATTTATTACTCACAATCGGTTAGAGCATTAGCAACACTAAAAATTGATTAAGTTGTCCCATCATAATTATTTTAATAAACGTAATCAATCAGAAAAAATAAAAAACCAAATATGAAAGCAACGTTGCTACTGCTGGACAACGTTGCCAATTTTCTTTTAAAACAAACTGTTCCATCTCATCTATCACTGACAAGCACTCTTCTAAACAACTCCCATTGGAGTTGCTCTTATACTCAAAGGATGGGTAGACTTTTTCATACTAAAAAAAGTGTTTATGTCTTTGTTCATCTACCCCAACTTTTCATTTCTTCCCTTTATTCTTTCCCAAATACTTTATGACCAAAGCTGATATTGGATTTCTTTGCCATGAACTAATTTTATTTTTAGGGTTTTTAATTGAATTTCTTGAAACTTTACAATGATTTAATGCAAAGTTTATATTTTTTTCTTCTTCTTTAAGATCCTTTCAATTTGTTTTTATTATATGTGATTGATTGGCCATTTTTTACATAATCCATGTGAGTTTGAGTCAAAATCTGAAATGTGAGATTTAAACATGCTACAATTGATTGAACATAGAGTTTAATATTGAAAGAGAGTATCAATATAATTTATGTAGTTTTTGAGCTTTTGATCTTAATGCTTCTTATATGTGAGTTTATCATAAAAATATAGAAAATTCATATCTAGGTCGAATTTTATATATCTTAATCTGAATATAAAATATTTTTGTAAACTTGCTCTCTTAATAAGAAGAGTGATAGTGAAATCTAGCATTAATGAAATAGTAGAGTTGATAGAAGAGGATATTAAATTCCCTAATTCGCTATTTATTGAAGTAATTCTCTTTTGTTTCTTTAATTTCAGTGTTAAGCTCGTGTTCTTTTTGTTAGTTTAATTTTGCAATTTACATTTAGTTCCTGTATTAGTAGGGTTCTCAAGTAACTAAATATGATATTAGAGGATGTTAGCACTATTAGTGGCGTTAGGCATAGTCAAATATTTCAAATATCACACTTAGTAATCTAATTAGTTAATGGTTACCAAATTCGTTCTCAAATTATGAGAGATTAGCTTGGAGGATGCAATTTGTGGATACAAATGATGTGGTTATCTCATTATTAGGGCTCCTGAGTAACAAAGTGGGATATTAGGGGATGTTAGTACAATTAGTGGAACTATGCATAGTCAAATGCTCTAAATATCATAACTAGTAGCCTAATTAGTGGATCGTTACCAAGTTAGTTCTCAAGTTATGATTTATTAGCTCAGAGGTTGCAAATTGTGAGTATAAATGATGTATTTCTATTCATTAGAAGGGATGTTGAGTGAGTAAATGAGATATTGGAGATATAAGTAACACTAGACACAATCAAAATCTTTCAAATATCACACCTAGTAACCTAATTAGTGAATGGTTACCAAATTAACTATCTAATTGTGAGACACTTGCTTGGAAGTTGCAAATTGTAAGTAAATGACGTGGTTTCCATGTTAGTAAGGCTCTCAAGTAATTAAATGGGATATTAGTACTTTTAGTGATACCAGACATATTCAAATTGTTTCAAATGTCACACCTAGTAACCTTATTAGTGAATGGTTACTAAATTAGTTCTTAAATTATGGTAGATTAGCTTAAAGGTTGCAAATTGTAGTACAAATGATGTGGTTCCCTTCATTAGTAGGGTTGTTGGGCGAGCAAATGGGGTATTAAGGATGTTAGTACCATAAGTAATACTAAACACGATCAAAATATTCCATATATCAAACCTAGTAACATAATTACTAAACGGTTACCAAATTAGTTCTCAATTTATGAGAGATTAGCATCCGAGCGAGTCTAGCTCCGCACTCCTGACTCGAACACATGTCTCGGTGAATTGAAACGAGTCCAAATCTTATGTAATCACCCTAACGAGTGCCTCGGTCACCCGTAATGATTTGCATGGAAGTCAGTGCACACAAAAGAGCGCCGAAAGGGTGATAATAACATTAATGCGTGACTCGGTGCATCCGAACAAGTCCAGCGCCAGACTTTTGACGCGAACCCATGTCTCGTTGAATCGAAACAAATCTAGATATTGTATAATCACCCTAACGAGTGCTTCGGTCACCCGTAATGATTTCCATGGAAGTCGGTGTACCCGAAAGAGCGTCGAGACGGTGATAATCACAGTAATGCGTGACTCGGTGCATCCAAGCGAGTCCAGTGCGGGACTCCTGACCCGAACCCTTGTCTTGATGAATCGAGATGAGTCCATATCTTATGTAATCACCCTAACGAGTGCCTCGGTCTCCCGTAATGATTTGCATGGAAGTTGGTGCACCCGAAAGAGCGCCGAAAGGGTGCTAATCACACTAATGCGAGACTCAGTGCATTCGAACGAGTCTAGCTCGGTACTCCTGACCCGAATGCGTGTCTCGGTGAATTGAAATGAATCCAGATATTGTGTAATCACCCTAGCGAGTGCCTCGGTCACTTGTAATGATTTGCATGGAAGTCGGTGTACCCGAAAGAGCGCTGAGACGGTGTTAATCACACTAATGCATTAGTCGATGCATCCGAACGAGTCTAGCTTGGTACTCCTGACCCGAACGCGTGTCTCGGAGAATCGAAAATAGTACAGATCTTGTGTAATCATCCTAACGAGTACCTCGGTCACTTGTAATGATTTGCATGGAAGTCTGTGCACCCGAAAGAGCGTCGAAAGGGTGTTAATCACACTAATGCGTGACTCGGTGAATCCGAACGAGTCCAGCGTCGGACTTCTGACCTGAATGCGTGTCTCGGTGAATCGAAACGAGTCCAAATCTTGTGTAATCACCCTAACTAGTGCCTTGGTCACCAGTAATGATTTGCATGGAAGTCGGTGCACCCAAAAAAGCACCGAAAGGGTGTTAATCACATTAATGCATGACTCGGTGCATCCGAACGAGTCTAGCTCGGTACTCCTGACCCGAACGCGTGTCTCGGTGAATCAAAATGAGTCCATATCTTGTGTAATCACCCTAACGAGTGCCTCAGTCACCCGTAATGATTTGCATGGAAGTCAGTGCACCCGAAAGAGCGTCGAAATGGTGTTAATCACACTAATGCGTGACTCTGTGCATCCTTACGAGTCCAGCGCTGGACTTCTAACCCGAACACGTGTCTCAGTGAATCAAAATGAATCCAGATATTGTGTAATCACCCTAACGAGTGCCTCAGTCACTCGTAATGATTTGCATGGAAGTTGATGTACCCGAAAGAGCGCCGAGTAGGTGTTAATCACACTAATGCGTGACTCGGTGCATCCGAACGAGTCTAGCTCGGTACTCCTAACCCGAACGCATGTCTCGGTGAATCGAAAATAGTCTAGATCTTGTGTAATCACCCCAACGAGTGCCTCGGTCACTCGTAATGATTTGCATGGAAGTCGGTGCACCCAAAAGAGCGTCAAGACGGTGTTAATCACACTAATGCGCGACTCGGTGCATCTGAGAAAATCCTGCACTGGACTTTTGACCCGAACCCGTGCCTCGGTGAATCGAAACGAGTCCAAATCTTGTGTAATCACCCTAACGAGTGCCTCGGTCACTCGTAATGATTTGCATGGAAGTCGATGCACCCGAAAGAGCGTCGAAAGGGTGTTAATCACACTAATGCGTGACTCGGTGCATCTGAACGAGTCTAGCGTCGGACTTCTGACCCAAACTCATGTCTCGGTGAATCAAAACGAGTCCAAATCCTGTGTAATCACCCTAACGAGTGCCTCTTTCGCCAGTAATGATTTGTCAAATTTAAGCATTTCGTATTTCATAAATATATTACATACAATATAAACTAAATTTTTTTTTTTTTAAATAACCCAAATTCTTATATGATTTTAAACATTATATTTTAAATAACTAGAATTTTAAATTTTAAAATAACAAGCTTACAATCAAAATCTCATTATTAAAAAAATAATTTAACATTGTATTTCTAAAATCCTATAAAAAGCTAAATAAATAGTTGTTAGTCATCTTTCAAGTAAAAATAATTAATATAAATGTTGAAGGCCATGAGTTCTAGAAAAAAAAATTAAAATATAAATGTGAATCCTAGAGCAACAGGTGTGTAACTTTTATTAAATCTCTGTGTTAAATTTTGTAAATAATGTGCAGTAGGCTATTACATTGTATGTATACTAACAATTTCAACATACTACTTTTATATGGAAAGACATTTATATCCCTATTCAATTAATTTTTTTAATATAAAAAAATCCAACCGGTAACCACAAAAAGCATGTCCCTTTTATTCTTATTTTTTATAGTATATTTTTTCCTTTCCGGCGGTTGTCCTTGAGAGATTTTTGTATTTTATTTTTTGGACAAAGTTACTATGTTTTCGGTTGAGTAAGGGTTTATTAGGTTTTTGGTTTTTAGGTATTTGTTGGTTAGAGCATTCCTTGGAGCACCATTGAATCCTCTGCAACGCATGATTCCATAGTTGATAGCATAGAAATTGCATAAAAGCTAGCCCAAAGAGTTTCCACTTCGTTACGAACGCAACACTAACATGGAACTGAACACTAACATGCACCAGTCTATTATTACTTGCATGTTGCATGCTGTTTATGATGGTATAAAATTAAAAAATAAATTTTAAACATTTTTTGTATATGGCCAGAGGGTTTTGTATTTGATTGTTTAAATCTGCATCTATTGAATCAAAGGTTACTTTAGGTACTAGATTAGAAATATAACTAGAAATAAAAGCTAGGTTTGTCTAACAATTAAGTTTTTTGAGAAGTTAATTAATTATGCTCAATGTTAGTTAATTGTGATTGTAACCTTTTATTTGCTCAAATACTTGTTTTCTAAGAAGTTAATTATAATTATGCAAATTATATACTTAATTTTTTAATTTGGTTATTTGGGAATAAATATGTTATGATCATAATATCAATTGGTGGTCTGTTTACTTGGTTTGAAGTTGAGTAGGTTATTTGTGTCGTGGAGGCATATAGGTATCCAGAACACTGACGATGAGAAAGAAGCATGGTGGAGTGATAAAAAAGGTCGAAGAAGTAGACAGTAATGAGAAGATGTCCCCATGATAAAAAAGTCTCCTAGTTAATTTCTAACCAGTTTTCTACATTACAAGGACATGATCCATATGGTTACCTTAGCCAATATTTAAAGAATTTAACATTTTCATTGACAAATAAATGACTAAGATAATCTACATCACAAGGTCCACAACTCGAGATATAGCATACCACAAAAGAATAAAAACAAAAAAAATATGCTTATAAACATCTTCAAAGAACGAAACCAAAGAATATTTTATGTAACATCTTCAAAACACGGAACCAAAGAATATTTTATGTAACTATCATACATATTTAGTTTGATAAAATGCTAAAAAAAGTCACCAAATTTATAAGAATTGTTCTGTACATGAACATGTTGCATAGGGTTATCTCTTATTTAAAGTTCAAACAAATCACTGTTCACATTTTCATCAAACACAATAAAAAAAACACTTACATACTTCAAAACCAAAGACAAAAATAGGAATAAAATAATGTGTATCCTAGTTTAACTATTGTGTAAATTAACTAGAATCATTGTATTTTTACGTGCATTTACTGTGCCAATCATGTTTACGTAACAGTTATATCGTATATCATAAATTACACAAAACACCTTGTGCCCACAATAAAATATCATTTAACAAATGCAATTACAACTATATCCCAATGACCCACAAATTTTTTAAACCAAACAAATCAAACAGGTACACACCACAAGTGTTACTCATATTTTTTAACATTGGGTGGGCCAGTGGCCTATGCAACTTTTTCAAAAATTGTCAGTCAATGGTACCATTTATTAGAAGCAAAACATTTTATATATATTAATTTAATAAGAAACACAAGCGGAAGCTGTTCTGTAGCCGTACTTGACGGGCTGGAATCAGTGGCCTATAAATATATATATAGGCTTCACTTTAAGTCCTACTGGTAGGGCTCTCAGTGTTTTAGACCCATGAACAGTTTTCGACACGATTTTTTTTATGATCGTATATATTGTAGTTGTTTAGAGCATTCTGCAAATTTTCAGAAAATTCTAAATAATTTACAGTATTGAAAACTAGGTTCAAATATGTTGTTACACGCGTGACTAATTTTTTTTATGCGCATGGAAATACATAATTCAATAGCAAAAAAATAAAGCAGAATCCTAACCCAATTAGAACAATCACAATAGGAAAACAATCAAAAAGGAAGAAAAAACATTTCAGCTGAGCTTAAGATGAGAGTACCTTTGAGTCTAGTCTAGGCTTCTTGGATAACAATCAAAGTAAAAGAATAATAGGCTCCATGAAATAACAATGGAGCGACTAACTCGACAATCTTGCACAACGCTCATGCCACTCTATTATATGCCATGCTTGTACTGATCAGTTTGGTGCCTACAATAGAAAGATATTCACATAGCTGACATTTAATCTAACATCAAATAGGCACAAATAAAATGGAAAGAAAAACACAAAAAATGTGAGACTTCATGAGGGCCAAAAGATACCCACAAACTCCAAGAGTACTCATATCAAACCCACCATCCAATCCAAAAGCTCCCCATCATCAGTATAAGAAGGGTTCACCATTTGGGCAATTTGTTTATAAGGGAAAAAATATGCTGTCGATGTCACTCCAATCCAATCCAATCCAATCCAATCCAATCCCATGCTTCCAGGTGAAACTTGAATGAAAAATCAGCATTCTGAATAAAAAATAAACAGCCTGAATAAAACCAGACACATTCCATTAGTACAATGGAATGAAAATATTTTAGAAACCAAAATAAATGGTGCAACACAGCATGTCAACCAAAAAGAAAACTATTTAACAAGGCCATATTTAAGCTGAAAAATAAAATTTAAACCTTTAACAATTGACACATGCAATGAGTTATACAAAGATCATCACTCCACAACTCAAATCTCCTAATACACAGTTCTACACAGTTGACGGATTAAAAATAGAAAATTGCTCCTAACATGTTAATCAAACCCCAATGTTTTAGTTGCTGCATGAATAACCTAAATTCGACATATCTATACATAACATATCGTATAATGTATATATATTTTGTATCAAATAATTCACAATTCTAAGAATGCATGGGTTACACAAGTATTCACGAGATTCAAAATTTGTTTTGTTCTTCGATAAAAAAAAACAAAAACCAAGAAGAAGAAGAAGCCAAAAAAAGTACGTTGCAAGCGATGATGAGGCGGCGGAGATTGGCCATGTGGCGAGAGTTCTCCTCCATACACTTCTTGGCACCTTGATTCTCCATAGTTTCTCCAAATCTGATCACTGAAAATTGGCTTAAAACTAAGTTAAGGGGAATGCATTTTCATAATTTTATATATTAAAATAGTATGGATTGTATATTTTTTGTAAATAATTTAAGTAATGTAATTTTTTTACTTGTTGTATATAAGTGAAAATTGCCATTTTTTTAGTATACTTTTATTCTCACTTATAAAGTCTAAATTTGTCATGGGCTTTAAATTAATACCATAATTGAATGAGATTTTTACACAACTCGTTATAATAATATTTTATATTACTATATTAAAACTAATAATACTAATTTCATTTTTTATACAAATCTTACAATTTTTAAATTTTAACTAATAAGATCCTTTTTTTCTTCTCATTTTAATTTATATTTTTTAAATACAATTTATTGTTAAAATTATGAAATTAGAGATTTGTAATCATAACTTCCCATTTTAGAAATCTTTTCACATTGGCATTTATTTTTAAAAGACCAATACATATTTGCAAAAAACTAAATAAAAAACGTGACCTTTTCACATTGGTATTTATTATTTTATGATGTTAGTTTATTGGGTTTATACTTTTTTGGACTTTGTGTTTTTTCTCATTACCTGTTTGGACCCTATGTTTTGACAAATTACTTTTTGGACCCTATGTTTTGACAAATTACTTTTTGGACCTTATGTTTTGTAAAATGGTTAAAATAAAACCCTAAACTCAATTTTGATGAAGAAAAAATTGAATATAACTACACAGTTTTTAAGCAGAATGATTTTATTTTTGTTTTGATTTGTTAGTTGGTAAAATATTTATGATTTTAGTTGAGAAAACATTGTCCAAAATTGAGTTTAGGGTTCTATTTTAACCATTTTACAAAACATAGGATCTAAAAAGTAATTTGTCAAAACACAAAGTCCATACAGGTAATGGAAAAAAAACACAGGGTCCAAAAATATATAAACCCTAGTTTATTTCAAGACTATATTTTTACTTTTTATTATAAACATAATAGTATATTTTTATTTTAAACAAAATAGTAATAATTTTGTTTATTTTTATGTTTGTGCTCATGATGTCATTTAAATTTTTTTGGATTGTTTTGTATCTTAATTTTTTTTTTCTTTTTATGAATATAGAGTTATGTTTATATTTATTTTATGAATATTTATTGCTATGAATATACTGTTAAATTTATGTTTATTTTTTTGAAAAACGATGTTTATTTTGTCAATGTTGAATGAATATATTGTACTTTAAACAAATTTGTTTCTTTTTTTTAATTGTTATTTTTTGCTTTAAATTGATAGATATGACAAATTAAACATTTGTCATATTTGTGTATCTTGTTTTCATAAAATAAACAGTAAGATATATGTTAGACAATAACACTTATATTATTCACCGTTTTCAATTTTTTTTCTCATGATATAGTAAAATAAACAAAAATATTTAATTTAGACGGGTATGTAATAATTATACATAGTTTTCTTTTTTTTTAAAAAAAAAAAAACCTTTATATATAAATAAAATAATACATTATAATAGCAATAGCAGGTTATGGTTATATAAACATTTTTGCTAATTTTTTGTTCAACGAGTTCTTTTATACTAAAAATTTTTATGTTTATATATTTAATAAAATTGTTTATTTTTTTCTATATAATATTTTATCATATTAAACAATTTTATTTATACAATTTCTTTTGTGTTTTGTTTAATTAGTTATTTAAGTTCATATAATTATTCTTAACAATACTCCAAAACACATAATCATTTTTTCATGTAAACGTTTTCCAAAATAAACATATCTATTTAGTTTTTTTAACAATTTAAATTGAAAAATATATTTCAATATGCTGATCAAGCTAATAATTATCAAAATATTTCAATTTTAAACTTAGTCAATTTTATTTTAAAAGCATGTAATCTTATGTTCTGTAGGTCATCTTGATAAATCAAACATATATATATATATATTAAAACAAAATTGAGATATAAATAATGAGAAAAACTTACCTTGTTGAAAAAAAATGGTGTCATAATAGCATCTTTAATACTAGATATATATTTATTTTGAAAGATGTATATTTCAGATCAACACAACGAGTTGCTTTTTGAAATAATAAACATATTTATTTTCCTTATAACTAAACCTGATTTTTGTTATTCTAGTCACCACGTTGTAAACAATAACATGTTATTTGAAGATATTGATTCAAATTTGTTAGAAATGGTGCATATTTGTTGTGTTTGCTCATTTAATTTAACTGAAATAATATTTTTGTATATTATATATTTAATATTTGATTTATTTATTAAATTCATATATCATTGGTGAGATTGTATATTATATGAATATTTGATTTACATAACTCGTTACAATAATATTTTATATTACTATATTCATACCGATAATATTAATTTTACTTTTATATACAATTCTTAACTATTTTTAGATTTTAATTAATAATTTTTTTTTCATTTTATATATTTTTAAATAGCATTTATTGTAAACCGTAAATAATGGGATGTGTAATCATGATTTCACATTCTACTATCTTTTTCACACTAAAATATAATATCTGCAAAAATATAAATCAATAACAATCGTAAAATAATATTAAAAAATAATATATATATATATATATGAAGATACATCATAAAAAAAAAAAGATTTGCCTAGGTATATGCGTTTTTTTGGAGTCCTATCACTTGATAATTAAAAAATATATAATATTAATTAATTTTATAAAAAAAATATACGAACTTTTTTAGTTATAGCGTTTAACATTTGCCACGTAATAATTTGAAAAATAAGAACATCTCTAACCCATTATCTTATATATGGTGTTGCACTAATACCAAAATTAAGAAATCTTAGCATCATATTTTTTTTCCATTCCAATCACAACACCAAAAGTTACACCAAAAAATATATTATTTATTATTATATTATATTATTTTATCATTTATTTATTTAATTAATCAATTAAGTAAAAATGTCATTATTAATTACATGAAACTTATTTCATAAATATTAAAACTTGAAAATTATAATAACACATTACATTTTGCTATTTAAATATTACACTACTAAAATAAAATACATTCAATTAACCCTAAAACATAACATACCCTTGAAATATTAATTAAATTAAACTAATTTTCCGTTACTATATTCGTCCCACAAGTGTTCAATTAATGCATTTCGAAGTGCAATGTGAGCATCCTTATCTTTGATTTTTCTATGTCGAGCTAGAAATTCTTGAAATCGAGCATCGTGATGGACCCAAAACGGGTATGTTTTAAATATTTATAAATCGCAAGCGCACGAATCGTTCATATAGAATAGTGATCGTGTAAGCAAGGATGTCGAACCCAAAGGAGTTGTCTAAAATCGAAAATAAAACTATTTTAAATCAAAATTAATAAATTCTAACCTAGCTCCAAAAATTGATGAAAATTTGAATAATGAAAATAAAAATAAAAGACAATAATATAGAAATTTAAGACAATATATATTACTAAATTAATAATTGTAAACAAGATGGTAAAATAAAGATTATTAAGATAATAGAATCCACAAAATATAAGTTCAATAATATTTAAAAGTACATTAATTCCCAAGTTTTAGTGATAGTTAAAATAAATTAAACTATCATTTTCTAAATAGATTTATAATTTTAAGTACAAATTACTTCTAAAAAGATAAGATTTTTCTTCACTTTTCAAAATTATAATTTCAAAGCATTTAGTGTAAATCAATCTAATGAAATAACAAATAAATCAATGAACATTATTTATAAGGCAAAACATAATATTTTTGTTCTAAACATGGATGTGTACAATTTAATGACACATCTTACACAAAGAATATTATGTTTTTGCACTAATGAAGAACAAAGTGTAAATATGTGCTAACAATCCAAAATACATGATATTTAAGATGAAAGAAGATATTTGAAGAAGAAAATTCCATAAACTTTGTTGCACAAAATGGGAAATCAACATACAAAATAAATACTATCTAGTTACAAATTGTTTCATCATCACCTTAATAATCTTAAAAAGATAGAAACTCATAACTAGGATAGAAATTACAAACATAAATAGGAAAATTTGGAGGAGAAACTCTCAAATTTTTCCTCTAAAAATACATAGAAAATAAACCAAAAAGAAGAAGAAAATGAAGAGAATAGAGATGTTTTGAAATGTGTAGAATTTTTGGTATGGTAACCTCCTCTCTAAAAATGGACACCCTAAATCATTTATTTATAGCAAAAAATGAGGTATTAAAATAATCAATTTAAATTAATTTAATTGATTATAATTTGGAAAATATGGGTAAATTATAGAGTGTAATAATGATGTTTTGGGGTAAAATGTATAGAATAGTTTGGGTAAAAAGTGATATTTTTAGACAAAAGGGACAATGTTTGGCTCAAGAAAATTGGGCATGCATGAGTTTGGTGGCTGTGACAGATGGGTTGCTGGCTGCGTGGAGAAGATTTGTGGTGGCAGGTGTGGCTGTTTGGAGGAGTTGTTGGGCTTGGACCCAAATGAGGCTGGCAGGCCCAAATAGATGCTGAGGCAGGGAGTGTGAGGAGACCGTGGCTGGTGGCTTTGTGGTCATTGGTGCTTGGCTGAAGAAGGAAATGCAGCTGGAGAGAGGCGTGAGGTGTCAAATGTTGGGCATGTGGGCTTCGGCATGGGCCTGGCAAGTGGGCTGGTGCTGCTTTGGGCCTAAGAAAGAAGGCAAAAATGCCACATTTTTTCTTGTCTTGCTTTCTTGAAAATGCCATATTGTCCTTCATTTTTCTTTCTTTTCAAGAGCATAAATTTTCTACAAAATAAATATAAAATATATCATAATACAATATTTTCAACTATAAAATAAATCAATTTAATTCTTTGAAAATATTAATTATAACTTAATTTATATTTTACATTTAAGTTTAATAATACAACATTTTTTTACCACTAACTTAACAATAATAATTTAAATAATTAACTACAACATTTTACAACAAAATAACTATAAAAACACACAAAAGTATATAAAATCATGATAAGACTAATAAATTCAAAATTACTTAAAAACTTAATAAATTAATTAAAAACTCAAGAATTAAGCAACAATTAGCACATAAAAAGTGGTAAAATAACTCTATTTTGTAGAGTTATCACATCGTCATTACCCACCATCTCAACTTCTGGATTTGACACTTCGAACCGTTCTTCAATGGGTGCATTAAAGTCGCATTCATCTTCTATTATCATATTATGCATAATAATACATGAAGTCATTATATCATGTTGATAACTCTACAAAATAGAGTTATTTTACCATGTTTTACATGCTAATTGTTGCTTAGTTCATGAGTTTTTAATTAACTTATTAAGTTTTTATGTAATTTTTAATTTATTAGTCTTATTGTAGTTTTCTAGATTTTTATATGTTTTTATAGATATGTTATTATAATATGTTGTAGTTTAATTATTTAAAATTAGTATTGTTAGTTTGAATGCTAAAAATATGATTTTATTGAAATTAAATGTTATGTAAATTAAATTTTAATTAATGTTTTCATGGGAGTTATATGATATATTTTATTAATGAAAATATTTAATTTTAATTTAGTTTATAATTTATTGTGTAGGAAAATTATTGCCCTTGAAAAGCAAGAAAATCAAAGGAAAGATGGTAATTTTGAAAGAAAGTAACAAGAAAAATGGTGTTTCTCCAAAAGCCCAACCACGTGAGGCCCACTCTAGGCCCAACCCGTGGCCCCCCCTCCAACACCCAACCACCACATTGCTGCCATTTCCCTTATTGAGCCCAACAAAAATGCATTTTGTCCCTTTGTCCCCTATGACAAAAATGCCAACTTTTTATCCTTTTTCCTACACATTTTCACCACAACATCATCATTACACCCTATAATTTACCTCTACATACCATATTTATTTTATTTAATTAATCTAATCAATTTAATTAATTTAAATTGATTATTTTAATAAACTCACTTTGGCTATAAATATGGACTTTCAAGACCATTTTTGGGGTGCTTAATTTTTTGGTTACCATCTTTTTCTCTCATTTTCTCTCTACCATTCTCTCTTCCATTTGGGTTTTTCAAGAGCATTTTGCAAGTATGTATGTCATTTATTTTGTAATTTCTATTCTAGTTATGTGCTTCTAATCTTTTTCATAAGATTATTAAGATCATGATGAAGCAACTTGTAACTAGGTAATATTTATGTTGTATGTTGATTTCCCTTGTAATGCAACAAAGTCTATGGATTTTTCTTCTTCATATATTTCTTTCATCTTAAATATCTTGTATTTTAGATTGTTAGAACATTTTTACACTTTGTTCTTCATTAGTGCATAAACATAATATTCTTTGTGTAAGATGTGTCATTAAATTGTACACATCCATGCTTAGAACAAAAATATTATGTTTTGCCTTATAAATAATGTTCATTGATTTATTTGTTATTTCATTAGATTGATTTACACTAAATGCTTTGAAATTATAATTTTGAAAAGTGAAGAAAAATCCTATCTTTTTATAAGAAAATTGTGCTTAAAATTATAAATATTTTTGGAAAATGATAGTTTAAATTATTTTAACTATCACTAAAACTTGGGAATCAATATACTAATAAATATTATTAAACTTACATTTTGTGGATTCTAGTATCTTAATAATCTTTTCTTTTAATACTTATTTTCAACTCATTATTGGTTTATTTTCATTATCTTAAAAAGCTTTATTTTTCAATATTTCATTTTATGTTCATACTATTAAAACTTATCAATCTTTGGAACTAGGTTAGAATTTATTACTTTTGATTTAAAATAGTTTCATTTTCGATTTTAGACAACTCCTTTGGGTTCGACATCCTTGCTTACGATCACTATTCTATATGGACGATTCGTGCGCTTGCGATATATAAATTTTTAAACATACCCGTTTAGGGTCCATCAAGTTTTTGGCGCCGTTGCCGGGGAGTTGCAAGAGAAAAGAAACGAAAAATATCTCAAGGTTAGTAAATTCTTCTACTAGTTATTTTAATTTTTGCACTTAAAAAAAAAACTAAAAAATATATATACTATAAAAAAAAAAAGATAAGAAGAAAATTTGGGACGGTTCAACCACCCATAAAAAAATATATACTTATATTTCTATATTTATTGTTTTTTTTTTTATTTAGTTGACGGCACTTGTGCCTCCTATCTATCCTTTTAAATTTTTATAGTCGATGGCACTTGTGCCTCCTAATTTTGTTGTAATTTTATTTCTTTTATATCTTTGTTAGTTGACGGCAATTTTTGCCTCCTAACCTTTGTGTAATTTTCTTTATTTATTTTGTTGTATTTTTATTTTATTTAAATTCCGCAAATTACTAGTTGATGGCAATGTTGCCTCCTAGCTAGTTGATGGCAATTTTTGCCTCCTAGTCATCTATCTTATGTTTAAGTTGATGGCACTTGTGCCTCCTAGTTTTTACCTTAATTTTGTTATGGTTGATGGCATGCTATGCCTCCCTACTCTTGCTTAAATTTTAGTCTTATTTAATTTTTGCCTTATTTTTCTTTGTCTTCTTTAATATTTTAGCGTAATATTGTGAAAAATACTTGAAAAAAAAAAAAGAGAAACCTAAATCTTGTCCTTTCACCATAAGCAATTCTTGCTTAAAGGAAATTTGACCAAAATTCCCATCCGCCTCTACTAATTAACCTCGGGGAGTTGTTAGTAGTGCGCGAGTAAGTGGAATCAAATAGGCCTGGGGACAAGTAAACCATAAGAATTATTGTTGTGAAATCTCTAAAAATTCTAAGTATGCTCTGTGGTTGCGGTTTTAACTGATCTTCCACATCAGAAAATTGCTTGTTTGAGATTATCATTGTTGCCTTGTTTGTGAAAATTGTATGCATCATTGGGAACGTAACTCTAAAAAACGATTAGTAAAAAGACGTTTATCTTTGTTTGAAATTGAAAGTGTTAGTAAAAATTTGAGCATCATGGAACCTATTGCTAATATTGTTGATGAAAATGCTGTGCCTGAAAAAACTTTGCTTGAATACTTTGCACCTATTTCATCTAATGCTCCTTCATGCATTGTTTTACCTACAACTTCTGCTACTCATTTTGAGCTTAAACCAGCAATCATTCAATTGTTGCCATCTTTTTATGGGTTAGATAGAGAGGATCCTTACATGCATGTCAAAGATTTCTTAGAAATTTGCTCAACATTTAAATTTCAAAATTTTTCTGATGAGTCGGTCAAACTAAGATTGTTTCCTTTTTCATTAAAAGACAAATCAAAAGCTTGGTTAAATTCCCTTCCCACTGGGTCTATAACTACTTGGGATCAACTTTATAATAAATTCTTGTTGAAATTTTTTCCAATGTCTAAAACTGATAGTCTAAGGAGAGAAATCTCCGAGTTTTTTCAAAAAGATAATGAAGAGTTTTATGAATGTTGGGAAAGATTTAAAGATTTATTATTAAAATGTCCTCATCATGGTTTTGAAAAATGGAGACTTGTAAAATATTTTTATGATGGTTTGACTCCCTCTAATCGTCAAATGATTCAATCTATGCATACTGGAAAATTTTTAAAATTTCAAGGACAAGAGGCGTGGGACGCCCTTGAAGATTTATCTGTCAATTCACAACAATGGAATTATTTTGATCCTAGGTCTAGGTCAACTAATTCACCAAAAAGAGGAGGAAGGTATGAAGTAAAAGAAGAATTAGACTTAAGAACATCCTTAGATAAATTAGCGAGAAAAGTAGAAGCTTTAGCCATAAGCCAAACTATAAACTCTCCAATTCAACCTAGAAAAGATGTTTGTTCTATATGTTCTAGTCCTTGCCATAATGCCCAATCATGCCCTTCCTACCAAGAAGCCTTTTCTGAGGAGGCCAATGCACTTCATACTTATGGGAAACCAAATGATAGCCCATTTTCGTCCACCTACAATCCAAATTGGAGAAACCATCCGAACTTTTCATGGAGACAAAACCAACCCCAAATGAATCAAGGGCACCAATACAACACACAAAACCAAGCTCATGCCCCACAAAATCAACCATATCCGCAACAAAGAAAACCTTCCTTAGAAGATACTTTACAACAATTTATGCAATCCACCCAACAAATCCTACAAAATCAATCTCAATCTATTACCAAACTCGAGACACAAGTAGGACAACTCGCCACTGCTTTAGCTGATAGAGAAAAAGGAACATTCCCTAGTCAACCTATCCCTAATCCAAAAGGTCAATATGAGATAGGAAAGTCTAGTCATAATGGAGAAGTCAAATCAATTTCAACTCTTAGGTCTGGAAAGAAAATTGTCAAACCCGATTACATACCCGAGGTTGAAAATGAAAAAGAAAAAGAAAAGAGTCAGCCTCCTAGTTCTAATCTCAATGACTCATCAAACAAAGAAACTCCAATCCATCCTTTCATTCCAAAAGCCCCATTCCCACAAAGATTACTTCCAATTAAAAAAGGCAGCCAATATAATGACATCTTAGAAGTTTTTAAACAAGTTAGTATCAATATCCCTTTCTTAGATGCCATTAAACAAATTCCTGCCTACTCTAAATTTTTAAAGGATCTTTGTACTGTTAAAAGAAACACTAATGTTCCTAAAAAGGCGTTTTTAACTGAACAAGCTAGTTCCATTATTCAATATAAGAGTCTTGTTAAATATAAAGATCCTGGGTGTCCCACAATTTCATGCATTATTGGTGATCATTTTATTAACAAAGCTTTACTTGATTTGGGTGCTAGTGTAAATTTATTGCCTTATTCTGTTTATAAGCAACTTGGTCTTGGTGAGCTAAAACCTACCTCTATAACTCTTCAATTAGCCGATCGTTCTGTAAAAATTCCTAGAGGCATTATAGAGGATGTTTTGATAAAAGTTGATAAATTTTATTTTCCTGTTGACTTCATTGTTCTTGATACTCAACCTGTGGAAAATATGCATGCTCAAATTCCTATCATTTTAGGTAGACCATTCTTAGCTACATCTAATGCAATCATAAATTGTCGTAATGGTGTTTTGAAATTATCTTTTGGAAATATGACTGTTGAATTGAATGTTTTTAATGTGGTTAAATCTGTTGAGTGTGAAGAAGTGCATGAAGTTAACATGATAGATAGTATTTGTGAAAATGATGGAAATGACTTATTTGATTTTTGTGAAAAATACTTTGGTATGAACTTGCATGTTGATGACTCTAATGATGATGTGAATTCTTTGGTAGAGCCTATACCCTTAAATGAAACCAAAGTTGAACCTTTTTCACCCTTAGGTCATGTTCAATCAATTTCTGAGTCTCCAAAGTTAGACCTTAAACCTTTGCCAGAAAATTTAAAATATGCTTTTCTAGGAGAGTCTGAAACCTTACCTGTTATCATAGCATCCGCTTTAGATAAAGAACAAGAAGGTAAATTGTTAGATGTCCTTAGAAAACATAAAGAAGCCATAGGTTGGACCATTGGAGACATTAAAGGAATTAGCCCATCCATATGTATGCATAGAATCCATCTAGAAGAGAATGCTAAAACCTCTCGGGAATGTCAAAGAAGATTAAATCCAAATATGAAAGAAGTAGTTAGAGAAGAGGTCATAAAATTGTTAGACGTAGGTATCATTTACCCTATTTCTGATAGTCAATGGGTTAGTCCAGTTCAAGTTGTGCCTAAGAAGTCTGGGATCACAGTTGTTGAAAATGAGAAAAATGAATTAATCCCTACTAGAGTACAAACAGGGTGGAGAGTGTGCATAGATTATAGAAAGTTGAATAATGTTACTAGAAAAGACCATTTTCCATTGCCTTTTATTGATCAAATGCTTGAACGATTAGCTGGCCATGCATATTATTGTTTTCTTGATGGGTATTCGGGGTATAACCAAATCCCCATCGCCCCAGAAGATCAAGAAAAGACTACTTTTACATGCCCTTTTGGAACTTTTGCATATCGTCGCATGCCCTTTGGATTATGTAATGCACCTGCGACTTTTCAAAGATGTATGATTTCGATTTTTTCTGACATGGTTGAAAGATTTCTTGAAGTATTTATGGATGATTTTTCTATGTTTGGTTCCTCTTTTGATGAATGTTTGCACCATCTTTCACTTGTTTTAATTCGTTGCAAAGAGAAAAACCTTGTGCTTAACTGGGAAAAATGTCATTTTATGGTTAAAAAAGGAATTGTTTTAGGTCATGTAATCTCATCTGATGGAATAGAAGTTGATAAAGCTAAAGTTGACCTTATTTCAAAACTTCCCCCACCTAAAACTGTGAAAGAAATTAGATCATTCTTAGGCCATGCCGGTTTTTATAGAAGATTTATAAAAGACTTTAGCAAAATTTCTCGGCCTTTATGCCATTTACTTGGAAAAGAAAATGCTTTTGTCTTTGATAGTAATTGCCATGTTGCCTTTGAAAAATTAAAAAATTTGTTGACTACTGCACCCATTATTCGACCTCCTGATTGGAAAATACCTTTTGAAATAATGTGTGATGCTTCTGATTATGCTATAGGTGCTGTCTTAGGACAAAGACTTGAAAAAATACCTCATGTAATTTACTATGCTAGCAAAACTTTAAATGATGCTCAATTAAATTACTCCACAACCGAAAAAGAATTGCTTGCTGTTGTTTTTGCATTGGAGAAATTTAGATCTTATTTGTTAGGATCTAAAATTATTGTCTATTCTGATCATGCTGCATTAAAATATCTCTTATCGAAAAAAGATGCTAAGTCTCGTTTGATCCGTTGGATCCTGCTTTTACAAGAATTCGACTTAGAAATACGTGATAAAAAAGGATCTGAAAATGTTGTTGCTGATCATTTATCTAGACTAGTTGTTGAAACTATACATGATTCCACTCCTATCACTGAAACTTTTCCTGATGAACAATTAATGCATATTTCTTCATTACCTTGGTATGCTGATATTGTTAATTATTTGGTCACTAAAGAAATACCATCTCATTGGTCTAAGCATGATAAATCTAAATTTTATTCTGAGGTGAAAAACTTTATTTGGGATGATCCTTACTTGTTTAAATACTGCCCTGATCAAATAATTAGAAGATGCATTCCAAACTGTGATCAGTCTAAAATCATATCTTTTTGTCATGATCATGCATGTGGAGGACATTTTAGTGGTAAGAAAACAGCTGCTAAAGTTTTACAATGTGGTTTTTATTGGCCTACTATCTTTCATGATACATATGTTTATTGTAAAGCTTGTGAACGTTGTCAAAAGTTAGGAAGTTTAACTAAAAGAAACATGATGCCTTTAAATCCTATTCTTATTATTGACATATTTGATGTTTGGGGCATTGATTTTATGGGACCATTTCCTAACTCTTTTGGTAATCTTTATATTCTTGTTGGAGTCGATTATGTATCTAAATGGGTTGAAGCTATTGCATGCCACACTAATGACCACAAAGTTGTGCTTCGTTTTTTGAAAGAAAATATATTTTCCCGTTTTGGTTCACCACGTGCTATAATTAGTGATAACGGTACTCACTTTTGTAATAAGCCATTTGAACATTTGATGAAACAATATGGCATTACACATAAAGTCTCAACACCATATCACCCACAAACTAGTGGTCAAGTTGAAGTGTCTAATAGGGAAGTTAAGCACATTTTAGAAAAAACTGTGAATCCAACTAGGAAAGATTGGTCCTTAAGACTCATTGATGCATTATGGGCGTATCGTACCGCGTACAAAACGCCCATTGGCATGTCACCCTACAGACTTGTGTATGGGAAGGCGTGCCATTTACCTGTTGAGTTAGAACATAGAGCCTTCTGGGCAATTAAGCAGTTAAATTTTTCTTTAGACAAAGCAGGTGAGAAACGAAAGCTTCAACTCAATGAACTAGACGAAATTAGGAATGATGCATATGACTATTCAAAAAAGTATAAGGATCGCATGAAATTTTACCATGATAAAAATATTTTGAGAAAAGATTTTTATCCAGGTCAGAAAGTCCTTTTATACAACTCTCGTTTGCATTTATTCCCGGGAAAGTTACGCTCTAGGTGGTCTGGTCCTTACATTGTTCGTATTGTTTTTTCACATGGAGCTATTGAAATTGAAAATCCTAAAAATGGTGATATATTTAAAGTTAATGGACAAAAATTAAAACCATTTTTGGAATTAAAAACTGATGAAGTGGATGAGATACTCCTTGAGGACCCTGTTTACCATGCTCTTTGATTCCTGTGTGATCTTGATAACTTGTGTTTTATTTGTATTGTTGTTTTATGTGCGATTTAATTTTTGTTAGTTGTATCCTGTTCTATCTTGTTCTATCTTCGCAATGCACAATATCGAGGTACGACCATTCTAAACTTTACACTCTTGTCAATTTTAATTTATATTTATATTTTGACACATTGAGGACAATGCTTAAATTAAGTTTGGGGGTATCGAGTTTTATTGTGTTTGTTTTGTGTTTTATTTATGTTTGCTTTGCATTGTTTTTTATGTTTTGTGTTTTATTTTATGTATGCTTGTTTGAAAAGAAAAAAAATGTTTGTTTGAATTTTTATTTATTTATTTATATGTTGTGGTTTTGTTAATTTTATTTGTTCATTTTCATAAAAATTATAAAAAAAAAAAATTAAAAAAATTATTTACAAAAAAAAAAAAAAAATTTGGTGATATTTTTCATTTTCAATGATAAAAATTCTGATTGAGTTTGAAATTAATTCTCTTAAAAATATGAATAATTTTTAAGCTTTGTTTTTAATTATAGGGTCAATTTTGCTTGTAACAAAAATTACATTTTTCATAAAAACTCTTATTTCCTATAAGTTTAAGTGAAAAATAATTTTAATAAAAACATATTTTCTAAAAGCAAAATTGACAATTTAATTAATTATATAAGCTTAACTTTTATTCATAATAATTTCTGAGAGTTATTTTCATTGTGCAATTTTTGAGAAAATCATTTTTATATCACCAATAAAAAAAATATATATATGTGTATTTTAATTTTTCTTTTGCTTGAGGACTAGCAAAACTTTAAGTTTGGGGGTGTGATAACTCTACAAAATAGAGTTATTTTACCATGTTTTACATGCTAATTGTTGCTTAGTTCATGAGTTTTTAATTAACTTATTAAGTTTTTATGTAATTTTTAATTTATTAGTCTTATTGTAGTTTTCTAGATTTTTATATGTTTTTATAGATATGTTATTATAATATGTTGTAGTTTAATTATTTAAAATTAGTATTGTTAGTTTGAATGCTAAAAATATGATTTTATTGAAATTAAATGTTATGTAAATTAAATTTTAATTAATGTTTTCATGGGAGTTATATGATATATTTTATTAATGAAAATATTTAATTTTAATTTAGTTTATAATTTATTGTGTAGGAAAATTATTGCCCTTGAAAAGCAAGAAAATCAAAGGAAAGATGGTAATTTTGAAAGAAAGTAACAAGAAAAATGGTGTTTCTCCAAAAGCCCAACCACGTGAGGCCCACTCTAGGCCCAACCCGTGGCCCCCCCTCCAACACCCAACCACCACATTGCTGCCATTTCCCTTATTGAGCCCAACAAAAATGCATTTTGTCCCTTTGTCCCCTATGACAAAAATGCCAACTTTTTACCCTTTTTCCTACACATTTTCACCACAACATCATCATTACACCCTATAATTTACCTCTACATACCATATTTATTTTATTTAATTAATCTAATCAATTTAATTAATTTAAATTGATTATTTTAATAAACTCACTTTGGCTATAAATATGGACTTTCAAGACCATTTTTGGGGTGCTTAATTTTTTGGTTACCATCTTTTTCTCTCATTTTCTCTCTACCATTCTCTCTTCCATTTGGGTTTTTCAAGAGCATTTTGCAAGTATGTATGTCATTTATTTTGTAATTTCTATTCTAGTTATGTGCTTCTAATCTTTTTCATAAGATTATTAAGATCATGATGAAGCAACTTGTAACTAGGTAATATTTATGTTGTATGTTGATTTCCCTTGTAATGCAACAAAGTCTATGGATTTTTCTTCTTCATATATTTCTTTCATCTTAAATATCTTGTATTTTAGATTGTTAGAACATTTTTACACTTTGTTCTTCATTAGTGCATAAACATAATATTCTTTGTGTAAGATGTGTCATTAAATTGTACACATCCATGCTTAGAACAAAAATATTATGTTTTGCCTTATAAATAATGTTCATTGATTTATTTGTTATTTCATTAGATTGATTTACACTAAATGCTTTGAAATTATAATTTTGAAAAGTGAAGAAAAATCCTATCTTTTTATAAGAAAATTGTGCTTAAAATTATAAATATTTTTGGAAAATGATAGTTTAAATTATTTTAACTATCACTAAAACTTGGGAATCAATATACTAATAAATATTATTAAACTTACATTTTGTGGATTCTAGTATCTTAATAATCTTTTCTTTTAATACTTATTTTCAACTCATTATTGGTTTATTTTCATTATCTTAAAAAGCTTTATTTTTCAATATTTCATTTTATGTTCATACTATTAAAACTTATCAATCTTTGGAACTAGGTTAGAATTTATTACTTTTGATTTAAAATAGTTTCATTTTCGATTTTAGACAACTCCTTTGGGTTCGACATCCTTGCTTACGATCACTATTCTATATGGACGATTCGTGCGCTTGCGATATATAAATTTTTAAACATACCCGTTTAGGGTCCATCACATGTAATATCCTCTTATTCCATAGACGCGCTGGTCCTGCCACAACGACAAATCTTGATTGCAATATTCCAAACGCACGTTCTACATCTTTTCTACATGCTTCTTGTTATCGAGCAAAAAATTGTTTCTTCGGGTCAAGTGGCTCACGAATGGTTTGAACAATAGTAGACCATTTTGGATATATACCGTCGGCTAAATAATAACCCATATTATACTCTTTCCCTTTAATAACATAATTAGCGGGTGGAGAAACACCCGCAGCAAGATCAGCAAAAAGATGGGACGCCTCCGACACGTTAATATCATTGTTAGATCCAGGTAGACCAAAATATGCATGTCATATCCAAAGATCATAGTCAGCTACAGCTTCAAGAATAATAGTCGGAGATCCACTACGACCAGCGTATTGTCCTCCCCAAGCCGTAGGACAATTTTTCCTTTTCCAATGCATACAATCTAAACTACCCAACATTCCTAGAAAACTTTGACTTTCACCAATGTGTAGTAGCCTTGCAACATTATCAGCGTTAGGTGATCGGAGATAGCAGGCTCCAAAGACCTCGACAACAGCACGACAAAATCGTTTCAAACTTTCCAAAGCAGTAGATTCTCCTATTTTGATGTACTCGTCGGTAGCATCTGCCGGTACACCATATGCCAACATTCGAAATACGGCTGTTACTTTTTGTAGACCCGATAACCCAAGCTTACCGAGTCCATCTCTTCGTTGGACGAAGTAATTGTCATGCCTTTGTACAACATCATAAATATGAAGGAATAAAGCACGACCCATTCAGAATCTTCGGCGGAACATCGAGGCAGAAAATCGAGGGTTCTATGCAAAATAATCGTTGAAGAGATTGCGATCAGCATTTTCTCAGTCACGGTTGACTACTATATGACCAGGAATTGAGCCCCTGTGTGACCCTTCGTTATTTTGGTGTTGAGCGATGCAAAAATTGTTGTTAGCAGTAATTTGACATACCACTTGTTTTTCTAGATCATCATAATAATCATCATCATCTGAAGAAGAAGAAGACGATGCCAAATAAGATGAACTACCATAATGAGAATTCATCTTTAGTCGTATGTGTTGTTGGTCTACATTAAGCCAATGTTTTATAGTGTAGATATTCACTATCTTCATATTTCAAATTATTTTGTCTTAAGAAAAGATACCCATAGCATTGTATTGTCACATTGTATTTTATCTTCAGATTTCAAATTATTTTGGCTTAAGAAAAGATACCCGTAGCATTGTATTGTCACATCATATTTTGTCTTAAGAAAAGATACCCGTAGCATTGTATTGTCACATCGTATTTTGTCTTCAGATTTCAAATTATTTTGTCTTAAGAAAAGGTACCCGTAGCATTGTATTGTCACATCGTATTTTGTCTTCAGATTTCAAATTATTTTGTCTTAAGAAAAGATACCTGTATCATTGTATTGTCACATCATATTTTGTCTTAAGAAAAGATACCCGTAACATTGTATTGTCACATCGTATTTTGTCTTCAGATTTCAAATTATTTTGTCTTAAGAAAAGATACACGTAGCATTGTATTGTCACATCACATTTTGTCTTAAGAAAAGATACCCGTAGCATTGTATTGTCACATCGTATTTTTGTCTTCAGATTTCAAATTATTTTTTCTTAAGAAATCTAGCTTCAACATCCCTATATAATGGCATATTTTTCACATAAGATGACCACACCTCTTCAACATAGTTCTAAACCAACTTCTTTCTCTTTCAAAATGACTTTAATTCGAACTTTTTCATACTCAATTGAAGAAGATGTGCACTTGTGTCACGAGTATCTTGACATTTCTCAAAATCCAATCATAGGAATTAACCAATCCAAAGATCAAATGTGGGCAAGAGTTGAATTAGCATATCACTCTGTACAGTTTAGTAGTCAACCTCGACCGAGAAGATCTTTGCAAACTCGAATGACAACCATTCTTGCGGCAGTTTCAAAATTGAGGGGATGCGTTAACTAAATTGAAAATAAAAATCCAAGTGGTGCTTCACAAGAAGATATTGTGATTATATATTGTTATAGTTTATTTTTAGTTAGTAACTTATTTTTAATTTTATTGACAATATTTATTTATTATTCAATAATTAAATCAAGATAATATGCTATCAGCACAAGATCCAAAGTACAGAAGAGGGTTCAAATTTGATCATGTGTGGTCTATTCTTAAAGATTGTGAGAAATTTACAAATGACAACACCAATTCACCAGCTAGATTCCAACAACAAGGTCGTAGTTTCAATTCCCCTCAATCTTGTTCTTCTGGCTTCGAATCACCGACATCGGCACCCACCGGTATGAGTTCATTTGATCTTAATATGAATGATGAGGAAGTTCCTATTAATTTATCTGAAAGACCTATCGGTGTGAAAAAAGCAAAAAGAAAATAAAAAAGTGATGAACAATTTAAGAAATTAATTGATCAAAGTCAAAAACTTGTTAACGTTATAGAATAGGGTAACTTTGAAAGAAATGAACTTCTGAGACAAAATGTTGATGTGGCTAGAATGAGAGAAGAGAATAAAATTTTATTTACGGATATGAATTCTATATCCGATCCAGAGTTTCGCCAATTTATTCAAAGCGAAAAGAGAAAAATTTACAGATCAAGAGCACAAACATCTGAACATGGAGAACAAGGAGAATGATCTCAATATCAGGGATCTCAATATCAAGCATCTCAGTTCCAAAGATCTCAATATGAAGAAGAACACAGAGAAGAAGCTGAAGATGAACATCAACGATCTCAAAATCCTTCACAAGATTATAGTCAATATTATGACTATCTTAGCGGAACTGGGAATAATTTTTAAAATGATTAGAAGTATGTCTTAGTTTGTCTTGTGTTCTATATATATATATTGTTTTCCATTTTATGTTTGGTGTATTTGATTTTAATATTAGAATGCAAGTTTGTAATATTTTAATTATCTTTTGTATATTTAATCAATTTCAATGTTAATTTTATTTTCTTATAGTGTAGAGTAAGAATTTTCACACAAATTAAAATAAATTATATAAAAAATTAATTATGAAATATTTGAAATTTTATTTAAAAAATTAAATTATATGTGTATTTATAATTTAAAAAACCTAACATAAAATATAGACCAAAATAATACTCATATGTTTAAATATATATATAAGATATAAATATATTTATCTTTAAAAAAAAATGTTTTGCCGTGTGAACAGTTCACGTCATATATGCCGTGTTACTGTTGACACACGGCTAAATGCATTTAACTATCCCGTTTGGTTGGAGGGATTTCAGCACACCAACCTCATATATATGGGGTAATCACGTTCAGTTGCGGATGCTCTAAGTAATAAACATAACAATAAAGTTTATAATTAATGTATAAAAAGGAAAAAATAAATATTATAAAATATCACAAATTTATTAAAAAAAATATTTATTTAACAAAAAGAAATCAAATAAAGGAGTTTGAGAAACTAAGTGTCTGATTGGTTCGCGATTAGAAAATTGTAATTTTGAAAAGTGAGATTTTGAAATGAAAATATGAATTTAGTGATTAAAAACATGTTTTTGAAAATGTGATTAGTTCAATGTCAGTAAACTGTTTTTGAGTTTTAAAAAACTGAATCTGTGATTGGTATTAAATTTGAAAATATAATAAAAACTGAATACGTGATTGGTTCAGCTGAAAGTAAAATTTAATTATATTGATAAATTAAAATTTAATAATAGTACATTGATTAAATTCATAACAATATTGAATTGTCATTAATTTTGAATTTTTTTCTAAATTAAAGTTATATTTTTTTAGGACATGATTGGTTAGTGATTTAAAAATTATATTTTGAAAAAGTATGATCTTGACAAAATAATCTAGATTTAGTGTCTGAAAATATGTTTCTAAAAATGTGTTTGAATGTATTGTCCGTTAACTATTTTTGAGTTTTATAAAATTGAATAATTATTTGGTAGAGAATCTAACAATTGAATATGTAATATATTTATATTTTTTACTTTTGGTATAATAATAATTGAAGTGAATTTTTTATTTATTTATTTGTTGTAATTTTTATTTGATCAAATATGTTTATTCTTTGATGAATTTTTTTTAGCAAATATATTGTAAATTAGAATAAAATTATATTATATTGTATGATTTTATAATTAATTATTTTACTAAATTTATATAAATGACTAAATTTTTTAAATAGAAGTAAATACAAAATAACCTTAAAAAAAAGTAGATTGACTTGTAAAAAAAGACAAAAGAAAAAAAGATCAAGACAGTAAGAAAAATAAAAGAAAAGTAGCAAGAAAATAATTTTTTTTTAAAACATAAATAGGATTATAGTGAAAATATGAAATTTTTGTTTTCTAAATCCTTCAGTAGAATTGAATTTATTTTTGGAATTAGTTAACCAATCAAGTTTTTTTTTTAAAGTCCCACAACTTTTAATTTTTGAAAACATAAAATCATATTTAAATTCTATACCAATGATGCCCTAAACAACTTGAATAATATAAAAAAGAAACATAATAAAAATATCACATTCCAGGTAAAAAATAAATATTTATTTTAAAAAAATAATTCCAGTTAGGGACTTTGAAAAGCTAAACAATTTGTAGAATAAAAAAAATAAACATTATAAAAATATCACATATCACGTAAAAAAATAAACATTTACTTAACAAAAATAAATCAAGTTAAGGATTTTGAGAAACTAATTACTTGGAGAATAGACAAAGAAAAAAAAACATATTCAATCCACATCTTAAAAGTACTGAAAACAACAATTAAAAATTTAAGATGCATATAAAATAAAATTTTCAGTCACGAAACCATTATGATTTACCAAAAAAATAAAACAAATTTAGTGAGTTAATGCAAGACTTTCAATCACAAAAGCACCATATAATCAATTAGTTCTCTAAACAATAATACTATTATTAAACACCATTTTTTCATACTATAGTAAAATAAACAAAAATATTTAAGTTAGACAAATATGTTATAATTCTACATTGTTTGAATAATTTTATGTTTATATTTTTAATAGAATTGTTTATTTTTTTTTTCTATATAATAGTTTGTCAGATTAAACAATTCTAATTATACAATTTATTTTATTTTTTGTTTAATTGGTTGTATAACTTCATATAATTGTTCTTAACAATGCTCCAAAACACATAATCATTTTTTATGTAAATGTTTTTTTAACAATGTTACATTGAAAAATATATTTCTATGTCTGAGACCAATAATTATTCAAAAGATTTCAGTTTTTAACCTAGTAAATTTTCTTCCAAAAGCACATAATTATATGTTTTGCAAATAGCTTGATAAATCAAACATAGATGTATATTCATGCCAAAATGAAGATATAAGCAATAAGAAAAGCTTACCTTGCTGAAAAAAAATGGTGTCTCAATAACAACTTTAATACTATATGCATCAATTTTGAAAGATGTATTTTTCAAATGATAAATATATTTATTTTCATCACTGTTAAACCAGATATTTTTATTTTATTTTAATCACCACATATGCCACCAATACCATATTATATGTTGATGGTGATTTAATGTTTTTTTAAATGCCGCCTATTTGGTTGTGTATTTTCATTTAATATGAGATAATATTTTGTATATTACATAATTACTATTTTATCTATTAATTTAATTCCTATAACATTGAATATGGTAAGTTATATATAGATATAATAAAGAAAGTACCTGAATTGGTGGGATTATGATTTTATAATTATATTTATTAAAATGGTATATATGGTATATAATTGTGTAAATAGTATGTGTGATATTATTTTAGTAAATTTTTTATTTTTGTCGTGTATAATTAAAATTTGCCCTAAAAAACAAATAAGGAAAGTGGTTGAATTAGTGGGATTGCATCTTTATAATTACTAGATACAAGTAACCTACAATATGTAAGTTTTGTTAGTTTTATTTATAAAATTTATGAATTATTTTTATTAAATTTATATTAATGTCATAAATTTTGAAATAAATATCTTATTTTTAATTAAATAATTTATTTATTTTTGTTTAAGTTTATGTTTGTTGTAGTTTTTGAATTTGACAGTGGCAACAAGATATTTTATTTTTTAAGTTTATTCCTAATTTTTTTTTAAAAAGCAATTTATTGCTAATTCACAGTAGATTATTTATATGTTTAATATGATATTATTGTAATAAGTGAGTTTAAGTTTAATTAAATTTTATTTAAGTTATAAAACGTATGATTTTATTATTTTTAAATAATAATTATTAAAATATCTAAAAGATATTATATTTTAATTTGTTTAATTATTTATTATTTAAAATAATTATCATTGTAAAATATCTGAAAAATATTATATTTTAATTTGTTTAATTATTTATTATTTTTAAATAATTATTATTATAAAATATCTTATTTTAATTTTTTTAATTATTTATTTTATTTTATTTAAGTTGAAGTATTTACAAACTACTGTTAAATATAAGAATATTCTGTTAAATATAAGAATATTCTATTAAAATGAACATTAAAAAAATAAAAAACTGTTAAAACCAAAAATTTATGTTATCTACACACTTATTATATAGAATAGATGTTTATAAAAAAGGTATACATTGTATATAATTTTGTAAATAGTATATATATGATATTATTATAGTAATTTTTTTTATGTAAGTAAATTTTTTGGCAAAATAACCTTTAAGGTCGTTCCTGTTGCTTAGTGTAAATTCAACGAAATTATCAAATTCTCTTTCAAAATGTAATGCCTCATAGTTGAATTGAATTTGGTGTTGGTGTTATGATAATAGATAAGCCTGTGCAGCGACGGAGGCACTTTAGGCTGAAAAGGGGCTTAAGCCCTCACTGATATTTTAAAAAAAAATACTTATATTATGAGTAATGATATATACATCCAAATATTATACACAGTGACGTGTCACTACTTTTTAAAACAGTGGGTCCTAATTTTAATAAATGTGATTGACTAGGTCAAACTGCCATATCACTGTATGTAATATTTGAGTATATATTTTGGATGCATATATCATTACTCCTTATATTATATATGTGTGTTAATTTTTCTTTTTCTTCTTACTAAACATATATATGACTTTCCTTACACTTTTAAAGCCCTCACTTAAACTAATTAAGTTCACTTACAATTTTGTAAGTAACAATCTATTTGTATGTTTTTATATGTGTATGTATACATCTTTGAAGGAATATCAAACTAGTTAAATTTTTTTAATTTAATATGAATAACTAAATATAATAGAGCATACATTTACTTATTATATAATGAAAAGATATAAATTTGTTTTTAAACCATATATATAAATTTATCATTTATTTTTACTCATATTAGTAATATTTATTTAAAGTTCAACCTAAGTTTTTGGCTTCAAACTTCAACCTAAGTTTCTGGCTACAAAGATGAGCTAAGTTTCTGGCTTCGTCACTTGAGCCATAATTAGACAAGGACAATCAATGAGTACAAAGAACAAAAAAGTTGAATATTGTAAAGGACAAATTCTGAGTCATGTTTTCAAAGCAAACCAATTATCAAGACAGATAGTACGTTATGTCAAGGCATCAAAGATCATTTCAGCCATAATTCACTTTTAAGTACCTGTTAAAACAATTCATGAAAAAGAAGATGCTAATAAAGTTGCTATGAATTTAAACTTATTACGCAAAGGAATGAGATGGCACCATATATTTTGAAAAATTGAAAAAAGTTCAAATATATGAAAAATTCTCTACTTAAATTGTATTCTTTAAAGAATAATGTTAAGCACTTATTAGAGGTTGCTACACATTTCTTGAATGCTCTTGAATGTGCCAGACATTTGTAGAATACTTTACTCTAGAATTTTCTAGAAATTTGTAGAACTAGATTACTCTAGAATTTCTTATAACCATTTCTAGAAAACTTAAGTCTAGAACATTCTAGTCATGCTTGAGAAACAAGAAAATTTGTGTGGTTAATATTCCTTCCAGTAAAAAAAGAATCTAGAACAAGTAATTCTAGCCACAAATGTAAAGTAAGGTAGCTACTATAATTACCCCATCATGGTTAGCAAATGGCGTACTAGAAACAACAAATCATCAATAAAACTCTACTACTTTCTATTATTTTATACTCTCTAAAATATAAACCTTACTCCTCCAAATCCAAATTTCGTCACTTGTCCACTCAACTACATCAACGATAATATCATAATCCTGAGTAAATACTACTACTACTCATCAAACATTCTAAACTATAACAAATCATCACTATTTTCTCTATCCTAAATTCACAAACCATCGGCACCAAATTAATCCCAAATTTACCTGTATTAGAGTATAGTGCTAAACAACACCAGTGCCTCACACAGCATTGCTCATTCTGAAAGTCATTTATTATTAAATGCATTTGAAGAACAAAAAAAAAACTCTACAAGTGCATGCTTTCCCATAAACAACAAAGCGCCAAGCAAAATTTCAAAGCTGGGAGTGCCAACGAAGTTTAACTACAAAACGTTGAAAGTTTCAATATCCAAGAATAATAGGCAAATTCTGAACATAACAACATTTATAGTCTCTGCTTCCCATCAAGTAAAAAACTCCAGCTCTAGTCTCATAGACCCCTGCAATATTCGAAGACAGAATGCGAGTACGTATAAGCAGACTTAGAAGAATACATATGAAATGCAAGGACGAGGAAAGAAGTTAGAAGAGTTACTCTTTAATAAGTGCAGATGGAGACTATCAAAGTTTGGTAGACAAATCAGCTATTAATGAGGCATAGAGTTCTAATTTAAACCTATAATGTAAATATATGGAATTTCGACCAATTTTTCTTCTTTCAAACCCAAACTAAGAATCTAATCCAAAGCATCCCAAACTACAACAAGAAATCTTATCAGTTCACTAGCACCAATTTAGACCTGTAAACAGACGGAGCTTTGGCCAATATATCTTCTTTAAAATCCTGGAATAAGAATCTAATCCACAAAAGGACCTGATACTACACCTGGCAGTCTTGACCTCCAATACAGTTGTTCAGGCATAGAGGGCCTGACTCAACATTGTTTTTCACTCTGAGCTCTTCTTTGAATGCAGATACTAAGAATCTAACCAAAAGGACCTAAAAGTACTACACTACAAACCATATCTACAACTAAGCTCCAATTTAAACCTGTCAAAAGACGGATACTTTGACCATTATGTATTCTTTAAATTCCCAGAATACGAATTCAATCAAAAGCACCTATATTACAACTAGTAATTTCATGAGTTTTCTAACTAGTTTTGAGCATTCAATACATGCATAATTGCTTTTTTTTTTCTTTTCTTTTTATAGCTTTCTAGAGAAGAAAAAGACAGAAGAATGAAAAACGTTGGTGTGTCATTTGTATTGTATCCAAAGAAAGAAGAAGAAAACCACCATACTCCCATAAAAACTTCTCATAATCTCATTACAAGATTGATCCACAAAATATAAATAAAAGTTGAATCCTACACAAGCAACAAGCCAAGCCATGATCAAACTAATTGAATGTATACAGGGCTACCTTCCATTCTTCGTATTCTGATTTCTGAAGACTAATTAGGAGTTCCCACAAGCTAAAAACAAGTCCAAACTATCCACTACCAATCCCATAGGGGGGTCATTTGTATTGTACCCAAAGAACGAAGGATAAAAACACCATGTTCCCATAAAAACTCCTCCTAATCTCATTATAAGATTGACCCACAAAATATAAACAGAAGTTGAATACTAACTAACTCAAAGTATGCAGGGATACCTTCCATTCTTTATATTTGAAGACTAAAATAGGAGTTGTCACAAGCTTAAAACAAGCCCTAACTATACACTGCTAATTCCATTGATGAACACCCAGTGTGTTGTTCTTGTTTACTGTAGTGAAACTTCGTAACAACACACTACATTCACTCAATTTCGGGCCCTATCAGCTACCAATTCAGATATATTAACCAATGAGACCCAAAATTATCAAATACTGAAAGTACCTGACTTTCTTGATGAGGATAGCTCGGAGCTTACGAGCAAGCTCTTGGGATCGAATCTTAAGCTCGAGGTTCTTCCGGGCCAATACTCGCTTCTCTGAGTTCTTGATGTGATGAGTCTGCTCGTTCTTAATAAGTCGCTCGATCCCACTCGACTGCATCTTCCGCTGCATAAACGTTAGGGCACGCTCCAGGTTGCCGTTAAGCACCTTAACCCTAATTCCTCTACATTGTTGAAGTTGTTGATTCGGTTGTTTCAACAGGGTTGCTGCCTGCTTCGCCACAGAGTTCATTTTAACAACTCGGTTGTTCTGAACAAAGAAATTGTGTGCTTTTCAAGACTAGACTTTCAGGGAAAAAATTAGTGAAAATTAGTAAAGCCCTCGGATTGATATTCTGTTTGGGAGAGAGAGAGAGAGATAGGGCGAACCTGTAGGAGAAAACGAAGGAGCGGCGCCGTGGACTGACGGAGAGAGATTGAAAAACGAAGATTTAGAGAGAAGTGTCGGAGCCGGAGCCGGAGATGGAGACGGAGTTGGAGGGTTTTGTGCGGCTGAGGCAAACTAAAGAAGTGTGTACTTTTTATTTTTATTTTTTTAATCGAAAAAAATAAGAGTATCCACGTGTCAATTTAAGGCTATTTTAATTTTTTTTTTGAGGAATAGAGGTTTATATATAAAAAATATAATTTTATAATGAAATTTTTTCATAAATATATGACTTTTAAATATTAATAATTATGAGAATTATAATTTTCTTACTTTATTTAAAAATTTTAATTAAAAACTACATAGTTTATGAGAAACTAATTAGTAATTACATATGACAACTTACATTTAAACAAAAGTACATCGACACAAAGGGGGGTTAATACGATAATTAACACTACAATACTACTTTAAAATTAAATTAAACAAAGCTTCTCCAACAAAACGTTTCTTCAGCAACGTCTCCATCTTCGGCAACACCTTTAATCTCCGGCAACCTCTAAATAGCTTTGTTGCACTATAACAACCGACATCCTCCGATCAATTCTTCTTCGACATCTCTGGCGACGTGAATCTCCAACTCTAATCAAGAAACAAGTTTGCCCCAATTTTATTTTACTGCAACAATCGGAAGTTGCAGGCCTCCGTCCGCCGAAGTAGCACGACTGCAGTCTTCGGCATTTAAGGCATCCAATCAAGAAACAAAGTTTGCAAAAATCTTGTTCAACCTTAGTTCTATTTTATTGCAATTTTCTTCAATTTCAAAGCTATTAAATTCCTAAATATTCTACTTATATCGAAACTATTAATTTCAGAATTATTTCCGAACTATTCTATTGATTATAATGATAATGATGAGGATCACAATGTGTGTTCTCAAATCACAACCAATTTATGAGCTAAAAATTTGACAAAATCTATTTAAAACTACTTATATATGTGCACTGATTGACCAAAAATTGACAACAATCAAGAATTGTGTAAATTTTAGAATTTGTAATTTTCTTTTTCAATAAAAGTCATTTGATATTGATGTGAAGTTTAATGGCTAAATCATAGAAAGTGTTTTAGTTGTGCACGAGATTACAAATTAAGGTAATCAATTACATTCCCTAGTTACAAGCAACTAACTTCTTAAAATATTGCCAAAATTTGCTTCAATAAAAAATCCATATAAAATATAATTTCCACTTTATATAAATTCCTCTCATACCAATTCCATTTAAGAACATCTCTTTACAAAATTATTTCAAAGGTTTTAATTAATAGACGAAAACTTTTTCTACCAGCAATTATACATGGAACCCAAAGTGTGTTTGTTCCAGGCAGACTGATAACGGACAATGCATTGATAGCCTATGAGTGCTTGCATAGTTTAAGACTTAATAGTGGAAAAAGATGCAACAATGAAACTGGATATGAGCAAAGTCTGGTAGGGTGGCATGAATATTCATAGAAAGAATGCTTTTAAAATTGGGTTTCAAGCATCAATGGGTCTGCAAGATAATGAAATGTGTTTCTTCAATCCACTATTCATTTCAAATAAACGGTCAAGTGTATGGTGAAGTGATTCCCTCAAGAGGCCTACGACAAGGAGACCCTCTCTCACCACACTTGTTCCTAATTTGTGCATAAGGTTTTTCAGCACTTCTACGCCAAGCAGAAAGTTGAAGAGATATCTTAGGCTTAAAGATAGCTAAAAATGCCCCCTTAGTTGTAATGCCCTGAAATCCCTAATGCGGTTTAATGACTGGATTAGTAGGCCGGGAGGACCATAACTATTTAATTATGTCATTAAATGATAATGTGCATGTTTATGTGAATTATATTATAATATGATGTTATATGCATGTATGTGGGTCCACATTTGATTATTAGGGTGTTTTGATAATTTGGCTCGTTGATGGCATATTTGTGTATTTTGGTGCACATTGTGAGTTATGGATGAGATCCCATTATTATGGAGATATATTCGAGCTATTCGGCATGAGACGGTCTTATATTGTTGATTATCGGTTTTATCATAACGGGGTCATTTATTGGGATATTGAGTAATGAGAGGGTTTACTTGATGATAAATTGGGAGTTATCGAGATCAGGAGGAAATTTTGTGAGTTTTGACTATAATGTCCCCGGGGGTGTTTTCAGGACCCCGAGCACTATGTTTTATTTGAGGTTACTTAAGCTTGAAGTAGCTTGTTAGATATAACCGTAAGTTAGAAAACACTTTCTCTCTTCCCATTAGTTCATTTTACCGTTCGAAGCATTTTCGAAGAGATCTTGAGTTCTAAGAGTCGGAATCAAGTGAGGATCGAGGCATAGCGATCATAGGAAATATTAGAAGCTTCTTGACCGAAGGATTTGATGAGAAACAATCCAATCAAAGGTAATCTAAGTTTTAAGTTTTGAGTTTTTAGAGTTTCTAAGCTTCGAATTGGATTTTGTGAATTGTTGAGTTTTTGGTTCGTTTGAGCCTCGAGATTTGATGGTTTTGGATCATTGGGAAGTTTGGGAACTTTGATTTTTGGATTTGGAAGTGTTTAGGTATGTTTTTGGAGGGTTCGGGATGAAGAAGATCGAGTTCTTGGCTGGTTCTGGGTGGGGGGTCGCGACCCTGTTCTTGGGCGCTGCGGCCCAAGCTCGAAGAAGCAATTGGAGGTTTTTGGCCTGTGCTGGGCGCCGCGAACCTGAGTAAGGGGCGCCGCGACCCTTGCTTTTGGTGTGGCTGGGGGCCGCGGCTTAGGCAGGGTTTTGAGGCCGTTTGAGTATTTTGACCTCAGGAACTTGGTTTTAGGCCTCGGGATTGTTCCTACTACCCGGATTGGTGGGGATTGATCTCCCGGAGGCTAGATCTTGGTTTGGGAACCTTTGTTATTCATTTGTTAATGGTGTCCCATATTTGGTTATGACTAGGTGACCGCTAAAGGACTAAAAGTCAGATCGTTCTCAAGGGTCGTTCTTATATTCATTCTCGCTCGAATCATAGGTAAGAAAACTGCACCACCCCATATGTGACATGCATGGTTATTCATGAAACATGTTGAATGTGTAAATGTGGACATGGATTGATTATTGAATGCTTAGCAAATCTTGCTCACTTGTGCATGGCACTGACTAATTAGTCAAGTTCGGCAGTGGTACTGGGCACTGGTCACACAGGGCTGACTCATAATTTAGAAACGACCTTAGCGTGTTCAACGCAAGCCAACAAAGATTAGATCTAATCGACATTTGCATTAAATGACTCAGAAGAGCGTTAATGCCGGACCGACCTCAAGTTCGATGAAAACTAAAAGCGCTTGTGTGACTTACCCATCAGTCACTCATCTGTTTAAGTTAGTGACTACCCAGCAGTCACTCATTTGTTTAAGCTAGTGACTTACCCAGCAATCACTCATCTGTTTAAGCTAGTGACTTACCCAGCAGTCACTCATCTGTTTAAGCTAGTGACTTGCTTGTCAGTCACTCATTATGGTTTACCAGAACCTCAAGTGATATTCACTCGTCTGTTCAGAGCTATAAGCTCTGTGTGATTATAATAATAATCATTTGTTAATATTTATATGCATTATTGTGTTTTCTTGCTGGGCTTTGGCTCATGGGTGCTATGTGGTGCAGGTAAAGGGAAAGAAAAGCTCACCCAACCTTGAGTGGAGAGCTTAGGTGGTGTTGTGTACATATGCGGCCGCTTGACCACCACGGCCAAGGAGTTCTCATAGGAACTAGGGGGTTTACCCTATTTTTGCCGCTTAGGTCGGCGGGGTTGTAAATTTAAATAGTAATGACCATTTTGAGTTGTAAATAACTTGTAAAAGTTTTTGATGGGCCCATGAACAATTTTATGTATTAAATAAAATATATCATTTCTTTTTGATTGATTTTCCACCTTAGCTTGTTAATAATACCTAGAAGCACGTTTTTAACCAAAGAATTCGGGTAGCGAGTTAAATTTTTGGTTCACCGTAACTATTCTGGGGTAACTAGGGCATTACACCTTAGTAGTCATCTTTTTTTCTCAGATGATAGTCTTCTGAAAGATCCTTGCAATCTATCCAAAGAATTCTTCCCATTTACTCTGATTGTTCAGGAAAGGTACAATAACAAGCTTACAATAAGTAATTATATTTGTATTATAATTTACTCCTAATATTCTATTTTGTTTCTAAGTTTGATTTCTGAAAGACTTACAATCTTCTATATCCTTTTGGATATATGATCAACTTCAAAAAATCTCTTCTATTTTTCTCACCAAATACCCCTGAGGAGATGCAATCACTTTATGTGTCCTCCCTAAATATGCAAACAACTGACAACACAGAAACCTACCTGAGGCTGCCTATGTTAGGGGGAAGGAACAAGAAAGCTTTGTTCGGAACAATTAAAGAGAAAGTATGGCTATAGTTACATTCATTACAAAACAAACTTTTCTCTCAATTAGGAAAGGAAATCCTTTTAAAAGTAGTAATTCAGGCTATGCCTACATATCTCATGTCATGCTTTAAAATTCCAGAAGGGTTATGTCAAGAGATTGAATGGTTATTAGCATGATATTGGTGGGGGTCATTTCAATCAAAAGGGAAAATTCATTGGAGGGCCTGGCATAAATGTGTTTACCAAAATATGAGGGAGACTTAGGATTCAGAAAGTTTGTCCAATATAATCAAGATATGTTAGCTAAACAAACATGACATATACTAATGAACCCATCATCTCTTATTGCACAAGTTTTGAAAGGCATATATTTTCATAATACAAGCTTCATGGAATCTAGAGTTGGAAATTATCTGTCTATGATTTGGCGTAGTATTCTGTGGGGAAGAGAATTACTTGTCAAAGGCTTACGAAGAACAATAGGGGATGGAAAAAACACTAAGGCTTTTAACGATCCTTGGATCCCAAGACCACCCTCTTTCCTACCAAGTTCTAGAGGAATAACTGAGGATATGATGGTTTCCCAGCTCATGGAATCCCTATGGATATGGAATAAAGGTCTTATTCAACAATATTTTAATACCCCTAATTTACAGCTTATCTTCTCCATCCTCATTACTCCATTTGAACACGCATATTTGTGGCTATGACGCTATAAAAATCATGGAAGCTATTCTGTTAAAAGTGGATACAACCTAGCTATGCAAAATGATAGGTCTCTTCCCTCCTCATCCACTGAAGCTCTTTTGATGTGGTGGAAATCTTTCTAGGCAATTAAAATCTCAAGAAAAATACTACATTTCGGATGGAGAGGCTATCATGAGATTTTACCTACACTTAGTGGACTTTATCGTCGAAACACATCTTCCCATAGCAAATGTCCTTTATGTGGATATGGGGAAGACTCTAATGCACATGCAGTTTTTTGGTGTCCTTTTTCACTAGATATATGGAATCTATTAGACTACCATTTCCTCTTAAATAAAAAAGATGATATATTGTTCAAAGGTGTTTTACTATATGCTTATGAAATTTTAGAAAAAGATTCATTTGGAAAGATGCTAATTATGGTATGGATTGTCTTGTTTGAAAGAAATAAGAAAACTCATGATCAACAGGCAAGAACACCACAACAAGTGTTGATTTGGCTATCCTCTTACTGTGACTCTATAAGAAATGCGCTAATTCAAAATGATCAAGTACCCCCAAGAGAGATACCTTTAAATCAAAGGAGGGAAGAAATGGAAATACATGATCTCGCTCTTTTTGTGGATGCAGCTATTTTGACACACACTAATATGGTTGACTTTGGAGTGGTTGTTTTATCAACAGATAAGAATATTATAGCTGTAAAGCCCTGGGTAGCCAAGACCGTTACACTGTGTATGTATAAAGGTGCAAGACTTGCTAATCAAGTCATTTAGTTGAAAACGTGTCACTAAAACCATTAATGAACTAGGGTTAAAAGGTTTTGGTCATAAAAGATACATTTCATATAATCAAACGTTGAATACATGGGATCCCAAAAGAAATAACATTTGAAAGTCGGTTTACAAAATTTCCAGAGTACAAACAACCACTAGCCACTCTAAGCGCAAAACATATATTTATGGTTCTCCTATTCCTGTCCCACCCTCAACCGTGGCGGCTGAGCAGCTAGTCATGTACATTCCACCTCTAGAGTTCTCCAAGTCAGGGCTGATCAAGCTTACCCTTGCCTTTACCTGCACCACGTAGCACCCGTGAGCCAAGGCCCAGCAAGAAAATATAACATTATAGCACAAACAAGGATAATAATTGAATAACTCATTAAGCATGTTCATACACTTAACATTCCACATTAATCACATAGTCCATAAACATAACCAGAGAATCTACAAACCAACATTCAGCTATTCAGCATGAAAAATTCATTAATCAACAATGATAACCAAATCACATGATAATCGGGGTCAACGCCCTTAGGTCGCACCCTCTATTTACCCCTTTGACTCCGGTCCGCTTAAACCGAGCTCAGTGAATATTAAGTTGTCCTCAGCTACCAGTGGCTGAGCCGCTCCCTGTGCGCCAATGTAAACTCCGGCACTCTTAGGTCGTTTGTTTATTATTCACATGGCATAAAATCATCCTTCGTAATGCATACAAAACAGGGAACCCTTAGTCCCATTGTAAATTCACAACCAGATGTAGTTTTCTTACCTTTAATTTCCAAGTACTCTGATTACGAGAGATGCCCCTTGAGCACGATCTGTTTCCCGAGCCTTAGCTTACACCTTCACTGAAGAATCAATCCTCCAAGATGTTGCTGAGCTAACCCCAAGTCTTCTGCCTTAATTCCACCTCAGTTCCTGCTTAGATTCTTTAGCTACTACTGAGTTAATCTTCCAAAACCTCTACTCAATTCACTGAGTTCCAGCCAAGTTTCCTTAGGTTTTCTTGTGGTTTCCCTTAAGTGAGAGAGAGAGAGAGAAAAGAGAAAAGGGTCGGTTAGAACATCTTCCATTGTTTTCTTGGTTTTTTCTAGTCTATCCTTAGTTAATTAAGTCAATCCCGAGGCTCGGGGTACCAAAAACGTCCCCGAGGGCAAAATGGTAAAATTCCCCAATATTCCCACCTAAGCTTCCTAACCTCAAATATATCTCCAATTATTTATTTCCATAACCCGATAACGCAAATAACCATCCAATTCCCGAAATACCCCTTGACTTGCCCCAAGTCAAGTATTAGGTCCTGTTGTGACTTTCACACTAACTAGCTCCCTAGGATCGCCTCAAGTCGCATGCTGCAGAAATACCCACATAATAATGTGGTCCTCACAATTATATCATATAATCACATTTATGCCCTCAACGGGCTAAAATTACAAATATACCCCTTTAAGCTAAACGGGCCCTACATGCATACTAATACTCGTAGACATGCATTTCATATATGTTCATATAATCATACAAGCATGCTTATCACAAAATCATGCATTAAACTACTTAATTCACACATAAACCAATCGTGCCCTCCCGACACACTAATCAAGGCCCTTAAGCCTTATTAGTGATTTTGGGTCGATCCCCTCCTACTGAGAATTTCATCATTGAAATTTACCTGAATAGCTCGGGATACTGATCCTGCATCACCGACTCAAGCTCCCAGGTCGCTTCCTCGACCCTGCTATTCCTCCACAAAACTTTAACTAGCAGAATTGTCTTATTCCGTAGAACCTTGTCCTTTCGATCTAAAATCTGAATCGGTCGTTCCTCATAGGAGAAATCTGTCTGCAATTCTAAATCCTCATATTTCAATACATGAGTCGTATTTGAGACATGCATTTCATACATGAGTCGTATCTGAGAGAATGTTAGTAAGGAGAAGGCTAGTAAACTTGAGCCTAAACAGCAGGGTCAACCTCAGAATGGTCAGAACAACCACAACAATAGCAGACAACATAGCAATAGTAATAGTAATGGTCAGAAGAGAAGGCATCCAGATGATAAGTAGGCCAATGGTGATAAAAGAGCACAGATAAACAATGGAGGCAATAAGTCGGGTTATGTAGAATACCCATAATGTGCTAAGTACCAGAAGAAACATCCTAGTGAATGTCGGGCAAACACCAAAGGATGCTACAACTGTGGTTAAGAAGGGCACCGGAAGAGAGTGTCCTCAGCTCAAGCAAGAGGAGAAAATGGACAATACGATGGTTCCTGCCAGGGTATTTGCTTTAACCCAAGGAGAAGCTGACACTAGTAACAAACCAATTACAAGTCAGATTCCTATCCTCGATAGTATATGTTCTAGTATTGTTTGATTCGGGAACAACATACTCGTATATCTCGTTAGGAATGATAGAGAAATTAGACAAACCTTGTAGAACTAGGTTTGTGACATAGTTGCCTTCGGGTAAAATAGTCCTATCATCACGGATAGTACGAGGCGTACCGATCAAAATTGAGGACGTAGAACTAGAAGGAGACCTGATAGAACGAGAGATCAAAGACTTCCAACATGATATTAGGCATGGACGGGCTAGCAAGGCATGGCGCAACCATCGATAGCAGACGTAAGCAAGTGATGTTCGAGACTCCTGGCTGTCAGAAACTATGCTATATGGGAAAAAATTTAGGACTACATACGCTGCTTATTTCATCTCTCAAAGATCAGAGGATGAAAGAAAAAGGATGTAACGCATTTTTAGCTAGCGTTTCACATGTGGTAAAGGGAACACCACTAAAGGTCGGAGATGTACATATTGTAAGAGAATTTCCAGAGGTATTTCCTGACGACTTGCCAGGACTGCCACCGACGCGGGAAATTGACTTCACAATCGAACTAGTACCAGGCACTAAGCCATTCGCTATGGGGAGCACCGGTTCTATTTGTGAAGAAGAAGGACAGAATTATGCATATGTGTATAGATTATCGCGAGCTGAATAAGGTGACAATTAACAATAAGTACCCGCTACCCCGACCTGACGACTTGTTTGATCAACTCCGAGGGGCAACCGTGTTTTCAAAAATTGATCTACGGTCCGGGTATCATCATCTCAAGGTACGGGAAGAGGATATTCCCAAGATGGCTTTTAGAACTCGTTATGGACATCATGAGTTTCTAGTTATGTCTTTTGGTCTTACCAACGCTCCAGCCGCGTTTATGGATTTAATGAATAGGGTCTTTAAGGACTACTTGGATAAATTCATCGTAGTATTCATTAACGATATCTTGGTGTACTCAAAGGATAAAGTCGAGCATGAGAAACATTTAAGGTTGATCTTGCTGCGACTAAAGGAGCATCAACTTTACGCCAAGTTCAAGAAGTGCAAATTTTGGCTTTCGCAAGTAACGTTCCTCGGGCACATAGTATCCAAGGAAGGAATTGCAGTAGACCCATCTAAGGTAGAGGCTGTAAAGGATTGGCCAAGACCAAAGAACACGTCTAAGGTAAGAAGTTTTTTGGGACTAGCAGGCTATTACCGGAGGTTTGTAGAAGGCTTTTCTAAGATAGCCACTCCACTTACCAACCTGACCCAGAAGCAGCAAAGGTTCAAATGGATGGATAAGTGTGAAGAGAGTTTCCAGTTGCTTAAGGATATGCTCAGCACCAGTACTTTGTGTACCGACACCCAATGATAAGTTTGTAGTCTATTGCAATGCGTCGAAGCAAGGATTGGGTTGTGTGCTGATGCAGAATGATAAGGTGATAGCCTAAGCCTGAAGACAAATGTAGTTGTTGATGCGCTAAGTAGGAAGAATTACAAAAGTCTAGCATCATTAGCTGGAATAGAAAAGCCGCTACAGCAGGAGTTGATCAATGCTGGAATAGAAGTAGTCATTGGTAACCTAACTAATTTGTCCATCCAGTCAAGCTTGTTAGAAGATATACAGATTGGGCAAGGATATGATGACACATTAGTAGCACATATGGATGCAGTTAGAGAAAGGAAGGCCACAAATTTCCCAATATTTAGTCAGGGGTTATTAAGATACAAGGATCGGGTATGCGTGCCAAATGATCAAGGGATTAAGATGACGATTTTAGAATAAGCGCACAGTACCCCATACTCAGTTCACCCAGGGTCAACCAAGATGACTCACGACCTTGAAGTGTTATATTGGTGGCTAGGAATGAAGAAAGATATAGCAGAGTATGTGTCTAAATGCTTGGTATGCCAGCAAGTGAAAGCAAAACATCAGTGGCCTGCAGGCTTATTGCAACCACTTAGCATTCCAAAATGGAAATGGGATGATATAGCCATAGATTTCGTGATGGGTTTGCCATGAACAAGTAAGTAGCATGATTCAGCTTGGATAGTAATAGATAGATTAACCAAGTCAGTTCATTTCCTGTCTGTTAAGACTTCGTACACAGCAGATCAATACGCAAACGTTTAAGTCCAAGAAATAGTACGACTGCATAGAATCTCTAAGACAATAGTATTTGATAGAGGATTGGTGTTTACATCGAGATCTTGGAGTAAGTATTTGCCACTGATAGAATTCTCCTACAGCAATAGCTACCAGTCAACAATCAGGATGGCACCCTACAAGCTACTTTATGGAAGAAGGGTCGATCGCCGTTGCATTAGGACGAGGTAGGAGAAAGGCAACTACTTGGACCTGAAGCTGTTAGAGGAGCTCAAGATGTAGTAGCACTGATTAGAAAGCGTATGCTCGCTGCTCAAAGTCGTTAGAAAATTTATGCGGATGCCAAGCGGCGTGATGTGGAATTTAAAGTCGGAGATCAAGTTTTCTTAAGAATATCTCCTATGAAAGGTGTGAAGCGGTTCAGGAAGAAAGGCAAGCTTAGTCTCAGGTTTATAGGTCCTTTTGAGATATTGGACAAAGTGGGAGCAGTTGCATATAGATTAGCCCTACCGCCAGCTCTAACAGATAGTCACAATGTGTTCCACATCTCAATGATGCGTAGATATGTGTTAGACCCATCTCACGTCCTCAAGTACGATACGATAGCACTCCAGAAAGACTTGAGTTACGAGGAACGACCGGTTAGCATCCTAGATAGAGGGATGAAAGAATTACGGTCTAAGAGTTTTCCGATAGTCAAAGTCCTATGGAGAAATAGTACTGAACGAGAGGCAATGTGGGAGTTGGAGGAAGACATGTTAGATCGGTATCCGAAATTGTTTGATAAGTAAATTTCGGGGATGAAATTCTTTTAAGTATGGGAGAATTGTAGAGTCCCAGAATTTTACTTAGCTAGTTAGATAGTAGTAGTAGTAGCAATATCTAGTATTAGTTTGTAGTGTGTTAGATTTCATGGATTTTGGTTCAAATCGGGACTTAGTTGGAAACTCCTAGCAATAGTTATGGATTTTATAAGTTTAACCTATAGTTTAAGAATATTAATTATAACATAATGTTTGATTAATATTGCTGGTTATTAATATGATAATTATTATAACCTAAGGTTTAGATAGAGCCAATAAGAATATGACACTTGTCATGAGCATGGTTATTCCTAAGATTTAGATAAAATTAATAAGATCATGACACTTGTCGTGTGCATGTTTATTTAAGGATTTAATTATAGTTTAAATAAAAAAAAGTTGAAGAAAGCTCTAGAATCTTCCAAGACCATTAGGAGCATGACATTTTTCACAATCTTGTTAATTTGTGGATTAGGTTGTTATTTAGATAATTAAATAGATTTTTCCGTAACTGTAAGGTACTGTAAGTTCTGACCTATTTTTGACCCAGTTATGTTATTAGTTTCGAAAAATATTATTTCTAGAAAGTTGTAGATAATTGAATTATCTTTCTAACAATATAAAGATGGTCTAAACCAATGTTCGATAGCTCCAGTTATGTTGATTTTATTACAGGTGAGTTTAGAGTTACGGGATTTAGGAAGTTAGAAGTTGGGATTCTATTTTATTTAAATTTAAATTTGGATTATAGTTAGAATGAAATTAAGTATTTTTTTTTTAATAAAATAAAGATCTAGAAACTCTAGAACCTTCCAGAACCACTAAGAGCGTGACACTTGTCATTATCATGTTTATTTAAGGATTTAAGTATTTTTTTTAATAGGATAATTTCACTCCTCAAACTCTATAAATAGGACCTAGTACCCAGCCCTTCCTCTCACTCTTCAAGTTGTGATCAAAGACTCCAAGGTGCTAGTGAGACCATAGAGTGATAAACACTTGGGTAAAATACTTGGGAAGTGAGGTTTAGTGTATTTCAGTATTGGAGTTAGACCAATCCATAAGGTCAACTAAGGTACTCTTATTCTTTAAGTTCAATCCTTTAAACTCTTTAGTTTTCTTTAGTCCTTTTATTCAGATCCTAACTTTTGATATTGGTTTTTGATTAGGCTCTTGAAACTTAAAGATCCTTCTTGGTAAGTTTCATCTTGAAGGTTTAGTTTCCATATTTATTCTTTACTCTTTAGAAATACTCACAATTCTATTGTTGGTTTTAGGAGTGTTCCAAGTCCCGTATTTGTTCTCATATCCTGGTTTTGGTAAGGAAAATAGGATAGTTTCTATATGCTTATGTGTATGTTTATGTATAATATGTTTATGCTATAGTACGCTATGTTATGTTTATCTGGGGCTCATAGTTGCTTAGTGCCCTAGTGTTTATCATTTTTATGTTTATAGTTATGATTTACCCTACCTTAGTGTTGACGCGGTTCTTCGCCAACAGGTAATTAAGAAAATAAGAGGAAAGGATTAGTGCTTAACTATGAACCGAAATAGATGAATGATCTTTTTAAATGGACTGGTGACACAATCACGTTTTTTTGGTGGTTCAAAGGTTAAAATCCTTCTACTCCACCAGCCAATATTATTGCTATATGCTTAGTATTCTTTTACAGGGTATTTCCTTACACAATAGAATCCAACCCTTTGCAACTCCCAGGGTCTCCATATTTACAGGAGAGGGCACCTGGGAATTGGTAAGAAGGTCATCCCGTGACCTTCTTACCTATCATGTCAACTCTGTGACATTCATGATTAATTCCTAAAACCTGACACATGAAGTGTGGTCTAATCAATAGGTAAGGAGGATAATGGGCCGCACGGCCCAACCCAGTCGTGGGTGTCTGAATACGCACGTTCATGCTGCGTGCCCGAGAAGTCAGGGATATATCAGACACGTGATGTCTGATATATGCACGTTTACCTTGCGTGGTTGACTTTATAAAAGGTCACAGCCTCCAACTCTAGCTCGTACCACGAGCTGGATGCTTCCCTCGACCTGTGGCCTTCAGAGTCCAGACTCAGTCCTTAAGTAATCTTGGTGAACCTTTGGATACCCCGAGCTAACGAGGTAGGACCTGACGACAACAACTCTGGTCATGGGGAATCCACGTGGCTGATTATAATTTAGGCCGTACCTCAGCTCGCTAATAGCCCGTTGGAAAATCAGGGCGTACATTTTCCCCCCAAGCCCCTGCTCGTGGTACACGACATCGTGTAGGGCCACAGTAGGGGCTTTTAGGCTTCCCCATGAACTCTTCATATTCCACATTTTACGCAGGTGCCGAATACGTGGAACATCGTGGTTGGTGATGATACGTCTTCCGAGAACCGCATTAAATGGCCTAGCCTATACTCAGCCGTTGTTTCGTCTTTCGAGTGGAGAGCCTTGGATCCTACATCAGGGCAATCCAACGGCCCTCCTCATGTGACATTTCACGTATATAAAAGGGGTGACCACCTTACGCATGGGCCACCCGTTCATTTGAAATTTTTTAGAATTTTCTTTCTTCTTCTCCAAAAGAAAAACCTTCTTCTTTTCGGTCGCCATTCCCAGCACTCAAGAAGTTCAGGTGTAAGGGCTCCCTTGAAGCTTTGGAATCAAATACTTCGACGAAGCCCCAACCCAGACGACCCCTTCATCCTTTTCTCAACCAGAACACTCTGTAAGTCTCCTGACCGTGCATGCTTTGAGATTATTTTTCACTGTAGCCTAGGTAAATATTTACTGTAGCCGCATGCAAGGTTTTGTTGGTTTTTGTGGGTATGAAGGGAGAAAGCCTTTAGGTTAGGGTATCTCTTGTAGTAGAAAACCATTTAGGAACACGGTTTATAGGGTGCATTTTCTGGGGAAATTTTCTGGGTAGGATTTTTGGTATGCTTGTTTAAAATATCCAGTATTTTGGGTGCAAAACCGGGTAGCTTAGGGGACACGCTTCACAGGCGGTTTTGCCTCTCTTGCCTACTGAAACTTTCCTTCCAAGGAAAAATTCTATCCTGACCCTCCTGACACACGAATTCCGAGTAATCGGGGATCTTTTGGGAGCACAGGCGCGTGTTCATAGAACCGCGTGGTCTCACTCTCCACGGGCTGAGATTACCTCAGCGCGTGCAAAGAAACACTCATTTTGATTCTTCCTTATGCTTAGGTCGCCTTTTCTGAAATCTTTTCTTTTGTTCGCTAGGCGACCAGATGGCACCCAAGAAGAACGCTCCAAAGAGGATTGTTGGCAGCTCGTCCTCCCAACAATCCAAGGGAAAAGAGGTGATGACGGACTCCCCAATCCCTGCCTTTGGGCCGGCCGTGGAGCAGGAGATCGATGTTGCACCCGATGCTTTCTTCGAGGATGAAAGGATCATCTTGAAGATCATTGACCAGGGGAAAGTGAATAAGATATTCCTTTCCCATGGCATCGAACTGGGGAGGGGAGCCCTGATCGTCCGACCTCCCACAGAAGGTGAGCGGAGCTGCGCGCCGCTCGACGAGGAGTTCGCGGCCTGGAGTGACAAGCACTTCAAAGCCGGGGCTTTCCTCCCGCTGGATCAGTACTTCGTCAACTTCCTCAATTATGTGAGGTTGGCCCCTTTCCAGCTCCCCCTCAACTCCTATCGTTTGTTGGCGGGGTTGAGATATCTGTTCTTGAAACAGGAGTGCGAGGTCCCCACTCCGGCAGATATCTTATACTTTTTCTGCCTCAAAGCTAGCCCGGAGCAGTGGGGGCGAGGCGACAGGTTCTATTACTTAACCCGGTTTCCAAATACGGCTGCGGTCATTGAGCTGCCCAGCCACCCCAACGACTTCAAAGACCAGTTCTTTATGTCCAAGAGGTTTCGCAACTGTGACCTGCACTACTTCAACCGTCCTCGTAAGTACCTTTCATCTCTACCTCGTAAGTTAAGTATCAATTAGCTCCCCCCTATATCCATTTCTGACTTAGAATAATTCTGCAGCTATCTTCGCGAGGACAGAGAAGTCTGTGATCCTCGGGAGCCAGTACGAGTCACTGGCGGGCTTGCCCCCCCAGTGAAAAGGACTATCGCTAGCTCGTGACAGATGAGACGATGCTGGCCTGCAAGCTGATCTCCCCAGGCCAGACTCTGAATCTGAGGAGGCCCCGAGTGCCTCCCCCAGCTTGCGAGATGAGGCCTATCCCCGTGGAGGAGGCTGCGGGGGATGAGGATGAGGAGGACGAGGAAGCGGGCGCTGGAAGTCGCCCAAAGAACGGACGAGGAGAGGATCCGGTCCGGAGCAGCTGCAGGTCCCTCCGGCCAAGGTAACCCATATATGTTTAGGAACTTAGATAGGGCCACTGCAGACCCCCAGCTAGCTAGGTTCAATCCCAAATAGCTCGTCCAACGCCATTGAAGTGACCCAGACTTTGATGTAACCCTGCTCCACTACGTTGACCAGCTCGTGTTGGATTACGAAAGTAGCCACCCTAGGGGTACCATAATTGTAGACAACACCCTAGCCTTTAGGTCGGTCCTATTCGAGGAGTATGGGACCAACCTTCGGTCATGGCCATCACTCCGGGAGGGTGTCGTAGCTCCGGGTCTTAGGCAATACGTAGAAGAGTCTAGTCCTGAGACAGCCTCGGATCCAGAACCCGCGCCAGCTCGGGAAGTAATTGTCTTAGATTCCCCCGCAGAAGCTCCAGGGCCGATGGTCGTGACCGTAGATTCCTCTTCTAGCTCGGGGGATAGAATTCCTTTTAGTATATATATATACTTGAGTTTCATCTTTTTTCCCCTTGTTTTTGTTTTTGCATGACTGCTTACTGACATATTGATGCTGTCTTTGTTTTGCCAGAGGAGATGTCTCAGCCCGGGGGAAAAAATCTGCGAGCTATGTTCACCGGAGGGAACCCCTCAGCTGGGGCCTCCGGGCCCAAGATGAAGAAACTCCGGGTGGCGAAGAAAGCTGCTGGGACCCCAACCAAGTCCCCTGCAAAGGGGAAAGAGCAGACCCCAGTTGCCCAGGCCGAGGAAACTATACCTCTTGCTGTAGTGGAGAACATGCCCCCACCCCCTCCGCGAGCTCCGGCCTTTGTCCGGGACCCAGGGGCGGAGCTCGAGGCCTCGGCAACTGCGCCCCCCGAGGTACGTATCCCGGTGGACCCCCAGGATCTGGAGAAGATTCCAGATGTCTTTCGAGGGACGGTGTATGAGACGGCGAGCTACGCCGTCAACCACTTCTACCGCTTCAATGAGAGAGAGCTGCGGGCCATCGAAACAAGGAGCCCGGTGGGTGTAATGGAATCTTCATTGGGCATGGCCCTAACGGTAAGCTGACCTTACCCTTTTATGATTTTTGATTATCATGCCTTGCCCTGTTTTTCCTTTCCTTCTTTTTTTTTTTCTAAGGCAGTTGCCTCTCCGTTTTTGCAGAGCGTCTTGGCCCTTCACCGGAGCATAGCCAGGACCAAGGCCCAGCTCGAGGATTTGAGGGGTGAGCATCAGGTGGTTGTGGCCACCCATCAAACTTCCTTGCAGACGGCCCAACAGAAAGAAAAAGAAGCCAAGGATGCCCTGGCGGCCGTGCAGGCGGAGCTGGAAGAAGCCCGCCCCAAGCTTCAAGAGGCCGAGGCTACCAAAGCTGCCCTTGCTGCCGCACTGGTCGAGCTAGACTCTGCAAAGGCCAGGGCTGAGGAGGCTAAGGCTGCCTTGGAAATGGAGAAGGCAGCTTCCAGCACTGCCATGGAGGACATGCTCTACCACTGCTGGGCCTATAACCCGGACGACGACTTCTCCTTCTTAGGAGCGGACGGGGAGGTCTTCTTGGAGGGGTTCAAAGCTTGCCTCCAGCAAGAGGCACCTTCTGAAATCAGGGAGGCATCCGTTGTAGCCGAGCAGGAGGGCGAGACGGCGACCTCCACGGGGCAGCCTGGTGGAGCTTAGGGCCTTTCTTTTTCGCACCCATTCCTTTATTATTCTCATTTTTTTTGTGTAACTTTGCATGAGGTTTTTCTACCTCGAGACAATCGGTTTTATCACTTTTTACTTTTGATTGGTTTACTTCCTTTTGCCTTTACGCATTTTAGTTATTATTTTGAAAAACTTAGTTCGCGTTAATTTCTATCAATTTCTCGTGCTCTTTAAGAAAAACAACGATCAATCGATTTAAATTAACTTCTAGGTTTTATGACCTGGTTATGTCCAGGAACTTAGTTTGAAAACTTAGTTCGCGCTAATTTTTATTAATATCTTGTGCTCTTTAAGAAAAACAACGATCAATCTATTTAAATTAACTTCTAAGTTTTATGACCTGGTTATGTCCAGGAACTTAGTTTGAAAACTTAGTTCGCGTTAATTTTTATCAATATCTCATGCTCTTTAAGAAAAACAACGATCAATCGATTTAAATTAACTTCTAAGTTTTATGACCTGGTTATGTCCAGGAACTTAGTTTGAAAACTTAGTTCGCATTAATTTTTATCAATATCTCGTGCTCTTTAAGAAAAAAAACGATCAATCGATTTAAATTAACTTCTAAGTTTTATGACCTGGTTACGTCCAGGAACTTAGTTTGAAAACTTAGTTCTCGTTAATTTTTATCAATATCTCGTGCTCTTTAAGAAAAACAACGATCAATCGATTTAAATTAACTTCTAAGTTTTAAAACCTGGTTATATCCAGGGTAGAGCTTAGTTCGCGTTAATCCTTTATCAATATCTCGCGTTTTTTAAGAAAAACAACGATTAATCAATTTGAATTAACTTCTAAGTCTTTAAGGCGACCTAGTTATATCCAGGCACCATATGCCCCCCAAGTAACTAGGAAAGGGTTTTTCGTGGTTACTTTAGATTACACTTGTAAACATGTACAATCATAAACGAAAAGTTAATTCTCATTGCTTAATACATAAAAAATGGCCTTTTAGGCCTTACAAGGGAGTCATTTATAATATCTCTTCAAATGGATGGCGTTCCAAGTTCGTGGGACTGCCCCTCCATCGAGCCGAGCTAATTTGTAAGCTCCCTCTTTAATGACCTCGATGACTTGATATGACCCTTCCCAGTTTGGTCCCAATGCTCCATCTTTGGGATCCTTACCGACTAAGAAAACCCTCCTGAGGACCAGGTCGCCAATGCTAAATGCGCGCTTTTTGACTTTTGAGTTGAAATAACGAGTGATTTTTTACTGGTAATGTGCGAGCTGGAGTTGCGAATCTTCTCGTCTTTCATCAACCAAGTAAAGGGAAGCGCAAAGTAGCTCGTGGTTGCGGTCCTGGTCATATGCCTGGACTCTATGCGAAGGTACCTTAATTTCCACGGGGAGGACCGCCTCACTCCCAAAAGTCAGGGAGAAAGGAGTATGACCCGTAGGAGTCCGGTGCGAGGTCCAGTATGCCCACAGAACCTGGGGGAGCTGTTCTGGCCAGACCCCCTTGGCTTCGTCTAGTCTCTTCTTGAGGCTCGCCTTTAAGGTCTTATTGACGGCTTCGACCTGGCCATTCGCCTGAGGATAGGCCACGGAGGAGAAGCTTTTCACAATTCCGTACCTTTCAAAAAACTCGGTGAACAGGTCGCTGTCAAACTGAGTCCCATTGTCAGAAATGATCTTCTTGGGCAGCCTGAATCAACAGATAATGCTCTTAACCACGAAGTCGAGGAATTTTTTGGAAGTTATTGTTGCCAAAGGTTCTGCCTCAGCCCACTTCGTAAAGTATTCGATGGCCACCATGGCGTAGCGGACCCCGCCTTTTCCAGTAAGGAGGGCGCCAACCAAGTCGATCCCCCAGACTGCAAATGGCCATGGGGAAGAGATCATCTTCAGCTCGACTGGGGGAGCTCGGACAACTGTGGCGAATCGCTGGCACTTGTCGCACTTCTTGACATACGAGATCGAGTCCTTGGACAGAGTGGGCCAGTAATATCCTTGCCTTAAGACCTTTAGGGCCAAGCTTTGCCCCCCAGTGTGATCCCCGCAAAAACCCTCATGCACCTCCTGCAGGATGGCCTTTGCTTCGCCTGGAAGAACACATCGTAGGAGTGGTAGGGAGTGCCCACGTCGATATAGTATCCCATCTAACATCGTATACCTTGGGGCCTGGTACAGTACCCATCGCGCATCATTATGCCCTTCAGGTAGCTTCCCCTCGGTGAGATACTCAAGGATGGGGGTCATCCAGGTCGGCCTGGCGTCGATCATCTCGACCTCCGCCCTGACTTCTTCTACACTTGGTTTCTCCAAGAATTCTATCGGCACTAACCCCAAAGCCTCCGTCTCCCCAGAGGTGGCAAACTTGGCAAGAGCGTTTGCGTTAGCGTTCTGCTCCCGAGGTATCTGCTCGATTGAGCCTCGCCCAAATGCGGACAGCTCAAATTTTACCTTTGCCAGGTAGGCAACCATCTTGGGTCCTCGTGCTTGATATTCGCCCAGAACCTGGTTTACCACGAGCTGGGAGTCACTAAAGCACTGGATGGAGCTCGCCTTCAGCTCCTGGGCTATTCTTAGCCCGGCCAGCAAAGCTTCATATTTGGCCTCGTTGTTGGAGGCCTTGAATCTGAATCTCAGTCCCGAGTGGAATCTATGTCCCTCGGGGGATATCAAAATGATTCCAGCCCCGGAGCCGTTTTCATTGGATGAGCCATCTACGAAGATCTTCCATGACGCCTGGGCCAAGGTGAGCTGGGGTGAGTCTTCTGCAGGGTCCTCCCAGAATCCTGTGCACTCTGCCACAAAATCGGCCAGGACCTGACTTTTTATAGCAGTTCGCGGGGTGTACAGAATCTCGAACTGAATGAGCTCGAAAGCCCACTTTAACAGGCGTCTCGATGCTTCAGGTTTTTGCAAAACCTGCCTTAAAGGCTGATCGGTCATGACGTGTATTGAGTGGGACTGGAATTACGGCCTGAGCTTTCGGGAGGCCGTGATAAGGCAGAACGCCAATTTTTCCATCAACGGGTATCGGGATTCAGCTCCGAGGAGTCTCTTGCTGATGTAATAGACCGGTCTCCGAACCCAGTCTTCTTCTCAGACCAATACGGCGCTAGCTGCATCCTCTGTGACAGCTAGGTAAAGAAAAAGGGGCTCTCCTGCCTTTGGTTTGGATAATACGGGTGGCTCGGCCAGATGTGCCTTCAGATCGAGAAAAGCACTTTTGCACTCTTCTATCCATTCGAACTTCTTACTCCCTCGGAGCAGGTTGTAGAATGGCAGGCACTTATCAGTGGATTTTGAAACAAACCGATTGAGGGCTGCCACCCTTCCTGTCAGGCCTTGGACGTCTTTGCGCGACCTGGGTAAGGGAAGCTCGAGTAATGATCTGATCTTGTCGGGGTTTGCCTCGATTCCTCAGGTATTGACGATGAAACCCAGGAATTTTCCAGATGCGACTCCAAAAGTGCACTTCTGTGGATTAAGCCTCATGCCATACTCCCGTAGTATCTTGAAGCACTCCTCCAGGTTGGAAACATGGTTATCGACAGTCTTTGGCTTGACTAGCATGTCGTCAACGTACACTTCCATGTTCTTCCTGATCTGGTTGGCGAACATTCTATTTACTAACCTCGGTATGTAGCGCCGGTGTTCTTCAGCCCGAATGGCATGACCTTGTAACAATAGACGTTAGTCGGGGTCATGAAGCTGGTGTGCTCTTGGTCCGTCGGATTCATGGCGATCTGATTGTAGCCTGAGTACGCGTCCATAAAGGACATGAGCTCGTGCCCCGCCGTGGCATCCACCAATTGGTCAATCCTTGGCAAGGGAAAACAGTCTTTGGGGCAGGCTTTATTTAGGTCGGAGAAATTGATGCAGGTCTGCCACTTCCCGTTGGGCTTCGGGACCAGCACGGGGTTGGCGACCCAAACCGGAAACTTGGCTTCACGGATAAAGCCGCATTTCTTGAGCCGGGCTACTTCTTCCTCTAAGGCCTCGGCCCGGGTTGTTCCAAGGCGCCTCTGCTTCTGGGACTTCGCAGGAACGCTCTTGTCCAGATGAAGGGTGTGCATGATGACATTTGGACTGATTCCCACCATGTCCTCGTGTGACCACGCAAACACATCTAGGTTATCCTGCAGAAAGATGATCAGCTCCGCTTTCCTCTTGTTACAGAGGATTTTCCCGAGCTTGACCATTTGTGAAGGGTTCTGTGGATCGATGTTTACTTCCTCGAGCTCTTCAATAGCTTGGAGCTTGGACTTATCCTCGCCTATTCGGGGGTCAATATCCTCACTTAAGACGATATTTTCCCCTTCGGCGCTCTGAGGTTTTTCAATCTCAGGATCAACTAAAGGTTCCTGAGATTCCTCTCCTCCACCTTGGATGGCCATTGCTAGCTGCCCGGGTTTCGATTTTCCCTTCATGGAAATGCTGTAACATTCCCTGGCAGCGAGCTGATCGCCACATACCGTGCATATCCCCATGGAAGAAGGGAATTTCAGCGCGAGGTGGCGAACGGAAGTGATGGCCTCAAAAGTTATAAGTGTGGGTCGGCCCAAAATAACATTGTATGCAACGGAGCAGTCGATGACCACGAACTCGAGGTGTTTTGAGACTGTTCGAGGCCCTTCTCCTAAGGTGATCACCAGCTCGATAGTCCCTATAGCCGCTGATCCTTCTCTCGAAAAACCATACAGCATCATGGAGGTCACCTTCAGCTCGGCGATAGTCAAACCCATCTTCTCTAGTGTGGACCGGAATAGAAGGTTTACCGAGCTCCCATTATCGATCAGCACCCTCCTAACCCTCCGATTAGCGAGCTGAACTGCTACGACCTAAGGGTCGTTATGAGGGAACTGGACATGGCCCGCATCTTCTTCTGTAAAAATGATCGGTTGCCTCTCCAATCGCTGCTACTTTGGGAGACGCTGCTCCGGGACGAAATCTACTCCGTTATGCGCCTTGAGTTCATTTACGTATCTCTTTTGGGCGCCCTTGCTCGCGCCAGCTAAATGCGGTGTAATGACCCACTAATCTAGACTAATTGGACCATTATCGAAACTATACATAAAAACTTACATTTTTCGAAAATACCATAATTTATTGAGTAACTTGAAAATAAGAGTTATTTACAAAGAAACAGAATACTAAGAAGGATTTTGGGATCCCATTGTCTTTAAAACAAAATAAGATTTAAAATAAAAGACATTACATAATAATGCGGAAAATACATGTAAAACCATAAAAAACATAAAAGGAGACTACATCCTCGAATCGATAACGCTCGGCCCCTTGACTCCATTCATCATCGATACACATCCTCCCAAGCATCACGAATCTTACCGCCTCTAAGCTTATTTTCCTGCACATAAACAGAAAGGAGTGAGCCTAATGCCCAGCAAGGAAAAACCTAACACATAGTCATATACACAATTTCATAAGAAAACATAAAGACTTAACATAATACATATAACATACACTTATTATAATGGCCATTATTACTTGGGGTCCCATAGACTAAACAAGCATATGCCCATGGGGTTAATGGGGTCCTACTAGCTAAGTAGGTCATATGCCCATAACCCATTTGGGGTCTTGTTAGTCATATGGGTCATATGCCCAAGCCTACATACACATATACATATCATAACACTTTTAATAAAATAAACATATAGATAACATAAGCACATAACATATTAATTCTAGCCTATTTTCCTTACCAAAGTTACCGGGATAAAATGGACTGAGTTAGGACTTTTGGAACACTCCTAAAACCACAATGAACAAGGGTGAGTCTAAAGAAAGGAGATGAAATGAAAGAGAATAGGAAGACTAAACCATTAAACGAAAATATGCTTACCACCACTTAAGTGCTTAAGAACTTGGATTCCCTAACCAAAAATAAGAATAAGGTTAGGGGACTGAGTAGAAGGTTTTGAGAAAAGAAATAACATAGAATACAGAAAGGACTAGAGTTTTGGGTTTACCTCAAAGATTGCAAGATCAATCTAACATCCACCGAAATACTATAGCACTCACTTACTTCCCAAGTGTTTGATAAGCTTATGATGTTTAAGCTTATAGTTTTTCCCCAAACCAAGTGTTTACACTCTCTCACTCACTTAACACTAGCAGCCTCTGAACTTAGAGCAAATGGTGAATAATGGCTGGGTACTAGGTCCTATTTATAGAGTTTGGGAATGAAAATATCTTGATTTTACTTGAATAAAAATAATGGCTTTTTAGGTGAAAATCATTTGAATAATCGTTCAGCAGAGGCTGAAGACTCGTTCAGAAGATGCTGGACTGTTGAAGGAGTTTGAATGGCTGAAGGGAAAAGAATTCAAATGTATTTGAATTCATGCTGGTGGAGGCGATATATCGCCCCCTATAGGCGATATATCGCCTGGACCTTTGTTCCCGAGGCGACCGTGCATCGATTCGTGTTTTCCGTATCTACGTGCTGCGACATATCGCCCCCTATAGCTGCGATATATCGGCATACGCTGAATATTTAAACACGAATTTACACATTTTTAGCTGAGTTTGAATGGAGTAAACAGCCTTGACTAAGCCCTCAACGTGCTCAAAGCTGCTGACTGACCCTATACATTCAAACTTTTACCCTTATTTAATTTAATCCTCAAAAATACTAAATCCTTAATTACCATTCAAAACATGTGCTTAAAATCCTATTGGTTGATGTCTAAACCTTATAATATAATAATATATTCCTTAATATCAGACACATTAATCAAACCTTAGGTTATACTTAATATTCTTAAACTATAGGTTAAACTTAGAAAATCTATAAGTACTACTATGAGTGTCCAAATAACTCCCGGTCTGAACCAAAAATCCAAAGTAACAATGATAACACTAAACATACTATAATACTACTAAACAATTAGCTGAGTAAAGTTCTTGGACTCTACATGCGGACCTCCAGAGATTGTGGATATCTCTCCTCCTATCACGAGAGGAGGGACGTCTTGATCTATCCGAGACCAGGGCTGACTGACCAGGACTTCTGGAGCAGGTCGACTTGCTGGAACCCTGTTCCGCGCATACTGAGCCAAGGGGCCGGCTCTGATGAGAGTTTCGATCTCATCTTTCAAATGCCTACAATCATCAGTATTGTGGCCGACGTCGTTGTGAAAATGGCAAAACTTGGAGGTGTCTCTCTTCCCCTTCTGGTGCTTCAATGGCTCCGGCTTCTTCCAGGGGAGGCGAGCAGAATTCGCCAGGAAGATGTTCACCCTAGAGTGGGTGAGCTCTGTATAAGTCGCGTAGACCGGCTTAAATTTGTCTACGGACTTATTCTTCTTTGGGCCGTGCTGGTTTCCCTCACCGTTCCCCTTTCTTTTGCCTCCACCGAACTGGTTATTCTACGTAACGTTCTGGGTCGCAGTCACGACCTCCGTTCCTACTCCAGCGGGCTGCTCAGGGACCTGGCTAGTCCCTGCAGCTGAGGCTTCTGCCTCTTCCAAGTTGATCCATTCCTGGGCCCTATTTAGGAACTCGTTCACTGAGCTAACTTCCTTCATTTGTATTTCTTTCCAGAGTCCCCCTCCGACGAGGATTCCAGTTCTCAAAGCCATGAGCTTAGAGCTGTCATTCGTGTCTCTGGCCCAGGCAGCAACGTTCGCGAACCTGCCCAAGTAAGCCTTTAGAGGCTCGTCGGGCTGCTGCCTCACGTTAGCCAGAGAGTCGGCCTTGACGCGGGCAGCCTGGGAGGCTCGGAATGCCCTTTTGAAGTCAGCAGAGAAAGTTTTCCAGGAGCTTATTGGTTGTCTTTTGCCTTGTTTGAACCACTGCCTGGCTGGTCCAGTCAGTGTGGAGGGAAATATCAGACACCTCAGCTCGGGGCCAATGTTGTGGGCCATCATCGGGGTTTTGAACATCCCCAGATGATCCGACGGGTCTCCATCTCCGTTGAATTTGGACAGGTGCGGCATACGGAAACCGGGTGGGTAAGCCGTTGCTGCTATGCTGGGGGCGAAGAGCTCCAGCTCGTCCCCCGAATCATATTCATCTTTCTCTTTCTCCGACAGAAGCTTTCTCATTAGCTCCTCCATCTGAGCCAGACGCTCGAGGGTTTTGTCCTGATTTCCTTGGTTATTCCGAGGCTGCTCAACAGCTCCGGATCCACTGTGTATGTTTGGTGGGTTATTGCCCCTCCTATCTTGAGATAGGTTATTTGGGGAGTTCTCGCCATTACGCTCCTCGGACAGGTCTCCCCCTGAGCGAGCATGGCTACCACCTCCTACTGGCTCTCCTCTATGAGAGTTAAGGCGATCTCGAAGGTCACCCCTCTAGGTGGCTTGAGGACTTTGCGCCGAGATTAAGCGTTGACGCAGGTCTTCGCCAGAAAGGTCGCTCCGGCGACTGCCGGTCCAGTAGCTCTCATTAGAAAAGCTCGGAGTTCGCATTTGGGGGTGAGGATCCGGGCTCTCTCTCGGCGCCCTGCTACGTCGGGAAGGTCTTGCGGACGACGGGTTTCTCCTGCTGCTTCCGTAGGCTGGAATATCTCGGATGGGCCGAGGAGGAGATGGATATCTTATTAGAGACGGAGGATGCCTGACCGGAGATGCAATCCTGGTTCTGTCAGGGCGGATCAAGTTAGGTGGGGGCCTTTCGGCCCTGCCAACCTGTGGGTCCCGCGCCTGGCAATCTGGACGAGGCGCAGGACGGCCGGTGGGGATGGGCTAATGTTGTGAGCCCTCCCCAGACCTCCTTCTGGAATTTCCCCGAGCTCTCCTAGGCGCGCTCGAGGCTGGCTGTGAACTGGGAGTTGAAGTTCAGACCGAGCGGCTATACTGTTACTCGGCTCTAGGCATTCCTTCGAAGTTTGCCTCTCGACGGTCCGATGAGGGAATAGAGTTGGATGCCGGTGGTCTGTCCGAGCGGCTAGGCCTAGACTGGTTACCCCGACGGGACTTATGAGTCTCGCCTTGCCTCTTTCCGACGTTAGCGTCGGTTGTAAGAGGGGGTAGTCGGGCCAACACCTCCTTAATCTGCTTATTAGCTTTCGCTAGTTGGCTCCTCAGCTGAGCGTTTTCCATTTCTACCGCAGTGTAAAAATCTGGGTTTGGATTAGGTGGCCGGGGCGCCGAACTTCCAGTGTCATCTTGACCCACCGACTGTTTGCCCGGCCGCTGCTGGATCTCAGGAATTTGTTCACCGGGGATGGCGATATGATGAGCCTCCAGCCCATCATGTTGTTCCGTCTCGTTACCGTGTCTTGATCGAGTGGTCACCATAGTTGGATGTTTGCGATAGCACCAATCTAACTCTCTCTCAATGAAAGCACCAAACTGTTGACGCGATTCTTCACCAATAGGTAATTAAGAAAATAAGAGGAAGGGATTAGTGCTTACCTATGAACCGAAAGAGATGAATGATCTTTTTAAATGGACTGGTGACACAATCACGTTTTTTAGGTGGTTCAAAGGTTAAAATCCTTCTACTCCACCAGCCAATATTATTGCTATATGCTTGGTATTCTTTTACTAGGTATTTCCTTACACAATAGAATCCAACCCTTTGCAACTCCCAGGTTCTCCATATTTATAGGAGAGGGCACTTGGGAGTTGGTAAGAAGGTCATCCCGTGACCTTCTTACCTATCATGTCAACTTTGTGACATTCATGATTAATTCCTAAAACCTGACACATGAAGTGTGGCCTAATCAATAGGTAAGGGGGATAATGGGCCGCACGGCCCAACCCATTCGTGGGTGTCTGAATACGCACGTCATGCTGCGTGCCCGAGAAGTTAGGGATATATCAGACACGTGATGTCTGATATATGCACGTTTACCTTGCGTGGTTGACTTTATAAAAGGTCACAACCTCCAACTCTAGCTCGTACCACGAGCTGGATGCTTCCCTCGACCTGTGGCCTTCAGAGTCCAGACTCAGTCCTTAAGTAATCTTGGCGAACCTTTGGATACCCCGAGCTAACGAGGTAGGACCTGACGACAACAGCTCCGGTCATGGGGAATCCATGTGGCTAATTATAATTTAGGCCGTACCTCAGCTTGCTAATAGCCCGTTGGAAAATCAGGGCGTACACTTAGATATTAGATAGGGGACCTAGATGGGTTATCATATACTATTATGTGATCTACCCTACCTCATATATTAGACAGGGGACCTAGATAGGTTGCCATATACTATCATGTGATCTAACCTACCTCAGATATTAGACAGGGGACGTTGATGGTTTATCACATGTCGTAATGGCCATTAATAGTGTAGTCCTATATGGTATACGTCTTTATAGTCATATGTCCATATGTTTATGTTTATGATATATGTTCTTAGTGTATGCTTATGATTTATTATGTATGTTTTAGATAATATTATGTTTTATAGTATATGATGTAGTTTTATGCTCATGTATGTGATGTATGTTTTTAGTAGGTTTTCCTTGCTGGGCATTAGACTCATTCCTTTATTTTTAGTGTGATGCAGGAAAAATGAATCTGGAAGGCGGAAGGATTCTTGGTAGCTTGGCTTGTGTGTTGAGGATGAATGAAATGTGTGGACTGCGTGTCGATCGAGGATGAAGTTATTTATTTTAAATCATGTTTTTTCGCATTTAGTTTTGTAAACAATTTTCTTTAGTTTAAAATTATGTTTTATGTTTTAAACAATGGGTACCCATGCCATATTTTATATTATTATGTATTTGATACAATATTTTGAGATTTAATAAAGTTATATTATTTCTTATGTATCTTTCCCAAAATAGTAGCTATGACTAGTAGTTCTAATGATCTAAAGTCTTAGAAATAGTTGGGTCATTACAGCTTAAAATTTTAAAACACAAGGCTTAAAATTTAAACTACGACTTTTTAAAATTTAAACTACAATGCTTAAAAGTTAAACCACTAGGCTTAAAATCTAAACCACGATCGTATAAAATATAAATCATGATCCTTAAAAATCTAAACCACGACTATTTAAAATTTAAACAAGACTTAAAATTTAAACTACGCCTCTTTAAAATTTAAACCACAATGCTTAAAATTTAAACAAAAACTCTTAAAATTTAAACTACAAAGCTTAAAAGTTAAACCACGCGATTAAAATCTAAATCGCGACCATATAAAATATAAATCATGATCATTTAAAATCTAAACCACAGATCTTTAAAGTTTAAACTACAAGACTTAAAATTTAAACCACAACTTTTTAAAATTTAAACCATAAGACTTAAAATTTAAACCACAAGGCTTAAAAGTTAAACTACAATGCTTAAAATTTAAACCACAATGCTTAAAAGTTAAACCACATGATTAAAATCTAAACCGCGACCATATAAAATATAAACCATGATCCTTTAAAATCTAAACCATGACTCCTTAAAATTTAAATCACTAGTCTTTAAAAATTAAACTACAAGACTTAAAATTTAATCCACAATTTTTTAAAATTTAAACCACAATACTTAAAATTTAAATCATGATTATTTAAAATTTAAATCATAAGACTTAAAAGTTATACTGCTAGGCTTAACAAAATAAAATGTATAGATTTTTAGATATTAATTTAACTATGTATTAATTTGTTGTGTTTATTTATTATTAAATATTATTCAAAACTATTAACTAACAGTAAAAAGAGTTGGATATGATGGTTGTGTGGCTTCTTATGCTATCTTAAGGGGCATTTGTTCGAATCTTGTCTACTACATTGATTCAATTTTTTTTATAGCATGCCTGGACACTTGTGTAAAGAAAAGGTATAATGACCAAGGTATGTAATTATACATAGAATTCCAAGCATTTCATTAAAGTCAATAATTTGACATATTATTTTTTCTAGTCTTTGCTGCTGGCTAAGTCCAATTAATTAAAATTCATATCTTCTTTCCTTAATGTGTATAAAAAAAATATTTGAAATTTGCAAGTCAAAGAAAGTTAGATAGCTAGGGTTGGAAAACTCTGCCTTGATGTGAGAGTGAGACCATTTGCAATATTGGGTCAATAAATGAGACCAAACAAATAATTGAGCGTAAACTTGAGGTCTTATCTTGACTAATAATAAGTTGGCGTTAACTCGTGGTGCAAAATGGTGCAATTTATCACTCCAATTATTTCTCATATGCAATGACACAAGATTGATTATTAGACATCTTGGTAAATGGCCATTAGAGTCGACATCATTTCTAGAACAAATATTGGTGAGAATGTCCAATTCCAAGAATTATCATGTCTCCCAATGAATCTGAAATTCCATTTTTAGTAATTACCAATTTAATTAAACCATGCGAATTAATTAAAGTGTGGAATAGTAATTAAATGTTTAAACAGATTTCAGTTTTGTCGGGCAGAATCCGAACTTGTTACGATAAAAACTGAACAGAGTAAAAAGACAGTGCAAAAACAATAAAGAACACAACGAATTTTTAAAAGGTTCATAAACACTTTCGGATAACCTACTCCTTGGGGCCACGCCTAGAGAATAAACCAATTAATAAAGAATCACAAGTACAAAATATTGACTTAAACAAAACAAGACTCCCTCTTGAGATTTGTCGCAACTTTGTTGTACTTCTCTTCACTAATCTGCTTCTGATTGAAACGCTCAACTACTTGAACTCCCTTCAATGGCCAGCGAGTGCTTGCATCCTCCCGACCAAGGCTTGTAAAAACCTTCTCCCAAAGACTATAAAAGTTGTGTTCAAATTACAATGTATATTCATTCATGAACATGGTATAAACTCACCACAAAAACTAAACACTCATTTTTCTACAAGATCATGTGAATACTATGATAAGGAACTCTCACAAATATTACAATACACTCACAAATGATGCACCAACGAGTTCACTTTTTCTCAATGCCTTAGAAGCCTATTTATAGAGGTCATTTCGTGCTCATAAACTGAGAAAGAATCCCCTAATAAAGGCAAGAATATTTGAAGATATTCGTGATTGATAAAGAATTGCCTTTTTTAGAAGATACTGATCCGACATATACGATTTTGGTGGAGACAGCTAATGCCTGTGTCAGATCAAAATTCTCAAGATAGAAATAATAATTAATGACATCAAAGAATTAGTTTCCTGAATTTTATAATCTTGAGCTGCACGAAAATTTAAAGTAAAATATTCTAGAAACGACTTTGAGTAAGTACTGAATATTTGTTTTAAATAAACAAGATATATCTTCCCTTTATAATCAAATTGTAATAAAATTAAGCTAAATAATGAAGCTAAATAATCCAAAAATCACAAGAAAGGGAAAGTGATATTTCGAAAATCACAAGAAAGGGAAAGTAAAAATGATCTTTTAATTAAAAAGATATTTCTATAAAATATGCAAATTTTAGGATTTACAGAATCAAGATGACCATTCAAGCTTAATAGATGATAACTTCCCTTGGCACCATGTTTTGTCATGACAATCAACAAAAGCCAAGGTCAATCTCTTAAACATGTTGGCTTGTACCTCCCTAAGCAAGTATTCACACACGATCAATTATATGTTGTTGTGTCCCGAATAACCACAAGAGAAGGATTGATCATACTAAATGCTGATGATGAGGTGGGAGACGCAACGTTAATAAAAAATATTGTTTACAAAGAAGTAATTGTTCTAGAAAATGATATAGTCTCCTTATTCATGTCCCCACTTCAAATTCTTACCTTATTGTTATCCAAAAAACAGGCATGGATGACATGGCAAACGTTTAGTACACGTGGCTGACATCTGGCAGGAGTCTTGCTCGACCATCGACCAGAAAGATGTCTATGGCGCAATGCTCAATCTTTATATACGACCAGCCTGGTCGTATACTCGCTATATTTGGAGAAAATCTTATGCAGTTATAATCATATCCGAAATTATCTCCCATGATTTCCTGAGTATCCGATTATTTAGGAAATAATATCTGTAACAAATTAATGTAATCTTCCTTGAGCCTATATATAGAGAAAGACAGCTCAAGGAAGAAGGGCTTTTCTTTTTTGCTTTCGAATTATCTGAGATTAGAGTTTTACAAGTGTATGGGAGCTATCACATTCAATATATTCTTTTGTTCTTCAGAGCTTTGTGAAACTCATTGAACCCTAGTTCTTTGATCACTCCTTTGAATCTTATATCAATAACAGCTAAAGTGGACATAGGTTATTACCAGATTCTGAGGCCGAACCACTATAATTTCCTGTGTGTTTTATTGTTTTTGTCATTTTTCTCATTTCAACATATCTGTCCACATCAAGCATTTCTGACTCCGTGTCAGTTGACCAAAATCAGGGTCAACATTCTGGTGCTTTCATTGAGAGCTTGATACAATATTGTTTGAAATATCAATGGCGAAAACTACCAAGAAGACTGGACAGGCGGCTAGCGCTGCACCATCTCACCCGCCTCCTCCTCCTCCAAACGTGACCGAGGATGAGCAACATCTGGAGTTTGATGAGGAAGAGTTAGATTCCAAGACGCTGAGGAATACCCTGGGGGTATTGCAGGATGGACTGGCCAATCTGAGGGCCAGCCAAGAAAGTGCTGTCGAGATTATGGCACGGCAGCAACAAGAGATTGAGCGACAGCGCCTCGAACTGAGCGAGAGGCAGGCGGAGATGGACCGTCGCCAGAGGGAGGCCATGGCAGCCCTACAGTTGGCTAGGAATCAGGCTGTACCTGCATCGCAGCCTGATCAACCTACAAATGGGCCGCCCCAAAGGGGTCCTAATCTTAGCCCGCCTATCCAGCCCTCGAGCCCCCAAAGGCCCGAGCAGCCACTGATGCCTCAGGACGATGTCCCGCTAGGAGACCTTGAGGCACAGCCTCCATCCCAGGCTGGTCACGGCAATCCCCCGCAACCAAGGCAAAATAGGGCCGGGCAGCTGCCCCGCAGTCCTAGACGCCATAGGGGCAACGAGCCAAACCCTCCGAGCAGAGGACAGCGTCCTTCTGGAAACAGAAGGAACTCAGAGACAGGCTCTGCGGTCTGAGCCCCCCACGACATGATAATGCACGGGGACCTACCGACCAACGCAGACCACCCTCTAACGCTCGGGAGGTTCTAGCCCGGGCAGGCAACCGAGGGAACAGTCAATCCCATCATAGCCAATCAAGATTTAGAGATGGCCATGATTATAATGAGGCCGACTCAGGCAGAAGAAACGCCGGTCAGAGAAATGAGGAAAGAGGTGGGGGCAGAAGCCTACCACCTAGGGATGACCAACCCGAAACACGTGACGCTGGGGGGCAGCCCAGACTGATAACTCTACAAAATAGAGTTATTTTACCACTTTTTATATGCTAATTGTTGCTTAGTTCTTGAGTTTTTAATTAACTTATTAAGTTTTTATGTAATTTTTAATTTATTAGTCTTATTGTAGTTTTCTATATTTTTATATGTTCTTATAGATATTTTATTATAATATGTTGTAGTTTAATTATTTGAAATTTGTGTTGATAGATTATAAGTTAAAAAAATGTGATTTTATTGAACTTAATTCCCAAAGTAAATTAAATTTCAATTAGTATTTTCATGGACTTAATATGAGTTATTTTATAATTGAAAATATTTGATTCTAATTTATTATTTACTTATTTTGTAGGATGTACTTTGCAATTTTTTATGCTTGAAAAAGAAGAGAAAATGAAATAAAAGTGGCATTTGTGAAGAGAAAATAACAAATTTTGGCACAAGGCCATCTCATTTCAGCACCCCACGGATTGGGCCTCTCAGGCCCGAAGCCTCCCAGCCTGTCATCTCTCACGCCTGCCTCTTCACCCATCCACGGCTAAATCCTCATTCCAATCAGCTGCAGCAATATGCATCATGCCACCTGGCCCAAAGCATTTCAAGCACCAGCACATGCCTTCCTCCTCAGCAGCAAGGCCCATGGCCAAGCTTCTCTCCCTAGACTCGGCCCAATCAGGCCCACCATGCCACAGCAGCCTTCAGCTGCCACATAGCCACCAAAAGGCCAAAAAAATCATATTTTTCTTCCCAATGTTTTTTTTTTCTTTTCACTCAAATATCAATTCACTCTTCTCTATTTTTTTTCTTTCCTAAATAAACATTCCTAATTCATTTTTTTACCCTAGTTTTTCACTAATCTTCCATCCAACCAAACATTTCATCTTTCCAATACCCTTACACTTAATCTTTTTATCCTACCACTTCCCAACACAATTAAATTAATCAATTTATTTATTTATTTTAATTTGATTAATTTAATCTCCATATTTTGCCTATAAATAGAGTCTTGTAAGACCATTTGGGGGCTCTTCTTCATCTTTTCAACCTCTCCTACACTCCTAATTTTTCTCTCTTCTTTTCACTATTTTCTCTCTACCATTTTCATCTTTCGAAGAGCATGTCAAGTATGTTATTTTGTAATTTTTATTTCAATCTAGTTATGAGCTTCTAATCTTTTTTAAGATTGTTAAGATGATGATGAAGCAAAATGTAACTAGATAGTATTTTTTGTTGTATGTTGATTTCCCATTTGTGCAACATTTTTTATGGATTTTTCTATCAAAGATATGCATTTTTAATCTATTATTGATTGTTAAAGCATATTACACTTAGTTCTTCATTATGCAAAAATATGATATTCTTTGATTAAATGTTTTTCATTAAATTGTTCACATCTAATTCTTAGAGCATAAGTATCATATTTTGCCTAAACATAATCTCTTTGATTTTTTGTAGTTTCATTAGGTTGTAACACAACTAATGCTTAGAAATTATATCTTATATAAGTGAAGAAAAATCCCACCTTTTTGAAAGTAACTTGTGCTTGAATAGAAAATATATTTTGAAAAAAAATATAGTGTGATTTATTTCAACTATATCTAAACTTGGGAATCAATATACTTATAAATACTATTGAACTTGCATTTTGTGGATTCTAATATCTTAATAATCTTATTTTACATATCTCATTTGAAAACCATTTTTCTATTTAATCTTAAATCTTTTTATTACTTGTCTTTTATTTTTCTAAAACAAAATCTCATCAAATATTTGGAACTAGGTTAGAATCTTCTTGCTTTGTTTGAAATAGTTTCTTTTGATGTTAGTCAACTCCCATGGGTTCGACATCGTACTTACATGAACATTATATTCCGAAACGATTCGTGCACTTGCGAGCATAAATATTAAAACATACCCGTTTTGGGTCCAACACAGACAAAATAACGTCTTTAACCGGCTCGGAGCTAGCGAGCAGCGGAGAAGAGACGAAGATTTAAGAGACGTACTCAATGATCGACGGGAACAGCACGACGAGTACGTTCCCCCAGTACCAAAAACCCCGGCGATTCCTGGCGCCGTGCAGGCCCAGATAGATGCCCTCAATCAGGTAGTGCAACAGCTGGTCGGGGGAAGAACATCTTATATCGACCACGATAGGAGAAAGGGCACTTCTTTCGTCCAGAGGATAGCTATGGCAGAAACTCCTAGCAAGTTTAAGATGCCTACGCTTCCGAACTTTGACGGGTATGGTGACCCGGTATCTCACGTCAACAAATTTGAGATAAAAATGGACATTCAGAAAGTGTCCGAAGACGCTCGGTGCAGGATCTTCCCTGCAACACTTTTTGATGCTGCACAGGAGTGGTTTTTCAAATTCCCTCCTGCAAGTATAGTTTCCTGGGAAATGTTCGTGAAAGAATTTTACGGACAATTCTATGCAGGTCGTGTGCACCCAACTGAGGCAAATCAACTAGTCAAAATACGCCAGCAAGACAGAGAATCGCTGAAAGATTACGTCCAACGTTTCATGCGAGCAGCCACTAGAGCGAAAACAGTGGGGGACGAAGGCAAGATGATGGCCATAACATCAGGGGTTAAGCGCCTCACGCCCCTCTGGGACAGCCTCAGAAAGCATGGGGTCAGGACTACCCAGGAATTTTTGGATCGAGCTGATCGATATATCAAGCTCGAGGATGCCATCGCCAATGAAGGAAAGCCCACAGGCAAAGATAAGGGGACTGCTGAGCCCGCCAAGGCCGCCAATGGGTCCAAACCCAACGACAACGGGAACGGCAACGACAATGGCAAGAATGGGGGGAAACGACCGCACAATGAGCCTTCCACCTCTGACCATAAACGAGCCAAGGGTAATCGTTATGAACCTCGGTTCACTAACTACACTGCCCTTATCGAGTCTCGGGGAGAGGTGTATCAGGCCACGAGTTCCAGCGTGCCTTATAAGAAACCGGCCCCCATTCGAAAGGATATTTCGAGAAGAGACACTACCAAGTTCTGTCGTTATCATAATGACTACGGACATGATACCAATGAATGCAACCAGCTGAAGGATGAAATCGAGTTCCTTATTAGACAATGGCACTTGAGAAGATATATACGGGCCTAGGGAAATTCCCAATGAGAAGCTCCAGGTGTCAACGAGCATGCGCCCACATGCCAACGCTTGCCACCTTTGCAGCCTGACCCCGTAGCTGGCACTTTACTCACCATCTGTGGAGGCCCGCACCTCGCGGAAAGCAATGGAAAGGCGAGGGAACGATATGCTCGGACTCTACGTCACGACCAGGACATCGAGATGATGACTGTGGAGGACAGTGCATCAAAAAAGGCTCGGTTAGAGGAGGGTGAGATAACCTTTTCTGATGGCGACGCCCAGCATGTCTGGTTCCCACATTCCGATCCGCTAGTCGTGGACGTTCAAATAGCCAATATGATGGTGAAAAGAGTACTAGTTGATACAGGAAGTTTAGTGAACTTCCTATACAAATCTTCGCTGGAACGCATGAAGTTTTCCGTTAAGGACTTGGAGCCCTGCAACCAAACAATTTACGGCGCCTGCTACCAGGACATTACTCGCTACTTTCATAGTAGTCGATTGTCCTTCAGCGTACAATGTTGTCATTGGATGGCCCATACTGGTTGATCTTCGAGCCGTCACCTCAGTATGGAACTTGGCCATGAAATTCCCAACTGACGCAGGGGTAGGACGCGTGTTGGGAAATCAGAGGGAAGCCAGGGAGTGCTACAAAGCCTCAGTCACAAAGGCGAAGAGGGAAACGACCAAGAGCACTCCCCCAGATAGGTTGCAGATGGCTATTGATACACAAGCCCAATCCGGTGATGGAGTCACCAAATAGGGTGTTACCCAAAGTGAGGATAGGGATTTAGATCCTCGCTTTGGGGATTTTGAGGAAAATGTTGGACCCGTCGAGGACCTGGAAGAGGTCCAACTTGACGAAAAAGACCCGACCAGAGTTGTAAAGGTCAGGAAAAACTTAGAAACAACCACGAAGCATGCACTGGTGGAATTTTTGCGAAAGAACCAGGAAGTCTTTGCCTGGTCACACAAAGACATGGCTGGGATAGATCCTGCAGTTATCAGCCATGTCCTGAACATAGACAAGAGTTTTCCACCCGTGCAACAAAAAAGAAGGCTGCTCGATAAGGATAGATCGAAGGCCTTAAAAGAGGAAGTCGAAAGACTGAAGGAGAATGGATTCATCTGGGTGGCGTTTTATCCATCATGGGTCTCTAATCTCGTACTGGTTCCCAAGCCTAACAGAAAATGGCGAACCTGTGTGGATTTCACAGACCTTAATAAAGCCTGCCCAAAGGATTGTTTCCCACTCCCAAGGATCGACCAGCTGGTCGATGCGACTGCAAGACATGAGATCCCCTCCTTCATGGATGCATACTTTGGATACAATCAGATTAGTATGCATCCCCCTGATGAGGATCACACCAGCTTTCAGACCGATACGGGGTTATACTGTTATAAAGTAATGCCCTTCGGACTGAAAAACACAAGTGCGACTTACCAGCGATTGGTTAACCACATGTTTAAGGAGTTGATAGGAGTGAACATGGAGGTGTACGTGGACGACATGCTGGTAAAGTCGAAAAAAGCAGGACATGTGAAGGATTTACAAGAATGTTTCGATGTGTTGAACAAGTACCAAATGAAATTAAGTCCTCTCAAATGTTCCTTCGGAGTCAGATCAGGGAAATTCTTGGGGTTTATTGTCAATTCAAGAGGAATCGAGGCCAACCCCGACAAGATAAAAGCCCTGATCGACATGAAATCGCCAGAGAAAATCAAGGATGTGCAAAGTTTAACTGGAAGAATTGCCGCACTAAGTAGATTCATTTCCAAGTCAACGGATAAATGCGTCCCTTTCTTCAATCTACTTAGAGGCAACAAGAAGTTCAAATGGACAGGAGACTGCGAACAGACTTTCCAGGCCTTAAAGGCCCACATGGCACAACCTCCTATTTTATCAAAACCCATGGATGGAGAAACTTTGTTCATTTACATGGCAATCACCGAATTTGTTGCTAGTGCGGTGCTAGTGCGAGAAGAAGAAGGTGTACAAAAGGCGGTTTACTATGTAAGCAAGAGGTTAATCAGGGCTGAATTGAGGTATCCTCCAATTGAAAGGTTAGCCTATTGCTTGATTTTGGCCTCAAGGAAGTTACGTCCTTACTTCCAAGCCCATCCTATCACAGTCTTAACTGACCAGCCCCTTCGGCAAGTCCTGCAAAAACCAAAGGTGGCTGGGCGTTTATTAAAATGGGCGGTCGAACTTGGGCAGTTCGATATCACATATTCACCACGGGCAGCAGTAAAAGGAAAAGTCTTGGCTGATCTTATTGCAGAGTTCACTGAACTCCCAGACAACAAACAATGTGTAGAGTCTAGTGCGCCCGAGCCCCAGGATGAAGCTCCTTCGTGGAAGTTATTCACGGATGGATCGTCCAACGAATCTCACGCAGGAGTAGGAGTGATATTGATAACGTCAGAAGGGCATCGATTTCACTGCGCTATTAGGTTCGACTTCTCAGCGTCAAATAATGAAGCCGAATATGAAGAACTCCTCGCTGGGTTAAGATTGGCAAAAGACATGAGCATAAAGGTGCTGGATATTTACAGTGATTCACAGCTGGTAATGAATCAGGTCCTAGGGGAATATCAAGCACGAGGCCTCAAAATGGTGGCCTACTTAAATAAGACTAAAGATCTGTTGGCTCAATTCGAGAAGTATACCCTCCAGCAAATACCTCGGGATCAGAATTCGAACGCAGATGCCTTAGCCAAACTCGCAAGCGCGAAAGACGCTGACACTTTGAATATTGTGCCAGTAGAAAGATTGTACGAGCCGAGCATACGAGGAGATGAAACTATCATGGAAATCCGGATGGAGGATACATGGATGGCACCATACTTGGAGTATCTCGCAAATGATGTTCTACCGGCAGATAGAAACAAAGCCAGAACTCTTCAAAGGCAGGCTGCTAGGTACATACTGGTCGATGGTGTTCTTTACCGAAGAGGATATTCCATGCCACTGCTCAGATGTATTACACCGGAAAAGGCTAAAGAGCTAATGAAGGAGGTACATGAAGGCTTCTGTGGGGATCACGCTGGGGGGAAAAGTTTGGCAAAAAAGATTCTATGGCAGGGTTATTTATGGCCGACTATGAATGAAGACTCAATGGAGTTTGTGCGAAGATGCGATAAGTGTAAGAGATTCTCCAAGATCCCACGTGCAGCTCCCAACGAGTTAAAAAAAATGCAGATTCCTTGGCCTTTCGTAGTACGGGGTATAGACTTAATTGGATCCCTGCCAACAAGAAAGGGTGGAGTAAAGTATGCAGTCGTAGCAGTCGACTACTTCACCAAATGGGCCGAAGCTGAGCCACTCGCTACCATAACGACCAAGAAAGTTCTTGACTTCGTCATCAAAAACATTGTTTGCCGATATGGTTTGCCTCAAAAAATTGTCTCAGACAACGGCACCCAATTTGACAGTGACTTATTCACAGACTTATGCGAAAGACATGGCATCGTCAAAAGCTTTTCTTCAGTCGCGCATCCACAAGCAAATGGGCAAGTTGAAGCAGTGAATAAAACGCTTAAGGACACCCTGAAGAAAAGGCTCGAAGATGCTAAAGGAGCATGGCCAGAATAGTTGCCCGAAGTCCTCTGGTCGTATAGAACGTCCCATCGAACAGTGACAGGTCATACCCCGTTTTCCTTAGCTTACGGGTATGAAGCTATGTTGCCTGTCGAGTTAGATCCCCCCTCACAACGAAGAACTACATACGACCAAGACCAGAATAGCAAACTGATGATGGAGTCCCTAGACTCGCTTGAAGAGAGACGGGAAAAAGCCCAACTCCGAGTAGCTGCGTACCAGCAAAAGGTCGCTCGATATTTTAACTCAAAGTTGAAAGAAAGAAAATTCAACGTTGGAGATCTAGTACTACGATGAGTTTTCCTAAACACTCGCGACCCAACTGCTGGAGTGCTCGGTCCAAACTGGGAAGGACCCTGCCAGATTGAGGAAGTCCTTCATCCAGGCACATACAAGCTTGCACGCTTAAATGGAGATCTCGTCTCACGCTATTGGAACGGAGAACACTTGCGCAAGTATTATCAATAAACAGTCCTTTTTAAAGGACTGGCTTGTATCAATTTTTGCTTTTTACAAGTTTCGAAAAAGGGTTAGCCACGTTGTATGGCTAATCGCTTATAAGTGTAAGATCTTTTTTAGATCACTCGTAAAGACATGTTTAGTCCATTTTTAATACGAGATTATAAGGGACTGTGCACAGCCAGTAATTCTTGCCAACCTTTGTAAATTTATTTTTACAAGTATTTGTTCATTACATGTGTTGTTTTGCTGTATTATAAGTGTTACGTTTCTTACCGAGCAATAATGTTCGCACAGGTCGTGGTCAAGGCAAGTGACCAAGGACCTAAAGCTCCTCGATCACTTGGGGGGCATATAAGGTACATCGATAGCAAAGCATACCAAGAGGTATGTAAACACATGAACAAAATGAGTGAAAGCATGCTACGGTACTTAGAGTATTTTTCAAAATTTATATTTTGTTAAATCAAGCCAAAGTACTATGTTAAGTTCGGTCATGCGAACATATGTTATAATAGACAAAAATATTATAATATCAAAAGGTCTTCTTTTACACCACGAGCAGTGCTGCTCGGATGTAATTGTTTAATTAAAAGTAAAAAGCTGCCCTTGCAACAAAGTAAAAAGCTGCCCTTGCAGCAATAAAAACCAATTGTCTTTACAAAACGACCCGTGGGCCATGAAAACGAAATAAAAAGATAAAAAATTATTAAGGAGCAGGAGGGTCCTGAGGATTGGGAGGAGTGCCTTGGTCAGCCGGAGGACCAACTTCAGCATCAACGGCAGGCACTTTGGCCTTTTCCTCTTCTTCTAGCCGAATGGCGCACTGCGCCATCAGAGTCCTCTTCAACCGCTCGGACAGGTAGTTGAAGTTGGCCTCCCGGTTGTGCTTCCAGAACTCATAGAAGCAAAGGTGAGTGGCTTCCTTATACTTCTTCAAATTCTTGGCCCCGTCCTCCTCGAGCTCCTGCACTCGCTTTTCAAGCTCCCTCGTCTCCTGTCTGCTGGCGGTCAGATCAAACCCAAGCTGCTTGCATTCTTGGGTGATGAGCCTGGAACTTTCCTTGATTTTTTCCCGGGAGTCGTTGGCTTTCTTCAAGGCATCTTGGGCGTCTAGAAGCTCCTGGGTGAGAGTGGCTTGGTCCTCGCACAATTTTTCATTAAGCTTGGACAGCTCCTTCTTCTCCTCGAGCAGCTTGTTGTTATCAGCCTCAAGTGCTTGCTTAGCCTGGGCAAGCCTGGAGTCGAAGTTCTTTCCCCGAGAAACCAACGCCCCAACACGGCGCCAGCCAGCAGTTAAAGTTAGCAGCCCCTGAAGACAAAGAATGAGATAAAGTAAGGAAAAGAAATCAGACATAAATGATAAAGTAGCAGGAGATAACTTACGCTAACTATCTCGTTCAGCCCTCTATTGACGACTTGATCAGCCTCCATTGAGACACTTTCAATAATGGCGGCCTGGTTGCATCTGTGCTTCGAGAGCTTGTATATCCTCTCCCTGGATGATCCGACCACAAGGCCGGGCAGGGAGCCTTCGGACGAGGTGTCCAATGCCTCTTTGTCAGTAGCCTTAGAAGAAGGTTGTGGATTAACGGGAGTGGGAGTCGTCTGCTCGGAAGGGGGCAGAGGTGGTGAGTTCTCTTTGGAAAAGGCGGTGGCTGGAGCATCGTCAGTTCGAGCCTTCTTCAAGGAGGTCTTGCTGCTTTCCCCTTGAGCCCTCTTGCTATCCTTCTTCGGGACAGAAGAGGCAGCAACAGCTTGGTAGTGCTCAAAGACATCCTCAGACTCCATACCTGCACAAAAGGAAGCAACGCAAACAGTAAGACAAAATGGTCATGAAGGATAAAAGTAAAAGGATTACAAGTAAAGTACCCGCGCTACAACTACTGGTCGTAACATTATTTACTGAACTACCTAGTTCCTGGAAGAAATCTGAATTTAAGAAGGGAGCATTCCTAAAGTTTCCATCCCCATCAAATAGATGAGAGGGAATTGGAAAATGATTTAAAAGCGAGTTTGTTATACCATTTTCATTCGACGAGTCATCAGAAAGTTCAGTAGGCTCGGCAGCCTTTTGTTTTCCTTTGCCCTCGGGGGCCAAGGGTTTCTCTGCTCGACAAGGGACAACAGGTTCCCTTATCGTAACCCCAGTGGGTCTTCTCCGCGGAGGAGACGCTAGAGGTTGCTGCTCGGGTTCCACTTCGGCATGGGCGTTTTCCGCCGAAGGTTCGCTCGTCGCTGGTTGGGGATTCCAGAGGCCGGCCAGCCTAAGGTTAGCCTCAGTAACTAAACTTTTGACACTCTTATCAGCATTCAGCATGCTGGCTAAGAGTGTCGCCCTTGACTCCATCCCTGGAGTTGGGATCGGACGTAACCATGGGCTTGGGACACAATGAAATTTCAAAACATTGTGGCAGAAAAACACTAAGCAAATAGGCTAGTGACATAAGAATTTTTACCTCCTCAAGTGAAGGCCAAGTTGTTTGCAACCAAGTCGGGTGTAAGGAAATACTCCTGGTGATACCTCCCCACGTTGGAGATGTGAGTAGTGTCGGATAAGAAAGTGCGCCCGGTTTCTTGGTGGCAAAGATGGAAAAACCCTGTGCCTTCTTGGTTAGGGTTGAACTTAAGGTCAAAAAGAAAGTTGACCTCGTGGGGAGTGGGCTCTGGCCATTTTTTAAGTTTGAAAAGGATATAGAGTGCGACCAGCATTCTATATCCATTTGGGGTGATTTGAAAGGGGGCAACTCCAAAGTAATTTGCCACCCCCTAGAAGAATGAGTGGAGAGGCAAAGTGGCACCTGCCTCAATGTGGAACCACGACCAGGCGCTGTAGGCCCCACCTGGCAGGTTGGCCGTCTGGTCGATAGAAGGTCTGACCAGGGTCACCCCTGTCAATTTGTACTTATTTAAGTAGTTTGCGATCATCCGCATTGTCACTCTACTTTGGGGAACAACGTGCCACTCGACATCCGGCTGAGCGGCATGTCGAGGACGGGCATGCCTTTGTACATTGGCATCAGGGACATCTTCACCTCGACCATTGGTCGAGGGGGCATCAGCAGTAGGCTGGTTTGAGGAGTTAGAGGTTTTCCTTTTTCGAGCTTTTGTTTTTGTTCGGGCCATTCTTTGGGTTGGAACTGGAGAAGGGTTTGGGCTAGGGCGAGAGAAAGGGATATCTTGTATCAGAGTAGAGGGGTTTTCTTTGCCCTCAAGTAGCTGAGCTAGGAGGTCGTCTTCAATGGGTCTTTCTCTTACCCAAGGGTCTTGCATATGAACTGCAAACATACAAAGGAGGAGATAAGACACATAGCTTGCGGAGTTACATGGGAGATTGGGATAACGTTGCTCGTGTCTATTGACCAGCAGCATCCTACCCATGCACTAAGTTTGGTGCTAGCAATTTGAAAAACAGATCAAAAAAGGAAATAAAATGTTTCCTGAAAAGGAACTTTTTCAACTCCTAAAGGGAGGGAAAAAACCCAGTTTTTTCAACTAGCTTAAAGATTGAATTTTTACATCGATCTTACACTTTAAACCTATGATCCTTACTATCGAACTAGCTCCTAACTTATATAAAGCAGAAATACAGTCTCCTATCAAGCATCAGATGGTTTATACAAAAATCTGCATAATTTCTACTCAAGAACACAGGAAATCGCAGAGCACAGTAAACAACATGCATGGCATAATGAAGAGTTTAAAAGACGAAGTGATTACCTGGGCAAAGGGTGGAGATTCGGAAAAGGTAGAAATTTCGAGTCGGAAAGACCTTCGGCAGGATGTCTGAATGGTGTTGAAATTCGGGGCTCTAGGGCAAAGTTCTTGGAGTTCTTGACTGGAATTGTGAGTAAAAAATTGTAAGAAAAATAAAAAGGTTACTTATAGAGGCTGAAGTATGGCAAAAAGTGGCAATCATGTCTTTCCCATTTTCAAAACGTGGGGGAGTGTATAAGCCGTCGAATTGATTTCTTGAAAACCAAAAAAGGCTTGATTAGACATTATTATGTCACAATTTTAAAAAACGCACGAGGATTCTGACAAGATTTCGTGGGGCATATGAACGGTTGTTTCCCTAAAGTTTCTTTATTGCTAGTCGCACTAAACAAACTTGGGGGGCAAATGTTATCCAAAAACATGCATGGATGACATGGCAAACGTTTAGTACACGTGGCTGACATCTGGCAGGAGTCTTGCTCGACCATCGACCAGAAAGATGTCTATGGCGCAATGCTCAATCTTTATATACGACCAGCCTGGTCGTATACTCGCTATATTTGGAGAAAATCTTATGCAGTTATAATCATATCCAAAATTTTCTCCCATGATTTCCTGAGTATCCGATTATTTAGGAAATAATATCTGTAACAAATTAATGTAATCTTCCTTGAGCCTATATATAGAGAAAGATAGCTCAAGGAAGAGGGGCTTTTCTTTTTTGCTTTCGAATTATCTAAGATTAGAGTTTTACAAGTGTATGAGAGCTATCACATTCGATATATTCTTTTGTTCTTCAGAGGTTTGTAAAACTCATTGAACCCTAGTTCTTTGATCACTCCTTTGAATCTTATATCAATAATAGCTCAAGTGGACGTAGGTTATTACCAGATTCTGGGGCCGAACCACTATAATTTCCTGTGTGTTTTATTGTTTTTGTCATTTTTCTCATTTCAACACATCTGTCCACATCAAGCATTTCTGACTCCGTGTCAGTTGACCAAAATCAGGGTCAACACTTATAAAGTATAAATTTTACGATTGTATAATTTATTGAAATAAATTGTCCATTCTTGCTGTTGTACATAGTTCAATTCTATCTTTAACAATTTATATATATATATATTGAAGCTACATGTGTTTATCTTATTGTAAATTACAATATCAACTCCATTACACAAGCATATCAGTAAGAAAAAATATGAGTATTGAAATTCCGTTTTTAGTAATTACCAAATTAATTAAACCATGTGAATTAATTAAGATGAAGAATGGTAATAAAATGTATCAATTCTATTTTAGTAATTAAATGTTGAAACATATTTCAGATCTGTCGGGATAGAATCCAAACTTGTCACAACAGAAACTGAACACAATAGAAAGACAGTGCAAAACCAATAAAGAACACAACGTATTTTTGCAAGGTTCAGAAACCCTTTCAAATAACCTACTCCTTGGGGCCATGCCCAGAGAATAAAGTCAATTAATAAAGAATCACAAGTACAAAATATTGACTTAAACAAAATAAGACTCCCTCTTGAGATTTGTGGCAACTTTGTTGTACTTCTCTTCACTAATTTGATCTTGATTGAAACACTCAACCACTTGAACTCCCTTCAATGACCAGCAAGTGTTTGCATCCTCCCAACGCAAGACTTGTAAAAATCCTCTCCCGAAGACTATAAAAATTGTGTTCAAATTACAACATGTATTCACTCATGAAAGTGGTATAAACTCACCACAAAAACTAAGCACTCATTTTACTACAAGATCATGTGAATACAATGATCTTGAATACAAACAAGGAACTCTCACAAATATTACAATTCACTCACAAACTATGCATCCAAGAGTTCACTTTTTCTCAATATCTTAGAAGGCTATTTATAGAGTCCATTTCGAGCTCAGAAAGGCTGAGAAAGAATCTTTTAATAAAAGCAAGAATATTTGAAGATATTCTTGATTGATGAAGAATTGCCATTTTTAGAAGATTCGGATCCGACAGATACGAATTTGGTGGGGACAGCTAATACCTGTGTCAGATCACATTTTCCAAGATAGAAATAACAATTAATTACTTCAAAGATTCAGTTTCCTGAAGTTTATTGCCTTGAGCTGCACGAAAAATAAAAGACAAATATTCCAAAAATAATTTTGAGTAAGTACAGAATATTTGCTTTATATAGCAAAGATACAACTTCCATTTATAATCATATTGTGATAAAATCAAGCTAAATAAGGGAAAGTAATATTCTGAAAAACACAATAATGAGAAAGTAATATTCCGAAACTTACAATAATGGGAAAATAAAATTATCTTTTAAATAAAAAGATATTTCAATAAAATTTGTCAATTTTAGGATTTACAATTATTAACTAATTTCAATCTTATTCCTTACCTTATTTGTTTCACAACTCATCTAATGAAAATAATACTACATATGATTTCTATTTTTTTTTCCCAAATCATGAATTACATTAAGTCTTTTATTTATTTACTAAATATAATATTTATTGTAACAAATATATATATATATATAAATGATTCACAAACATCAAAATTTCATGATTCATATTATGTTACTCATTAAGTAAAAATGTTAATAACTCCTTAAGTTATAAATTCTACACCAAAAAAATATAAAAAACTTGAATTTTTACAACAAAAAAAAAAAACCAAAATCTTATTTTCCAAAAAATAATTGTAATACTAATTATTATAAACACCGCGCGAGACGCGGTTGTATTGCCTAGTTTATATATACTTTTAGTATTTTCGGTATATGAATAAATTACAACTGTATTTTTTTTATACCACGGTGATGTATAATATAGTTATAAGAGATTCCCTACAAATTTTTAGGAAATTTTGAATAATTTAAGATAACGAAATTAGGATCCAAATAACTTATAACACATGTGTTTGTTTTGATAATTATATACGTGTGCAATAAACTATTTGAATCAACATCTTAAATTATCTGGATTTTTTAAAAAAAAATTTATTAGAAATTCCTTTAATTATATTATATAATATCATGTAAAAAAAATAGAATTACAATTTATTCAAATACCAAAAATACTAAAATTAACTATAGACAATCACTACCCAATAATTTTACATATATAGCACCATTATTGTTTTCAACATCACAATATTCACAATTATTATATATAAACACGAGAGTGAGAATTAACATTGAAACATCGTAGTAGGGTGAACATGCGTGGTTGGTATGAAAAACTATTTTCATACTTTAAACCACATCTTTTAGTGTCACTATCAACCACTATAGGATAATTAATTATGTATTAATTACAGTAATTGTTGAAACCCATTGACTCGTTCTCAAAGTTATTTAGTCAAACCATGATTAATTATATTGAAACATCGTAGTAGGGTGAACATACGTGGATGGTATGAAATACTATTTTCATACTTTAAACCACATCTTTTAGTGTCACTATCAACCACTATAGGATAATTAATTATGTACTAATTATAATAATTGTTGAAACCCATTGAATCGTTCTCAAAGTTATTTAGTGTAGAGTCCAAGAACTTTACTTAGCTAATTGTTTAGTAGTATTATAGTATGTTTAGTATTATCTTTGTAACTGTGGATTTTTGGTTCAGACCGGGAATTATTTGGACACTCATAGTAGTACTTGTAGATTTTCTAAGTTTAACCTATAGTTTAAGAATATTAATTTTAACCTAAGGTTGATTAATATGACTGATATTAAGGATTATATTTATTGTACTATAAGGTTTAGATATCAACCAATAGGATATTAAGCACATGTTATGAATGATGATTAAGGATTAAGTATTTTTGAGGATTAAATTTAATAAGGAGTAAAGTTTGAATGTTATAGGGTCAGTCAGCAGCTTTGAATACATTGAGGGCTTAGTCAAGGCTGTTTACTCCATTCAAACTTAGCTAAAAATGTGTAATTTCGTGTTTAAATATTCAGCGTGTGCCGATATATCGCAGCTATAGGGGGCGATATATCGCAGCACATAGATATGGAAAACACGAATCGATGCACGGTCGCCTTGGGAACAATGGTCCAGGCGATATATCGCCTATAGGGGGCGATATATCGCCTCCTCCAGCATATGTTCAAACATTTTTGAATTCTTTTCCTTTCAGCCATTCAAACTCCTTCATAAGTCCAGCATCTTTTGAACGAGTCTTCAGCCTCTGCTGAACGATTATTCAAATTATTTTCACCTAAAAAGCCATTATTTTTATTCAAGTAAAATCAAGATACTTTCATTCCCAAACTCTATAAATAGGACCTAGTACCCAACCATTATTCACCTTTTGCTCTAAGTTCAGAAGCTGCAAGTGCTAGGAGAGTGTGAGAGTTAAACACTTGGGTGGGAAAGTCATAAGCTTAATCATCTTTAGCTTATCAAACACTTTGGGAAGTAAGGTTCTTTAGTATTTCGGTTGTGGTTAGATTGGTCTTGTAAGTCTTTGAGGTAAACTCGAAACTCTATTTCATTTGTTTCATGTTATTTTCTTTCTCAAAGCCTTCTACTCAGTCCCCTAACCTCATTCTTATTTTGGTTAGGGAATCCAAGTTCTTAAGCACATAAGTTGTGGTAAGCATATTTCTCAATGGTTTAGTCTTCCTATTCATTTTCATTTCTTCTTCTTCATAAGACTCACTCTTTCTCATATGGTTTAGGAGTATTCCAAAAGTCCCAACTCAGTCCATCATATCCCGGTAACTTTGGTAAGGAAAATAGGATAGAATCTATATGTTTATTGCTTATGTTATCTTATGTGTTATGTTATGAAATATGATACATTATGAATATGTTATGAATGTGTATGTTTGTAGGCTTGGGCTTGGGCTTATGCCCTATTGGACTAACAAGACCCCAAAAAGATTATGGGCATATGCCTACTTAGCTAGTAGGACCCCACTAATCTCATGGGCATAAGCTTGTTTAGTCTATGGGACCCCAAGTAATAATGGCCATTATAATAAGTGTATGTATTAAGTGTTATGATATGTCTTTACGTTTATTATGAAATTTATGTTTATGACTATGTGTTAGATTTTTCCTTGCTGGGCATTAGGCTCATTCCTTTTTGTTTTATGTGCAGGAAAATAGCTTTAAGAGGCGGTAAGATTCGTGGACGCTTAGAGGATGTGTATCGATGGTGAATGGAGTCAAGGGGTCGAGCGTTATTTGATTTGAGGATGTAGTCTTGTTTTGTTTTTTTTATGGTTTTACATGTATTTTCCGCATTTTCTATGTAACTCTTTTCACTTTAAGTTATTTTGTTTTAAAGACAATGGGTACCCATATCCTACTTATTTTTATGAAAGTAACCTTTGTTTCTACAAGTTTATAATAAATTATGGTATTTTCGCAAATGTATGTTTTAGTAAGAATTTGTATGTATAGTTTGATAATGGTCCAAGAGTCTAGATTATTGGGTCATTACATTTAGTCAAACCATGATTAATTATATTGAAACATCGTAGTAGGGTGAACATACCTGGTTGGTATGAAATACTATTTTGATACTTTAAACCACATCTTTTGGTGTCACTATCAACCACTATAGGATAATTAATTATGTATTAATTACAGTAATTGTCGAAACCCATTGACTCTGTTGGGTGTACAACCAAAGTCCCACATTGGCTAGAAATGGGAAGGATCTTGGGTATATAAGGATGGACACTATCTCCATTGGAATGAGGCCTTTTGGGAAGGTGCCCAAAAACAAATCTGTGAGGGCTTAGGCCCAAAGTGGACAATATCATACCAATGGGGAAATAGATGGTGTTCGACGGTCCTTATAAGTGGTATCAGAGCCGGATCCCAAAATTAGCCATGTGAATGTATCCTCGGATTGCCAAACAAAGGAGGTGAAGCTTGCTGCTAGAGGTTCAGATCTGATTCGAAGGGATTTCGAATCTAGCTGGTGAAGGGATTCATCTAGCTTACTCAAGGGGATCTTGAGTGTTGGAATCGAGGGATTCAGGTATTGAAAGGGATTTCGAATCTAGCTGGTGAAGGGATTCATCTAGCTTACTCAAGGGGATCTTGAGTGTTGGAATCGAGTGATTCAGGTTTAGATCTGTAATCGTCTGAGGGGAGGCAAGGTGGTCCTTTGTTTGAGGGGAGGATTGTTGGGTGTACAACCAAAGTCCCACATTGGCTAGAAATGGGAATGATCTTGGGTATATAAGGATGAACGCTATCTCCATTGGAATGAGGCCTTTTGGAAAGGTGCCCAATGTAGAGTCCAAGAACTTTACTTAGCTAATTATTTAGTAGTATTATAGTATGTGTAGTATTATCTTTGTAACTGTGGATTTTTGGTTCAGACCGGGAATTATTTGGACACTCATAGTAGTACTTATAGATTTTCTAAGTTTAACCTATAGTTTAAGAATATTAATTATTTGGAGTCCCCTAAGCTTGTTTATCACCAACCACGCACACCATACACTCTTGAACACACTTAAATCCAAAATTATCCAAGAATATGCATTTTCTTGGATAAAAATGGTGAATCACAATCCGAGGCTTTATAAATGTATTTCTCACACTCAAAATGTTTATTTCCTCCCCTAGAATGATTCTACAATGTTCATTACTGCCCAGATTTTTCCCAAGTGCAAGAACTCAAAAATTTCTTCTCTTTTAAAAAAAACGATAATAACACTCTCTCTCTTCAATCATTTGATTCCCTCAATATTCCCACGATTTCTCCATCAGATTATCATGGTAACACGTTTTAGAATAGGTTTAAAAAATAAATTAGCTTTGAAGTGGTAAAATCCTCTTTTCAAGGGAATTTTATTTTATTTTTCTTTAAAAAAAATAAAATAAATTGACTAAGTTCCACAACTGATATTATCAGTTAAATTTCGAAAATTTAATCAATTTTATGAATATTTAATCATGTTAAAACAGAAGAAATAAAGTCTCTAAAATGCCCCTTGAACCAATCCCAAACTTGAGGGTATTATGGTCTTTTCACAAATTCTAATATTTAATATTATGGCAAACCAAAAATTACACATAATAAAATAAAATAATTTCAAGCATATTATTATTACTATTATGCTCATAATAATAATAATAATAATAATAATAATAATAATAATAATTACTATTATAATTTTTAAATAAATAAAATAACTTAACCCGAGCCATTATTTATTCACTTGACATTATTTTCATGTTGTGATTCCACAAAAACTCAAACATGAGAAACAATGAATTTTATTTCCATTGGAAGTCATACATATCCAATAATCCATCAAAGGAAAAGAAAAAAAATGACAAGGATGCACACAATGGGAAAATTACGAAATTGCCCTTCTGGGAAAACGGATATTACACTAGAAAATTTGGTTGTGTGTTGCGATGATATAAGGAAGAAAACTTATTGTGTGTTGTTTGAATTTTTTACTTGGTATTGATAGATGGTTAGGTAGGCTTTTATATGGGAAATGGTGTCATATTTTATCTAGAATTATGTATTATCTTCTTACAAATAAATTATGTTTGCTTGAATTGGTTTGATTATATTGATAGATATCTCGCCTGGGGTGTGAATAAGGGTAGTTTTCACGTCCCCAACCTTAGGGTTTAAATAATAAAACATTATACATATGAGTTGTGATTGGAAAAACGCATAATCTGATAATGCCTCCATGAGTTCTAAGTCAAATATAATTACCCAAAACATCATAAATATAATTACCCAAGACAATAGCTTGGTTTCCCTCCCCTGTCATTTTCAGAAGATCCACCTTACTTCCATAGTAAAGTTCACATTCAGCTCTATGACCATTTGAGTAAGCATATGCAACACATGAACAATTGCTCCTGCACATCAGCTCACAACCGTTTAGACCAATAGCAGTAGCCCTTCAAGTGGTTATTGAAGTCGACATTAGTCCTTTTATCTCATAGAAATCATCACCATTTTCACAAACTAAAGGAATGATCAAACAACCACTAGAATTCCTCTCTGCTGTGCCATCACAAAGTGAATATTTAACCATTGAAATCTGCTGATCTTCCATCCTATACTCATTGATAACCCCATTATGAGCCATGACAAACTATGAATACACATTGCGAAGTGCCAGCTAAGTGCTTTTTCTTCAATATTTTCCTCTGTGGACACCATAACAGTCATAAAGAGTTATATAGCTTCAACCCCATTACTGAAATTGAAAATTTTGTTTCTTCTCTCTTTTGTTCTCTTCTGTTTCTCTTTTTTTTAGGGTCATTTAAATTCAATTGATAGTTAAAATAAATCAGAAAGTGGTGGAGATTGCACCTTTTTTCCCTTTCACTTTTATAAAATGTATAATCTTTAGGAAATATTGAGAAGTAGGCAAAGCATTGCTTTAGGTGCCAAGGTAGAAAGTGATAGCTTAATCATAGATCTAGAAGAATGTTGTTATTTTGATTTTCTTGAAATTACAACTCCCATAATTCTCATTCCAAACATCATCATGAACAAAAAGAAACTTCTTCCCTGTCAAAGCCTTACTCAGCTCATTTTGAGTCTCAAAGCTTCAGAATTGATCTTGTCCATCACATGGTTTGCATCATAAAGTACTTGCTTAAGCTAATCAAGCCACTTCTTCACATTTGGCTCTGTGAGTTGTTTCTCCTCAGCATCATTTAGCAGAACAGTAGCAGAACAACAACTTAGTTATAGATAATGAACATTTTGTTATGCTTATTCTAAATGGAAACCATACCAAGTTTGTTTGTTCTGTAATAATTTGAGTTACAACAGATGATGAAATGGATCACTCAAATTTATGAAACCCCACAAATATAAATTCAGGAATACCATTTTTTTTTAATTTCATTCAAGTGGTCAAAACAATAATGTCTTAAACTTTCAATATTTCTACTATTATGATCTAATAGAGATTTGTAACTATAGAAGAATTATTTACAAAAAAAAAAAAAAAATGTGCATGGTGTGGCTGTACAAAAGTTCTTGCTACTATTTACTATAGGTAAGTGACTAAAATGATCCTCTAGAAGTGGGAATTATATGAAATGCCATTGATGATTGCTGGTTCTTATTATAGCCATGGAAATGTGTCAAAGAAATATGTTGTTGGTGGGTCTTGGCAAGCCACATGCACGTGGTAGTGCAGCTCAAGCTATACATACATATATATGTCTATATTTGGAGTACCTAAATGGCACAATCTTGATGAATAATCATAATAACAAGTCTTGGAAGACTGACAGAAGAGCCACATAACATTTTAGTAACAATCACATTACAATGAACATTTTTTTTGTAAGAAAATGTTCAATCTCTTCACACCTAACCCTGCTCGTGTTTAAACATGGCTAGTTTAAATCAGATAATGAACATTCAGTTATAGAAAAACTGAATGGAAACCATACCAAATTTCAGGGATTTTCGTACACGTAATTTCAGGGATAGAAAAACATGTTTGTAGTAATTGTTATCATATATACATAAGAACTCTTATATTCTTTAATTTTTATCATCTGTAATGTTCTAGCACTGTATTTTTAGGGATTTTTGCATAAATTCCCTTAGATTTTACTTTATTTGCAATTCAAGCCTTATATATATATAGTTAAGCCTTTTGAGTAGTTTTATTAACAATAGTAATATTTAAGGCCTTATTGTTTTTTTTCCTCAAAATTCTTAGTTTTTGAATGGTTTTTCTCAAAATTATCCATAAATAACTTAGAATTTTATTTAAAAAATTAGGTTAAATAAGATTTTCCCTCTAAAACATAGCCCTTGTAGAGTTTTACCACTGAACTCTTTTATCGAACAACAAAAAGTCCAAGACATTTATGCTAGCTAAAATCCCTATTATATAAATATATATAGTCAATTGTATTGATTTTCTTTCAGATTAAGAATCAAATTTTCTATTTAGCAAATTAATATATATTGAGAGAGAAAAACAAATTTCAAACATATAGTGCTATCACAAAAATACATAAAGTCAAAGTCATAAACAAACATGTGTCTAATTTTCTACACGTAATTTTTGAGTTAGGCAAGTCTACCCTGTAAATGACCCATTTATTATACAAGTTAGAAACCTCAACTTAAAACTAATTCAACCCCCTTTTAATTAAAATCCAAACAGGCTAACTTAATGCAAGTTTCAAGTCGTATTATCATGTTTGTCCTATTTTGCCACCTTCAATCTTGACCATACATACCCAAAATTTAATATATAAAGAATTTTTTTTACTTATTGTATTATTTAATTTTAATTTTGTATTAATCTTTTAGGTATTGATTATATTCTTTAGGTTGTGGATCGAATTAGCAAGGAGCATTGCAAAGTTAATTAACTTGATTATTAATTGCAAGATGTACAAAAATATGTTCTCTTAACTCTTTTATTAATATCATACAAATGTTAGCGGAGTTTGAATATCTTAAATATTTATTGGTAGAGAAGTAGGTTCTGAGATTAAATTTATGTGCTGCGTTGATAACGGAAGGTTGAAAACTTGTGTGTCTTAGAGAGGTAGGTTCTGGAAATTTTGTTTGTGTGTTGTGGTGATATAAGGAAGAAAACTTATTGTGTGTTGTTTGAATTTTTGTTTACTTGGTATTGATAAATGGTTAGGTAACCTTTATATGGGAAATGATGTCAGATTTTATCTCGAATTATGTATTATCTTCTTGCAAATAAATTGTGTTTGCTTGAATTGGTTTGATTATATTGATAGAGATCTCGCCTGGGGTTTGAATAAGGGTAGTTTTCACGTCCCCAACCTTAGGGTTTGAATAATAAAACATTATACATATGAGTTGTGATTAACTTTTTTATATCTATGCTTATGATATGCAGATGGATAAAACTTGGATCCAAGCAAATAAAATTATATAGTTTAAGTTTATGTTCAAGTTTAAGTTTAAGTTTAAGTTTAAGTTTAAGTTTAAGTTTAACTTTACATTTAAGTTTAAGTTTAAGTTATATTTTATTATTGAAGTATCCTTCAAAATTGTAGAGCTACAAAGGAATATGAGAGAAAAGCTAGGGAGTTTGTGAAAACTGCAGTAATGAATGTCGATTTTCCGAGTAAGATTCTTATTGTAGGCAAAATATGATTTACATGAAGATTGGCAAAAGAAGATGTGATTTGAAATGATGGAAGACCTATGGAGATCTGCAAAATCTAGACAAGTCAAGGATATTATTGATGCTAAAAGTGAGAATGAGCGACTAGCATTAAAGCTAGATTGCATAAAAAGTGATGTAGAATGGAGGGCGTTTGTTAAACAAAAAACTAGTGAAGAACATATGGTAAGATTTGAAATAAGTGATTCAATATTTATGTAGAGATCAAAATATTTTTTATCCTAATGTTGGTTTCTTATTAAATAGGCTATAAGGGCCAAATTTCAAGAGAGGAGAAAGAAAACTGTTCCACACACCTTAAGTCGAAGAGGATATGCTCGAATAATCAATGATATGCTAACAATTAATATTATTAGTGAATATATTTTGGTTCTTATTATTAATCTTTATTTTATATTCTATATTTTTTTATTGTGTAGACAAAACAAATAGAAGGGGGGAAAAGTAACTAGGATCGATGCTTTTCAAAGAGTCCATACCAAGAAGAATGGTGAACCAATCAACCAAACAACATCTGATTTTTTTGTGAGTATTTATTATTTAATTTTGGATATTTATACTTGTTCACTATTATTGTACATTAGCTGTATTATTTTATAAGTAGGAAGAATTGGCTGAAATTATACGCGAAGACCCAAAATCTAGAACTACAAACAATACCGATGAGGATACATTAACAAAATTATTTGGTAATCCAAAATATGGACGCTTAATCGGGCAAGGAAGGGGGGTAACAAGGTCAAAATTAACTGTTGTTAATATGTGTAAAGACAAGATGACATTATTGGAGGAAGAGCAGCTAAATATGAAGATTCAAATTGCTGAATTGTTGAATCTACTTAAAGGACACTTGGTAACAATTCTTTCTCGCACTTATTTAACTAAAATTTTGTATTTTTGAAATGAAACTTATCTTGTTGTTTATATTTAGGGCGGTACAGCAACAACAAGTGAGGGGCAGTCCCACAATATTCCACAATCCAACAATATTCCTTCTCCTAAGGTAAATCTTCAAATTGTTTTCTTTCTTTTTAAGGAAACAAATACAAAAATTAATATACTGTCTTCAAAATTAATTTTGCAGAGTGTTGGAGTTAAAAAGGGCCATAACTTTACAGAAGCAAGGAATGCTTGCTACTTGCTCGATTTGTCAGATGCAATTATTGTTGAAGGCCGTTGGAATTCTAGTGATCCAAACTTAGAGGTGCACGTAATTCCTCTTGGACCAGATTTTATGCATGTATGGGTTGATGTTGCTGTTGTGCCTAGTGCTTATTTATTTTGTGCTAACTATGTGGTGCTTACTATACGAGAAGCTGCTGGTTCAATAGTTTCATGGCCTTCTCAAAAGGTTATTCCAAGAGGTATTTATTTGGTTATTTGATTATATAAATGCTTGTTCAACATTAACCGATATGCAATCCAAGATTATGATAGTATTATTGACTATTTTATATGAATGATATGATATTTCATGACCTCATTAGTTTTTCTTTTATGTTTTATTTACCGGATTCAACAAGTGAAGTACAAAAGAAAATCTGATTTGGAAGGCTATCATGAATTCCTACCTTTACTTTTGAACATGCAACTGTTTAAGACTATTTTATTGACTATTGTGATAATATTTTGTTTATGTTAATTAGGTAGTGTTGAATATCTTAAGACTTTTGGATTATTTTTTAGATAATCTTGAATGTATTTTGACACAATTATTTGGTTATATGTGTTATGAACCATATAATTGGTACTCAAAAATATATTTGTACAATGTTAAGGGTGTCTTAACTATATTAAATGAAGCCGGTTTGAATTAAAGAAATAAAAATTAATTATAATGTACAGGTTTATGTAGTAATAATTCAAGCTTATCCAAATATTAGAATAATAAAAAAAATGTGTTATTGTATCTTTTACAATAACACTAGTTTATAAGCATAAAATTATGTTATGCAAACTATTTTCTATAATACAGAAATGTGTTATTATAAAGTGTATCATAACACTACTTTATAAGTATAAAAAAGTGTTATATAATCTATTTATAAATAGCATGATGAAATACTTATCTAACTATTACAATAACAACAAAAGTGTTATCTACCATAACACATGTTTATAACTATGGAAAAGTGTTATGCAAAGTGCTCCAACCTACTATAACACTTTCCTTAACACATCAAAAAGTGTTATGGTATATATTTGATAAAACATTTCGGTCTTATTGAAAGTATTTTTTCTTGTAGTGTGCCTTTTGTTTTAGAGATTCAACATCATGAATGGCTGGGAACATGATTTATAATAATAGAATCCAAACTTTCCTAATAGATCGAATATTGGTTCCCATACGGGTTAATTCTAGAACTGAATAGTCATTAAGCTCAAACCTATAATTTGATTATAGATTAATTATTCGCTAGTGAACTAATGGTACTTAAGGAACAAGAGGTAATTAGAAGGGTAAAACGGTAATCTTGACCAATTTTAATTAACAAACCAATAAATGGAGGACAAAACTACATTTATTGATTATATCAATGGACTACAAGAGAAAAATCTGTAAATATAATTCTATAAATACTTAGAGTTCAATTTCACATTTATAGTGGAGTAATCATGGAATCAATAAATAAGATTATTGGATTGAAGAGTTTAATTAATAATCTGGTTTATTGGAGCTTCGTATCATAGGTCCATGGTCCCCAGTTCCCCTTTGTCCTACACTGTACAGGGGTAAGGATGTCCAAAGAAAGATTGAGAAAAAGACTTTATTGCAAATGAATTAATTTTATAGGGAAATAAAATAATTATTTGATAGATAGTTACGGGCAATTGATTAATTATGAATTAATTAATTATTTAACTTTATAGATTTTATTTGGAAAAACTATATGTTAAAATAAATATTAATCATGTTTGGATTAATATAGAGAGACATTAATAATTATCTCATTTATAATAAGATATTTATTTATTTATTTAAAACTGGTATTTTAAGATAAAATTAATTTTGAATTAAGTAATATTTATTTTGGGATAAATATATTGTCTTAAATATTAATTAAACAAACAAATGAGAAAATTATGGAAATCCCTAATGTGGCTCACGCCACTCACTGTGTATTGCATAGTGAGTGGTGCCACACAGAGATATTTTCTATCCCTGAGATTTTAAATTTTGAATTTCTAATTTATTTGTATATTGAACTATTCTTTTTAAATATGATTTAAATAAATAATTAAATAGTTTATAACTGATCAGTTTTATTTTAAATAAAATAAGGATTAATTAATTTAGTTAATTATCTTTATAAAACTGAAAGAGCGATGCATTTAGATATAAGATTTTTAATCGATAAAAGTTGTTTGACTGTGAGACTCTCTCTTAGAAAATAAGTGATAGATTTTTCTAAACCAGAAAATATATTCACAACATCCTCTCTCTTATCAAACCTATCTAGATCTCATGTGTTGAGGACATCTAGAGAGTTCTATATCAACCTTTTGAATCCTACGTGCCCACACACGTCATTATATGTTTGAGGATTGCTCTAGAAGATCAAGGTGTGAGTTTTCAGAATAATGATAAAAGGTTATTTATACAAAAAGATTCGTGGACTCTTGATAGGATACAAGAGGTAATCTCTAATCTATTTGTGTTTGATTTAATATATCTATATATGTATGATCTGGCTGGTTGGTATTATTATTATTTTTTTAAAAAAAGATCATTTCCGTTGTGCATTCTGATTTTTATATTTAATACCAACACCTACTATATAAAAAATGTCAGGTCTTGTACATAACATGGCGTACATTAGATTGCCTACCACAGAGGCGTAGGGATACTGTCTCGTATCCTCTTCTTCTGGAGGTGTCTTAGGAAACTGCTATTTAGAAAGGACAATTCCATGACGGGTTGGCATATCACCTTTCTTGGAATTTTGCATGTCGAATTGCTCCAGTAACTTATCTATATAAGTAGCTTGAGAAAGAGCCAAAACTTTGTTCTGTCGATCCCGAAAGATTTGGATGCCCATAACGTAGTTTGCATCTTCGGAATCTTTCATTTGGGATTGCTCGGCTAGCCATTTCTTTACTTTTTTCAATGTTCCTACGCCATTTCCAATCAGTAGAATATCATCAATGTAAAGAATTAGGAATACCACAATACAATCTTTGATTTGTTTATAGATACAAGGCTCGTCGTCATGAAATCTCAGATTCCAAGATGTAGAATCTTATTGGAGTCCATAAATGGACCTAAGATGCTTGCAAACTGTAATGACCCAACTACTCTAGACTTTGGACCATTACTAACTTCTATACTAATCTTACGAAAACATACATTTGAGATAACATATCTTTATTTCAGAACTGTAAGGTAAAGGTTTAAAACTATATAAAATTCATAAGTAGGACATTGGGATCCCATTGTTTGAAACAAAACATAACTTTGACATAATGAAAACTTAATTAAAACTTATTACAACCATTTGTGGAAAAATACACAGAAAACCATAATTAAAGAGACTTCATCCTTGAATCGAACGCTCGGTCCATTGATTCCATCCCGCCTCAATACACATCCCCAAGCTTCCAAGAACCTTTCCCGCCACCAAAGCTATTTTCCTGCACATATAAACATAAAGGAGTGAGCCTAATGCCTAGCAAGGAAAACCTAACACGTAAACCATATACATAAAATTCATAACGCAACATATAATAAAGCATATCATAAACATATGTCACACATAATATAATGGCCATTATTACTTGGGGCTTGTAAACTAAACAAGTCATATGCCCATTAGATTTGTGGGGCTTGCTAGCTAAGCAAGTCATATGCCCATAAATTTATTGGGGCTTGTTAGTTATACAAGTCATATGCCCAAGTCTACAACAAACATAACATAACACATAAATCATAAGTTAACATAACACATAAATCATAAGATAACATATAGCGTAACATGTAATATTCTATCCTATTTTCCTTACCAAATATACCGGGATATGTGAACAGGTTTGGGACCTTGGGACACTCCTAAATACCATCAAAGGAAGGTGAGTATACTTAAAGAAAAAAGGATGAAAATAATGAAAGAACTATACCATCGAAAGATACTTACCAAGAACCTTATGTTCAAGATCTTAGATTTCCCAACCAAGAATAAAGAATAAAGTTAGGATGTTGAGTAGAAAACTATAAGAACTTAAGGAAAACAATACCAAAATGAACTAGAGTTTGGAATACCTTGAATGCTTCTATGACCGATCTAGACCTTGAACTGAAATGTGCTATAAACCTTACTTCCCAAGTGTTTGGTAAGCTTATAATGATTAAGCTTATAATTCCCAACCCAAGTGTTTAAGCACTCAAAAATAACCTAGCAGCTTGCAGCCTTTGAACTTAGCTTGATGAATGAATGAATAGCTGGGTACTAGGTCCTATTTATAGAGTTCAAGAATGAAAAGATCTTCATTTAATTTGAATAAAATAATGGCTTTTTAAGTGAAAAATATTTGAATTATCGTTTAGCAGAGGCTGAAGACTTGGTCAGAAAGATGTTGGACTTATCAAGAGGTTAAAGATTAAAATGAGAAAATTTTCAAAAACATTCAAAAATCCATCAAAGGATACGATATATCGCCCCTAGTAGGCGATATATCGCCTGGGCCAGTATGCCCGAGGCTCGTCGAGGTGATCGTGCGAAGTTACGTGTTTTTCGTATCCCCGTATTCACTACACCAAACACCCATTACCATAACACATCATTATAATAGTATTTAAAAAGAGTTATTGTATATGAGACAAATTTCAGGCGGCAAGGTAAAAATTTCAGCGCCAAATCCCTAAAATTTTTCTACCTTTAACATGTACCCATTTCCCCTATACTCATTTCTTCAATCTTTCTTTCTTTCTCTTCCTGGTTTATCTCTCTCGTACTCTCTCGGTCTTTCCCGTAGACCTATCTCTCTTCTCTTCTCTTTCCACCTTCATTCTTTCACAGTCACTACCACCTCGACTCGGCAGCTGCCACCACCCTTCCTCCAGCTTCGACCAACTGCTAATTTATTCGCCAAACCCGTTCGAATATAGACTTGACCACTTCACAGTGTTTTCTAGCTAAAACAAAAAGATGGGTGTAAAGAAATTCGTGAAGAAGGGTTTAGGAGAAATGGGGTTCAACGCCGGCGGTGGAGTTATCAATTGGTTCCCTGGTCACATGGTCGCAGCCTCCCGCGCCATTCGCGATCGACTCAAGCAAGCTGACCTTGTCGTTGAGGTCCGCGACGCTCGAATTCCCCTGTCGTCTGCCAACCAGGACCTTCAATCTCACCTCTCCGCCAAACGATGCGTTATTGCTCTCATTAAGCAGGACCTTGCCAATCCCAATATCATGCCGGTAATCATTTTCATTTTTTATTTATTTATTTATTATCCATTATTGTTATTTCTGTTTATTGGACTTCATTTCTGTAGAAATGGGTTTGTCATTTTGAATCGTTCCAACAAGATTGTATTCCCATAAATGCACACAGTTGGACTTCTGTTAGGAAGGTAAGTAAGTTTTCTTCAGTTTGTTCTTACTCCTTAATAGTGTTTTGCTTTCGTATTCTGTTGATTTTAATGGCGTGTAATGTATATCCGTGTATGTACCGAAGCTTCTTGAGCTGGTGGAGTTTAAATTGAAGGAAGCGATTTTGAAAGAGCCAACTCTGCTTGTTATGGTTGTTGGGGTTCCTAATGTTGGAAAATCTGCTTTTATTAATTCCATTCATCAGATTGCATCGTCTTACTTTCCTGGTAAGATGTGATTAAGATTTTGTCTGGACTGAAATTTAAGTTGAACCCAAAAATGATTTTGTTGAGTTTTGTTTACTAAGCACAAGGGAAGAATAAGAGAGCAACAGTAGGTCCTCTGCTTGGTGTTACTCAAGATATTCCTGGTTTCAAGGTGAAGTAGTTTTTGTGTTTGATTTCCTTTCTACTGTCAAGAAAAATTGAGGGTGCATAAACATTCTTTACTCTTAGGATTCATGTTTTGGTTATATGCATTTTAAGATATTTATATCTCCTAATGACAAGTTTTAGATTCTAGTTCCTTGAATTTTATTCAAAACTATTTTGTTTTTTGGGTACAGATTGCTCATCAACTGAGCATATATGTACTGGACACTCCAGGTGTACTAGTTCCAAGTATCCCAGATATAGAGACAGGACTAAAGCTTGCTCTTGCAGGTCAGCCCTCTTTGATTAGTTCTTTTTTGTTTTGTTTTTGTTATTTTTTTTCTTTAATCTGTTAAATTAAATGTGAACATTTGATGATGTATTTATTGTATACTAAAACTGTAACAAGTACAAAAACTAGAATTGGTTAACGTCAGGCTTTTTGCTACTCGACAAAAACCATATGCTCTAGTTGCAAATATTTGGCTGTTGATTTTGTTGGCCAAGGGAATATGAAATGAACATGCTATCATTCAATTCTGGCTTTATTACCTTTGGGGAAGACCCTGTAAACTCATCTCATGCTGCAGAAGCGTCACCAACAAAAATATAGGAAACTTAGTACGTGCTCTAAATAATAGAACTTTCATTAAAATTGGTATGAGTGTAATGACCCACTAATCTAGACTATTTGGACCATTAACGAAACTATACATAAAACTTACAATTTTGCGGAAATACCATAATTTTATTGAGTAACTTGTGAAAATAAGAGTTACTTACAAAATAGAATACTAAGAAGGATATGGGATCCCATTGTCTTTAAAACAAAAACATGATTTAAATGAAAAGAATTACATAAGAAATGCGGAAAATACATATAAAACCATAAAGAGGTAAAATGAGACTACATCCTCAAATCGAATAACGCTCGGCCCCTTGACTCCATTCACCATCGATACACATCCTCTAAGCGTCACGAATCTTACCGCCTCTAAAGCTATTTTCCTGCACATAAAACAAAAAGGAATGAGCCTAATGCCCAGCAAGGAAAATCTAACACATAGTCATAAACATAAATTTCATAATAACCGTAAAGACATATCATAACACTTAATACATACACTTATTATAATGGCCATTATTACTTGGGGTCCCATAGACTAAACAAGCTTATGCCCATGAGATTAGTGGGGTCCTACTAGCTAAGTAGGCATATGCCCATAATCTTTTTGGGGTCTTGTTAGTCAAATAGGGCATAAGCCCAAGCCTACAAACATACACATTCATAACATATTCATAACATATCATATTTCATAACATAACACATAAGATAACATAAGCAATACACATATAGATTCTATCCTATTTTCCTTACCAAAGTTACCGGGATATGATGGACTGAGTTGGGACTTTTGGAACACTCCTAAACCATATGAGAAAGAGTGAGTCTTAAGAAGAAGAAATGAAAATGAATAGGAAGACTAAACCATTGAGAAATATGCTTACCACAACTTATGTGCTTAAGAACTTGGATTCCCTAACCAAAATAAGAATGAGGTTAGGGGACTGAGTAGAAGGCTTTGAGAAAGAAAATAACATGAAACAAATGAAATAGAGTTTCGGGTTTACCTCAAAGACTTGTAAGACCAATCTACACCTCAAACCGAAATACCATAAAACCTTACTTCCCAAAGTGTTTGATAAGCTTATGATGATCAAGCTTATGATTCCCCAACCCAGGTGTTTAACTCTCACACTCTCCTAGCAATCTTGCAGCCTCTGAACTTAGAGTAAAAGGTGAATAATGGCTGGGTACTAGGTCCTATTTATAGAGTTCTAGGAATAAAAATCTTCTTTTTAGCTTTGAATAAAAATAATAAATTTAATTGAAAATATTTGAATATCCTTCAGCTAAAGGCTTAGGAATTGTTCAAATTTTTCAGAGAGATTTAAGGATTCAAAGCGTGATTTTTAAAATAATAAAAACAAATAGAATCCTAACTTCTAACTCCCTAAATCTCGTAACTCTAAACTCCCATTCAGTAAAATCAACATATCTGACGCTGTAGAACTCCGATTTGGACTCTCTTTATACCGTTAGATAGCTCATTAGATTATCTACAACTTTTAAGAATACTATTTTCCGAAATTCCTAATATAACTGGGTCAAAAACAGGTCGGAATTTACAGTACCCTAAAGTTACGAAAAATCTATTTACAACCTAATTCACAAATAAATAAAATTGTGACAATTATCATGCTCCTATCAGATTTTGGTGAATACTAAGTCTTATATTTCTCTTATTTTATCATTAAAATAATAATTCCTTAATAATCATACATAAGACAAGTGTTACTATCTTATTGGGTTTATCTAAACCTTATAATATAATAAATATCATCATCAATATCAGTCATATTAATCAAACCTTAGGTTAAAATTAATATTCTTAAACTATAGGTTAAACTTAGAAAATCTACAAGTACTACTATGAGTGTCCAAATAATTCCCGGTCTGAACCAAAAATCCACAGTAACAAAGATAATACTATACATACTATAATACTACTAAATAATTAGCTAAGTAAAGTTCTTGGACTCTACAATGAGTCCATGTAATGTAATTTTCTGAGTATAATATTATAGTAGTCAAGATGGTTGAATTATTACTGTAGCTGAAAATAGAATAGTTAAAAATTACATGTAGATTCTGAAAAGAGTATATGTTATGTTAAATTTAGATATCTAGTGGAAACCTGACTTGTTTACAGAGATAGAAAGTTATAATTTTTTTTTTCTTTTATTTACATTTTACATAATTACTTGTTCAACTATGGATATTTCTTTTAGAGTTGGGATATGGTATTGCTTCTTCACTTTACCTAATTAAAGTTTATTAATTTTGGATGTAGGGTCTGTGAAAGATTCAGTGGTTGGAGAAGAGCGTATTGCCCAGTACTTATTTGCAGTTTTAAATACCCGAGGGACTCCTTTTCATTGGAAGCACTGGAACAACAGGAGAGCAGAAGGAATTCGATATGATTCTGCTGAAACAGTGGAACACAGTCTTAAAGATCTTCGATCAAGGAGAAAACCGCAGGATAAGTCTAGTGTTCTATACATTGAGGTAAATACCTTTTCTGTTTTTCCAGGAGTTGCAATTTCAATGGTTGATATCTTGAGGTTGCTACCTCTTGAATAGGCTTGGTAATGTTTATACTTGTCAAGATAAATTAAGTAGATGTGTGTAGGTTTTCTTTCATGCATTATAGCAGAATTTCCTTAAGAACTCCGTAAAACTGGAAATATAAAATGGTCTATTTTGTCTGAGGGTGGTATTTTACAGGTCTACTATGTTAAAGTTCTAGAGAAAGGCGATACATATGATGTTTTTATCTCCTTCACTTTTGAATGTTAAATTACGCTAGTTTATATGGGATGGGAGGGGGCTGGTGTGCAATTGCTCCTTTTCTAAGTATGGGTTCTTAATCAAAGTGTTGTTATTTGTGCTGCAGATAATTGAAAGAAGCTTGCTAAAAAGAAAAAGGTGAAGAAAGATCCTTCTGTGATTGAGAGGGAGGAAATGGAGAAAATTGGAAAAGTATGGGTCAATATTGTAAGAAGAGACATGCCAAAGCATCATAGGAATTTTGCAGCTTTTCATAGGAAGCAACTAATTGATGCCAAGAGGGTTTCAGAAAATTGTCAAAGAGAGGCAAGCAAACATTCTCTCTCTGAAGCATCTCATATTTTGATTTCTAGTAGCATTTTGGAAAGTAACTTTTAATTTTGTTCTTGCGATCTTAGTGAGGCCTTTGTGCTATAGTGTAATATCCTGAAGCTATGCTTTATTTATCTATCATTATTTTCTTTACCAGGTGAAATTGAAAGTGGTTAGATCACTTAAATTGATGAAGGGTGCTCTGATTCGCACAAGGAAGATAGCTAGGGACATGCTGCTTTTCTGGAAGAGAGTAAATAAGGAGATGGTAACTTTCAATTTTTTTAATGGGAGTACATTGATTACAGTTAAAATATATTCTTGATTTGCCTTCAATTGTTCTAAAAAGTCATTGAAGAATTTTTCCAATGTCAACAATAAAATGTTTATTTCAATGGTGCCGATTATTTTCTCCTTATCTGATAGTCTTTAGCTTGATTTTATTGTAAATTGATGTGCTTGGTTAAAGATTAACAATAGACATTTTATTGATTTGGAAGAAGGTTTAATGAATGAAGTTATTCCTGTGAACTGTACGTTAGTGGTCATTTTGCTGAGGTTCTTGTGTCTTATCTTTATTTGGTTTAAAAGCTATATAGTATATCTATCTTCCTGAATCCCTTTACTTTCTGAATGGTTGTTTTCTATTTTTAATTCTCTGTGCTCATACTTTTTTGTTGTCTTGCTTGTGATTGGACAGTATAAGATGGAAGACACTGCTTAGTTTTAATTGCCAAAATAGGCTTCTACTTACTGGCACTCCAATCCAAAATAATATGGCAGAGTTATGGGCCTTACTACATTTCATTATGCCAACCTTATTTGATAGTCACGAACAGTTTAATGAGTGGTTTTCTAAAGGGTATGCCTAATTTTTTAAGTTTTCTGACATAACTGACAAATAGTTAATATTCCTATGCGCTATGTATTCTTATTAACTATATTTTATCACGTGCAGAATTGAGAGCCATGCAGAACATGGTGGAACTTTGAAGGAGCACCAACTTAACCGATTGGTAAGCATCTTTTATGCAACATTATTTTTATTTGAAACAAAACAATACTACTGGTGTCTTTTTCATCAAGTCTTGTAAGTGCCATTGTGGTTTTGGACTGTCAAACAGTCAAAGACACTCTAACTGGTGTCTTTTTTTTTTTAATTTTTTAATGAATTTTCTAAACTAAACTAAATTTTATGAATTATTCACATTGATTAAGAACTTTAATTCTCATTTAGAAAAAAAAATTCTCTATTAAGATTATTTTCTGGGCTAAAAAAACATTCTATAGTTTGTTATTTTGAGGATAATGAAATTTGAAATATCAAATACTTTAAAAGCTAACTGAAATTTTCTGTCAATATGATTTGTGGGTCTTAAAGAAATTCTCCTTTTCCGATCGCCATGGGAAAAAAAAGTTTGACATTGTCCATTGTAAATGTGTAGTTCAATTCGAGTAAAGTTAATCTTTGCATTGTTAATTAGATTCCTCTTATCCATATGCATAAAAGTAATAAATAGAAGCTAATGGTTCTATATTTTGTTTGTTCATAGACTAACAGAAAAGAAATATGTAATATCAATTGAAGATAAGAAACTAATATTGTGTTGGGGTTCATATTTCTTATTGTCTTCTTAACGTTTTCTTTTATTTAATATATTGTTTGTTGGATTCTAAGGGAGCTTTGAGAACCTAGGCCCCAATACCTACATGCAGGTACTATTATTTCTCTCTCAATTTTTAGTTCTATAGATAATTATTTACTCTTCTCACTTCTCCTTCACAGGCTTAGATTGGACTGAGTTGCTTGTATTATTTTGCTAATTAAGAAAAGTGAGAAGATTCATTTGGTTTCATTTACTTATTTTGCTCAGTTTTTTATTTCTTATGCACTCAAGATGTTTGAAAAATGCCTAATAGAATGACAAAAAAAAAGTGGATTTATAATTAATAATATTCTAATATATATATACACTTATAAGCTTTATTTAGGCATGAGTTTAATCTCTCTGTTTTTCTGAGTTCTATAGATATATTATATATATAACTCCTTTGTTTTGACTACTATTATATAAATTAATCTGTTCATTTACTTTTTTTGGCAGAGGAAGATTAAATTATCATATATAAAGCTCAGGTGTAGTTTTAGAAGTGGAAGAGAGTAGCTTTGGGCCTTATCACCAGGTACTACACTCGTAGTCTCTTGATTGTCTACTGAACATCTTTGAATTTTTAAATCTATATGTATCTGTGTGTGTAGAGTTTCCACTCTTTTTCCATTCTATCATAATTGGTAAAGTAGATTGCTTTTTCTGTTTTGGTGGGTTTGCTTTGATCTGGGTTTGTTTTTGTTTCATAATTCATTTATGCACGTTGGATTGAATGGGAGTATATAATCTGATATCTAATTTGGGAATTGGGATTTTTTTTGCGTGGTTGACGTGACGTGACTTTCTTGGGTTGATTATGCATACCAAATTAGTAGGTAATGAAGCTAAAAAGTTAATTGCTTTTTTTAGTGAAGAAGGGTCCAGGAAGTCTCTTTTTCCATCTCTATTTTGTTTTTTGCATTTCACTCTCATTCTCTCTATTTTAGTCTCTTTCCCATATTCCTTTTCCTTCTTTATAATATAATTGTGAATAGCTGTATATATTTGTGATTTCTTGTTCTGGATTTAGAGAAAGTTGGAAGTTTTACCATAGTTTTTCTTTTATTTGCAAATCTATTGTTCTTATATTTTCTTAGTCGTTCCAAGTTTTTGGTTTTGTTGCTTATTTTTAATCAGTAATATATATTTTGATTTGGTGTTTGAAATATATTTGATGATCTTATATATGTAATTAGTATATTTGGTGTTTTGGTGTTTAATCAGTATTGAATATCCTGGTATTGCTTGAGTTTCTACCAAGTTCAGAGTTTCTGACCCCCCAGTTGAATTCAACTTCTTATTTTTGACTGCAAAGTCATAAAAAATGATGGGACTATATCATTTTAGTATATATGTGCACTTCTTTAAATTGTATTAGTCACTGGTTCAATTTATCAGCAAAATAATAATCAGATTTAACTTGTTCATTAAATTTGACCATGGATTACTTTATATATCATTGCTATAAGACCAGACCAGTGACTATATGGACAGAGAGATGTTGTTCTTTCCTTTCATGTTTCCCCTACCTGTTTAAAACCATGGAGTTGGCAAATTACATAGGATCCATTTTTTGTTAGGACCATGTACACTACAACAACACTTCATTGAAGCACTACTATTTCTTTTATCTTGCAGCTTTTGGGGATACTTCTTCCCTAACTATCTCTGTCCATTTTTGGGGAAAGTATAATTAGGATGTCTTCTTTTAGGGCATTGATCGTGAAAGAGTGGAAATAATGGAAGCTCAACTGAAAGAAGATATCCTGAGAGAAGCTGAATGTTATGGAGGTGCCATAATGGTTATTCATGAAACAAATGATGGGCAAATATTTGACCAGGTAAAATTCTGAAATGGATATTTTTTGCTTGCTGCTTCCCTTTTAAGATTGGTATAGTTAGTTTAGATAAATAGTTCAGGCATGTTGTCCTAAATTAATTGGGAAGTATTGAGCTCTTTGAGGGCTCATTTTAACTAAAATCTTAACTGGAACTTGTTCACTTTCTTTCAGTTTTTCATAACTTTTAGGTAGCATAATATCTCTGTTTTTTTTTAATTCCATTTGCAGCTTAAAAGTCATTCTGCTTTCTCTGAATTGTTAGCCCAATATTCACAGAGTGGTTATAGGTATTAAATTCATTTTTGTTCTGCAAGGTGAGAGCTGCATCAGTAACATGTTTTGCGGGCATAACGTCCTCTGTATTCTTCTCTCTTGCGAAGGAGAAACAAGATTTCATTCTTTCTGCTGTGGTAAGCATTGATTGTGTGTTTTTGACTTGTTTCTCTTGGAAATTAATTATTTGCAGACAAGTTTATGCATTATAACTAAGAGACTTTGCAGATTAATGCAGCCAAACAAGACAAGGTGCCTTCAGTTAGATCAGCTTCTTGTTGAGCCATTGGTGTCATTTCATGTTTTCCTGAAGTTTTCCTGAGGTGATTTTAAATTTTTTTCATGCTTTCATGTTTCTTTGAGCTCGAAATATAGACAGAAGAATTACTAGAAACTTAAATGGTATAGTGCAGAGATCCTGAACAAATTGATTCACGCAGTGGAGGCTAATACCCGCGACCCCTAAATATCGGTATTTCTCTTTTACTTTAAGCTTTTATAATAACCCTGCTCTCTAATTTGTTCATAAGGGAGTAATATTTTCCTGTACGTTTGTTGTTTCAGCTGCGAATAACTGCTTCTTAGGATTTGGCAAACATATGTGATTCTATCCGGCACTATATTGATACTCTTGCTTTGGAAGGCTCCACTGGTGGGTTATATGTTACAGAAGCTATTTATTATTTTCAACTACTTTATTTGAAAAGTTATTGATGTATTATACTTTTCCTTAGACTATATTGCAGTCTCTGAATCAGTGGCATTACTAACTGATTATACTGAAATGATAGCACATAACACCAAAATGAATCATCTGATAGTATCAACCGTGATAGTGCCTCTGTGCTTAAACTGAAATGACACACATAAAGTATTGCATTTTTTTGTTGATTTTCTAATGATCTTTCGAAGTTCTTCTTTCATGTTGTTTCTTCAATTTCTTCTATTACTGATTCCACAGTATTGTTCCCTTGCAATATATGTATATATGAGTTGGCATGTTGTATTGGTTTCTTCTACTGTATATACTACTGGTATGTGGCCATCATTATTTTGTCTATAAGCTTGAATCACCAAAATACAAGTTTCTCTCAGCACCATTGATTTATTTCTCTTCATTTTATTTGTAAATATGATTTTGTTTTTCAGCATTTGGGTTAGCATTTATAACTTGAATTTCAAATTGGAAGGTCACTTTTGTTTTAATACTATGAAAATTTCAGGGTCATGTATAGTTTCTTATGTAAATGATTTCTAAACATGAGCTAGCTAGCTTTGGCAGAGAAACCAGTTATGATAGTTATTTATATATAAGAATAAAAGAATATCATTAAATATGATAGTTTATATATAACAGTATAGTATCTACAATCCCAACTATCTACAATCCCAACTGACTGTTTTGAGTCATCAGACTCATCACCATAGTGAAATTCTCTACTGATTCTCTCTTATTTTATTGTTCATCTGAAAATTCCCTAGCTCTTTCTTGATAGCTCTGTTATTTTATTGAACTAAAAGAGATAAGTATTTATCTTAGTTTTCCATTTTCTTCTTTTGAAGTTTTCAATGTATCATTTAAGAAAAGACTGTAAGTTTGTTGTTGTGGTGGCAAGAACTTTTGTTCTTAATAATAAAATGACTTTTTTTTTACAATGTGCAGGTATATTGAGATGATTTCTTTGGAGCAATTCTTGACAACATTTGTAGTTGAGGCCTTTAGAATGGAAGAATGTATTTCACGAATTTTTGTATACATTTTTTGTTTTGTATTTAGTGATAAAGGAATCTGAATTGGGCATAAATTATGTTGTAATATGATTTCTTAACCCTAGACTAGTAGACTAAATATTGTAATTACATTTGAGTAATTAATAAAAATCTATTTATGTTACTTTGTTTGGCTTCAACTTTCATATTTGTTTTCCTAGTTTTGTGTAAGTAAAAAAAGATTATGTTTCTCTAAGCTAATATAACATATGTGTTATACTAAAGGGTAGTATAACACAAAAAAAGTGTTATATAATCGACTATAAATAACATAATTAAACACTTATCTATATATTAAAATAACACAGAAATTGTGTTATCGTTGACAGTACAATAACACATCTGTATAACACTGATAAAATGTTATGTAAAGTTCCCTGACCTACGATAACATAGTCGGTCTTAACACATCAGAAAGTGTTATCGTATGTTTTGATAACACATTTTTTGTGTTATTAAAAGCATTTTTTCTTGTAGTGATTGCGATATATCGCCCCCTATAGCTGCGATATATCGGCATACGCTAAATATTTAAATACAAAATTGCACATTTTCAGCCTAATTTGAATTGAGTAAACAGTCTTGACTAAGTCCTCTAACGTTTTCAAAGCTGCTGACAGACCCTAGGATATTCAAATATTACTCTTAATAAACTTATTCCTCAAAAATACTTAATTGCCATTAAACATACACAAGACAAGTGTTACTATCTTATTGGGTCTATCTAAACCTTATAATATAATAAATATCACCATCAATATCAGTCATATTAATCAAACCATAGGTTAAAATTAATATTCTTAAACTATAGGTTAAACTTAGAAAATCTACAAGTGTTACTACGAGTGTCCAATTAAATCCCGGCCTGAACCAAAATCCACAGTCATAAAAATACTACTACTATTACTATTATTACTACTATCTAACTAGCTAAGTAAAGTTCTTGGACTCTACACAAACCTTTTGCTCTTAACCTTTTATTTCAAACCCTTCTGGTTGAGACATATAAATGGTCTCGTCAAGAAAGCCATTCATAAATGTTCTCTTAACGTCCATTTTCCATATCTTATAATCCATGCAAGTAGCTATGGACAAGAGTATGCGAATGGATTTAAGCATGGCCACATGAGAAAAAAATTCTTCATAATCAACCCTTTCTCTCTGAGTGTAGCCCTTGGCTACAAGCATAGCTTTAAAAGTTTCCACTTTCTCATCCACTTCTCTTTTCTTCTAGAATATCCATTTGTAACCAATAGGTTTAACATTTTCATAAAGATCTTTAAGTGTTCAGACGGAATTGGAATACATCGATTCCATTTCTAGGTTCATGGCATCTTGCCATTTTTGTTTGTCAGAATCTTCCATTGCATCTCTATATGTTAATGGATCATAGTTGTTTGTGTCAGACATAAGCATTTGAACTTTGTTTTCATAGCGATTTGGCTGCCTGAAAACCCTCCCACTATGACAAAGCTCTCTGTTGTTTTGACTAGAACTTGTGGTTTCTTCTGATTGTTGTTCATTGTGAATAGTTGGTGATCTATTTACTTGATTAGAGACCATCTCCTCCAGTATAATCTTACTACGAGGCTTGTGATTGTTAATATAGTCATATTCAAGAAAAGTAGCATTTTTTGATACATATGTTTTTATTTTCTGTAGGACTATAGAATATACCACCTCTGGTCTCTTTGCAATATCCCACAAACATGCATAGTTCAGTGCAAGATTCAAGCTTTCTATCCTTTCCTTTCAGCACGTGTGCTAGACACCCCCAAATACAAAAAATGGTGTAAACTAGGTTTAGTACCATTCCATAATTTTATCGGTGACTTCTTGATGGACTTGGATGGAACAACATTCAATATGTACATTGCACATTGAATGGCATAGCCCTAGAATGACAGTGACAATGATGAATAGCTCATCATTGATCTAACCATGTCCAATAATGTCTTTCTCCTTTCTGAAAGACCATTTTTTTTGTGGCGTTTCAAGTGTAGTGAGTTGAGATTGATTTCTATGCTCACATAAGTGGTCCTAGAATTCATTATCCAAGTACTCTCCTCCTCGATCAGATTGAAGAATTTTCAGTGATTTACCTAATTTCTTTTCAGCTTGGAATTCTTTAAACTTTCCAAAAGTTTCAAATTTCTTTTGCATCAAATATAGGTATCCATATCTTGAATAATTTTCAATAAAGGTGATGAAATATTCAAACCCTCCTCTCACTTGCACATTAAGTGGTCCACACACATCAGTGTGTACGAGTTGGAGTGGTTCTATGACTCTTGAACCTTTTGCAGAGAAAGGTCATTTGGTCATCTTGCCTTCAAAGTAGGATTCATAAACTGGAAGAGAACCAACAATTATTTCTCTTAAAGGTCCCTCCTTAGCTAGTTTGTTAATTCTATCCAAACCAATATGCATCAATCTCAAATGCCATAGATATGTTTCACTATTGGAATCAGTGTTTTGACGTTTAATAGACCTTGGGTTTGCAACTTTAAACATTTCAGAGTTGTATACATATCCCTCTTTTGCCTTAAGTTTATACAGCCCATCATCAAATTTTGCATGACATATTCCAATACCAGATCTTGAGATAACAATCGAATTATTATTGAAGAAAATATAGAAACCTTTTTCATGCAACATAGAAATAATAAAGTTCCCAATTAATAATCACATTACTAATCATGAACTAAAAAATTTCTAAATCATTAGTTTTCTTGTTCTAATTAGAAATCTAAAATCTCTAAAATAAGAACAGATCAAAAAAATTTAAATTGTTCATAACAAAATTAAAATTCAAAATAAAACCAAAAGCAAGCTCCTTGGCGCACAGTTAACCTATTCGGGAAAAGATTCTTAACCTGCAATGAAGAACAAAAATATAGTTTGTGGCATGTGTGAGTACAATAATCACCAGAAAAAATATATGTAAATCATATTTTCTTTCGTTTCATTCAAATGATTAGACTTAGAAACTTCTTTAGCTTCATCTATTATTGAGTGCCATATTTAATAGGCATTTTCGATATGTATATATTTTCCTATCATTTCGTCATGCAAGCTATAAAGCAAGCAATAATGAGCCAAATGATTGGACTTAGTCCAATCACTATATTTTTCATGTTCTTCATAAACATGTGAAAATGATGGAATTGATGGGGGATCTTCAATAACTGCATTCATTAACTTTTTAGTTTTGAGAACAATCATCATTCGTGAAAACCAACAATGCATGTCATTTAGATCAAAAGTGAGAGTTTCGAGGAAGACATCAATGGTATGTTTAGGAGATGGCATGATTGCTGAAATAAATAAATAATATCACAAAATGAATTTAGCACATATTATGAATATTAGTAAGTTTTTCTAATAGTAAATATGATGCGTGAATGGAACAAATTTGAATGACACATAAAAACAACTATTACTAATTATGTGATAAATTAATTTGAAAATTAATGGACTAGCCTTAGGGTAGGTCAAACATGAAATACATCATTCAATCCTATTCCTATAAAGAAGTTAACCTTGAATAATTACATAGTCAGAAACCTTCCTTAGGGGGGTGCAAACAAATGTGCCTTGAGGCCTATTCCATGAAACATTAGTGTTAACTAATAATTGAGACCATAGGACTTATTGTTAGGACTCCTGGTCTCACTCACTATTTTAGAATATGTGTTTTCTCAAAACATCCTATGATTTTTAATTAATTAAATTAATCAAATTAATTTACCAAATGATATTCTAATAATTACTAATCTCATTAAGCATTTAATTATTAAATGAGATTTAATCTTACTGCTAAATAGGCCTATGTAACGATCCAACTATTCTAGACTTTGGACCATTAATGACTACTATACTAATCTTAAGAAAACGTACATATGAAATAACCATAACTTTATTTAAAAACTGTAAAGTAAAGGTTAAATACATAAAAAATTCATTTAGGATATGGGATCTCATTGTTTTGAAAACAAAACATAACTTAAATAAATTGGTTACAAAATTAAGTGCGGAAAAATAATACATAGAAATCATAACTAAAAGACTTAAAAACTTCATCCTCGAATCGAACGCGCAATCCACCGATTCCATCCTGCCTCAATACACATCCTCAAGCTGCCAAGAATCTTTCCGCCGCCATAACTATTTTCCTACACATATAAACATAAAGGAATGAGCCTAACGCCCAACAAGGAAAAACTACTAACCACATAAACATACACATAAAATCATATCATAACATATACTATATAAGACTATACTAATAATGGCCATTATGACATGTGATAAACCATCTATGTCCCCTGTCTAATATTTGAGGTAGGTTAGATCACATGTAGTGTATGATAGCCCATCTACGTCCCCTGTCTAATATTTGAGGTAGGGTAAATCATAACATAACATATAAAAACATAAACTTATCATAACATATTAAACATAACATATCATACAAACATACAAGATCTAGCCTATTTTCCTTACCAAAATACCGGGATGATGAGAACAGTGTCAGGATATTGGAACACTCCTAAAAACCATTAATAGAGATGTGAGTTTTCTAAAAGAAAGAGATGAAGAGGAATGAACTAAACCATCGAGAAGATACTTACCAACAAGAAATCTCAAGTTCGAAGAACTTAGATGCCTAACCAAGAATAGAGAAGATTGGGTTAGGAATTGAGTAGAGAAAAACTATAAGAACTAATGAAACAATACAGAAAAGGACCTAAGAATAGGAATACCTTTGAAATTGCTATGACCGAACTACACCTCGAAACCGAAATACACTCTATGAACCTTACTTCCCAAGTGTCTAATAAGCTTAGAATGACAAAGATTATAACCCCAACCCAAGTGTTTATCACTCTATAGTCTCACTAGCACCTAGAAGGCTCTGATCAATGCTTGAAGAATGAATGAAAAGGCTTGGTGCTAGGTCCTATTTATAGAGTTCTAGGAATAAAAATCTTCTAATTATATTCCAAATTTAAATTTAAATTTAAAATAGAATCCTAAGGAATAAAAATCTTCTAATTATAATTCAAATTTAAATTTAAATTTAAAATAGAATCCTAAGGAATAAAAATCTTCTAACTTTCTAAATCCCGTAACTCTAAAATAACTTACAGTAAAATCAACATATCTGAAGCTGTAAGACTCCGATTTAGAATATATTTATACTGTTAGAAAGCTAATTAAATTATCTACAACTTTTTCGAAATACTATTTTTCGAAATTCATAACATAACTGGGTCAAAAATAGGTCGGAAGTTACAGTACCCTAAAGTTACGAAAAAAAAATCTATTTAATTATCTAAATAACAACCTAATCCACAAATAAATAAAATTGCGAGTCTAAATATCTAAATAAATATCATGCTCCTAAGAGATTCTGGTGAAGACTAAGTCTTATATTTCCCTTATTAAAATAATGATTCCTTAATAATCATGCATATGACAAGTGTCATAATCCTATTGGCTCTATCTAAACCTTAGGTTATAATAATCATCATATTAATAACCAGCAATATCAATCAAACATTATGTTATAATTAATATTCTTAAACTATATGTTAAACTTATAAAATCCATAACTATTGCTAGGAGTTTCCAACTAAATCCCGGCTTGAACCAAAATCCACAGTAATAAACATACTATAACTACCACTAGCTATTACTATTACTACTATTATCTAACTAGCTAAGTAAAGTTCTTGGACTCTACAGCCTGTAAACTATCTACTCAATAAATGTTGTAATTATTAAGAATATCATTTGTCTATCTAATAAAATAAATTATCAAATATGCCTTGAAATTAACACTTAAAATGAATTTACCGATTTGTTCTAGTTTAATTATATGATTTATTAAATGCATACAATCAAATAGGACGTTCCTAATCAAAACATGTTTCTACTCTATATGAGATGCATGCTTTAATTAGATACTGTTTGGGCAATATGTATGACATGTTATAATGCACGACAATGTTATTAAACACATTTAATACATTCACATATTTAAATAAATAAATACAATAAATAATTAAATGGATGAGAGTCGAGTGTTTTGGGTATTTCTAGAAACAATTACAACACTTCCAATAAATTATAAAATAAAATAAAAATAAAACCAAGGCTTCTTGTAGAATCTCCATCTCCATATTTTGGGCCTTCTATTATTTTTATGCCAACAAGCCCAATTTTGAATTATAAATGACTTCAATAATTTTTAAACAACCTTTTAAAAATTATTGAACTTGGCTAATTAAAGCCCAATAGGTCATTTAGGTCTATTGTGAACATGGGCCACTTAATTAAAAATTTAATTGGAATTATAAAATTCCAATTAACAATTTGGGTCAAGCCCACAAATTGAACGAAACCACCAACCACCCTAGGGCTTGGGTAAGGAGTCGAGTGGTGGGAATTTGCAACAAAGGGCTCGGCTTGGTGCGAGCAACCCAAGAGCCACCTACACACCAAGTTGCCAAGGAAGGTGCGCGGCAGGGGCGCAGGGAGCTATGCACGTAGGGGCGCGAATGGAGGCTCGGGAGCAAGAGCGCCTGGTGTGTGCAGTGAAGAGGCGTCTGGGCAACAGGTGCCAAGAGGGTCTCGACAGTCTTGGGGCTTGGTGTTTGGAATTACATCTTTTTGAAAATAATTGTAAATGCAGAAAATCTTATGCCCCATATGGCTTACAATTTTGTAGATCTAGAAAAAATTAAGAGCCATTCCTAAACCCAAAACACCATATAATTAATGACTCTTAAGAACAAACATTCATCAAAATAAGCATTCATCCACTCATCACATATTACAATAATATAAGAATGCATATTATACCCACACAATAATTAATGACCGTTCTGGTATCAATTGTTGGAAACTGGTTCACCATGTGCGCAGTGAAAAGCACAGGGTTGTGGGCCCAGAGATTTTTTAAAAATAATTATTTAAACAATATTTAAACAATGGATCCCTTTATATGCAAAACATTAATCAAAGAGAAATAAAAAGATAAGGATTAACCAGTTGTAGAACAATCTAGAATCCTTGTTATCTTTTAGTAACTCCAACGAACATCCAATCCAAAACAGTCTTTTGAGTACTCACACGAAGATTTTTCAAGATGTACCTCTACACCTCAAGAAGTGTGTGGGCACGTAGAGTAATGGTGGGGAAATTTCTTATTTACAAAATGTGCTCAACTAATGAGATCTTGGAATATTAGGTTCAGGACAGTTTTCAGGGATACAGAAAAATAATACGATATATTTGTCTCTCTATGAAAAGCTTAGGATTTTCCCTCTGTTAAGCTTATTATAAAACTATTTCCATATGATAGATTTATAAAAATATTAATTAAATTTTAAATTCAAAATTCAAAATATTTATTCACATTATAAATCAATTATTAAATAATTAAATAAATAAAAGAAATATCCAAGACTCATTCTTTGACCTTGTAACACTCCAACTACAGTGCATGCACTGTAGTTGGTGTGTAACACATCTTTGATTTTAGGGATGTGTTCCAAGCATTTTCTTTTAATAATTATTTATGAAAAAATATCTAAACATGATAACCTATCTTATCAGATTAATTAAAGAATAAATATCATTTAAAATTCAAATCCAATTTGAATTATCAGAAATCATTTTTGAAAAATATATTAATTAATTTATCTCAATTACATATTTGACCATGAAAAAAAAAATTCTTCCAAATATGTCATTTTCCTCATTCTTCCCAATTTGAACTCTTACCTTGAATAGTGTTGATAGAGTCATTTATGGACCTATAATTTCAAGCTCCAATAAATTTAGATTATTAATTAAAACTCTTTAATATTATAACATTAATTTATTAATCTCAATATTATTCCATTAATAATATGAGACTACACTCTTGTAATTATAGACATTTATTTATTGAGTACTTTTAAATATGAAAGCGTGCATCGATTTAATCACTACATACAATTCTATCCTCTATTAATGGTTCATAATTAAATTATGAATTAATTACCAGTTAACCTCTTTAATTATATCTTGTTTCCTTAAGTACCATTAACTTTACTAGTGAATGTTAATTCATAAACTGATTTATGAATTTGAGCTCAATAACCTTTTAGTTCCAAAAGATAACCCTTAAGATAGAATTATTATTCAATTCCTCTCTTAAAGGTATAAATTATGTATATGTATATTATGTCCCCAATCATCTACATCAATGAGTTCTCAAAACAAAAGTTTTCAGCTTGATCATTCTAACAAACCATAACGAGTTAATCGAAGAACTCATATGACATAAACAAGAGTTCATAATAACTTCAGGATTAAGATCAATTTGTATATGATCATCTTATTGATATGTTAAATTAATACTTATAAAATAAACAATATTATTAAGTATAATAACATATCGGGTCCCGTTCATGTATAACCATTTTAAGCAAAGTACCTCCACTAAGATGTCCACTACATCAGCAATTCGGATCTAGATTACATGTATGCTTAATACTAGTGAACCGTACTTACAATATTTAATCCAAAGATTCCATATAACATTTTTTACTGCGAACTATTTAAATTCATTTCCTACAATCCTAATCCTCCCGTACCAATACAAAATTGTAGTCACAATAACAAATTTGGAAATTTTATGATATTCATATATTATTATTCTAACAATAATAATGAATAATAAATATACACAAAAATTCATTTCATAAAAAAATTGTTCAATACATATGCTTTAAAGGCCGCTATTCCCAACAATCGCTTCATTTGGTCTTCCATCACGGCCAGTCGTTCAATGGTTGGATCATTCGTCTCTTGGTTATTTGGGAGCTGGTTACCAGCTCCCATCCTTTCTTGTGCATTATGTGGATTATTGTTCCTTCAAGTCGGAGCTCGGTTAGGCGGGACGTTTCCATTATCATGGACGATTGACGAATCTCCCATCATCTGAGTGCAACTTAGATCATTATAACAGGCTGACTGTCCTCTTTGCTCGTTTAGATGGTCGCGAGTCAGAATAAGGATTACAACACAAGCTTTGGCCAGAGCTCAACTAATATCTCAGATCGCTCTCATGTCTCTGGGAGTGTGTGTTGCGTACACTCCCAATTCTACCCCCACGATGGCTCTCCGTCCAATAACTACCATCCGCAAAGCTTACTGCTCGTGGTTGAGGCCTGTTGAGTCCAAGAAATTTACTTATCTAGTTAGATAGTAGTATTATAGTAATAATAGTATTATCTTTATGACAGTGGATTTTTGGTTCAGACCGGGATTTATTTGGACACTCATAGTACTTGTAGATTTTCTAAGTTTAACCTATAGTTTAGAAATATTAATTTTAACCTAAGGTTTGATTAATATGACTGATATTGAGGATAATATTTATTATACTATAAGGTTTAGATAAGAACCAATTAGATAATAGCACATGTTATGTATGGGTTTATTAATGATTAAGTATTTTGAGGATTAAATTTCTTAAGGTTAAAATTTGAATACTCTAAGGTCAGTCAGCAGCTTTGAAAACGTTAGAGGGCTTAGTCAAGGCTATTTACTCAATTTAAATTAAGCTAAAAATGTGTAATTTCGTGTTTAAATAATCAGCGTATGCTGATATATCGCAGCTATAGGGGGCGATATATCGTAGCACGAAGATATGAAAAACACGAAACGTTGCACGATTGCCTCGGGCACACTGGCCCAGGCGATATATCGCCTCTCTCAGGATATTTTGAAAGTTTTCAAAAACGTTCTCCATTCAAACCTTCAACCTCTTGATAAGTCTAGCATCTTTTTGAACGAGTCTTCAGCCTCTGCTGAATGATAATTCAAATGTTTTTCATTTAAAAGCCATTATTTTTATTCAAGTTAAAGGAAGATCTTTTCATTCCTAAACTCTATAAATAGGACCTAGTACCCAGCCATTTATTCATCTATTACCCTAAGTTTAGAGGCTGCAAGTTGCTAGGTGAGTGTGAGAGTGTAAACACTTGGGTTGGGAATTATAAGCTTGATCACTACAAGCTTACTAAACACTTGGGAAGTAAGGTTTATTCACATTTTGGTTCAAGGTTTAGATTGATCATAGAAGTACTCAAGGTATCCCAAACTCTAGTCCATTTCTGTATTATGTTCTTTAAAGTTCTCATAGTCTTCTACTCATTCTAACCTTATTCTTATTCTTGGTTAGGAAATCCAAGTTCTTAAGCACAAGGTTTTTGGTAAGTATATTTTGATAGTATAGTTCCTTCTTCACTTTCATCCCTTTTATTCAATATACTCACCTTATTATAAATGGTTTTTAGAAGTCTTCCAAGGTCCCAATCAGTTCTCATATCCCGGTTATTTTGGTAAGGAAAATAGGATAGGATTTATGTGTTATATGCTTTTATATGTTATCTTATGATTTTATGATATGTAATATGTTATGTTAAGTATGATTGTAGAATTGGGCATATGACCTATATGACTAACAAGCCCCAAATAGATTATGGGCATATGACTTGCTTAGCTAGCAAGACCCCACTAATCTAATGGGCATATGACTTGTTTAGTTTATGGGACCCCAAGTAATAATGGCCATTATAGTATGTATGTGACATAAGTGTTATGGTATGTTTTTATGTTGCATTATGAATTTTTATGTATATGGCTATATGTTAGATTTTCCTTGCTGGGCATTAGGCTCACTCCTTTTTGTTTATATGTGCAGGAAAATAGTTTTAGTGGCGGGTAAGGTTCGTGGCAGCTTGGGGAATGTGTATTGAGGCGGAATGGATTCAAAGAGCCGAGAGTTTCGATTCGAGGATGTAGTTTTTGTTCTTATGGTTTTTATATGTATTTTTCCGCATTTTATTATGTAATCTCTTTTTAATTATCATTATGTCATGTTTTGGTTTTAAAACAATGGGATCCCATATCCTAACTTAAACTTTATGCAAGTTTGACCTTTGTTTTTTCAAAGTTTTAATAAAGTTATGATCTTATCACTTGTAAGTGTTATTAAGAATTAGTGTTTATGTATAGTTTTCGTTAATGGTCCAAAAGTCTAGAGTAGTTGGGTCATTACAAGGCCATGGGGTTTGATTTTTCATACGAGATCGCGAGATGTATGTATCTTCTGCGGGTACAAAATTCCTCTTATCATCCCCACGAACTAAAACATTCCTCTGTGGGTGAGGAAGTGTCGGATGACGTATAGATGATAGAGCTAAGGGTTTTTGTTTTGATAGAGCGGCTCACGTTGGGTCGATTATTCCTGTGGGACAGAGATTGATGGGACCCACTTTTCCTACTTTTGACATTCTCGTTGGTTGTAGGGAGAGGTAATTGAGCCATTATCTCGTATATTCTCCTATTAGCCTGGGCGAGGTGGCTCCTTAGTTGGGTATTCTCCATTTCGATGGCAGTCAGATACCCAAGATTTGGGTTCTGAGGGCGCGAAGCCGAACATCCAGTATTTTCCTGGTCACATGTTGTTTTATAGGACAAAGTTGCATAAAGGTTCCTTCTCCAGTAGGGCCATTCGTACAGTAACCTCCATGATCACCAGGTCTCTCTGATTCATTGTCGCGCATAGAAAAAATTACCACCATGTTGACTATTGTGTCAAATATTCTCTCACAAATTTCAAGCCTATTCTACTCTCAATGAAAGCACCAATCTATTGACGCGGTTTTTCACCAACAAAGGATTAAGAAATCTGAAATAAAGGTATTAGACTTATAATAAACTGAAACTATGAAAGCACAAGATTTTACGTGGTTCAGTGGTTAAAATCCACCTAGTCCGCGAGTCACTCTTATTTCTATTTAGGAACTCTTTAAGAAATTGTTTATGAGAATTTTAGCAGAGTTTTGGCATACAATATGTTTATCCCTTTAATGTCGATTCCCCTTAAATTTATAGGGAATTGTGGTGGACAATATTGGGTAACCGTACAATACATGCTATCTCACAGCATTAGGTAACTTCCCAAATAAAGGGATACATAAATACCCTAATTACAATTATTGTCGTTATGTTGATTTTTAAATATATAATGATTACACGCATTTATTGTGCATATTGGGTATCCAAGTTTGTTGGGATTCTTCCATACACGCATCCTTGAACCACCATAAGGTAGATGCAACTCTCGAACTGGATGTGATTAGATCAACCGAGTTGACTTAGATAATGTTTGATTTGATGAGGGCGAACTGGACACTAGACACCTTGATCTTTGTCATTTGCATTTGAGTTGATCTGGAGGATCCTGGGTTGTCCCAGACTCATTGACATGGCCTTGATCTATTTGATCTAGTGTTAATGAAGTATCTCTGAAGTCTTGTAACCTTTATTTATTACGTGCCAATTGTACCCCGAGCAAGATAATTGAGCTCGTGTTTTTAGGGTACAACACTGATATTGAATATGCAGTTAGTAAACTTAGTAGGTTTACTAGCAATCCAAGTATCAAGCATTTGAAGGATATTGAAAGAATCCTAGGATCCCCTAAATGTACCAAATAATATAGCCTTCACTAATCAAACTTTCTTAGGATACTTGAAGGATATTCCAACACTAGTTGGATATCGGGAGTGGGAGATAATCTCTCCACCATCGATTGGGTATTTACTCTTAGAGGAGGTGCTATCTCTTGGGGTTCCAAAAAGCAATCTTGTATATCACACTCAACCATGGAAGCAAAATTTATAGCTATGGCTTCAACAGGCAAAGAGGTCGAGTGGCTTAGGGATCTCATGTTGGATATCCATATTACTGCAGATATGGTATCAAAAATTTCAATACATTGTGATAGTCAATCCACTCTTGCTAGAGCATATCATAGTGTGTACAATGGGAAGTCTAGACATATTACTCTAAGACATGAATAAGTGAGACAATTGATTCAAGATGGAATCGCATCAATCTCATATGTTAAGACAAGTAAGAACTTAGCGGATCCATTTACAAAACCTCTTGTGAGAAGGTTAGTAAGTTCCACTTCAAAAAGGATGAGACTGAAACTTCTAGAATAAGAGATTCACCAATGATGGAAACCCAACTCCAACCTTGCCAGTATCAAGGAAAATAGTTCAATGTGTAAGAACAAGTCATTGATAAGTGAATGGTTCAACACTAAAACTTTTGTGAGTTCCATCCAAGTTGGTTATTGTTGGTTGCTACCGAGTGAGGGTTAGCCTAGGGATGTTATTGAAGTGCAGTTGAGTGCAACAAGCATCTATAAAGGTAGAAAATATGTTGTAAGAAATTCACCTATGTAAACTTAGAGGTGGTGCCGCTTCTCATGGGAATTGTATTTTTTCCACGAAAAGTTCATGGATGGATGAGAACATGGTCATATGAGTGTTAAGCCAGAAAAGTGGGAAAATGAATGATACTGTGGAGGTGTGTGAGATATCACTGGTTTTATGACAAACACTTCTTGGTTCAATCTTTTAATCAACTAATGATAAGACTTTGTGGTATTTTCACTAAGGTAAAGTTCAAGTCGAATGCACTTTATTTTAGGCACCAATATTGTTTTGAGCTAGAGGTAGAAGATTGTATTTAACCAAGTGAGGATGTGAAATTTGAATTTCTATTGTAGGCACTTAAAAATTTTATTTTTGGGTCCAAGTGATACAATGAGGTATCTAAGGATGCCCAAATCATTTGGATGCATTTTCAGGTGATTAAGGTCAATGTCGAAAGTTTTGACCTACTGGGTGGCGTTGCATTGCCTTAACCCTAGGGTGTAGGTGATGCAGCGCCTACTAGCAAGCGACGCGTCACCTAACGTGTCCATACAGACAAGTGTTTTAAGCTCCAAATGATGTGTTTTGAGGCTCTAATCTCTTTGGTTAGTCCTAATGACTGTGCTTACTCTATAAAAGGGTTCTCATAGAGTTTTGATAGACTTGATCACTCTCTCAAATCTCTCTCTAGCTTTCAAAGTTTCAAGTTTTCTCCATGAAATTTATAAAGAAAGTGCTTGTCTTTGTGAATTTAAAAGCTTGTTCAATCACAATTCTCATTTCCTCTTAGAAAGACTGCAAGCATCCATTAAGGGTCATGAAATAAAGAATTAGGACAACTATACTCATCGTGCAAAAGTCTTTGTTGTGTTTTGTTGAACAAGAAGAAGTTCACGGTTGTGTTCTACCAAGGATTTGAAGTTTCAAGAAGAACCAAGAAGTTTGATCTACACACTAGGGTTTGCATCTTTTAACTCAACCTTTTGTTGGCTTCTGTCAATGATATTTGTGTGTAGATTCTTAATATTGTGGTAGAGTAATCTCACTTTCTCCCCACATCAACTACGAAAAAATCACAAAAAAAAAGAACATATAGTTTGGTTAAAATTTTTTGAGAAAAACAACTTAACATAATCTTAAATTATACCCAAAGCATTCCAAAAGTATGCTTTAAAGAAACTTAAATTAAATTAACAAAAAATATAATCAATTGATATAAACTAGACATCAACTCCACATATACCTATGAAAAACTAGATATTAACCCAAAATAAACCCAACATATACTGAAAATAAACAAAAATTATACTCAGTTATAAATTAACTAGATAATAACAGAAAATATACATAAGAAAAATTAAATATATATTAAAATAAACTAAAAAATTACTAAAAGAATTAGGAAAAATACTATTTACTATATATACATATACTTAATAAGTATTAATAATATAATACTTTTTTGTATAGGTGGGATTGATGATCAACGTTAAGTCGGCAAAACCACAAAAATCCAATAGAATATATGAAATAGTGCTATGATGGGTAACTATTATATAACATTTGGAGGTGGAGGACTACATGGAGTTAAATAACTTCTCATCAAATGCTAAGCAACAAATCACTGACCTTGTTTTAATCATTAATCCCCACGTTTTCTCTCATGATGGGTTCAAGTTTTGATTGGTTTCTTATGTGGGTTTTGGAGCAAGGACAAATGGCAAGACAGGCAATGAGTGGAAGAAGCTTTTGTTGGGGTTTTACGCCCTAATTAAAATTCAATTTCTTTGTAATCTCATTTATTATCAATAAAATAATATAAATCATTTTTTGACTTAGTCAATCACTTTGCTCACATGTTTTATTTTCATAATTATTTGTTTAATATAAACTTCTATTAAATCCTGAGCATATAGTTAATCATATTTATAGTGACGTAATCATAGTGGAATATAAATATGATTATATATTCTAAATAAGTTAGTCCTAAGATTAGTCAGTGCACATGATTTACACTGACTTGCCAATCTACGATATGTTCTACTTACACATCACAATGTTATGTTCTTTCCAGAACATTAGCAAAGTAGATAACATCGGATGTATTTGTTACATCGGACTGGACTGATATTGATAACATACCGCTATTATCTATTCTAGTCATATCATATAGTTGACCATAGGTCAATTCAATCTCAATTCTGAGCGATTAGTATTCTAACTGATTGTATTATTAGAGTTCTTTGACTTGTTCGTTACCAGCTTACCCTACGGACTAGCCCATGCTTACATCTTGGAAACTCAGTATTATAATTGAGTGGGAGTGTTAATTATAGATATGAACATCTATAGCTTCTAACGAAGAAGTTAAACGATGGTTTCCTTTTAGTTTGGTTCAAGGTGTTAAATGATAGAGATCTCATTTCAGTAATTAATATTAGTTTATTGAAATATCGTTTACAATGAACTAAGTGTTTTAAGGATAAAATACAATGAGGGGTAAAATGATATTTTAGTCTCATCTCACTGTAGACTGTCTATAGAGGATTGAGTGACGATTATGGTTGTAACAATGGATAATTAATAACGTATCTATATTGCTTATAGAGTGTTCTATGAATTCAAGAGTGCAATTCCGAGTCTTTAATGGAGTCACGATGAATTAATAAGTTAGTAAATTTATTTGTTAGATTTATGATAACTTTTTTGAGCTTGATTTCATAGGCCCATGATCCCCACTGTACCTTGGATAAAATCAACTAGATGGTCTCAATTAATTGATTTAATTATCAAAGTTTACCAAGTCAATTTTGGATAATTTCACAGATTTATGTAATTTAGAGAATAAAAAATAATTAGGACATATTTATTAATTAAGATAAATTGGTATCTAAATTAATAAATAAGTTTAAATCAAGGTTCAAATTATAAATAATTAATTTGATAAAGGATTTAAATAATTATTTAATTAATTAAATCAATAGAAAATAATACATGCCTTGATTTTAAGCCAATGAGCTTATAATTAAATGAGAAATTTCACAGGCCTATAGCCTATGATAATTTCGACATAGGACTGATATTATCTTTTATTTTATTTATTTTTTAATTAAATAAATGACATAATTGAGTCTATAAAAGGAATGTTAAGGGAGAGATGAAATCATAAGTCAAAACAGATTTCTGAAACATATGTTTCTGAGAAGATCAAAAGATCTATTAGGTTTTAGATTCTCTCTACTGCAGAAGTCCTTTCTAAGCCTCATTTTTCTCTTCTATTCTTCTTCTCTCTGTATGTATCTCATGTGTTCAGAATTGCCCACTCTAGTCTAGGTGATTCTAAGGATACTTTGGAAAGTTGTGAAGAAAATTGAAGATCGGTTCTGTTTCTTGGTAATACTCTGCGACAGAAATGATACAAGTTTTAGAAAAACTGAAGGAAGGACTCTATTATTTTGTTGCGTATAATGTAAGTATTCTTATCATTATTTCTCGTTGAATTCAATTTTAGAAATATGTTCTAGGTTGTTTCATATTAATTTTTTTAATATTAGATCTACATGAAAATAAATAAAGATCCTGCATAAGTTTCCTAACAACTTCTTCCATATCAAAGTTTGTCTCAATTTAAATTGTAATTGATGTTATATTCTCTTCATTTGTTTTTTTTTCTTTTGTTTTAGATTTTAATTTCATTTAATTGTGAAGTTAGAGACAAAGGGACAGAAGATGGAAATTAGTTTGAATTCATTGTAAATTGCATTGTTTTAGGCATTTTTTTTGGTTTTGAACTTTCTATCTACAGGCTCAGATTCAAGCTTTTTTCATTGAGGGTCGATATGTTCAAAAGGGCTTGAGCCATGTGAGTAAAATTTGGAGGTGGGTGAATTCAGTTATGAACATTGCCCATATGCCTTTGAATACCAAAACTCAAAGTATCAATTCAATTAGCATTTGATAGTCCCTTCTCTACTTAGGAAAAAATGAACCAATTTTTTTCCATTTTCCTGAATTTGGTTCTGATTACTTTCTCAGAAAAAAGACGAAAGGTGAAAGAAGTTTTGAACTCCAACAACGACGAAGAAGCTTTCCATCCAGACCATTCTGGACCAAGAAGTTCTGCATAAATCGACTTCGACACAATTTCAAGGAGCATGTTTTTCAGCTTCTTCGCCTAAAATCGAAGAAAAAGAGCAACATCGAAAACTAATATCTTATCTTGCAGTGAGATTAAAAAAAATGAAAAGATGCTATAACTTGTGTTCTCCAATTGAAATTCATTTGTCATGTATTCGAAGGTGTTTCCGAAGATGTTAACATTGTAAAAATAAAAATAAAAAACTTAAATCGTACATATGAAAATTTCTCTTTGTGATCATATATGTTATTTTTCTGCATATTCTAGTGTTATATGTAATTTTCTCTAAAAAACAGAAAAGAAAGAAAAGCCCAATCAACAAAACTTAACAATAAAATGACAGCAAAGTAAGATTAAAATACTAATAGAAGGTCGTTTGATGTCGAAGGTGTTAGGGTTGATGCCCTAAAAGAATGGATAAAGACATTTTATTTTGGAAATAGATAAAATTACATTTTTCTTATAATTGAATTCTTGAATTATTGCTGAATAATTAATATAAATATCAGAAAATTTCATATTCATTGATGAGAGTATGATCTTGTATGAGTACAAGAGGATAAAGATCATACACAATGAACAAAAAATAGTAAACAAGATATTAAAGTGATGAATCTTTAATGAATGGTTGATAGTATGGTTCACTAAGTATTTTAATCAGTATAACAAATAGAGGCTTTAGGGGCGACGAATGTCGCCCCTAATTATACCCAAAGTCAACGCTGATTGGCACTAGGGGTGACATGCCGCCTCTAACTAGTCGTTGCTAATATTTCAACGCTAATGTTGATTATTAGCGGAGACAAAAAAGTCATCCCTAATAATTAATATTAGCGGTGACAGTTTCACCCCTAATAAATTGAACGTCGCCCCTAATAATTGTAACTCCTAGATCAAAGTTTGTCTTTAATAATAAAATGTTGCCTCTAATAATATAATATTAGCAGCGACCTTTACATTATTAGCAACGACAAAAGTAGCTTGTAATATTTTTATATAATTAAAATAAATAAAAAATATTTATTTAAATAAATTTTTTTAATTCATAATAACAAAAGTAAATATGCATAAAATTAATAATATCAAAATTAAATAAGCATACAATTAATAATGTGTTCAAATTACACAACTAATACAATATTATCCAAATTAAATATGCATATAATAATATATTAATTAAAAGTTATTGTTTAATACAATAATATATAAAATATATCAACCTTGGGCGTCCTCCGTATCGTCCCCTTCTTCTAGTGTCTGCAGTGGTTGCAGTGCCTAACAAGTTTGTCGTGGTTGTGGTGTGTGCGGAGGCATCAACCATGGATACTATGGAGGTAACAATGATCCTCTAGGTCCATACATGTATGGATAAGGATACGACGAAGGTTGAGACGATGGTCCACTCATATGAGGAGGCGGGGGTTGGGACGAAGGTCCACTCATATGAAGAGGATAAGCCTGAGGGTACGGAGGCATTGACCATTGATACATATATGGCTGGGCCGGAGGTTGAGACGACCACGATGGTGCAGGCACATTGAGATGGCTTGGTGAAGGCTGAGAAGCTGAACCTTGAGACATGTGAGGTGTCTCAGGTTCTGAAGAAAAATCTACATACTTCTAATAAAACCGTTGACATGTATTATGCATCTCCACGTCTGTTGTTGGACGTTTTTCAGGTGGAAGCTGCTGATACACGTACTCAAGCTGCTTATTCATGGTCTTCACCATATCAACCAATTCACGTATATCCTCAATCGACTGGTGAGGTGGTGCCTAAGACTGAGTGTTTTGAGAGGGACGGGTTGATGCTTTACCCTTTAATTTGAACTTTAAACATGTAATCGAAACTAACACTAAGTTTAGGTACTAAAATTTTTGGTCAAAAGTCAACCATTTTATTTAAAGAGTTTGAGTTCAATTCATGGGATCCCAACAGAGTTTAAAACTGTTATAGACTGAAAATGAATACAAAAGTCAACCTAAGCAGAAAAATAGGGGTCCAACCCTAGTTCCAACGGATACCATCAGTCATGGCGGTCGAGCAGGCCGCATATGTACACTCTGCCCTTGAAGCTCTCCAACTCATGGCTAGTCTAGCTTTCCCATGCCCTAACCTGCACCACGTAGTACCCGTGAGCCAAGGCTCAGCAAGAAAACATCAAACATGCCCACAAGCAGTTAATCAATAGATTAGATAATCATAACTAACATGCCTACCAGTAATATCCATACTTGTGCATGTATTTAATTCATTTAAGTGGCCATGGAGCCACATAGGTGCCTATCGCACTATTCCTTTTAGAAAAGGCTATAGAGTCGGCCAAGTGTGCACCACGCTCCATGTTCCGAGCGGCTATAGAGTCGTGCAAGCGTATATCACGCTTCTATATTGGCCCTGCCATTACGGCCTGCATTTCACATGCTAATTTTGTCCACGGCTTATAAACCAAACTTCAATGTTGGCCCTGCCATTTCGTCCTGCGTTCTGCACGCTAATGTCGTCCACAACTTATATCCTCAATCGACTGGTGAGGTGGTACCTAAGACTGAGTGTTTTGAAAGGGACAGGTTGATGCTTTACCCTTTGATTTGTGGCCATCTCCTCGCTGGTGGCCCTGCCTTTCACCAAGAACTTAACTTAGTATCTTCATTTGATCGACCGAGGAAGAATCATCGGTACCAGATTCAACTGTCTGCTGAGTCTCTGCTTGAAGAGTTGACTTCAACTTTTCCTGTTTTTAAAAAATATTAGAAACAAAAATATATATATATAATTATTTGAATTGATAATAAAGGTAATTTTACATAATCTCGTTCAGCATCCTCATTGACAAAATTCTTGTTCTTTTTTTTTCCAGGGATACTCCTTCCATTCCTCAATGAGATTCGGGTATAACTAATAAACAAAATAATAATGTTAGAGAACTTATTAATTCATACAACTTAATTAAGTTAATATTTTCACTTACTTTTTCCTAATGAGTGGTCGCTAATGATTCCGTGCCTTGTGTTGTAGAGTACTTTATTTGGTCTCAGTTTATTTTGTTCTTCACTGAGCACTCAATAAACTCTGGCCTTCTGAAAAACTCACAAATTTGTTTCCACTCATGGGCGTTGACATCTTTGTGTGGATTCTTTAGGACCTCGTCCCAATCATCTGGTCCTTTGTAAAACTTTTTGAAGTGGTTGTGCCACTTAGCTTTCCTATCTCGGTATCTCTCAACCATCTTAGAATCGATATTGTCAATGAGGGTGGTATAATCTGGCCGCCCATATATTTCGTAGATGTGCTACAATCAAGAGAAAACATGTTAATCGTGCTGGAATTATAATACAATTATTATTAAAGTAACTTCTAAAATGTTTACCTTCACTTTACTAATGACATTGTCCTTATACCGTTTTGGGACACGTGTCCAATCATTGTAATATCTTGGAACCACTGATGTGTCTAGGGTGCTCAAAAGGGGGACAAAAGCAGCATGTTCCGTTCCCACCACCTTGTGCGCCATAGGGTCAACCACTATGGGGAGTGGATGTCTAGCTTCTCGCCTTCTGTCATCTAAATTTTTCCAAGTGGCAGGCCCACAACCTTTTCTCTTTGGTTGAGCTGTTTTATTGTTTTAAATAAGTACATCATATAATTTAGTATGTTGTACATAATATGGTCTAATTAGAAATAAATAAAGAATAATTTTAAAATACCTGACTCGCAATTGGATGGGATCTGGTGGATGGAATCTGCTGACATCTTTAAATTAAATATGACCAAATTTATTTGTTAGTATGAATCTCAAATATATATTATTTATGAATATAGAGTTGTAATGACCACATAAAATTCTGAAACATCGACAACATAAAAAATCCATAAATTGTTCAAATTTTCTAATATATAATTATTTAAATATAAAGTTTTTCTTACTCAGATACAAGAACTAAGTACAATAGTCACTATCATCACTTATCAAATTAACATCTATTTCAAGACATGATTAGTGTTATCATCATCACTAAGGTCAAAAATAAATTCATCCTCATCATCTCCTTCTTCTATGTCTTCGACTTCTTCATCATCATTAATAAAATCATCAGTATCTTGAGCGGTCGAATAAGGTCCAGCGATGGTTCCTATGAATGTTGCTGATTGAATAGATTGTTGAACAACTAACTCTTAGAGCTCAACAGTCAATATGAAATTGGATGAGTATGTGTCATGTACAACATCAATATCAAGAATTTGATCAAGACTGTCCGAAATATCCCAAACTTGCCTATGATTCACTTCTTCAACAACTTTCCAAGCTCGACCTCTAAGTAGATCATCAAGATAGAAAACATGTTTAGCTTGGCTAGCAAGTATGTATGGTTCATCTATATACCATTAACCGCTCACATTTATATTGGTGACATTATTTTCAGTAATTATTATTTTTTGTTCGGGTCCATGTTGAACCATTTACATCGAAACAGTACCACTGAATATACACTAGTATAAGATACCTCCAATATCTCTTCAAGTTGTCCATAATAGTTAAAACCTTCTACCCCAGCAGTACACACTCCACTATTTTGTTTAATACGATTTTTATCCCGATTGTGTGTAACATATCGAACCCCATTCACTATACATGCTTGATTGGAGTACGCCAAAAGATCAGACCTAGATGCTAAAGCTAGCAACTCATCCCCATTCTCTAATGACCCGAGCTGGTCCAGGTCATATATCTAAATATAGCAAAGCATATTATAATAAGAAACTTATATTTCAATCTAACCACAAAGAATGTCCTGGTTATAGATTACCATCTCATGAAACCAGGAACATAACTCTTTTTTGTGCAAAAGGTTATGATCACCCAATGGATCCCTCTATTTGATCTCACGAAGGTGGTCGTTGTTGATTAACATAGTGTTGTGATTATTGTTCAAAGATGTTACATTAAAAATAACATAACAAAAGATAATTAAATTAACGTACTCCATATAGACTTCAATTTTAGAAGAATTCTCCAGTATGAACCACTAAGCTACATTCCGAGTCTTTTCGTTAGAGGCACTTGAAATTTCTTACTCAATGGATGGAATTATGATTGAAACACTGAAAGGTAGAGTGGGACATAAAATATATACGCATTTCGATCCAAACGATTAAATTTGGTTTCCACGCCTTTGAAATACATGGAACAAATGTTAAAGCCTTCTCTGCCACATATCCTTCACCTATGGACCCTTCAGGATGAGCTTTATTCTTGATGTAGTTTTTTAATTTTTTTCATGTATCTTTCAAAAGGATACATCCATCTCATAAATATCGGCCCACTTAATGAAGCTTCTTCTGGAAAATGCAAGACCAAATCGCAGAAAGCAACAGAGTGTAGGGTTTTTTCGAAATTGGAAAATGAGGAAGACGGGCTTTAGGGGCAACAATATATAGGACAATTAGCGGCGACACATGTCACCGCTAATAGTCACTGCTAATGTATTTGGTAATGACGTGTCGACTATAAGCGACGACACGTGTCACCGCCAATAGTCTTTTAAAAAATTTAGGTGGGAATATTCACACTTTTTTTCTGGGCATTTTTTAATTTCTAATTTTAGAACTGTCGCCACTAATAATACTCTTTATAAAAAAATTTACTCGATGTGATTTCAGTGGCAAACATGCTTTGTCACTGCTAATAATAGCATTATTAGCGGTGATTTCTCGTCGCCGCTAGTATTGTCACCTGTAAAAAGTATTTTTCTTGTAGTGAATAATATATGTGTTCTAGATCTAGATCACTGATGTGCATAGACATCTTTGTGAAGATACTTTATATAATAATATCAAATATGACTGGACCAATGTGAATTAATTTCTTTATAAACATGTCGTTTACCATAAAGATTTAATTCATATGAAAACGATGATCATATATAAATCAGTCTTAATCTTTAGTAGTCTTGAACTTCTGTTCATGCCTTTTGGGTCTTTTAATTCACTTGTTAAGGTCTCTTAGAAATAATGAGGGAAGTGACTTTTGTTTTGGAGATTGAATAGCATGAATGGCTGAGAACATGATCTTACAAGATTTGGAATCCAAACTTTCCTAAAATGATCGAATATTGGTTCCCTTAAGGGTTAATTATGGAACTGAATAGTTATTGTCGAGCTTAAATTTATAATATGATTAGTGAATTAATGGTACTTAAGGAACAAAAGGAAATTAGAAGGGTAAAATGATAATTTTGACTAGCTCTATATTAATGAACCAATAAATTGGAGGACATAACTGTTATCCAATAAATTCGCATTAGTGACGTGGCAAGTGATCCCTGGACACGTGGCTGACACCTGGAAATGTTCGGCTAGAGTATCGACCAGAAGATGTGCTGAAGGTAGTAAACGGCCCAGTCCTACCTGCGACCAGGCTGGTCGGTAGTTTTGCATACACGGCAACATTAATGGGAAGATCTTTGTAATCCCGAATTTATCTCACTCAATCTCCTGAGTACCCGATTATTCAGGGGAGAATATCTGTAACAATCTTTTATAATCCCCCTTGAGCCTATAAATAGCAAGAGAGAGCTCAAGGGATAGACTTTTGGCTTTGGAATCATTTGAGATTATAATTATTCTCCTAGGAATATTGTATTGTTCTTGAGAGGTTAGTGAAACTCATTGAACCCTAGTTCTTTGATCACTCTTCTGATTCTTATATCAATATCAGTCTAAGTGGATGTAGGTCATTACCAGATCCT